>NC_067142.1:73120635-73830010 GCF_903995435.1 Acomys russatus | reverse complement strand
GTGTGTGAGATACATGTATATGTATGAACGGGGCACACACTTGTCACTGTGCTCATGTGAACTCTCAGAACAAGTTTTAGCAGTCGGTTCTTTTCTTTCACTGTGGGGATCTAGAACCAGACTCAGGTTGGTCGCAGTAACCTTTCCACTTCCCAGGCTCTTTGTCACATACAATTCAAATTTGAGGGACTGGAGAGATGGCTCAGTGCTTAAGAGTGCCACCTGCTCTTCCAGAGGTCCCGAGTTCAGTTCCCAGCAACCACACGGTGGCCTCCAGCCATCTATGATGTGATCTGATGTCCTCTTCTGGCATGCAGGTGTACGTGCAGATAAAGCAGTCACATACATTAAATAAATAAATCTTTAAAAAATTCAAATTTGATAAATCGTTGGTGGAGCTACTGGTCCTGAGCACATACACTATGGGGAGCTAGAGGGGAGCCGTTGATTTCTAAGACATATTGGGTTTATAACATACGCGGTGTTTGCTACACTGTCAGCTGCCTGTGATGTCATTTTCCTGAAAATCACTAGCTTTAAGAAAAGCACAGGAATTGAATGCGCAGGGCCACCTGAGGCTGCCCCATTGAGCAGTTCCCCACTTCTCTGTGTTTGTCACCAGTAAAATAACACAGTAACTGTTGGCCTTAATGATGCTCCCAGAATGCCAGGGAAGATTCTTTCCAGCCTGTTAAGCCAGGCATGGGGATGGGCATCTACAAAGTACCCCTCTAGTGCAGTGATTTCAATGCCTTGGTAATTCTGTGTCTGTGGAGATGGGACTCACAGGTGACGGTAGCACACCCTGCTGCTGTCACTTCTCCGGGCTCTGCTGTGCAGCTGGGATGACTGATGGTGCTCCAGCCAGCACTAGTACTATTACTATATGAGCTTATATTGCTCATTAGAAAAATACACTGTCTTTTGTATAAGGCTATATATAGTCTTTCTTAACCTGATGAACCAGCCTGTCTTTATCTTGGGCTTGAAAGCCATCTTACTGTAAAGATGAACTTGGTTCATTCCTGTTTATGATTCTTCTCCAGGTCTGTGTTAGGCCCCACCTGTAACCTTGACCGCCGATGGTTCTGTCCTCCTTGTTCTAGGAAACAGTAACCGTGTCTTTGCTTGCAGAGGTTGTTATGGCCACTTTGATGTGACCATGTTATCGTGGCCACCTTGCTATGACTGCTTTGCAACCATGCTTTCGTTTCAGAAGGTTGTTATGACTAACCTGTTGTGCTCATGTTCCGCTCCTGTGAGCCCCATTTATTTGTCTGCCATATCACCCATTCTCAAACTCGCTGAGGTATAAAAACCTTGTCTTCTTTCAGGGTTCTTCTTGCTGTAGGTAGTTTATTTATATATGTGTAATAATGTAAGTGTATACGTAAAAAAGAAAAATATAATAAAAATAATAATTGCAAAGAATACACCAATATGCTTACTAATGTGCAGTATAATAAAAATGGGAAAAGATAAAACAAAACAAATCAAAACAAAAATCCTTGTCTTTCTCACATCCAGTGGCCTTAGAGAGAGACAGGGAGAGTACACGAATAAAGTTTGCTTTAATTGATTTGGCCATGATTTGGTTTGGCGGTCTTTCTCCTCCCATCTGTGGGATTAGCAAACTCCACAGAATAAGCATGAATCTCTTTAACCAACATTAGGCTAAAAGTCCTTGAAGAAGATGGTCCATGTCCAACTGGATACAATTGGGATTCAGAGCCTCAGCATCCTTCCTCTCTCCCGAATGACTTGATGCTCTTCAAGAATCTGACCCTTCTTCCTTGCTCACTACTGGGAGATCTGTGTGTGTGTGTGTGTGTTTGTGTGTGTGTGTGTGTGTTTGTGTGTTTGTATGTGTGTGTGTTTGTGTGTGTGTGTGTGTGTGTTTTCTTCAGTCGACCTCTTTAAAAGAGATAATGTCTTTAAATATTGTGTCGTATTCTCTACAGGATCTGATCACGCAGTAAACAATGAGAGCGACATCAGGACAAAATGCAAGGGAGAACCCATAATAAGTAATGGGAGCTCGTGCAGGTCCATGGATAGGACCATGCAGACATCTCTCCAAGCCAGGACCCGCCATCCTTTCCTTCTCAGCAAGGCTCTCAGTTGATTCTGTCCTGAGACTATGCAGAGACAGTTAAGTTCTTTTGACGGTCAGCTTAAACAAAATGAACATTGAGAGTAAGAAAAGAAATCCCATGCTCAAAGCCATACAATCCACTGTGACCCATTTGTGACTTTCTGTGCTGTTTCTTCACAGATGAAGATTTTTACACTTAAATACAAAGATGAGTAATTGCGAAATCAAAATTTATCATTTTTATTTAACAAAACCAGCCACATTATTGCCTCTGGCCTGCAACTGGAATGAATGTTTTGCTAAGAATGGACAAAGGGAGGTGTGTCCATTTGTCCTGAAGGGGAGAGACTGTGGACAGACTGCTGGAGACACTTCCCTGGAATAAAGAGACTTGCCAGCTGAGAAATGAAGTGAAGGTGTCATTTAAGACCTCTGTAACACATGCTTGAAAAATGATCATTAAAGATTAGACCAAATAACCAAATTAGGGGTGTTTGGGGGCACAAAACTAGGTAAACTAAATCCTAATTTTGCTTTTCTCTTTAATCTTGAGCCATTCTCCTATGGATTGAAATACTTGTTTTAGCCATCTACCCTCATTACATATGATTTTAAACCTTTTAAAAAATAATCCCCTGGGAAAGACTTTTTGTAAACATAAGGTGGAAAGGTTAATTTTAGGTCTTTCATCTATAGAAAATTAAATCTTCTCGGGAAGCTTGATCAGATATTAATGCTCTGGAGCCTGCTGTGGGTTGTGCCATCGCTGCTTATTGATTAGAACATGTGCTTCTGCTGCTTCTGAATTATTTATGGGGGACCCCCAGGGTGTCAGGCATTGTGCCTGAAGATGATGAAATCCTTGGGTCTGAATGGCACAAGCTGTGGGCTTGGTGGCTATGGTGACTGACCCTGAAGGCCAGGCCTCCTGGGTCCCTGTTGTTGCAACTGCCCTGCAGTACTGGGGAGATGAAGTTACAGAAGGCATTAGATTGGAACCAGCAGACAAGGGACTGCAGTACCTTTTAACATATATTTTTTTTTCCTCATACGACTAATCTATAAAGAGTGACTTAAAGGAATACAGGTACTCTATTTAAACTTAAAATAGATTTTTTTTTTTTTTTGGGCATAAGTAAAATGAAAAGGGTGACGCGAACCAGGCACACTATTGTCTTTGTTGTTTCTTCCCAGAAGCTAAATACAATGAAGACAGTCGTTTCATTACTCATATCTCTCATAGATATGTGGGTGGGTATGTGCGGGCGTGTACCACCCGGAAGACTTGGTGACGCCGGTGTGCGCAGTGCCCGTGCTGTTCATGGAGTTTAGGCCACACACCGAGACCATATCCATAGACTGGGGATAGTAAGAAAGACACGTCTTATTTTTGATCAACTAGTTTTTATTGTCCCAAGGAATATTTTAAAAAGTGTTTTGTACTTCTCAGAGTAAATCAGAGAAGAAAATAGTTATGAGCATTTGGTAAAGGAGAGGGTGTAAAAGTCCTAATAGGATTTTCTTCACAACCCAGTGCCGCATAATCTCTGAAAGGAATTAGAGCGTTTCCTCACTTCAGGATGTGCAGTTGTATATGGAGAGCCATCTTGACACCCAGCAGTCACATTATATGTAAAACCTAATGCCAGAGCCTTCCTGTTCACTTTAAGGTGGAAAAAAAAAATCAGCTAAACTTATAATCTACTACTTCTGCCTTGGGACTGGCAGAGGAACATGCGCATTTCTAGACGGAGCTCTGTCTCACTCTGCGGCTTGAAGGAAAAATCAATTATGAGCCGAGGCTGTGAAGTGAGTGA
The DNA here is from genome assembly GCF_903995435.1 of Acomys russatus. Taxonomy (NCBI): domain Eukaryota; kingdom Metazoa; phylum Chordata; class Mammalia; order Rodentia; family Muridae; genus Acomys; species Acomys russatus. The sequence continues at coordinate 73,826,098 of NC_067142.1, read as the reverse complement.
TTGAACTTCGTCTACGTGAGCCTTCTTTGGATCTGGCCACTGTATTTAGGTTATTATGGCACCTAGAAGGGAGAGAAACAATAGCAACTTTTGCATTGAGGGAAGGGCAGAGATATTTTCAATCCCTTAATGAACCCAGAAAATTGAAAATGCCACATCAGGCATGTAAAAGGAGAGTTGCCTGTTAATATGTCCTAAGCCCTGGCAGTTTATCTTTGACAGATAATCATCTGTCTTCCGTAGAAGGCTTGTTACTTGCAGACACCCACATATCTTCACTTTGGGGGCAATGCATGGTAAAGTGCAAAATCCTGCATAGATTGATGCATATCAATTTGTGGACTAATGGCAGACAGGGGAAGTGGGGAGTGACTCAAGATTGCCTTTTGGGGTGATGTAGATGTTTTGTTTGGAGCTAGGATAGCAATGGTAGTTACACATTGCCACACATACATTAAATCCCACCGAACAGCTCACCTTAGACACGGCTTATTATAACACATGAATTATGACTCAATTTGTTTAAAAGTTCATTAACCCCAAAAGTTCAAATATCACGTGTGCATCTTAAGTTGTCTTTGTAGGAAAAAAAAAAAAAAAAAAAAAAAGTAACAACTACCCTTAGGCTTCTGATTTCTGTTTCTTTCCTTCTTTCTTTTTTCCCACCACTCCTGCTGACTGATCTTCCTCACTTATTTCATAGCATTTGTAATATTTAATACATTTGCACTACTCTTTGGAAAGTCTTTGTGTATAGATGGGTAGCATTTGCATTGCATAACCCTAAGGGATCTGCGCTCTTTTTTTTTTTTTGTTCTTGGACTCCTGCTAGGACCCTAGGTGTGTGCCTGGGGTCTCCTTATCTTGCTCCTCAGGATGGATTCTTCCTGGGTTGGCACCACCCAAGTCTGTCTGCATCTTGGGACCTAGTCTAGCATCAAGCTCCTGCCTTTCTAGGTTTGTTCAGCCACTTGCTATTTGACTTCCTGTGTTCCTGGGTCCTCTGTGGGTTCATTCATTTTTCTCCCCACTTGGCGAATGTATTCCTTATCTGTGCTTTCCTTTGGTCTAGCTTGCAGAGGCCTGCTGGTCGTCATGGCAGCTTCTGCCTTCTTTCTCTAGCTCCTTGATAGTCTCAGGGTCCCCCTTGTACCTCACCTCTTTGCAGCTTCTCTCTGCCACCCCAGGACCAGTGTTTTATCTCTGTATGTATCTAGTCCAGAATGGATGGGCATTTCATCCCAAGGCTGGGTGGAAGGCAGTAGGAGATTCATCCTTCCCACTTGCCTCTGAGCCCTTCCGCTGGGTGTCCAAAGTGCTTGCCATGCTTTTACCTTTCAACTCTGGGCATGGCGAACCTGTACTGTCGCAGTTCTTAGTGGTCAGCTCGCTGAAAACCGGAGCATGAGCAGGCAGGATGGCTCAATGGGCAGAGGCACTTGCCATCAAGCCTGACAGCCCGGCTTCAATATTTGAGACCAACATAGTGGAAGGAGAGAACTGAATTGTACAAGTTGTCCTCTGACCTATACACATGTATGCCATAGCATGTTCTCTGCATGCTCTACAAAATAAATGTAAAAAAAAAAGTTATTTTTTTTTTAAAAATTGGAGCCCTTCTCATCCAGATGGCTACCATAAAATTTTTTTAACTTATTTTTATTTTATGTGCATTGGTGTTTTGCCTTCATGTGTGTCTGTGTGTGGGTGTCAGATTCCCTGAAGCTGGAGTTTACAGACAGTTGTGGGCTTCCGTGTGGTTACTGGGAATTGAACTCAGGTCCTCTGGAAGAGCAGCCAGTGCCCTTAACCACTGAACCATCACGCCAGCCTCCAGATGGCTACTTTTATGTGATTGCAGGGTACCAATTCCGAACCAAAAGAGACACACACATTGATCAGAGTTGGTTTGAGCATAAATTCTTTAGAGTGGTCTGTATGTGGCTCATGCTCCACTCTTGGCACAGTGTGGAGATGGTGGGTTGAGAACATGTGTAACTCCTCATCTGCCTGAGGAGATCTCAGGACACAAGTGACAGAGACCCCTTACCAGGCTCCTCTGACCTAACAGTCGCAATGTCAGAGGGCATGGCCACATTTGAGAACTCTGCTCTTCTTCATCCGGTTTTTCTTTTTTGTTAGGATAACTGAATGAAGAATGGTACTGGAAGGCTTTCCGTGGCTGTTCATTTAGTTCTACCGGACTTTTAAAACTAGATAAAACGTAGCTGAGTAGAAGTGGACCAGCCTGGAGGCAGAATCAGATGGCTTAGCGGGCCATCTGACTTCTGTTGACTGTGCTTACATACATCTCTTTTGTTTAAAATATGGTTTTGATTTTTTACACGAAAAGAATTTCAGCTTTGTGTGCACCCTGTGTGTGTAATTTATCGTTCACAATAATAGAAACATTGTTTTAATGAAGAAGCTTTAAGATGATGGACTTTGTGATGGCTTGTGAGCTCTGCATTTTAAGCAAATTTATGTTCTTTGCCTCATTACGTCATCATTCATGGATAACGTAAGGGATACTCTTAGAAGAGATAGTTCTGTGGAAGAATTTGACACATATCCCCAACATGGCTTGTGTATGGTTTTCTGTCATCTGAGAGCATACTTAACTTCTGTAAATAGGGGTCATTTCCAAAAGTTCACATTGTAGGATTTAATTAGATCATATAATAACCCTCTGAGTCAAAATCATTTTGTATCGGATTGAGTTACTAAGCACCATATCCGAGACTCACTACAGAAAGTGGCTGAGAAGAATGGGACCTCAGAGTATTTCACAGAGAGCAGTAGAGACGGGCATAATTTTTTAAAATCTGAAAAGAAGAGCTTTCAGGCAATAACAGAACCACAGTAGCTCCTCCACATATCACAATAGACGAGAGAGTCACTTCTTTTATTTTTGAGCACTCTTTAACCAATAGTAATTTTCTTAAACTGAAATAGTAATGACGCTGCACATCAGCAAAGCTCCTTGGCTTTTCCCGCAGCCCTGGCTCAAACACATCCACTACATCTTCTCACTAGGTTAGCTATACATATTTTCTAGGAGTTATAATATTTAGATTGGTGAAGTATGTAGCAAGCGTCCTTTGAACATGGTTATGGCAGGCTGGGTGTATAGATCCTTCAGTGTGAGAGCGCTTGCTGCGCAAGCCAGAGGGCCTGGGTCCAATCTCTAGAACCTATGTGAAAAAGCCTTGCCTGGCATCGCGCTGTTCAATTCTGGAGCTGTGGAGGTGGAGCCAGGGAGGCTCCAGGAGCCCCGGGCCAGCAAGCCTTGCCTAGTCAGCAAACTCTATGAAAAACTCTGGTTCAACAACCGAAGTGGACAGTTTCTGAAGCTTGTACCAGGCGTTGGTCAGTGAGGACCACATGGGGAGGGTTCTCCTCTACCTGCTCAGAAGTAGCCTAAAGGAGTGTCACACCCATGCAGAAATGGTAATAAGGCATCCCTTACCTCCTCACTTGCCCTTACCTCCTCACTTGGAACCATCAGCAGAGCCCAAAGGGAGCCTGAACTCCTACCCTCACCAGAAAGTAGACAGGTGGCCCCTCAACGTCACTGCAGCCTGAATTCTGCTTATGTACCATGATGGTAACAGGTGGCTCCTTCTTCACCGACACAGTGTCAGAGGGAATCCACTAACAATGCATTTAAATAACGTCCAGCATCTCAAATACTAAAACCCAAGAAAATGTCAACGTAACCAAGAGAAGGTAACTGAAATAAAGCAACTCGGGATAAAGTGAATGCTGGCATTATCTGACAAGAATGTTGAAGGTGACATTACAAAAATGTTTTCAACATAAGACAAAGAGGATTTAAAAACCTGCCCAAGATTACAGAGAAAGCAATGGACTTTAAATAGAATAATCTCTGCAAATTAATAGGGGGGAAAGAATGGTATATTATAAATATATCCTTCAAGAAGAAGGAGAAGAAGAGGAATAGAGGAAAAAGCTATATTAATCAGGAAATAGCTGCACAGGAAAGATAACTAACCAACATGATAGAGAGAGAGAACCAACCCCCGGAAGTTGGCACGTGCAGCCTGACAGTAAGTAAGGATAAAAAGTAAAAAGAAAATGAAAGGTGAGAGGGGGAAAAAAAAAAGACTCCATATCAAGATCTTACCTCAAAAACCTAGGAAAAAACAAAATAATCCCACACGAAGCAGTAAGGAAATAACAAAGACCGCATCAACAGGGCCTGAAAAAGAGAACAGGGAACTGTGCAGAAAATGAACGAAGGGCTAACATTGTCAAAGGACAAACAACAAACAGAACCGTCCAGCCAGACTGACTGATAGGAAAAAAGAGAAAGGGCAAAAGTGACCATGTGACTCTCATCACAGGGGGCTGACAGGCATGGGGGAGGGGTGAGGACAGGGGGAGGGGTGTGAGGGGAAGGGTTGGCGTCACCTAGCCGCCTCAGGAGAAAGACCATCCCAAGGAAATTAGAACTGTTCCTCAGGAATATAAATACATATGCCTGCAATCATGCCTGCAAACACTTTGGTTTCAATAACAGCCATGGCTAAGCTCGCAGTCCGCACTGCTCTATATTATTACAATTAAAATCATTAGCTAACTTTAGTTTTCATTTTAAAACTTTAATTAAGCCATTGCTATCTATAGGCTGAAAGCAATTCTGAAGTCACATGATCAACTAATTAAAGATGTGCTATATTTAGGCCAGAAGAACCCATTCCTGGCACAGGCAAGATGGCCCTGGGGGAATGCCAGGGAACCTGCACTAACACGACACTTTAATCTTCCTGTGCAAGCCACCTCTCCTTCCTCCTTCATAAACACGTCAGCTCGCCTTGTCACTCGCTGTATTGCATTAAGAAAAATGTTTTTATTTCCCACCTTTTCTTCTAGAAGTGGCATGTGGCTGACATTTCAGGAAGAATGGCCTTCCCTTGGAAATATTCTTTAAGAAACAGTACTCCAAAAATTACAATCCAGTCTCTTCTGCATTGTCATGATTTAAAACAGGGCTTGTTGAACAAGGCTTCAACAAAATAGGTCATTTATGCAACTTAGAAACAAGCTACATAATTTAAAATTTTATGGGCAAAATTTAAATGATACACCTACAATTATTAGAAGATAGATTAGCACTGTTTATTTGCCCCTGGCAGGTGTACTGGTACACTTCAGGATCGATGACTGTTTTGAAAATGATATGCAAATTATGCGTGGGTGCACATATATGCTTAGCTTTCAATAGTTTCTCATATGTGTCTTCCAAACAAAGGACATTTCAGGAACTACACGTTCATGCTTAAAAGGGCCATTGCATTACTTAAGTTTTAAGTGTACAAGAGCAGGGCCCTTTGCCTTTCAGAGGATTTAAGTAAACGTATCGTACCACTTCCCTCTACACCAGCCTGGGACTGAATTTCCCCACACTCCATCTTACCAGCTCATTTTAAATTTCCATTCGAGTAGCAAATAATAGGCATTTATTTGTGCTTTTGTGTTTGCCTGAGTGTGTCTATGTCTGTGTGCACATACGACATGTATGTAAATCTGTGCACTTACACATGTGTGTGAGGTTGGACATGAATGCTAAGTGTGTAATGCACAGTCCTGGGTTGTCTGTCTCTAACTCTATTATTTTAAAACTTAAATTTAGAACTTGGAGTTTAATACCGCTGACTGTAATCTTGGTTATTTTGGCCCAAAATAATCTGATTAATTCCTTTAAGAGCTTCTTTAACTTTATGAGTCCAGTATGTTCACTGCGTGCATCAACTCTGTATCATTTCTAGGGTCAACCAAATTACTGATTGACACAGGTAATAGGATTTCTCCAGTCTCATGAAACAACAACATCCACCAGAATTGAATTAACCTTCATTTGTCAGTGCGCAGTCTCTGGACCATTACAAACACAACAGACGCCATGCTCTGTGGTTCTTCACTTCACTGTAAAGCTCCTCAAGGATGTCTTTGTCAAATACCGTAACCATTTGTGGCCCAACTTTATAACTCTGTAAATGGAAAATTACTGTGGCTTCATATAAAGTGTTTTAGTGAAAAGCTTTTATATGTATTTATAAATTGTCTCCTCGTGTGTGCATCATGGATAGAGGGCCAGTTCTGAATTCAGGGGTTGGGGGGTGGCAAGATGGCTCAGCAATTAAAAATGCATACTGCTCCTGAGTTTGGTTCCTAGTGCACCCAGATCAGGCCTCTCACTCCAGGTCCAGGAGCTGGCTCCAACCCTCTCCTCACCTTTACCCACACGTGTACACACACGCCGAACTTAAAAAATAATAAAGTCTTACATTCCAGGGCAGATTTATTCCGGATTTGATTATTTTCCTTATAAAAATCATGAGCTTATAGTTTCGGCTCAATGCTGTAAGGACTAATTGGAATAGTCAAGAAGGAAATATTTTGACATAAAATCACTGGCAGTAGCTGAAGCTGAGATGCATTTTCTGTCTGTGATACCACTGAAGTGCAGAGTCTTCTGTTGCTGTCATGGAAGAGCGAGCATGGTTGCGTTTGTGAACATCAGCCTTTGGTGGGAACATAGGAAGGTAAAGTAGCCCTGGTTCAAGCACAACTTGCTCTGGTTCTCAGCTCATTGATTGGAAGTTCACAGGTGTGTGTCCACAGCAGAGCCGCGCTGGGCAGTGGGCAGGTTGCCCAGAAATGGAAATACCCAGCGATGACTTCTGATTCAGGAAGCCAACATCAGAAAGTGCCAGCCAGTGCCCTCTTTCTCTCTCTCCCATGGTGCTTTTCTGCCAAAGGGCTGAGCAGTGTTACCTTGGAGATCTGAGCATGGACCTGGGGCTCCTGTCCCACTCCTTTACCGCTCCCCACATTGAGCCCAGAGGTTAAACCGCGTGAGCAGCGACTTCTCAGAATGGTTTGCTTTGTCCTCATGTGAGTAGTTCTGGGAATAGCAGACAACTATATGCTTGCAGGAAGCAGACATGACACTCATTTCCCTTGTTCTCAGTGCGACTGGGAGAGAATCCACATCTCCTGGGATCCCTGGTGATGCCAGGGTTCTGAGCTTAGCCAGCTGTCATTGTCCCTGGTTATAAATGCATCTTGAGGATAGAGAGGGGACAGTTTGGGGCTTACTGTTAGCCATGTAACCGTGTAACGCCTTTTATTCAGAAAGCACTAACTGAGCATGGGCATGCTCTGTGCTTTCTTAGGTCCCTCTGCTGACCCAGCGTTAAACAGGACGGGACCCTTGATCTCATGCAAGAGAGGAAAAGAGAGGCAAGTGCCTGTGGCAGTCATCTTGGTAGGATGAGCATCTTCCAACATTACAAATGTCATCTGTGTGTTCCAGGAGCACACGGGAAGGAATACCTTTCTAACAAGGGCATCTGTGCTGTGTGAAAACAAACCTATCTTTAAATTTCAGAGGCAGGCAGATAGAGGCACCGAGGAAGCCTGATTGTAATTTCCTCAAGCCCCATGGTAAAGACTGGCCTGTTCCCAGTCCCTGGAGCACAGAGTACTGAGCTTCATTGGGCATGGACCGGGAAAGTCAGGTGGCTTTGCTTATGCAGCTTCTTGGTGGCTGATGTATGAAGTGTAGACTTTATTGTGTAGTGCAGAGGGCAACTTAGAGTTTCCAAGCAGATGGATAAATGAATGTGCTGGTTTAGGATGATAATTCTGGTAATAGCATGAAAGACAGACTGGGAGCTGGGAGCAGAAGGAAGGACGCCAACTGTGACACTCAGAGTAGTTCAGGCAGAAGAAATGATGCAGAGTTGGACTCTTACTAAAAGGCCCGATCCAGTGAGGAGTGCATAGCTGTAACTTTTATTCTGGAAGGCATTTCTTCTTGTGATGAGGAAGGGATTAACTCCTCTGCTAAATAGAACTCTGTAGTATAAGGAGGATAAAATTGGTGATCAAGGTAAAAATGCTTCAAATGTCACTGAAGGTGGCTAGCTTCTTTTAAATTATAAAGTTAGCTTGTAGTCTTCTTTGCGTTATACAGTTTTAATTTTCAAAGGACAGAAACCAAGGCTCAGAACATTTGAACATGAACATATATTCTTCTGGAGGGAGGCTACCACTCAGACTTGTGTCCTAAGCTGAATTTTGTGGCTAGGGAGAGGAAGGTAGGTTCAGTGTGTATATGTGAGAGCTCAAAGGAGGACAGTGTTCAGAGCACTGTTAATAATGCTGAAAGTACAAGGGCCGAGGGACTTAGTGACAGGTCAGGCCCCCTGAGTATTGTTACTGATAATTTTGTCTAAATCTGAAACATGAAAGCTTTAATCTTAAATTGGGCCGTCTGGGAAAACACATTGTAGCCATTTATAGCAGGTAAATTCTGTGGTTCCAGAAGAACTGAACAACCCTCAGGTCACTGGGCTGTGACTTTCTGAGGTCACATGCCAGCACCAGCACTATTTCCTGGGAGTTCTCTTTCTTCTTTTGTGCGTCGAGCTGATTCTGGACCTCCACATCTCCAGTCTTGTTCTTTTAGACTTTAAGTTGTGGGTGTTGCTGTTATCACTGGTCTGGCTTGTTACAGCGTTTAGAAGATGTGCGAAGAGTATGCCAAGGAAGCACAGCCAGCGGGAGCGATGGTTTTTTCCAGTTCAAGAGTCCGGTTAGCACACGCTGTTACAGGAGCCACCATGTTGCATGGAACTAATTGCTCTTTCTTTCGGTTGTTAAAACAGAGAAAGGAGTGTATTTCTTCAGAATGCTCTCAGCCCTCATGCGAAAATGGTCCCTGAGACGTGACATGATGCAGCCTTTCTGTGGACCCCCTAGTGTGTTCCTCAACATGGTTGACTTGCCTTGTGCGCACAAGCACTTTATTCAGGTTTGATTGAATGGCAAAAATAATAGCTGCAGATTTTGTTCCCTTTGGTCTCCTGTGAACCATGAACATGCCATGGACGGAGCTCTGAGTTGAAAGGACATTGCAGGGAATGTCAGAGGTCCATCTCTAGAAGACAGTTTGCCCAAATGAGAAAATGCAGTGTCCTTTTGGCAAGTGCCTAGCAGCACACACTGCCTCGCATTTACATGTCCACTGTATCTGATGGAGCCGTTCCTTTCCTCTCTTGCATGGCTCAGGTGTCTCTTTTTTGTTTTAAAGGTGTAAAGTCACAAGTGCCGATCAAACTTTTCTTGACTCTCAATTTGGAAATGGCAGATACAAGCTTTCCATACCCACCCCACCCTTACAGTATTTAATACACACCATCATGGGTATCTTGCCAAGGGTCGCAGCCAGGAGGAAGCAGATCTGCAACCGGATGGCTATTCCGCGGGCTCCCCGCCCAGAGGTAGAAAGATAGAGGTCACATGATCCCAGCTGAGGTTCTGACAGTGATGTAACAAGTTTTCTGCTTTAAACGCGGCCTACCGCTTGGCTTGAGTGTCAGATTCCTCTGTCATTCACTGTGTATCATGTAAGATGACTTGTTCGCCTGTAGCGTGTGGATGCCTTTATCTTGTAGGCTTCCATCACAAGGATCAGCCAAAGGACTCTATGCAAATTCTTGTTAATGTTCCTGCGCCCAAAGAAAGCATCCTGTGAGTGGTCCACGAAGTAGGTATTCCAAAAAACCCTACACTGGCTGCCTGTGATGTTCCAGGCATCACTTGGAATGCTGGCGTACACAGTGAATGAAGCACCTGACTGTTGTCCTCTAAGAGATTATATTTTAGTAATAGGAGGCTGTAGTGACAATTCTGGAGTTTTGGTTTCTTTAAAAAACACAGCAGTATTATAAGAATCTGTTTTTGTTTTAATCCCAGCTGTGGGGATACGGGGCTACCTCACAGACACTGACTGACTTGCCTTGTACTCCAGCAGAGGCGTGGTTTTGCCAGCTGCACATAGTTTCTGCGATGGTGTGGCATTCAGAATTCTGAGAACTTTTCAGAAGGGATATAAATGCTAGAGCCCCTGAGAGTGATTGTCAGTGATTGCTGGTCATTCACAGAGGAATGTGGTGTGGTGGGGGTGCTGGTTGGCCTTTGTTAGTGTTTGTGCTCAAAGAAGAAACAAGAAGAAAGAAATTATATTCAAGGATCTCACCCCTCATCCTTTCTTTCCTATCTAGAGATGGGGATAAAACATGGGGGTGGAGGGAAAAAGAAGAACCCACAAAGTAGCAAAAGAGAAGCTACAGCAGACAATAGTCATAATAAGTGAGGAAACTATGTAGCATGTGGGAAATGTAAAGGTGTGTGGGGCAGTGCATTATGACAAGGAGTAAGGGTCCAGGAATCCTGCAGCTTGCCATTTAAAGCTGGGAGTGTCTTTAGGATTCATCAACAGGACCCTCCAACAATGAGTCGGAGGCATTTGGTGCTCTTAATTCCACCAAAAATGTGCACACATTTCTACTCTTGCCATGCGTAGCAAAGCTTCTGATAATAAATGAATACTTCATACCAGCTGTTATAATAAACCCTGGGCACGCCCATTTTTGCTACATCACTTCCTCTCTCTTTGTGTTTTTTTCTACTACGCCGGAGTGAGTTTAAGGATCAAACCAGTTTAAGTTTAAGAACTGATTCTTTAAGAACAAAACTGAGCAAATAACTCAGCAGATTCAGGATTTTTCCTGCTGTCTTTGGTCAACTTACTCCCCCTCTGACACCAGATCATCACACCAAAGCACCAGAATACTCTCTGGTCTTGGTCAGCATTAGGAGCGGACAAAGAAGCTCTCGGCTTGTTTGTGAGAGACAATCTGTCAGGTGTTTTGGGCAGATGGTTCATTGGCGGTGCCTGACTTAGGTGGGTGTGGGGCATGGCAGAGTATTACCCTTTGCAGTGACGAGCATATTCCAAAACGTGGGAAAATATGTCCTTTCAGAGCCCGGGTGCTCTGAAATCTGCTAGTATTTACATCTCATCGTCATGAGAAGGAAACTTTAAAAAATGCGACCATCACTTGTCTGTGCCTTTTCACTTTGTCTTTCTGTAGGGAGATGCGGGAGACCATACTTTCTCTAAAGTCTCTAGGGTAGTGGCTGCCAACCTTGCTAGATTCATAACCTTGTTTTGCCTCCTTTATTTCTGGAACAAAATGTAATAGATAGCATAACTTACTTCTATACACAATTTTAAAAGATGAGCTAAGTCATGACTGTAACATAAAGGGAAAAGGCATTTTTCGGTATTTCATTGTATGAGAGTTAGAGTGTATGTATTCCACAGTACAGTGTGAACTTGGAGTCCCTTGGGTGTTTGGACTGTCTTATGATGGACAGGTTGGGATTAATGGGAAGTGAATCGGTGTTGGCAGAAGTTTGTATTGAGACTGGACGCTTTACATAGTGCTAAGTAAGTACGTCAATAGATGTGGCACCTATGCACTTAGGTTATATAGGTATGTTGTGTCGGTAGCTTAAACAGCGTGAATTGTGGACACAACTTTCCGTCATAGTGAACAACTCTTTACATAGTTCCACACCGTACAAAATAGATCTTTTCCTCAGTCTGCAATTAAGTAAATTGCGTTCTTTGAAAAAAAAAATCAGTATATTTAAAACCATGCAAGAAATATACTAGCCTATAAATAAAATGGGAAAGGCTGTAGGTTCTGAACATTTAAAATAGACACACACACACACACACACACACACACACACAGGCGCGTGCACATGCACACGCACACACATGCCTACACACACGGTGGAGCATTTGAAAGAATTGCAGGCTATCTGGCAATTCTTTCTTATCCCAAATTGTCCTGTTTAGCAGACTTGCCAAAGGTCATCATGATGACTGAAAACATTCAACTGACCCCCAGTGCCATTTGGCTCCACCCCACTGTAAACCATTGGCTGGAATTTCTGCAGTACTGGCGCCCACGCGGCAGTACCCTGTTACTCAGGGCCGGTTGGCACCACACCTTGTGTAAGGAATGCCCTTGGAGTTCTGTAAGCATTCTGCTTGAAGAGACTTCCAGATGTCTGCCTGATGGCTTCTGGGGCTATGGGAGTGGTTTCCAGATGGTGGCTGTACTTCCTCAGTCCCTTCCTTCAGACAGAGCTTGCAGTTTTCTGAAAGGCTCCTGGGTATGAACTGGGTACTTCCCACTACTGCTCTGAGGGCAGAAGTCTTGTGGTTGGTGGGTTTGTTTTTGATGCCTGACCTGGCTGATTGGCTGTTCCCTCTGTTGTCATCCACATGCTACTGACTTGTGCCACTGTTTGTTGATCTGTGTCCCCATCACCACCTCTGGTATGATGTCACTGTGGTTCTTGATGTTGCTGTTTTTCCTTTATGACCCCACAGCTTTATTAAAATGCCTTTTATTACATGTTACTATTCCGTCAAAGCATGCCTTTTCTCCTAAGTCATCAATCAATCATGCCCTTTTTTAAATTGTTGTATTTTTAGCAGATTACTATTTAATATCGAACAGCTTAATTCAAAAGAAGTGCTATTTCTCCAAAGTCTGTGAGAATCAAGAAATGCCTGAGCGACTTGCGTTCCGGAAAGCACACGTTCATTTGATGAAGAAACCTGTGTTTTAGCTACCACATTTCCTCCTGTGTGGCTGCCATTGAGCCCTGACTAAGGAAATTTGAATGCAACGTGGAGAGGACTGAAAAGCTTTTGAAATTTTGAGCTGAGATTAAAATGATGAAAGTCTCATTGTAGTGACTTTAAAGAGTGTTCATTTTGCAGGCCTATTTATTTATTTATTTATAAGAGAGAAAGCTTGGATAGGGTGCTACCTTAGTTTGTGGAATATTAAGAAAAATCATTCAAGTGTTTAAGTATGCTGTCATCAACATCACCTGACCAACTAAAATCATGTCATAATTATTGACATGCCATAAAGAAAAATACGCACAGATTTTGTGTATGTGTCATGTATGTGTATGTGCAAGTGTGAGTGCACATGTGTCTGAATGTTTCTGGAGATCAGAGGTTGACGCTGAATATCTTCCTTGATCACCATCTGACGTCTTGTCTTTTGAGATGTGCCTCTCAATGAACCAGGAGCTCACTGGCCAGCAAGCTCCAGGATTCTGCTCGCTCCCTCATTCCTTCTTCAGCACTAGGGCTATAGATGCATTCCACTGGACTCAGCTTTTACATAGGAGTTGACTATCTGTACTCAGGTCCTCACGCACACAGGGCAGGCAGCGTACCAAGTGAGCCACCTCTCTAGGTATGCCTTAAATGATGTTCTGTCGTCTCTTTCTGGTACTTAGGTTGCCTGTCTTATACAAGTGTGTGTGTGTGTGTGTGTGTGTGTGTGTGTGTGTGTGTGTGTGTTGAAATCTATAAGGCATGAACTCCTTCGTTTTTATCCACCCCATTGCTGTATGCTTTACTGTTGACCAGTGTGTGTGTGGAAATTGGCTATACTCTCCCACCCTCTTGGCCACCTATGGCTGACATTTTTAGATTTTATGCTATTTAATTTTTTTCTTCTAAGGACTTTTAGATATTAGTCCAGTTGAAACAGTCTTTTGTCTTTTAAGCCCATAAAACTGTTGACTGTTCTTGGTGAATGGTGCTTTTTCCTCTCTTCCTCCTCCTCATCTTCTAGATGTTACTGAACATTATTTTTTTAACTGAGTGGGAAAGCAGCTTAGTGATGTTAAGTGATGGCCCCCATCACTAGCTGGTTAGTGATGGTGTTCAGCGTAGGATATAAGCTAAAGTGTAATGGAAAGAGGTTGTTTATTGCTTTTTAAAAGCTGGATGTTGCCTCTTGGTGGTGGTAATGGGATAATTCATCAGTCTTCAAGCGTTTGTTTATATTGGTTGGACGTACACTACAGAAAACACCGGGGTCAAGTCTATGCAATGCCAAAAAAAGTATTTTATTTGAAATGATCTTGAGTGAAGATATTTGAAAAACAAAGAGGCCTGAATGAACAGAATGGCAGGATGGGGACAGTGGTGACAGGTGGCCCCTCCCCCCAGGAAGCACAGGCAGGAAGAGGCTGATGGGAACAGGTGGAGAATTAGCCTCCTGCTTTGTTGCTGCAGATGCCAATACTCAGATAGTTCTAATATAAAACTGCCCATTTCTAAAAATATCTGGGATAGTTTGGTAGCATTCCTTTGTAATGGTTTAATCTTGGTTTTGGATTCAACATATTACTTTATATAAAATAATACAGGCACATAATTTGGTTTTAATAGCTTTGGTTTTATTAGGAACAGAATATAAAGATGGCTGGCAGCTAGTGTAATTGGACAGCGCAGCGTGATTTAGGCTGTTGTGTGAGATGGCTCTTCTGCTCAGGTCATCAACTGCCTACATCGTGCAATTCTCTGGGACTGTGGAGCCTTTGAACACATTCAGGTCCAATTATCTGACAGGTGTTCTCTCATTCAGGATTTCGGATTTCTGTGGCTTTGAACACTGTTGTTGATTTAAGTTATTTCCTTTTTCTTATCCTGGAAGATTGGGACAAGAAAGGCAAAGAAAAGGGCAGTCTCCTGCCTCTACTTAGTCCTGGGCAGCAGGGGACATGCTTTCTTTGTGTCCTCCGTTAGGACATTAGCTGAGCATGGCCTGGTCACTACATTGCTCCCAGCATGTTGACTTTGGTCACTGAAGTCTCGTGGCATCCTAACGTTGGCTGCTGTGAATAACTGACCACTGAAAGTTAGGGTTCAACTGCGACATATACAGGACAGTGTTCATTAGGGCAGAATGCCAGTGAACTTGTCTTTAATCGCTGCATTTTTGAAAATTATTTGGTGATTGGAGTGATTTCACTAACATGTAATAGAACCAATGCTCATGACTCACTTTCGAAGTGTGACAGGTATTTGATTCTTACAGTTTATCATTTGACAGCAGGAGGGTCATTTTCAGGATTTTCTGTGCCATCCTGCAGGTGTGTGTGATCAAGAGACTGGGCATTCCTTCTCGTTCCTTCTCCCCTTCTTTCTGTGCCTCTATGTGCTCCCTGTGCATCCTACAGCGCACATTGTCCCTTAACTTTGAGAGGATGAAAAAGGAATCTTCCTCCTTGAAAAGGGAGATACTTTCAATGCCATTGCAGTGCCTGGAGGCTGCACGGCATACTGTAAAAAACTAGTGTTGAGTTCTGAACATGCACAGTTTGAATTGGCTTGTGGTGTTTTGTTTGGTTTGCTATCCCGGAGTAATAACTCTCTTTGCTATGTTGAGATGCTGCTATTTTGTTGACACCCCAAGACAGCATTCTTCATTTCAGAGTGGTACCATTGGTTGCCCGTTTGATGATCAGTTTCCAAAACATGTTTTGTTTTTGTTTTTGTTTTTGTTTTGCTTCCTACAAACATCATTTGGTGGTTGCACTATCGAACAAGCCTTTATCATCACATTAAAAAGAGCTGGCATTAGTTTCCTTTGATTTCAGGACATAATAGAAAATTGGCCTAAAATGTCACTTATCTGAAAAATAAGTAATTTGACCAAACAAAAGAGCTTGCCTCTATCTATGGTGACAGACATATTTTGAGGAGTCTAGATTTCTTTCATTTTCCAGAGTATAATTAAAATAGCAGCAATTATAAAAGCAGCTTTCCTTGCCAAAATTGGAAGAATTTCAGAATTCAAAAAAAGAAAGAAAAGAAAAAGAAAAAAGTAACGATACCCAAATAAAACAGTGCAAAAAACAACAACAACAACAAAAAACCAAAAACAAACAAACAAAACAACAACAACAACAAAAAACCATAAGGGAGAAACAGACTCAGTTTTCAGATATTGTCTACTTTTCAAATAGTTCTTTGCTGTGGCACATTTAATAAGCATACCAACAAATAATCACAGAGGATCTGGAGAGATGGCTCAGTGGATAAGAGCACTGTCTACTTTTCTAGAGGTCCTGAGTTCAATTCCCAGCAACCACATGGTGGCTCACAACCATCTATACTGGAATCTGACCCCCTCTTCTAGCATGCAGGTGTATATGCAGATAAAGCACTCATACATAAAATAAATAAATAAAATCTTTTTTAAAAAAAGTAATCAGAATAAGAAAAATTATATATTAGGACGATATCCTGGAAAAGATTGCATTTTAGTGTTCTACACATTGAAAGACTAGTCCATCGAGAGGCCCAGTGATTGCAAACAGCATGGTGTTCACCTCGAAAGCTCTCTTTCCTAACTGTTAGGGTCCTACCCTCTCAGGGCAGGGACTCCTCTTTCTCCTTTTGGTAGATTCACTACAGTAGTGAGTAATAAACATGAGGCTAACAGAAGCCGTTCTTCATTTTGCTGACTTTAGTCAACACTCAGTAAATATTTACTTAGCATATATTGTGAGTTGGGCACACTGCTCCGTGCTGGAGGTGCTGCCTTGTATAATAGGCGGTCCTGCTCTTTTTTGACCTCACGACATAGCAGGAGATTCCAATGTGTAAACAACCAGCCCTAGTACATCCTTCCCTGGTTGTGTACAGGCTGTTCTGGAGGCACGTGGGAAGAATAGATTGGATGGGAGAAGGGAAAGAAAAATACGTTCAAGCTTGGCTGGCTTGTGACGCATTATCTGTAAATCAAATTGATGACCGTCTAACCAAGGTCATTATGAGCCAGGAACTGTGCCAAATACAAACGATGTGGAGAGGAAGTCTGTATACCTCTCATACCCAAGAGAGTACTATTTTATAAAAGGTGGGCACGTGCACAGTTGGGCAGAAGATCCCGTGTGCAGAGCTGTGAGAGGTTGTTGTGGAAGGTGAGCAGAGAGAGGAGCATGCCTGAGGAAGACTGGGCTCCAAAGACCATGTGTGGCAGGACCCTGGAGTCCAAGGCTGGGTGTAGGGAAATAGTACGGCAGCGGTGGGAGATCTGGAGATGAGCGTCAGGGGTGGACCATGATATTTGAACATTTGAGGCATTGTAGGTGATGGAATTTGGGAGAGGGGACTTTGGCATTGAAGCAAAAAGAAGCAGCAGGAAGTGTGCCCTCAATGTCTTGCCCTTCTTCCTGGAAGCATGTCATCAAACCTGCATTCTAAGGGTTCCCTCCTTATGCCTGCAGGAGAGAAGCATCCTTATCTTAGGAGATGGGGAGATGCTGGGAATAATCTTTGTGCAAGGCCTTGTTAGCGTCCCCTAGCGTATCATCAGTGCCCCTTACCCTCTGCGCCACCGTATGACTCCTCATTCTTCATTAACCCCGAGTGGAAAGGCACGTGTTCACCTTTATTTCTAAATGTTCCAACATCATTGAAAGTTTACATTAGGTGAACTTGCATGCTTGTTTTGTTTTAATTCAGTCTTTTGTGATAGAGTTCTTAGCCATGAACTTAACAGCAATTAAGGAGTGTTTTCCTCCCTAGCACAGAGAAGTAGTTTCTTAGAGGTAATTATTATAGCTATCAGAATGAGACTGGTCCCTCAGGCTCATGCATTCGACTGCTAGGTCCCCCGGGGCAGGAGCTGGTTGGGGAAAATTAGGAGCTGTGTCACTGGGGGAGGCCTTTGAGATGTCACAAGGCCGCCAGGCCAGGCCCAGTCTTCCTCTCTGCCTCCAACTTGGGGATAAGATGTAAGTTCTCAGCTCCTGCTCCAGCACCATGCCTGCCTGCTGCCATGCTTCCTGCCATGGGCATCAAGGGCCCACTCTCTGAAATTGTGAGACAAGCCCCAATTAAATGCTCTCTCTTATAAGTTGCCTTTGTCTTGGCGTCTTTTCACAGCGATAGAACAGTAACCAGGACTGACTGACCTGTAGTATGTGGCGGAAAATGGCACCAAAAGGCAGCTGGCTTCGGGCTTCTGATGGGTGATGGAGATGGGGGTATGCTAGTTACAGCTTACCAGCTGCAAGAAAGAGTCTCAACTATATGGCACAACTGGATGAGTTTCTACCCTTACACAAGAGAAGCCAAGAGATGCATCGCAGGACTGGTTGGATCTTTTGAAAGTCCTCAGAATGTAGGTAGGGGTTGTGCTGGTTTAGTAAAGTGATGGATGTAGATTCTCCTCCGAGATCCATGACTGTACTGGCCCTGGGTAGTTGGATAGGCTTCTGGTACCAGGCATGGTTTTCCTCTTGTTGGGCTTAAGTCCCATCAATGACCTGTTGCATGCCACTTCTGCACCCTTAGGGTTATTGTGCCATGCAGTTCACTGTGGTTCAGACAACAGAAGGAATAGTCTTTCCCCAGGGGAGAGCACGCCAATTCAATTATCCAATACCAAATGGTCAGCCCTGGAAAAATACAAGTAACATTATACAGATTGAGCAGGTTGATTCTTAAGTAAGTGTATGCATTCACATACATACATACGTATATGCACACACATTAACAACAATTAATAAAAGAAGATGCCGCCATGAATTTGAAAAAGAGCACAGAGGGATAATGCTATAATCTTAAGATTAAAAACTTCCTCAGAGTGCTGGATATGGTGGTCATGCCTGTGACCTCAGCACTTCAGAGGCTGAAGGAGGAAGAAGCTGACTTTGAGGTCAGCCTTGGGCCTGTGGTGCCAGGGGCTATGGTATAGCTAAGGTAGACCCTTGCCAGCATCTGCAGATCCTGGCCTTTGCTCTGTTTCACAGCAGGGGCTGTGGGTGGGGCCAGGATGGGAGTGGTGGGCGGTGTTGGCAGATTCTCGGAGATCCTTGTCTTTGCTGTCCTGGCATGTGACTTTTGTCTCTGTGGTCCTGCATGACTCTTAGGTCTCCATGGAGCAATAGCCATAACATCTTTGTGAGGAAAACCAGAGAGGGTAAAAGAGCCATAGAGAGGACTTACCTTGTGTCTTCCCCCAAATTCTATTTAGCAAACACATAAAATTCAAAACATTAAGATGAAGGAGGAAGGGAGAATGAAGAAGAGTAACCTGCATTCCACATCTCTGGGCAGTGTCATCAAATATGTGTTTATATGTATTTCTCTGGCTGGTTCCTGGGTCACAAAATAGGCAGAAACAGAGGTCAGGGCTTCTTTGTTTTGCTGTTTTGTGTTTTTTTGGTGCTAGGATGGCCCCAGGCCTCACACATGCTAGGCAAGCCCTTCTCTCTGAGTCATTTCCCAGCAGGGTTTTTTCCCCTCATTGTTTCTCATCACTGTTGCTCCTAAGAGGGCATAGGGATGGCTGCAGGACAGTTCACTTGCATCAAGGTGGGACAGGCAGGCGACTGCCCCCCACCCCAACCCACACACATACCTGTAAACGAGTTTTCTCCCTAACAATGCCTTCCATTTGGAAGATGTCTGTCAGGGGTAAAGTTGTTGGTATTCATCATCCGGGAATGCACCAGTAATCTTGATATTGCAATGGATAGCTCGAAGCTTCTTAGACGAGAGAAGCCTGGAGGAAAGGCACATATTTCACCAATGGGGAGAAGCAGTGTCATGCCATTGTTGGGGGATATGAAGACTTGTTTTGTTTTTAATAAAATATTCATGTTCTTAGTGGGGAAAAAAGTCAGAAAGTTGCTGCCTGCATATATGACACAAAGACTCTCCCCTCACCCCCATCAATCTTTCACCCTCCATCCCCCCCCCCCCCCCCCATGGAACCCAGGGCCTCACACATGTGTGACGCTGTATCCCCAGCAGTTTGTCTTTACAGAGTTTCTCATTTCTGCCACTCTTGAGGGGACATGGTGATGGTTACAGCTGTCCCCCTTTCTCCGCAGTGTCAGGGAGGGGACCGGAGTGGAACTTGGCCTTACACGGCCTGATTTCAGAATGTACACGGACTCCTTTCAGCACAACACCTTTAGAGAAATGAGATTATCAAGCTGAGATGTCAGTCTGGATCTGGCTTTCTGCTCAGCCTGGCTGGAGAGGTTTCTGACTGTGGGTAAGCTGGCCTTCTATGCTCTCTCTAAACAGAAGAGGGCAGCAGAGAAACCAATTAGAAAGCCCACCTCCTTGTTTGCTTCCTCCAACACTGGCTCTTGAGCAATATATACTGATAGGAAATGAAAATTGAAATTAGTACCTTTTAATTTTTCAACATAAAGTGATTAGAGAAGTTTAAAGTAACATGACCCAGATTTCTTCCTGTCAGTTCCTCCCCCACCCCCTGGCCTGGTCATACAGATGCTGCTAAGTTGATTAATATTTGGGGACTTTTATGTTCATAGGGTCAAATGCAGAGGGTTAGTTTCTGCAGGTAAACAGTCCTGATGGGGCTTGGCTTGCACTGGACATTCTGTGTGTCTGTAGAAAAGCATGTGTTCTCATGTGTTCTTATGGCTTATAACAGCACACCTGCCCGCTGGAGTTAAAGGGTCTCTAAGGAAGGCCGTTTCATTGCTTGCTAAGACAAAGGGACGCCAGTGCCTTCTGACTTAATTTTGGTGTGGCTTTATTTTTAAAAACATTCATTTACGACCCCACTCACCTTTTGAAGACGGAAACCGTGTCTAAGCTGGCTGATGGGGTGGTCTCATGCCCTTGGCCTTTACAATGTGACGTAATTGAAGTGACGTCATTGTTCCTGAGGCAGATGCTTCATGCCACGTTCACACACTGAACCAGCTACATTTGCTGCGTATGAACTCTGTCTGGCTTCTCATTAATATTCCAGCTTTGCTTATGACCCAGGACAGTTGCATGCTGTAGAGCTTCTTTCTGATATTCGACTAGCTTCTGCTTTTAAGTTAAAGAACAACCAGCAGGTAACCCTTGCTCTTCCGTGACTCAAGTCGCCAGTGCTGCTCTGCGAGGGAAGTGAGGAATCCTCTGTGTCTTTCAGATTGTGGTAAATTTAATCTATTGATGTTTTCCCTCATAGCCCTGGCTTATAGATAAGCAATGAAACAAATGGTCCCAAGGCTACTCTCAAAGGGTGCATAGCATGACCCCGGTGGCTTAGCAGGAAATGAGCGTACATGTGTAGACAGTCATGACGTGCTCAGGATGCGGGCTTCTACTTGTCCTTATTGACAGCATTTAGTCATCTCACCTGTCACCTCCCTGCAGCCCTCCTCAGCCCCTCCCTGTGTGGTCAGGGTTATTTCTAATAGCGCTACATGTGCAGAAATGTGGGTTCTTAGAAAACTGTACAGAAAAGCAGTCACCCTTGCTGTCCTCAGATCTCATCTCTGTCCATGTTTTGGGATAACTTCCCCATGAAATTTGCTACTAGACAGTGACACTGTTCTTTTCAACTGTGTTAATGTGTTAGTCTTTTAAAAAAGAAAACTATGTTATTATTTTACTTGTATGGGTGTTTCGCCCACATGTATGTCTGTGTACCACCTGTGTGCTTGATGCCTGCAGAGGCAGGCCAGAAGAGGAAATCACACACCCTGTGTGGTGCTTTGAGTACAAATAGTCCCCATAGACTCATGTGTTTGAATATGTGGTCATCAGGGAGTGGCTCTGTGAGGAGGTGTGGCCTTGTTGGGGTAGGTGAGGAGGAAATGAGTCACTGTGGGTGGGCTTTGAGGTTTTCAAATTCTCGACCCAGGCCCAGTGTCTCTCTCTTCCTGCTGTCTGCCAATCTTCATTTAGAACTCTCAGCTGCCTCTCCAGCCCAGCACCGTGCCTGTGTGACTCTCTGGCCAGCATGCCACCATGCTTCCTACCATGATGATAATGGACTAAACCCCTGAACTGTAAGCCAGCCTCACTTAAATGCTTTCCTTGAGAAGAGTTGCAAGGGCCATGGTGTCTCACCATGGCAATAAAGCCCTAACCAAGACACCTTGCAACTTGGAATTTCACACAATTGTGAGCTGCCATGTGGCAGCTGAGGGTTTGTTGTTTCTGGCCATCTTTGGGGTCTGCTAGTTAAGTCCTCAGTTTAGGGCACACGGCTGGGTCTGCTGTTTCCTCGTGAGTCTTGTGGTTCCTTCCCTGGTTATGGGGTCAGGAATAACTTAGGGTCTTGGGAAGTACCAGGTGCCGTTACTAGAATCGTAGAAGCGTTACTTCGCAGGAAGAAATAAAAGATGAGACTTTAGATGGCGTCAGCAGCTAGAGCCATTTTATTTCATGCCAGAGCGGTGGTGTTCCAAGTTCTGGCTGCACCATGATGGGGCACAGGAATCGGAGTTCAAGCACAGAGTTCAAGAGAAAGCAGAATGCATCATCTTTCAAGCTGGGGTTTCTGTAGCTGAGGACGGGGAATGGGGAAGGGGCATTTCATAGGGCAAGCGTGGCTATTTTCTTGAGACAAAACTGTTAGTTTGAAACTGTGGGATCTGCTGTCCTTTTTTTACTATAACCCCCAGGTCTCTGGGGGGGATCAACAAAAACAAACAAACAAACAAACAAACAAACAAACAAACAACAGCATTCCTTCTGCAATTTCCAAACAGCTGGACTCTGAGCTCCATTTAGGGCCTGGGCTGCTTTGAGGTAGGTTCCTTCAGTTACCTGTAACGCCTTGGCTGCCTCAGACGCCAGCTCTGCCACCCTAGGTTGCCCTCCCCGTGTGTTTCCTCTCTCCTGTTCTGGCCTGTAGCTCTTGCCTTCTTGGTCCCGCTGTACTTTCAGCTTAGTCCCTTCAATTCAGAGACTCCACCTGCCTCCACTTGGCTTGCACCTCCCTGCTGTGTGGTCTGGAAAGGCTCACAGTGTGTCAGCTGGAAGTATGTGTCACCTGTCTCCCAGGGTCCTCTGTTCTTGTTCAATGTCTTGAAAAACATCAATCAGGGGGTTGCTTCATGTGGATAGTAAATGGCAGCACAGAGCTGCCTGGTCACTGTTCTTCCTGTTGTGACTCCCAAGTCGAATGGGGGAGGAGTAGAAATACCAGGACCACTTGATTGTCTGCTGACACAGATTCAGTTTAGACCCTAGCAGTACAGACAGGTCTCACATAGCCCAGGCTGACCTCAAGCTTGATACATAGCCGAGGATGCCCCTGAGCTGCTGCTTGCTGAGTGCTGGGACAGCAGGTGTTCACCTTCACGCAGTTTTATGCGGCGCTGGTGACCCAACCCAGGGCGCTGTGCATGCTGGGCAAGCTCTCTACTGGCTGTGCTACATCCTCAGCCGCAGGTGGTCATCTGTGAACAGAGAAGGTTACTGTTCCTTACAACTCCTTCCTTGAAGAATAAAAAGTCAAATCTGACACTCTAAGGTTTGTGTGTGTGTGTTTTGTTGTTTGTTTGTTTGTTTTTGTCACTGTTTTCATCTATTTCCAGGCACCACTAGATGTTTAAACTTCCTGAGTGGGAAGCTGATGACATTCACTGCCCATAGGAGAACGAAGTATGCAAGGGGAAGTCTGTAAAACAGAGTGGCAAAGCGCGGATCATGTGGACAGGGAATGTAGCTCCCAGTAACTCAATGTTTGCCTCAGAGAGGGAGGCCCTGGGCTTGATTCTGAGAACTGCCCTCCCACACAAGAAACAAACGGTCCTAAGCCTGACCAAACCAAACAAACAATGTGGCTTTTGATTTAAAGACTTTGAGCAGTCAGAGGTGTTCTGATTCCCTGTCTCCTTTCAACCAGAGCGGAGGACAGCGCACTGCTGACTCTCTGTGCTTCAGGCTTCTTGGTGAACCAGAGCTCCCTCTTTTCTCTAATAGGAAATAACCGAAGAACAAAATAGAAAAGCATTAGGAGTGGTTTTGTAAGACTGCCTCTGCCTAACTCTCAGTAGCTAAGTTTCCACCACCGCACAGAGTCGGGCTGGTCATTTGTGTGTTGTCTTCGGGTTGCTGGCAGGCTTTATTTTGTATGACAGGTGGGAAAGGGTTGTGAGTCTGGAGCCTACCTACTATGCATCTCCTTGGTGGCAATTCTAGTGGGAAAATAGGATTCTTTCTATTATATTAGTTCTGTGTTTATTTGTTTTTAAAAGAAACATCTCTACAAAGTTTCATTTCCAGTTGTTTTTCTACACATGCTTTAAGAAACTCATTTGCCCTGATGAAAACACCTCACTGAAGAGTTCTTTCAAAGGTCACCATCATTGGATGGGTCCCTTTGCTTTCTCAAGTGTATTTTTAGAGGCATATTAGTACTCACTTATCTGTACTTTCTTTGTTCAGTCTTGATCTACTAAAACCAAATAAATATTACATTTCTAAGCTTAGGATTTCAAAACATACATAATTTTGCCATGTAAGCATCTCAGTAGTGTTATCATATAGCACACCAAGGAAGAAAAATAAAATGGATCTGCACTGCTCTGGCCCCTTTCCAGGTCACAGTTCTGCGTGCCTCCCTGTGGGCACCAGGAGCCATTTCTTAAGCCCTAGTTAATAATGCAATGTAGGAGAAAGTCATGAAGATTTGACTTGGCTGAAAGCAAATAAAATGGAAACATACCATTTAAATGAAACAAAAAGGAAATACAGCACTGTAATGAAATAAGATGGAAATATAGTACTTTAATGCAGGGTACCTAAACAACTGACTATTTAAAATGTTCTACCATACTTGATAGATTCTGTGTTTTGGGTTCATCTTTTCACCTCAGCCAATGGGCCTGCTTGGCCAGAAGCAGGCTGTATTCAGCGGAGTTCCCTCTTCTGGCACATTATCTTACTTTTGGAAGATTCCCTTCGCTAGTATTGATTTCAGATACTCACGATACACAGTACTGTTTTAACTGATGAAAACTAAATCGATGATTCTGTGAGTTAAACATTCCACAGTGAGTTGAGGGTCAGAGCACACTACATATTTTCATGCTACTCTCTCTAGTTTGATGGCACTTGGTAAAACCATGACAATGATCTGAGCAATCTTATGTATGCGAGGTGGATGTAATGTACTCTCTCCAAGGTAATTATACATCGTGGGGAATAAACAAAGTCCAGTCCAAGGTTAAGAATGATGTAAAGCAAGGGACACTCCTCCCGTGGTGATTCCTGTGCAGCTGTCAATGTGCAGCTGGTTGATAAATAGCGCTTGAGGGTGAGTCATGGACAAAGTTTTGGTGTTGGAGTAGACAGACCTGTTGCCATGCCTGCTGACCATGCCATGTGATACAGCAGTCTAGGAAGTCATTCCTCCACCCCCACCCCTTGCTTGTTCCACACAGTTGGCAGTGACTGTGGTATCCCAGAAATGGGGGAAAATGCCTTGGTATGCAAGCTTGGGATTCAAGAGGTTGTCTGTCATTCTGGTGAGTAGGAGGTACCACGCCAGATGGCCCATGCAGTTCAGTCATGCCCACATGGAGATGGTACCACACCAGGAAACACAGCCCTTCCAGTATGGAAAAGCGGATACAGGGGAACCACAGTTAGCACATCTGGTGGAAACATTCTAAACAAAGTTACTTGGACAAGGAATGAGTGGTAAAGCAGGGGTTGGTCAAAGTGCCCTCATGCCTGCCACTGTCGCTATTGCTTGCTTGCACAGTGTGGAAAGGACCACTCGTTGTTGAACGTGACCAGAGAGACGTTTATTTCTGAGTCAGTGTCCAGGGGCATTAAATTTATGAGACCTTCGGTTAAGTCAGCATTGGTCAGGCTGGTTACTATGGCTGGGATCTCTTAGAAGTCATCTGTGGCAAGTGAGCTCTTTCCCCTTGGCTAAGAAACACACAAGCATGTAAGCTCCCTTCTTTCGTTATGAAGGAGGCTCACCAGCCCAGGCCTTGTCTCCGCCGTACAGACACTACACCATACTCAGGTGTTGTGCTCAGACAGGCTCTTTGATGGATCTGAGGTGTCGTTTCCTGTGTGTTTTACATTTGTGTCTCTTCATCACCAACCTCGTGGACAGTGAAATACAAACCCCATAGTGAAGGGCTTACCCTTTACTTTATATTTAAGAAATACCTAAAATCCCACCTTCTACTAATTTTTGTAACTGAGAGCCCTTCCACGGGATTATACTTTAGAATTAGGAGGCACTTAGAGATCCTATAGTTAATGTTGACTTTGGAGATGAAAGTCTGAGCTCCTAATGGCTAACTGACTTTTCCCAGACCACGTTTCCGTAGAGATAGGGCAGAGACACAGCTTGGATTCCTCCTAGACCCGTGACCCTCGATTGCTCAGTGGTCTGTGATTCTAAGGATCTGCTGTGTATGAGCTGGTCTGTGTTGGAGCAGGTCCATGTTGCTGGGTAGAAAGCTGCTTGACAAGGAGACATTAGCTATCGAGGCTGAAGCAGCACCATTTGGACCAGCAGCTCCTCATAATTATTTTGATTCATATCTGACCTGGCTGTGGCATGTGATGCAGGCTGCTGGGGTGGCACTCTGTAGAGCCCTTGCCCAGGCCCTGCGTCCTCCTCTGCATCCCTGTTCTCCACTGGAATGGCTGCCCCATCTGCACACGCAGCTCCAGGAAAAATTAATTTTAGTGAAACCAACTTGGAGACCAGATGATTTGTAATCAGCGGGCTGGTGGAAGTGATAACCAGATCCTTTGATCAGCACCATCATGTGAAATTGTTGATGGAACCCGGATCTCTAAATGAAAGTTCGTGGCTTTTCTAGAAGCAGCAGGCAGTTAGATTATTTATTTATTTATTTATTTATTTATTTATTTATTTATTTATTTATTTGTCCATGGGAAGATTCAGTGGCAGAGAGGGAATTTTTTAAATCTTCAGATTCTTATAATATACTATATTATTTCTTCCTCTAATAAAGTCTGACCTTATGCTTAAGAATCCATTTATCAAATATCATCTTGTTCTCCTTTGAACCCACTCCATGCTTCAGATAAGACTGCAAATTGCCAAGTGGCTGGTCTAGCACCACCCTTTCATGGCTGACATAACTCAATGAGATGGGATCTATTTGTTATAAAAAAAAAATGTGTGGGAGCTGTACCCAAATCATAATGTTATTTCTTTATCACACCCAGCACTAGTTTATCTTGGTAATGTAGTATTCAGCCAGCCTAATGGGCAATAATTTCTTTTATTAGACTCTCAGCTAGAATGGATTTAGTAATTTTTATAGTTCATTCATCAGATATATTCTTTGCTATATTCTGGGAGATAATTAACATACAGTCCTTGAACTCAAGGAGCCTTTAGTCTATGAAGAAACAAAAACAAAATTACACCAATACACCAAGGCAGTGCTATCATAGAGACCAGTGGTTCTCAATCTGTGGGTCGTGACCCCTCGGGTGGCCGGGGCGGGGGTGTGTATTTATATTTCAGCTATCCTGCATATCATCTTTACATTATTATTCATAAAAGTAGCACAGTTACAGTTATGAAGTAGCAACGAAATCGTTTTATGGTTGGGGGCCACCACAACATGACGAACTATATTAAAGGGCCTCAGCATTAGGAAGGTTGAGAACTACGGGCACGGAGCTAGGCATGGAACGGGCGGTGTCTACCTCAGTGACAAGACTCACAGTGAAGGCAGTGCAGAAGACAGAGCTGTCTGGGTAAAGATGATGAGCTTAGGAGAGGGGACAGCTCATCCTGCGCAGTGGAGCCTGGGAGAGGCCAGTGGTCTGCTGACTTGAGTCGAGGTCATGGTCTTACCTTTTTGTGGAGTACAGCCGGTGTTTGCGTTGCTGACTCGGGTGGCTGCGCTGAGTGGTTGGGTCTATATTCTGTTCTAGGCTGAACCTAGACACCGGGACATCCTCAAAGGCAATGTTGGTCACATTGTTGTGGGGGCAGCTTTGCCAGGCGTTGTTTAGGCGGAAGGCCAAGGCACTAGTGTGCCGGCCCTCAAGGGCTGCAAACTTGTGGAAGGTGCAGTTCTGGATGTTGATAGGACCGTCATAGAACTGAATTCCTCTAATGGGAAAATTCCTGTGGAGTTAAGGAAGTCAGGTGTCAGATGAATGCCCAGTTGTTTGCTTCTTTGGAAGTGAATGGTAAGAGATTTTTCCGGGTAAAGCCATTCCTGATCCCCACGTCCAGCAACTCCTTCCACTGAAGATCTCTAAGTCAGTTAACTCATGTATGAGGGTGTGTGCACTGGAATGGGGTTGCTGACTGTTAGGAAACAGGTTGGCTGTGATGTCACAGCTGATTTAGATGGCATCTATTTTTGTTTTTAAGATTGGGTGTGACGGGGGGCTGGAGAGATGGCTCAGAGGTTAGAGCATTGTCTGCTCTTCCAAGGGTCTTGAGTTCAATTTCCAGCAACCACATGGTGGCTCACAACCATCTGTAATGAGATCTGGTGCCCTCTGTACATGCAGATAGAACACTGTATACATAATAAATAAATGAAATCTTTTTTTTTTAATTGGGTGTGAGTAGGGGGTGCCGTATGCATGTTAGTGAGGCAGACCTCCCTGGAGCTGGAGGTGCAGGCGGGCCCTCGGAATGAATCAGATCCTCTGCAACAGCAGTTACTCGCTCTTAACCGCTGAGCCATCTGGCCAGCCACGATTAAAAGGTAGATGTGCGTTCAGCAAAGCAAGGGTGTTTAGGGCAGGAGAGGTTGAGAGGCCGGGCAAGCACTAATGATGTTAGCTCCGAGAAGGCAATTCTGTTGAGATTTTAAGTAGGGTCATTTTCTGTGATACCCAAACTCATGATACGACCTATACCCCTTTGTCATCACACTTAGGTCTTTTCATTGTCATTGTCAGTCACATCTGTGGATTGTCAGCCCCTACATGGAGATCATGGGCAGCATCCAGTACATGCTGCACGTATGGCAGATGCTCAGCAAACGTTTGAGTGTCTGTGCAGGTGCTTCAGCCACTGCAGTAAAGGATGGACTGCTGAGGGTTTTGTTCTTGTTTTTTAAACAAAAAGAGTTTTACTTCTTGACAGAAACAAGTCTTTCTCTGAAGTCAGTTATATTGTTGTCAAATGATTACATCTCTTTGGACTTGTGTTTTCTAAAGCTACCCAGACTTAGATTTGACTGTTCCCTAGGAGACAAGTACTATAGTTCTTGTTTAGAGATTACATCATGATGGTGAAGATGATGATGGTGATAATGGTAGTGGTGATGGTGCTGTGTGCACATATGGAGTTTTCTCTTTAGCTTGGGTATTGGAACCCAAACCTCTGTGATCCAAATAGTAATTCCTTCGTAGATGAATTTATTTGGAAGACTTTTAAAAAAATTCCTATCTTTTGGTCTTGCGTTGACCACACTTAAGACTGCCATGGGATTCCCATGGCATCCACACAGCTGGAGGTCTGGTGAGCCTTTGTGAATGGTATTTGGAAGAATGGTTTGTTTGCCAGAGCTCTAACAGTCTTTTGTATTGTTTCCATCTGCTTTGTGTCTACAGAGACAAGTACTGGGATTTTATTTATTTAATGGGAGGGATTTTTTCTTAGCTAACTCAGCTAAGCCCACAATTACTCAGGGAAGGCAGAATTCACTCTCTGAATTTCTTGATGAGAAACCGATGGGCTGGACAGTCACTCTTGGAGCCACCAAGCCAGATACTGCAAGCTGTTCTATTAGAGAAAGGCACATCTTTATTAACGTGCCCAATGTTGATATGTGAGTCCGCTATTTAAAGAGCAATCTGAAGAGAAGCATTTTGCCTCCATTTTTGGAGGGTCTTCTAAATGGCAAATAAAATAAAATAAAGAAATTAACATCTAAAAGAGGCTTTTTCTAGTAGCCTTTTTAGTGCCCAACTTTTACTTTTTTTTTTTTTTTTTTTTTTTTCAATTTATTCTAACTTGCTTGGTAGCTATACTTTATCTTCTGGTACTGGTAGCAACAGCTAGGGCTGGAGGTATAGTTCAGTGTCACGTGGTTTGCCTGCCAAATGCAAGTTCCTGAATTTAATCCCCAGCAAAACAAAGTCTGCTGCCCAAGTGTTAAGTAATCTATGACGTTCTCTCAGCAGTTAACATGCAAAGCTGTTGGGGATCCATAAGGCAGAGTAAGCTCTCTAGACACCTCTACTGCCCACAGCTTCTTAGGGGGTCAGTACTCTTCAGATGTTGAGAGAACTGAGGAAAGATAAGATGGGAACAAGGCCTTGTGGGTAAGGACCCTGTGGCACAAACATGAAGACCAGGTTCCCAGCACCCACCTGGGCATGGCAGCTGTGTTCTTAACCCTCACACTGGCGAGAACGAAGGGACGGAAGGCAGTGGGATCCATGGAGTTCACTACCTGCCCAGTGTAGTTGAACCAGTGAGAGACCCTGTCTCAACCCCTGGCCTCCATACACAGGTACAAGCACACACAAATTAAATTTAGACAAAATAAAATTGAGGAAAGCCTTGATCTCAGTTGGAAGGGTGACTGGAGGCTGAGAAAGCCAGTAGTGAGAGGATGATGTATCTTAATTCTTCCCTTGTAAGTTTGGCAGGCATAGGGGAGGCAGGCCTCTTCCTGCTTACAGGCCATATCGCAGCTCATCTCAGAAGGCTCTTGGTTTGTGACTTTCTCTCCATCACCATGGCGTGTGTAAGTGTGAATTAGCTGGCTCGATTGGTGAAGCTGACGTGTAGAGAAGTGTAGCCGGACTTTTGGGTACTGTATTGGGTTCTTTTATTTATCTCCCTACTCCACCCCTATCCATTCCAAACCCCCAACACTAGGTAGAAGAGAAAGAAGGGGAGAGGGGAGAAGGGGCATTGATGTCATTAGACTATTCCTATTGATTAGGAGAATCGAGTTCCTTGGGGCAAGTTTCATTTTTGCAGTTACTAGCAACCTAGCAAAGACCAAACAGTAGTAGTAGTAGCAGCAGCAGCAGCACCACCACCATCACCACCACCACCTGCTTGCTGCCTTTCTCAGGGCTTTGGCCTTATATACCCTCTGAAGAGTCCACAGAATTCCAAAGGTAAACTGTCCTCAGATTTGCAAAATCACTCCCCTGGCTAGAGCACGAGGCAAATCATAGTCAGCTGCTGTGGACAGTCTGAAGCAGCCCCATATCCCACACCTGGGATCAAAACAAAAACATAACATTTCTATGGTTTTTTTGTTTGTTTGTTTTTCAAGACAAGCTTTTTCTGTGTAGCCTTGGCTCTCCTAGACTTGCTTTGTAGACCAGGCTGCCCTCAAACTCACAGTGATCTGCCTGCCTCTGCCTCTGCCACCCGAGTGCTGGGATTAAAGGCGTGCACCACCACACCCTGCTCACATTTCTATGGTTTTTAAAGAAACCAAAATGCTCACTACAGACAAGTCATTACTTCTCCTTGCCTTGTTATTAAAAAAAAAAAAAAAAATCATGCTTTTTGTTGTTGTTGCTGTTGTTTTTGTTTGTTTGATTTTGCCTTTTGTGAAAAAATAGATGAGCTTCAAACTTCATTTGGGGAATGCCTGCATTAAGCTGATGTGTACAGGCTTTCACCTTCCCTGTATTTAGTTCCTAGCTTTAGCCTGAGACCACATTAATCTTATGTTAGATATCCCATTGTATGCTCATAACCACAGGCCTTTCCTTGGCTGCTGTTGTGATCTTCAGAAGAAGGTTCTGTCACTGCTAAGGACATCTACAGTACAGCAAATAGCAAAATGTGTCAGAAGTATTTCTTAGTGTTTAAACCCATCTGGGGCTTAGTAATTTTCCAGATAGGGGTTAACATGGTTCTATGAATGGGCTCTAGGCCCAGTGAGCAGAATTATGTAGGTTTCCAGGGGCTCTGAACTCATGTCACCTAAGTCCATCGAATGGGGAAAAGTCTAAAATTGCATTATCTCACTGCATAATGTTTGTAAATTGTATTCAATTAGTTTACTGCTTTAGGGATTATGAGATTGAAGTTAAATTTTTGTGAAGTTTTGATAAGGACACAACTAAGTAAGGCTGCTCAGCAGTGGCTTCTTTGGAAATGTGTTGGCAGAAGTACAGAAAGAAAGGGTTTGGATTTCAGGAGTCTCTAGCTGAGCAGAGTCCACTAGCTCAGTGGTGGGAGAGCCATCCCAGGCATCTCTGCCCTGCGTCTTCTCCAGGCTAACCTCCAGGTGTGAAGTAAGTATTGTGCATAGCTCTCACCAGTGCAGTGCTGTAAGCGTCATGAACACCTGTCACCAGTGCAGTGCTGTAAGCATCGTGTACACCTCTCACCAGTGCAGTGCTGTAAGCATCATGTATACCTCTCACCAGTGCAGTGCTGTAAGCATCGTGTACACCTGTAAGCAAATATACACATGTAAGCAAATGTCACACACTTGCAGAAACTATCTGCAGATGGTAAAACCACTCCCCTGCTAGAGCACAAGGCAAGTCATAGTCAACAGCTGCCAAGTAGCCCCATATACCCATACTTGGGATTAAAATGAAAACATATTCTCTTAACATCTGTGTGTATGTTTTTCCTTTTAAAGAAACCAGTATCACAAAATTCTAACTACATCTCAGTATGTGGCCCCTACCTGATGGAGCTTGCTCTGAGGGCTGACCTCAAACTCACAGAGATCTGCCTGCTTTGCACCCTTAGTGCTGGAATTCAGAACACATACCAGCACACCTGGGGTTTCTTTCTTTCTTTTCTTTCTTTCTTTCTTTCTTTCTTTCTTTCTTTCTTTCTTTCTTTCTTTTCTTTCTTTCTTTCTTTCTTTCTTTCTTTCTTTCTTTCTTTCTTTCATTCTTTTGAGATAGGGTGTCCTCAAAGTTCAGGCTGCCTGGGACTCACTCTGCATAGGTCACCTTAGCCCCTGAGTGCCGAAGTCTCTGAAGAAGGAAATTGAAGATGATATCAAATGATGGAAAGATCTCTCTTGTGCCTAGATTGGGAGAATTAACATAGAAAAATGGCCATCTTACTAAAAGCAATTTACAGATTCAATGCAATCCCTATCAAAATACTTACACAAACATTTAAAGGCCTTGAAAGATCAATTCCCAACTTCATATGGAAAAACAAAAAAACATAGAATAGCTAAAACCATCCTGTACAATAAAAGATCCTCTGGTGGAATCTCTATCCATGATCTCAAGCTATACTACTGAGCAACAGTAATGAAAGTGTCATGGTGCTGGCATAGCAATAGGCTGGTTGATCAATAGAATTGAATTGAAGACCCAGAAATAAATTCATACACCTATGGACACTTGATTTTTGACAAAGAAGCCAAATGGAAAAAGGATAGCATCTTCAACAAATAGTGCTTGTCTAACTGGATGTCTACATGTAGAAAAATGAAAGTAGATCCATATTTATCACCATGCACAAAACTCAAGTCCAAGTGGATTAAAGACCTCAACATAAAACCACATATACTAAATCTGTTTCAAAAATACTTTCAAAGCAAATGTAATGTAACTTGAGAATAAGAACAAATCGGAGTACCAATTTAATATAATTAACATACCATTTAAAATGTACAGCCAAATGTATGTATGTGTGTATGTATATATGTATATTTGTATATATATATGTGTGTGTGTGTGTGGACTGATTTGCCTGTGCTGCTAGGCTGTCTAGGAGCTCCTAACAGTGGTCCCATTGGAGCAGCCTCCAGAGCTGGGACTACAGGCACATGATGCCACACTCTTCTCCATTAAGTTTTGGGTTTTCTTATGCATTTTTTTTCTTTTACAAAATTGACATAAGGCATTTATTTTTAAAGTATGAAAAAATGCAGTTGTAAGTTAAGCCTCTAAGTATTATGGCGACTGAGAACAGGCTGAACGTCATGGCTGGGAATTGGCAGGGACTCAAAGGGCACCTGCTTCATTCCGGGCATTGGCTGGAAGAGGTGTGGCAGACTCTGGGAACACTTCAAGAAAGGCCAAAAGGCAGATGCCCCATGCTCATTAAGCCTCCAGTGTAAATGTGATGCTGTTGCGTGTTTCTATTTGCCAACTTTCGCCCTCAACCAGAAGAAATGTGCATTAGTTATTTTTGTGTCATAAATAACCTATTTACTGGTGTCTTAATGAGCGAGAGCAGAGCCCATTCTAGTGCATTGGGAAGCTGTGGACAGAACCTCCTGTCCTCTAAGGTTCTGACTCCAGAAAAGCCATCAAGATGCTGCCAGGGATGGCGCCCCCGAAAGGTTTGCAGACTACTCAGTTTTGGAGGAGACTGGGCTCAAGGAATCCTTTTTCTCTATCATAGTGACCCAAAACATAGTTTTCATGTTATTTCTTGCTTTATTTTATTTTATTTTATTTTATTTTATTTTATTTTATTTTATTTTATTTTATTTTATTTTATTCATCCTCAAAAGCCTTCACCCCATTTTAACAGTGGTGCAAACACAAGATAGAGAGTTGCTTAGAGACTAGAGTATTCATAGGCATCCTTGTCTAACCTTTATGTGATCTAGGTACTGGTTTCTTGTGCATTTTCAGGGGATACACACACACTTGGACAGGGTGACAATGTCACCGAGTAGTCACAGATTCAAGAAATGAAAGCCCAAGGAAGTGGGGACGTGACAGGGTGGAAGTGTTCGCAGCTCAGCGGGGGGGGGGGGCTTTCCGCTGATTTTGCAGGGAGAGGTCAACCTTGAACTTTGCAGGAGACCCTTCGTCTCTGGAATCCGGTACGTTCTTCTGAGGAGCAGCAAGCATCTTGGAAGATGGAGGAGAGAGCCTACGGGCAGTACTAGCATGGGCCGAGCAGGTGTGCTGTCTGTGTAGGCTGATGCCCAGCAGGGGGTAGGGGTCCACAACTCCTTGACACCGGATCAGAAGTCAGGCTCATCACACTGGCAGGCTGTCAGCGCTGTCTTAGTCTTCAGTGGCTACCTTTCACATAAATTAACTCTCTTAATCAACATTTCTGCCCTACCTGTTGAGAGTCTATGAAAAGGTTAAGCTAATCTAAATATTAACCCCAGTAAAACAATTAAGGACAGGCCAATGCATTCAGTATCCGTATTCTTGCGTAGCCCAAAGATGACCTGAATTTATTTTTATTTTTAATTGCATGCTGCAATTTTTCTTCTCTCTTGGCATGGAGAATTGAGAGGTGCTTATCTCCTCTGGACCGTCCATAACTCCTTAGTAGGCATGGTACCATTAACGGTTATTTAATGATTTAATCAGAGAGGGCTGGCTGTGAGGAGACAATGAGAACTGGCATTTAACAAGTTAATTGGAATTGGAGAGAGCTATTAAAAGGCCATGAGAAGGTCTTTTATGAAACCCTTGAATTTGCTTCAGTCTGAAAGTCTTATTAAATTATGCTAAGGGTGTATTTTCCCTTCTCTGTAAATCACCCATTAGGATCATCTAATCAGCTTCCTCGGAGTTTCTGCAGATGAAGTATTATCAGCCTCGCAGTGTTAGAATTCTTATTTTTTTCTCTTCAGTTGTTGCTGAATCGCTATCAAATGCTGTATATATTCTTAGCCCATTGAGGCCAAATCAGAATCGATTTTTAAATTTTCTTTTTTTTTTTATTTTAATTTTATTTATTTATTTATTTATTTATTTATTTATTTATTTATTTATTTTTTTTTTAGTTTCAAACATAATCATTGGTGACTGACCAGGGCTCTCAGCTTACTCAGTTGCTCCATTGGTGTTGAAGGCATGGTCCACTCCCTTCTGAACAGCACGTCACGTGCTGTGTTCACAGGTCAGTCATTTGGAAATAGGATCTCACTACAGAGGGACAGATGGAGATCACTGGATTCCATCGTCCTTCTACTAATGACCCAGAGATCTGTTTATTTCAAAGCCATATGTGGGGCACAATCATTGTTTCAAAAATAAATAGTGTGTGGAGTGTTATTCTTAGGATGTAGCTTACCTGCCAGGCCCCAGGCCGACTGTTTTCTGTGGCCATTTGTTCTCAGCTCACCAGACCCATATAAATTCGTCCTGGACATTGTAGGACTCTCTCTGAAATTGTCCACAGCTTGAAACTGGATAGAGGAGGTTGAGGGCAAGGACAATTAAGAAACATTGTGTCTCTTGGGTGATTAGAAGTTTTACTTTCCTTTACTCAGAGATAGAGCAATAATGGTTTGGCAAACATCACGTCAGCCACAGCTGAAATGGAAGTGTTAATATATTGTCTCTACTATGTTTTTTTTAAAGTTTTTTATATTACAAATTTTATAGTTGAAACACCTCTTTTTATCAGTTGAGCACTTTGTAGGATGAGCACTCTGTAAAGAAATCCAGTGTCATTTCCTGACATAATTTTTTAACATAAAGTTTAGAATAATATTTTAAAAATGACATAGACTAAATAATGCCCAGTTTCTTGTCCCTATTTTGTGCAGGGATGAGATTAAAGTCAGGGAATTCCTTCTGTCACTGAGCTCAATTCTCTTCCTGAAAAATCCTTATTGAGAGGCAAGCTCTAGGTAAATTGCCCAGGCTGCCCTTCAACTTATGACCCTCCGACTTTAGCCTCTCAAGGGGCTGGGATTACAGGCCCGCACTGTGGCAGCCTGCCAATATTCTGCTACCTAACTCATTTTTCCCCCCAGGTCAACTAAAATATCATAGAGAAAGTTGAAAAGAGATTTTCATTTTCTTTTTGAGGAAACCAAGATTCCTGATTATTTGTTTTAGTTACTTAAGCAGTCAAATAATGGGCCCTTTCTGAATGTACAGAATGTAGTAGCTTCTCTCAAAGCCCACGCCTTGTGCTTTTTGACCTCCATAATAATAAACTCTTTTGTCCCATACTTGGGATAAAATGAGCTTGACTTAAGATCATCACCAAGAAAAGCCAGAGTCTTTGCTTCCCATGCTGAACTATGGGTAAGGCACCCATTTCCCTACATCTTGCTGATGTGACAGGTGGGTGTCCTTGTATATGCAGTTGTACTTTTTGCCAGTAAAGAAGTCTGGGTAAGGGCACTATGCTAATAAGCTGTCTACACAGAGCTGTTGTCTTTCCCACCACTGCCCGCGGGCAAGAGTAGTCCAGGGTTCAGCAGCTCACATTGTCTGTCTGCTCCAAGTTTGGCGAACAACACAAATTCTACACCCAAAGCAAGAACTAGACACTTGAACTAACAGGAGTCCACATGACAGTAGGTAAATATGAAAGAGCAGCTAATCTATAAAATATAAACCTTTTCTTGTCTTTAGTTATTTAGTGTTTGTGTTTGTGCATGCCCGTGTGTGCCATAGAGAGCGCGTAGAGGTCAGAGGACACTTTGGTAGGAGCCAGTTCTTGCCTTCTGCCATTTCCAAGTATTTCCAAGTCTCTAAGCTAACTCACTGGCCAATATGTTTCTTAAATCTTTTTCTTGTTAACAGAAAATCCTAGTTCTGACTTTTCGGCTGCAGAGAAAGTGCCATTTGATACATATCTTAGTTATATTAACTTGAGCCCCACAGAATTGCATTCCTAGTATTCATAGGGGAAGATAATTTTATAGAATCCCATAGGTATTGAAGATCATAGCACTGCAGTTGTTAATAGATGCTCTCGTGGCATGCATATCTTTTTAAAGGGGAATTTTGATACTGGCCCCAGGATATAAAAATAACAGTGGGGTTGAAGATAACATTTTAACCATTTCTTCTTTAAAGGGTGGCTGGAGTCCTGCAGCTTGGTTGGGTTTGACTGGTTTGCCTGGTGATTTTGATGCCACCCATTGCATTTCTGTGTGCTTCCTTCTGATTTTTCTGATTGATGCTTCAGGTTCAAGGTCAGATGTCCAAGCATTGTCATAGCCTTCTTTCAATCCTTTAGGCTTGACGTCTTGTCCCTATGTGTGCTCCCAGAGTCTCGTTCATGTTCATGTTCTGTTCATGTTCATGTGCTGAGCCCTCTACCACGCCACGTGCCACCGTGTCTTACTCTACCACGCCATGTGCCACTGTATCTTACTCTGCCACACTGCGTGCCACTGGCTATATGTGGAAAAGCCATAGATGAAAAGAGTGACAAAGAACCCAAGAGGGACATCAGTTCAGACTCTCTGTAGACCCCAAAACCTAAGAAGAGGAGTGTGTAAGTAAGGTAGGGAGGTAAATGTGGCAAGGAGGCGCTCTGAGACAAGAGCCAGTGCCATAGAGATTAATGTTTGTATAAAAATCTGTTCAGATCAGAGAGGAAAGAAGCCTGTACCGCCCACAGTTCATACTCCTCGTGTGGAAGTCACGCCAAGCTGGTCACTTATGCCTCTTGACACTATTTTTAATGCTTTGAGTTCATACTTTTCCAGGTCTTTTTAGGATTTCTACTGAAGCCTGTTTCATACACAGAATGCTGACTAAATCTCTTGAGTGCTATTAAAAGGGGCAGTGTGCAGTGGCAATGCCAAGGTGCGCATCAGTGGTGTGTTCTCCCGGACCGTCTGAGAGAACAGCCACAGCTAGCACTCAGGCAGCCCCCTAGAGCAAGCCCAACACTCAGTTCCATTTCCGGCTGCCAACAAGGTTTCATTCAGACAGGAGACGCCATTTTCTCAAGCTCCATACACATAACGCAAGTGGCCCTTAGGTGTGGCTGAGTGACTAGGGCACACATCTGGCTCCCATTGATGTGCTTTCTGGGACTGGCTTCTCCCCCTTTTAGGACCTGTGGGGTGCTCTTGTAAGGTCTTTGCAGACAGCCACTCTTGTTCTTATGTAGCTTCATAGATCGGCTCTGCCCTCGCTAGTTTACTTCAGTATTTCTGGTTCTTACCCACGTGTTTTTTTGTTTGTTTGTTTGTTTGTTTGTTTTGTTTTGTTTTTTTTTTTTTCAATCTAACACAATTAGATAGTCCTTCAGTAGTACCAAGACTCTGGAGGTTTCAAAGAAATCTTGGGAAAACTAAGGGGAAATGGGCTGGGTCTCTCTGAGTCTCATCACTGGGAAGTAGAGAGAAAGGCATATTCTCTGCACCCACATCTCTCCTGCGCTCTTCTGTGTAAGTGCCACCACTCCCAGACATGGTCGCAACACAGCCCCATGGCAGCTATGAGCAGCTTAGAAGCTGAGGCTCTTGTGCTGGTACAACTGACAGACAAAGGTCCTGCTTCTACCACAGACTTAAGCGGAGTAGTCAGGTGCCCGGTTTCATGGGCACACAAAGAAATGCAAACTGAAATCACAGTCGGGTCAAATGGATTGCTTTCGGAAACTGAAAGCTTCAATGAGTGTCTGTGAGCACTTAATTAATATTTAAATGTTCATTTTTGGGGGGAAGTCTTAACGGACCAGTCTAAATGCTCTTAAGCAGTTTAAATGGTGTTTGGCTAGAAATAGATAGATTGGATGGATGCCTTTTCCAAAGTAATTATCTGGATCTAAAGATTATAATTCAAAGAGACACAGCAACACAAAGGGTCATGTACACAGAATATAATAGATGGGTATATAGTTTTGAGTGACAGTTTGTAGGATAAAGACTATATTAGAAAAATGTGACCACTGTGCTTGAGCATTTTAGATAACAAAGTCAAATAATTACTTACATATAGTTAAAGGATCTGAGGCTCTTTAGCTAAAAATGTGTTAAAGACTTGGATGCACTGTGTCTTATATATGTAGACATGCATGCATATGTATTCATGAGTAGAAGCATGGGGCTTCTGCTGATAACAGTGTCTGAACTTTAGATAACAAAGGAGACATATTATGATCTATACAAAGTTAAAATTTCCAAATAGTTTATGTTATCGCTCTGGAAACAAAAGTAACCAGCAACCAAACTCCCGACACCTACTTTTGAATACAGTTTAATTAGACTATTTTGTGGAATTGACCTTTTTCCTTTTGACTTTTATGTCAGAAGTAATAAGAAGTCTATAACTGTTAAAAAAAAAAAAAAAGGAGCATGCAAACAATGCTGCTTTTGTCTTGATGGGCATTTCCTGTGAAAAATAGCTCTCTCTTGCCTCCGCTAGATACGGGCTGCAACACGAAGCTACCCCAACTCCTGTGTGCAAAGATAAGAGCACAGACTTCACTCTGAAGCAGCAGCCGACCTTAAAAAAAATTTTTTTTTATTATCAATGAATCTGTTGTAGTTACGAAGTTGTTGTATAAACATGTACAGATGATGCCTTACAAATTCAAATGCAGACACTTGCTTGGAAGAAGCATAGTCGGAGCCAGGTGTGATGCTAGGAGTGCCGAGGAATGGGCTTCAGCTGGGTCACGTGGCCATGTTGACCACTGCAGCCCTACCGTGTTTAAACTTACAATCACGCCGCTGTTAGAATCCTACTTTGTAAATGTTGTTTGTCTTCTGTTAATTTTGGATAAAGTTGCCATCTTGGCGGATGAGTTGGTTTTTTGTTGTTGTTGTTGTTGTTGTTGTTGTTGTTTTTTTTCAGGGAGAACACATTTGTCTTTTGTTGGCTGCTTTTGCTGTAATGCAACGTCGGAGGCTGGGTACTTTAACTCACAGTTTTAGGGGCTCAGGAGGTGGCTACTTGGCTCTGGTGAGGGCGGCATGGTGGATGACTACACAGTTGTTAGATCGTGTGTAAGAGGGGTGAGCAGCATGTGCTAAAGGGATCAAGAGTGAGGAAATGAGAAGAGACCAGGGAGGGACCAGTCCATCCTTTCTGTAACAATCTTCCAGGACCTAATCGCCCATGAGATACATTAATGTATTCACAAAGTGGCACTCCCAGGATCGAATCTTCTTCACCAGATCTTGTTTCTTAAAATTCTGTTAGTCAGCCGCTACCTCAGAGGCCACACTTCCTGCACATGGGCCCTTGCTGGCAGCATTCTTGTTTGTTTGGTATTCTAGGGAATGCAGGTAGGGTCCTTGGCTTGCTAGGCAGGCACCACATTATACAGCAAGAGACACATCCCTGCCCTGAAGATTCTTAACTTAAATGTAGCTATTAAAGAAAACAAGTGCTTAAGCTTTCTTGCCCCTCAGCTTTTGCAATAGCTGCTGCTAAGAAGGGAGAAAAACATGCGCAGAAGGCCAGGGATGTTACTCTCTCATTATTCAGCAAGCACGCACTGAGTGATGGGTGCCTGTATGTAGCTCACTGAACTTATTATCTAGTTGGAAAAGAAAGATGTTGGATGGATTCATTTTTAGAGTAGCAAGAAATACCTACTATCTTATAGCAAGAGTGTCAGGGTGGGTGTTGGAATAGTTCAGTGGGTTTGCTGATTTGTTAGAATTTGGGGGAGTTTCTGGCCACGTATTCAGTTTGCTCTGAATTATGGGGAAAATATCTTTTTTCTGGATACAGCATGCAGAATGGGGGGATTTGGGTTTGTGGAGTCAGGAAAGCCAGAAATACTCAGCAGTGAATGGAAAGGCTGGCCTCTAACATAACACAGGCAGGGATGCAGAGAGGTGGCACTCCATGCTGTGAGCTCAGCCTGTGGACCTCCCCTGGCTTCAGTGGGAAGTCTGTCCTCCGGCAGGAAAATGACATATTCCTAGAAGCCCTCACTCTGTGGTCTTATGTAGGTGTGCATCTTGAGATCTCTCTGGTCATTCAGTTGCTGAACTTAATCTGGAAACTATGCAGAAATTTTATCCGTTTGCAAAAACATTTTTTACAGATGAGATTTTCTTTTTTCTAAATTAATTTATTCAGATTACAACTCAATTGTTATCCCATCACTTGTATCTTCTCCCCCCCCCCCCCCCATTCTTTCCTCCCTCCCGCTTTCACCCTATTCCTCTCCCCTAGGTCTAAGACCTAGGGGAACCTCCTCCCCATTATATGGTCATAGGCTATCAAGTCGCATCTGGGTAGCCTGCTTATTCTTTCTTTGAGTGCCACCAGGCCTCCCCACCAAGGGAAGGTGGTCAAATATGGGGCACCAGAGTTCGTGTTACAGATGAGATTTTCAGTAGCTTCTTTGATTAACTAAATTGGCAAAAATGCTTCAAATTGGTAGTGGTTGCAGCACAGAAGACATTCAGTGTTACAGAAAAGAGAATAGCTCTGTGGTGTAGCTCAGTGGTAGAGCCTGCTTCAAGCCTTGGTGCTGTGGAGGGAGGGAGAGGCTTTTGGGAAGTGCTGGTGCTGGTTTCTGATCCTTCCTTGGGAACCTGGGATAGAGGTGGAGGGGATGGAGGGGGGCGGGTTTGGTTCCCTCAAGCTATTTTCTCGTCCTTGTGCACCTGGTACCACAGCCTGAGAGTGGTGGTCTTAGGAGTGGGACCCACCTTCCTCGAGGCCTTAACCAGAAATGTCTAGCAACTTCACAGACCTTGTAACTGTTGCTCGAGCAAATCGTAACTAACAGGAAGGATCTGGAGATCATGACACTGAGTGGAGTGTTAGTTTGTGTTCAGTTGTTCCCACAGATGGAAAATCAATGGTCCGGCTCTTAGGCTGAGTGTTGTACACACTCCTGTTTCAGTAGACTGTGTATTATACCGTCTAGTGCATGTAGATCAGTTTCTCTGTGTTCAGTGGGATCCTTATTGATTTTTACATCCCCAGATTTTCTTTTGTATTTCTATAAAATTAGATCTTGTGCCAACAAACAAACACGGAGGGAGGGAGAGGCACACATGACTCAAAGTTGATGCAACTGAAGATTTTGGATACATTTGAGTACCCTGTGTGTAGTTGTAAAGACAAATGTATTAAATTACTTTTGTTTAAAAAAAAAAAGTACTTAACTCCTTTCTGTGTATGGGAAGTGACAGTAGAGATGAGGACGCAGAGATGCAGGCAAACAGTGCTGTTAGCGGTTTCCCCAGCTGCAGGAGAAGGGGAGGAGAAATGTTTCCTTGGGATGAGAACACATTCCTTCCACAAGCTTTACGTCCATGGCTGGTCGGTCCTGTTTTAGTTTAGTGTGTGTATGTCCCCACCCCAGCCATCACAACATTTCCAGCCTACAGAACGAGTTAACCCCTGAGGCAGGGTTTTAAGCATTTTACACTTTTTGTGTGGTTTTGCTATAGTTTTGTCTCAGGGGCCGAACCATTCCACTATCTTCCTCCCTGCTCCAGTTTGTAAACACGCAGTCCTGCCATGTCATTTTCTCTTACAGCCCAGCTCAGTTTCCATGCCTCCTCATGCTGGGTAGTAAACAAGCCTCCAGGCGTCCTTAAGGTGTGCGTTTGTCACAACCTGTCCTCTGCAAACTCATTAGTCTCCTCTGTAAGAACCAGGCAGCACAGGATGAAACTCAGTCTTGGGTTGTCCCACACGTACATGGAGACACTGATCAAGCCGCAAAGCCTCCACACTGATGGTTCTGTAAACCCATGCACTCCCCTGGCCCCTGGCCTTTTAGCTTTATGAACAAGCACCTGGTGAGGACGGATTGACTTGAGGAAGGCGCAGCAATGCTTGGGCTGCCGGGTGTAGCTCAGTGACAGTTGACTGGTTAACACCTGTGTAGGGGCCATCAGCATGCTACTGTACGGTGCTCATATGGTGAGGCTTCCAAGCCAGGGTACCTCCGAGTGCAAAAGGGAGAGCTGGGAATAGCTGCTTGGATAAGTGATACAGATGGGCTCCGTGGTTCCTGAAGCCGTGGGCTGTGCTAGGTTCTCATGCCCTGTTCATGAAAAGGCAGAAGTGATTTTCTGTTGTTCATGTATCTGCTTATCATTTCACCGGTGGGGAAATTGTTTCCATCGCCTTCAGTGTAAATGAACAGATCTTTTAGGTCGGCATTGAAAACCTCTTCGCAGCGCGGGGCGAGGAAGATAGCTTTTCTTCCTTCTACCTCCTGTGAGTTCAGGGCTGAGACTGCTGCTCTGCCAGGCCCATTAACCAGAGGGAAGCATATAGATTTATCTGCTTTATGTGACTCGGGAGCCTCTGTAAGGAAATGGAGTCGTGAAGCGCATTCATTAGACAGGAGTGGTTTTGTAGTAGCATTGATGGAGAGTGGACAGTCATGGAGAAATATGGTAGGGCAGAGGGTCCTGAGGTAAGTGTAGTGAGCACGGGCCATTTGCTGACACTCCCTTGTGCTTTGTGTGTTTGAGGGAAAGGATGCTACTGCTATGTGTGGGGAGGGCACATCTACCTGCTTCTAGGAAAGGCCATAAAATCCTCCCTGTGTTTTATTACCTGTTTTAGGGAGAAGGGTGTGGCATGGAAGTCAGAGTGACCTTCCAGCCTCTACAGTTTTCATCTTAAGATATCCAGTATGCCATATGCTGGAGCAGTGTGTCCTGACCCCTGTTGGTACTACCCGTGGCTCAACAGAATGTAATTAGAACTTATCAGATGATGAATAACCCAGAGAAGTCTTTTTTTTTTTTTTTTAAAGAGGACTGATGCCCAGAGGATGCAAAGTGAAACCAACCAAAACACATAGGAAGTGGTGAAGTTTTTAAAATTCATGACAGGAAGTGTAGCAGTGCCTTTCTTGGAGATAAAAATCCCTCCTTTTTTCCCTTAAAGG
The DNA here is from genome assembly GCF_903995435.1 of Acomys russatus. Taxonomy (NCBI): domain Eukaryota; kingdom Metazoa; phylum Chordata; class Mammalia; order Rodentia; family Muridae; genus Acomys; species Acomys russatus. Next base: position 73,782,104 of record NC_067142.1, on the reverse strand, counting down.
TAGGGGAGATGCAGGATGTTTTAGGATCTCTGGGTTTAAAGCCGTTAAAAAGAAAACACAGATGCAGCATTCAGAGGCAATTTGTGCTCTTTTTTATGTATACTTATAAGTATTCTAGCCATAAAATATTAATGTTCACCTTTATGGTTAAAATAGTGTGCCCTAAAGATTATGGATAATGGCTGATGACTTGTAATTATTTACCAGACTTTCTAAACTAAATAATTCAGGGTGGCACTAAAGGATCAATAATCAGCCTCCTGAAAATTGTGTAATGCAATCAATTTGTACTTCTTCTGTGGTATGGATGGGGCCGCAGTGTTTAACTTTCCCACATACTGCACACATCTGAAAGGGGAACCTATTAAAACAGTAAGGTTGAAAAGTATTTTTAATAGGATAAAATATAGTTCTTATGCAACTTTTACTGTAATGAGTAAGAAAACTAGTAGCGTGCTAATCCCGACTCCCAGGAAATTCCAGAGTTGACATATTCATAGCTGTTGACTGATGCTGGGATAAGGTGGGAGGGTTAGTGAACTGTTTAGTTTTTCATGGCCACAATCTGAACTGGATTTTTTTTTTCAACCATATAAGCTTCATTTATATCCTCGTGGATACAAATCTAGAAGTTAACATGTAATGTAACAGCCCAGACCTTGGTGACAAACAGCAACATCAAAGAAAACAGCTCTTTGATGACGAGTGTGGCACAGAGATGATATGGAGGGTTGTGGGTTTCTTTTATTTTTTTAAACTTATTTCCAAATGTTCATAACAAGGGTTTAGGTTTGGCTTAGTTTTATATTGAATCATGTGATTCTTACACAGTTATGAAACTATGACCTTTGTATATATACTATGTGCTTTGTTTGTGTGCTAATTTGTTTGGCTTATAGAGGATCTTGGAGTCCAGTAAGGGAGGAGTCCGTAGTTATGGCTGTCTGAGAAGTAAGCAAGACCAGATGTCTTTTCATTGGCGCTTTTGTCCCCTGTGAGGGGAGTTCTCTTAGCATCCCAAAGCTCAGTTTGGCCCCTAGGCCACCTTGAAAAAAAGTATCATGTATTTAGTTAATTCTTTTTTTCTAGCAAGGAGAAATAAATTTAATTCTTAAGCTAGCACAGTAGTAAATTTTTAAAAAGTCAAAGTTAGGGCAGAAAGAAAGCAACCCTGAGTTCACATGGGCTTCTTACTTGCAGATTCTTAGTTTTAAGAGCTTCATTCATCTTTAGTGTCTGTTTTGCCTGTACGTAGGTATGTGTCACATGTGTACGGTGACTGTGGAGACCAGATGAGGGCGTTGGATCCCCAACAACTGGAGGTGCAGATGGTTGTGAGCTGCTGTGTGGGTGCCGGTTACTGAACGCTGTCTTCTGCAGTAGCCGCTCTTAGCCCCGAGCCATCGCTCCAGCCCCCCACTACCTTCTTTTGAAGCTCAGAAGAGAGGTGCCTCCCTGGTAGTCTCTTGGGTCTTAGGATTTAGATTTTGACTCCAGCTTCCAAATATAACAACATTGTTCCCAGATGGAAGCCAACTGACTCAACAGATGACATCTCTCCTTCATCATAGCCAAGGTCGCAGGAATTAAGCTGGTCCCATTTTCCTTGCAGTGGGTTGCATTGACAGTCTGTGTTAATCAAGCAAATTGGTAACTCATTTGCATTGATGATGGACTTCGAAGTGTTGCTTCGGATTGACATGCATTGATTATCCTTTTGAAGATAGATATGCAGTCCCAAAATAGGCTGTGTGGCTGTCTAAGGGTTGATTCCTCATCCATTCTGCAACTACGATTGACCACCTATTGGTTGTCTGACATTGTTGTAGATAGCAGGGAGGCAGCAGGGAGGAACACAGTAAGAAAGCATCCTCGCCTCCTTTACTCATGTTCTAGTCAGGGAGATTATAATCTAAGGCTAATAAAACACCAGGCTCCTTTCCAAGAACACATTGAATTTGAACACCGACTTTAAGGTATCTTAAATAGCTCAGTATAAGAGGAGGAATATCATTGGAAATCTTTTTCCTATAAAAAGTAATGGATTTTTGTTTGTTTGTGTTTTGTTTTCCTTACACATTTTTTTCTTTTTTTTTCCTCTCCTTTTTTTCCCCTTCAGCTTTCTTTCTTTTTTTTTTTTTTTTTTTAAACTTATTTATTCTTATGTATACAGTGCATGTACACCTGCACGCCAGAAGAGGGCATCAGATCACATTCTAGATGGCTGTGAGCTACTATGTGGTTGCTGGGAACTGAACTCAGGACCTTTGGAAGAGCAGGCAGTGCTCTTAACCTCTGAGCCACCTCTCCAGCGCCCCCTTCAGCTTTCTTAATGAACTTTTCCTACAAAGAAAGGGTTGACCTAAAACAGAAGCTTAAGAGTTAATGAAGAAAGCAAATGATAAATTTAGGGATCTCAAATAAAAGATTTATTTAGGATAAAGCAAGATGAAATTTTATAAGCACCATGGATATTGACGATGCCCCCCTCACCCCAAAGGTTCAGGTGTTAAAGGGCTCTTTTCTCTCACGTTGATTGCTGTTTTGTTTTGTTTTTTTAATTCTTCATCTCGTCTCTTTATGCTTCTCTCATTGTTTTGTCATAATTTGGTCATAAAAAGCTCTTAGGGAGTTTAGAGGTCACATTCTGTGACCAATAAAGAACATTTCAAATTAATAGCAACATTTATAATAAATTAGAGACATCTGGGCACCCTTAAAAAATAAAATTTGTACTAAATTTGTACCAGCAGTAAAATTTGTACAACTCTAAAGCTTTAGTTGGCTTGCTAATAATCTCATGAATTGGGTACCGTCTTATCTAAAAGTTTAGAAATACCATGAGTGCTGAAGTCCTGTCATCTCCAGAAGACACCGATTCACTCTGCTGTTCCTGGAAGTCTGGGTTTTACGACCTTTCTGTCGCCTCTTTTACAACAGTAGTCCCGCTGCAGGAGGGGGCCATGTGGACATCCTGCCTGGGGCCCAGCACTCCACTGACACTTACTCTCTGCACTTTGAGCAGTTGTGAGTTAATCACTGTCCCCAGCACAAAGAAACCTCTCTGATGAAGTCTGAGACTAGCATATGAGTGTATAGATTCAAGTTTACAGGGTAGTTTAACACTGTGTCTATTTAACAGAATAATAGTAATAGACTAACCCCTGGCACCTGTGAGCTTGACAGCTATGAACTAGGCATTCTAAACCTTCCGTGGGGTGTGTCTTAAATCCAATCAGGAAGCACTTGGCTGTAGGTTACTCTCATAGTGCTTGGGCCACCGTTGCCTGATGGGCATCTCTTGCCATGCCATCATTATTGTGGTTCACAGCTGGGTAAGACTATTGATGACTTCTTTTCCCCAGCATCCCACGCAGCACCCTCTGATACTAAGAAAGCTAGCCAACAGGGAAGACACTTTCTAGTTAGTATGAACTTGATTTCTCTATGTCTTCTGACCAAAGTATGTAGTGTCGTCAGCAATAGTGTCATTCCATCAAGTTCTCGTGGGCAACCAAGAGTGATGGCAGTAGCCTGCATTGTGCTAGGAGTCTCCATGGCCAACAACTTGGGGATGGTATCCCACCTCTGGCAGCCGAGGAGCTATAGACAGCTGATGGCATTTGGGAGAGGAAGAGTCATTTTTTTAAGGTGTGAACCCCTGTAGGTTGCATATGCTCCAGTGGATTGCTCCAGACACTTGAATATATGGCCCACATGAATTAAACTTTAAAAAAAAAGATGTGAAATTGGTAAGGGGTGGCGAAGTAGGGGTTGATCTAAGAGAAATTAGGAGAGGAATGAGGGCAAAAATCACCAAAATGTATCATATGATTATGTGAGATTTTCAAAGAATTAAGAACGTTTAGAAAGAGTTTTATAGCAGAGCAGAAAAGATGGTCCTTGTGGGGGCAGACAAGAGCGAACGCAGAAGAGTCCTTTCACAGTGAACTTCTCTGTGAGCCCGAAGCCAGGAGGACCGCCATAAGATGCTGTAGCTTACACCTTTCTCTGAGCTTGGGAGGAGTCTGAGATGTTTCAAAATAATATGTATCTGCCCCTTCTGTCTTTGTTTTCTTCCTGGGACTTCATTTATGCACATGTTATGGTTTCCAATATTGTTTTGAGGGCACTTATGTTAAACAATTTTATTTTTGTATTCACACTGGATTATTTTACTTGTTTTATGTAATTTCTAACGAGATAGTAAACTGTCCAATGACATTTTAAAAAAAGTTGTACATAGGGAAGCTTATAGTTTTAGGACTTTTATTGGGTTCCCTTTGGTATTTTTACAATTTCAGTTATATGCGTGCTTCTTTTCCATTTCTTACAGAGTAATGAATGCTGACTAAAGTCATCTTTACCTAATTTTTCAAACCCTGGTCATTTGGGTTTTTGGTTTGTTTTGTTTTTGTTTTTTGTTTCTGTTTTTGTTCTTTTTGAGAGCCAGTTCCCTTTTATTTTTTTTTATATAGTCTATTAATTTGAGGTTTTCTTAAGAATATTTTGAAAGTTTGGTGGGTTTCTGGGCTCTCTTGAATTTCTTTAAAGAGTCTGATTTCTGTTTGCTCTAACAAGCTCCTAACTTGATGCATGTGTGCTCTGAGCACAGCCATCCTTGCCGAGGGCAGCAGTGCGACTGCTTTTCCGTTATTTTAGCCTGGGCTGCTTGCCACCCGCCAAGTGCATGTGCTTCTTGGGGGTCATATAAAGATTTAGGCTCAGCTTATGTACTGATAAAATAGAGTTCTTCTCTGTAATTCTCATTGGTCTGTCTCCTGTTTCTTTAAGCCATGAAACTGCCTGTTTTTGTTCCAAGTTTTACTTGCCCCAGTTGGCTCAACTGGAAGATTTTTTGGCTTCTGTGAAAAAGACTTTAAAAACAAGAAACCCCGCGGTGGTTAATTTGGAATGTCAGTTTGACTGGACTCAGATGCCCTGAGACTAAGTAAGGAATGTGTGTAGGTGTAAGTGTGAGAGGAGATTGGAGCTGCAGTCAGCCAATGAGTGGAGGCCCCTTTGAATGTGGGTCGCATCACCCAATAGGCTGGGGCCTAGGTGAGGAGAAGGGGAAGGATGCTCCTCCAGCTCACTGGTGCACTTTCCTGGTTGAGTCCGGCCACTGCTGTCCCCATGAGTCAGACTCCAGGTCTTTGAACATTTGAATGTGGAATTTTATCAGCAGCTCCGAGGAGCTTTCTGGGGAGGCGGGGTGCCCAATGTTTCTAATCCTGAGGAATTGGGCATTTTGGTGTGACATCTACTGGTTTCCCTGGCTCTCTGGTCTCCAAGAGCCATTGTCTGTGATTGTGTAAGAGAATAGTGTGTTCTCTCTCTGTCTCTCTCTGTCTCTCTGTCTCTCTCTCTCTCTCTCTCTCTCTCTCTCTCTCTCTCTCTCTCTCTCTCTCTCTCTCTCTCTCTCTCTCTCTCCCTCTCTCTCCCTCTCTCTCTCTGTCTGTCTGTCTCCTATACCTCTTGATGAGCACACATCCGTTTCCATTTTTCCCATTTATTATTTTTTTTTATTCTGACTTTCTTCTAGTTTTACTTGCCCCAGTTGGCTCAACTGGAAGGTTTTTGGCTTCTATTAAAAAATAAAAAAACACTTTAAAAACAAGAAACCCAGCAGTGGTTAATTTGGAATGTCAGTTTGACTGGGCTCTCTATTATCTCAAGATAGCAGATTTTTTTTTTTTTTTTTTTTTTTTAGTTTAATCTAGAATTTATACTTGTTCTGTGTGGACAAAGTGAATTCAGCATCTCCAGAAAGTTCTTTGGAGCTGTTAGTGACTTCTGCTTGTAGGATAAGCTTACAATTTTGTACTCATTCCTATCCACTTGGGATGAGTCACATTCCTCCTCCTCCTCCTCCTCCTCCTCCTCCTCCTCCTCCCCCTCCTCTTTCTTCTTCTTCTTCCTTAAGTTGCAAAACTTTTTTTTTTTAATCCAGAATTAATGTATAAATTCTCAGATGTGCTTTTCAAAATAAATGCTTTGTGACTACAGACCTCTCCTTAACTTGCTGTGATCCTATCTAGATTCTCCTTGTTGTTTTAATTACCTTTGCCAATATCAATTTACCTTATGTCTGCATTGTTTCTTCTTGGGGAACTGTGCCTGGTACAAGAATGGCCTGGCACATCTTAGGACGATTCGTAACCTCTGGCACAGCACCTGAGGACTAGGCTTCTTGCTACTCACAAATGACCACTTGTGATTACAGTGGGATATAAGTATTCTAAAATTGTGATTTCATTTTGTTTATTTAATTTTTAAAAATTTAGTTACTTTACATCCCAATCGTAACCCCCTCCCTTGTCTCCCCTCAGTCCCACTTCCCTCCCTCTCCCCACTGTGCCCCACCCCTAGTTCCTGTAGAGGGGGGCATCTGATCCCAGCCCATCAAGTGTCATCAGGTCTGCCTGCATCCTCTCCTTCTGTGGCCTGGTAAGGCACCCCTCCAGGCAGACATGATCAAAGAGCAGGCAATGGAGCCCATTGCAGGGACAGTCTCTGCTTCCTTTACTAGGGAACCCCTATGGAGACTGAACTGCCCATTGACTATATCTGAGCAGGGGATGTAGGTCCTCTCCAGGCATGAGCCTTGTTTGGCCCATCAGTCTCCACAGCCCCCTTGGGCCCAGATTTCTTGGCTCTCTTATGGCGCTCCTCTCCGCTCTGGTTTCTTCTAACCCTCCACTCTTCCATAAGACTCCCTGTGCTCTGCCCAAAGTTTGGCTGTGAGACTCAGCTTCTGCTTCGATCCCCTGCAGGGTGGAGTCTTCCAGAGGACATCTATGGTAGGCTGTTTCCTCTCTTCATCCACTTCCAGTATCTATTCTGTTTACCTTTCTGAATAAGAATTAAGCATCCTCACTATTTTTATATGTATGAGTATTTTGCTTGCATTTATGTCTGAATACCACATGCATGCAGTACCCATGCCCGCATATCTGAATACCACATGCATGCAGTACCCATGGAGGCCAGGAGAGGGCATTGATTTCCTAGAAACTTGAGTTACAGATGGTTGTGAATGGCCATTTGGATTCTGGCAACTGAACCATGGGTCTTGTGCAAGAGCAGAAAATCCTGTTAACTGCTGGGCCATCTTTCCATCCACAACTGTCTGAAAAATTTAAAACTGTCTTTAATTGTAAACATAACATACACCTACCCCATGTTCAGTGCCCAGTAATGCCTGTGATGCACACATGCACATACAAATTCTCCTTTATGGAAAATAGGAAGCCTTGTATACAAAGCTAATATACCGTCTGGTCTCTCCCTCTCTCTCCTCCTCCCCCTTGCCCCCTCCCCCCAATACCCCCCTTCCTATCCTCTTTCTCTTATTCTCTCTCTTTATGTTTAGAGTCCCATGTAGTCTAGACTGGCCTTGAACTCACTCTGCAGCAAACTGGTCTCTTTCCTCTACTGCTTCTGTGTGTTGAGTATACACCACCTTGCTTGATCCCTGTGTCTACTCATTCTTTCTTCTCCTGACACACACACACACACACACACACACACACACACACACACACACACACACACACACCCCTACCTGCAACATCCTTATTTTTATACACTGATGTATCCCACCTATCTTTCCATGTTTGCTACATTATGGCCAATTATTTTGGATGCTCTATACTTCAGACTTTTTGGCTGATAAGAGTTAATTTATCCTGTTGTAATCTCCTTAGGAAATCCTTCAACCAGCATTCCTGATTGAACCAGTAAAGCCTCATTGTTTTCGAGCCTGCATTTTTGAAATTTGTGATAATTAGGCCAAGAACAGAATTAAAATTTATGGCTGCCAATTAATGACTTTGAGGAATATTTTTCCTAAGAGATAAATAGGTTTTAAGCATCAGTTTTAAGACGTACCAGTTACACATAAATTTTTATCTGCTTTTCATTACCTTACAAAGTAGTATTTTGTTCGGCTCACTCTATACATTCAGAAGCAATAAGAGGTACATGGCATTAAAATAATCCTGTGTCAGATTTGTCACTAGTGAGGACTCTGCTCACGTGAATTTAAACACGACTGTCCCCTTTTCCCACATTGCCCCGCCACCTCCCCTTCTCCTGTTATTTTCCTGCTAGGGTCCCTACAGTGTACTTCCTGGGGAGGAGGAGTACTCCCAGTGTGGGGATCCCTGTGTGCTCTTGCGAAGCGAAGCCATCTGAGGGTGTCGCCTTACAGCTTTTCATCATTGTGCATGTCCTTTTTCAAACAGCACAATGGGAATGAATTAAAGGCGTGCCCGAGCACTAACAACCCAAAGCCTATAGCTTGAAATGAATGCCTTAGAAAACCTCTTACAGATGTGTCCAGATGTGTTTCTGACTAACTACTGACAGGTATAATCGGACTTGATCAATAATAAAGATGGCTGATTCCTTTCTTTGAGAATTGAAGTCACTTGTGTCATCTTTTCTCACCCCTGTAAAGAAGTTAAGAGATGTTCCTCGGACCCCTACTCAGATCTAGCCAATGGGCAGGACATTCTCCACAGTTGAGTGGAGAGTGGAGACTGACTTTCACACGAACTCCAGTGCCCCATATTTGACCACGTCCCCTTGATGGGGAGGCCTGGTGGCACTCAGAGAAGGATAGCAGGCTACCAAGAAGAGATTTGATACCCTAAGAGCATATACAGAGGGAGGAGGTCCCCCTCAGTCACAGTCATAGGGGAGGGGAAATAGGGTGAAAGTGGGAAGGAGGGAGGAATAGGAGGATACAAGCGATGGGATAACAATTGAGATGTAATATGAATGAATTGATAAAAAAATAAAAATAAATAAAGAGACTGGACTATGCCCAAAAAAAAAAAAAAAAAAAAAAAAAAAAAAAAAAAAAAAAAAAAAAAAAGTTAGAGATGTTCCGAGCTCAGTTTCAAGATGAACAGGGTAGGCCCAGGAGGAAGGGCCAAGAGTGCCGTGGGTTAGAAGTCTCATCGCCTCCCAATGGCTGGTGCTGTCGCCCCTCTTTGATAGTCTTTGTGACTCTATAAAACCTCATGCCTCTCAGTCTTAAAGGCAGCCAAGAAGGGGATTGCTTCTCAAAATTCTGAATTAGCTTTCTCATCCATGGTGGTGAGTGGTTCAAAGCTACTGGAGGCAGTGCTGGCCCCTCCCACCTGAGCCTTCCAGGAAGGAATCAAAACGCTTGCTGCCCCCTTTGAGCTCCAGGGCACCCAGCCTCACCTTGTTGATGAGAATGACACAGCTTTGCTTCTCCTTCAGGAGGGAACCCACACATGATGTTGAGTTCTTGAACAGAGGAGACACAGAGGGCTTGGCTAGAGATGACACAGAGGGCTTGGCTAGAGATGCCTTGTGGGGGCCAGTGCCTAGCAAGCTGAGACCCTAGGTTTAGTCCCCAGAACTACAAAAAGTAAAATAACCCTTTTCTTTTTACATTAATCCACCCCCACCCCGATTTGGCATTGTCTTTCTTTGTTTGCTTTATAAATATTAGGTAAATAAAAAAAAATTATCATTTTAGGTACTTATGTGTACTTAATTTCTGATTTTTTTTCTGGTCTTCTCTGCTGAGTTTGGTTCATTGGCCAAAACAAACCCAGCACATTTGGGATTCACAGAGTAACATCTGCAGACAGGCCTGCTGTGAGGGTTCTTGATCTAACATGAAAGCCCCAGGTGTTTGCTTTGTTTCGTTTTTGTCTTATATGAAATGAGTTAAATACTAAGGACAAGTTGAAGCTGTGTGCATGAGTCTTTACTATGAAGATTTTCACAGTTGACAACTTTATCATCATCATCGTCATCATCATCGTCGTCGTCAGTTTCTCATGGTGGGGATGGAAGTCAGGCCTTGCACGTGAAAGGTGAGCAGTGTCAGTGAGCTTGACCCCACCTCCTCACGGTGGTTCCTACTGACAGAGCGGCAATGTGCTGCGTGGCACGTCCCGGTCAGGCACACACTGCCCACCATGTGCTGACTAGAGGTTGACTGAGAGCAGGCTGATGGCACACTTACCTTTAGCTTGGTGTCTTTGTGCTTCCTGCATCCTTGCTGGCTCCTTTTCCATCATCCCTCCTCCTGACTTAGGTCATCAGACGTAGCAAGCCGGAGCGCGCTGTTCTGTGTCGTTACTTCTGATTCCTCTTTTCTGACTCCATAACCGAGATTTAGTTTAGAAGGAAGTTGTAAGACGTAGCACCGAAGGGACTGCCTTGTACCCTTTCAATAAAGGCAGCTCTGAATGGCCGCTTTGTACGCCCTGGGTGCTTGCTTTTTGCTGACCTGTAGTTTAATTTCCAATGTCTAGACGTGATAGTCTGAATTTAAATGCAAGGCATAAACAGAATCATCTGGAACTGATTTTTTCCCACACCAAACACTTCTTTCTGATACTAGTTTCCAGAAGGCTCCTTCCTTCAGCCACACGTCCCGATGAAAATCATTCCATTAACTGAGAAGGGCTTAGCTGAACTTAATTGCTCCCCTAAACAATCACACATACGGAACTGGTTTAAGTTTCACGTTGGCAGAAAGGCTACAATGTCCCCTCTTCCACCCAAATGTGGCCTTGCTCCGGTCTTTTCTTTCTCAGTCTCACAAGCTGGTTGGTTCTGGGTGTGTGGTCTTTCTAATTGCCTGTGGTTTTCCTGTCTGGTTCAAAGGCTGAGCTGGACCTCTCCTGGGGATGTCCCACAGACAGGAGTGCAAGCCCCTGATATCTGCACCCCCCCCCCATTTTGTTGCTGCACTTCAAATAAAACATTACAGTCGATATAAATATGCTGTTTGTTTATGCAGTTACGTGTTTAAGCAAATGCCTGCCACCCCCTTGTGGGACTCCTGCCCTGGACCACTTAACCTTGGTTTAGGTGCTGAGCTCTGCTTGCCTCCTAGAGCCCGAGGCTGGGGGCTGGGGGAGGCCTTGGGTGGGGGAGACGCTTCCGTTATTTGTGCCAGGAGGAGCAGTCCGCAGAGCCGCGCCGAGACCAAGTTGGAAGCTCCAAACTTGGACTCACAAAGTGATAAAACCCAGATGCCTTCTCCAGCTGGCACCTTACCCAGACTCCACTCTCAGCAGCTCAGTAGCCTTTTATCTTCTAGTCCAGGAGTCTAAGAGGAGGATGCGAGAGGGAGTGTGAGGATGAGTAGAAGGCCTGCTTACTTGCCAATCAGATACTTCTGGCCCCAAATAGTCTTCTAATTAGCAACGGAATCAAATGGGGTGGGGACTCGGGGGGGGGGGGGTCTGTGCAGAGACAGGTACACCACTGCCTTAGAATTTGTTGCATTTTAGCGTCGAAACGGGGTTTCTTTTCTTTTATCACCAGGGATAATTAGGATCCCAGTGACATCTACAAGGGCGTCTTGCTTTTCTGACTCCTAAACTGTACTGTCTTCATAATAACTGCTAAAGTGACTCTACCAGCTCCTAATTTAGCAGAACTTTTACAGAGTCTCAAAGTTTGCTAGTCAAAAGCCTACTCGGGCTAAAATACTCAATTCTCCTGCGCTCTCCTCCCATCCCAGGCTTTAGTTATAAAGCCACAATCACACCAGATAGTAAACCTTAAATATTTTAGCATTTTCTCAGCAGGAAGCAACAGCACATAAACCAGCATGCAATTATACTGAGAGATTTATTTCTCGGTGACCCAGGAAGCCGAGCCTCAGTGCTTCAAGAAGATGCTGGCTGCCCCTCCCACCCTGAGGGCGCTAATGAATTAGCGCAAATACCTGTAGTGAGTTAAGTACACTTGGTGGGACAAGGGACAAAAGAGAGAGATTTTAAAGCTTAGATCCGTAGGGTACTCTGGAAAGTGTGTGTTCGTAAATTTGGAGTTTAGCTGTGGCTGTATTGGGCATTTTGCACAGTGCTGTCTGTTCTTCCTTTAGGTGCTGCCTCATTGTGAAATTTCACTTAATTCAGTATGTATCTAGTTAGAAGCAGTGGAGGTTTAGGACATGAACTCACAAAAATTTGCCACTGCACTATTTGGAAAACAACAACAACAGCAACAGCACAAAAGTAAAAAGCTGTTCCAAAACTGAACAACTTTGTAGTTTGTCAGGTGAAAGAAAGTGCTCTCTGTTAGGACTCTGCTTCAGTCTGCCTACCTGTGATGTCATTGCCTACCTGCCATGGGGGTGTGGCCCTGCCCTGTATATAAAAGGACAGACCTACCTCGCCCCTCCCTCTCTTATGGTACCCTTATTCCCTTTCCCTCTCTCTCTTCCTCTGTCTCTGTCTCTGCTTTCTCTGGGGTCCCCCTCCCCTTTTCCATCCCTCCCCATGCTCACTTAATAAACCTCATATAATCTGCTGCCTGGCATTTTATTCTCTTATTGCCTTATTTCTTATTATTAAACATAAAACTTGCTACCAAGTCTGATGGATGACCTGCGTTGGGTCCTTGGGAACCACATAGAGGAAGGAGAAAACCAAGCCCCAAAAGTTGTCCTAATGATTTCTACAAAGCCACACCCACACTAAATGAACAAATAAGTAAATGTAACGTTTAAGCCCTGACTTTTGAAAGTAGTGTAAAACACGAAAAGACTGATTCTTAAGCTTTGTGGAAGAACCGTTTTCAGGTGTTTTTCAAAGTGTCTTTGTTTATGTCCAAAGTGTTGAGAAGTTAATTATAACCCCTTCATTTGGGGCTGGAGAGATGGCTTAGTGGTTACTAGCGCTGCAGGCTGTGCTTGCTGAGGACATGAATTCAGCACTCATCATCTTTGGGCACCTCTACCTTCAGGAGATATGATGCCCTCTTCTGGCCTCTGAAGGAACTGCATTCATGTGCACAAACCCATGCTTAGACAAACACATACATAATTAAAATGACTCAACAAAAATAATAGAGAGAGAGAGGTAGGTAGTAGATGATAGATAGGTAGGTAGATAGATAGATAGATAGATAGATATTAAAACCTGCTCATTCATTAAAATCCAATTTTTTAGGGCATTTGCAATCAACTTTTCAAAATAAAATATAATTGTGATACTGCAAAATGCAAGCCCTGCCTTTTGATGGTCCAGTTTGAATGATTATTTGTACTTGGCATAGATTGAACTGAATTGTTTTTAGAATTTCAAATGTATCATGCATCCATAGGAATGTCCTTTCAGCAGTCCTAATTCCTTTTCTACTGTTGTGACCAAAGCACCAACACAGGCAGTGTCGCTGGGGGGTTATTCATTTTGGCTGACAATTTAGGGATTCAGAGCATCATAACATAGGGCGTGTGGTGGGGGTGTGGGCGTGGATCAGTGTAATTCATCTCCTGTGCACCAGGAAACAGGCAGGCATGCTGGCCCCCAGCCCATGAGAGGGAGCCACCAACATCCGGGTTCCCACCTTCCCCATCAGTTAATCCTTCCTACACACCCTCATAGACTCATCCCCAGAGGTGTGTTTCACCGCATCCCAGCTGATCTTTAATCCAGTCAAAGTACAATGAAGACTGTCTACCGCATTTCACATTAAATATAGAGGTTTTTATGCTGAGGGCTTTTAAGCTAAACTCAAGAAAGCAAAATTAATAGCTATTGTTTCCTGCTGTGGAGTTTACAAAACAAAAGTGAAGAAGAAAACTTTCCATATAAACCAAAGTTGTGTTATGGTGTCTCTGACCACCAAGTTTGGCAGAGTAACGGTCCACCAGAGGCAAGAAGGAAGTCCCATTCAGCAAGCCTCAGTAGCCAGTGTGGGTCCAAACTTCTAGAGTCTGACATGGGGCAGTTTATTTTTTGGCATGTTTAAGTACAGCACAATTTGGGAAATGTTTCCTGGTGTAACACAATCCCATACTCACAAAGAGGCACACTAACATCAAGACTCTTCTCAAAGTACACACCACTTCTTCCATGGAGATGGGCTGTGTAGATGGGCTACATTTGTGTTATTCTTAAGGGCACAAGGGGAAGATCTGGTCATGTAGATAGTGTAGAGACTGTCTTGGTTATTAGCCACTTCTGGTCCTGGTTGTGAGAGCTTGGGGGAACCAGGTGTGACCTGGCCCTACAGAGAGCACAGGGGCTACCTAGGCTCCTGCCTACCTTCATTCTCAGCCTCTGGGCAGAAAACGGGTTGTGCATCTTTTAGTTTGAAAAGACAATCTTGCATTTTTAACATTCCTGGCTTCTCTCGTGCTATCTGTGAGCTCAGGGACCTTTGTGCTCCTAACAGGGTTAAAGAAGAAACAAAGTCTGAAGTTAGTAATATATACTTGTGTGCACACGTGTGTGTCTGTGTGTGTGTGTGTGTCTGTGTGTGTGTGTGTGTGTGTGTGTATGGTGCTGGGGGTAAAACCAGAGCCTCGGATGTGCTAGACATGCTATTTATCTTAGAGAGAGGGGGAGGGGGAGGAAAATAGCAGAGAAGTTTCTCTTTCAGTAGTCTGTACTTTCTTGAGAGCAAGAACTTGGTTTTGGTTGCAGAGAATCCATTAACCTGGGGAAGTAGCAGGCTTCCCAGGGCTCTCAGGGCATGCTCATTAGGGAGGGTGGTAGGAGGAGCATCCTTACACCCAAAGTGCTAAGGATTTCTCCTGTGATTTTGGTGAAAGCAATGTCAGTTTGGTCTTCCTGGCTGGCTGCAGGCTTTCATTCAGAGGCACCGGAACAAATGAAGGAGACTACACACAGCAGAACCAAGGAAGGTTGGATAATGTGGGCATGCAGAGCTCCCGATGCCTTTCCTGATTTGATGTGCTGTTTCTTTAGGTAGGGAGCAGCCATAGTAAATTTAAGCTTTGAGTCATTTGCCTTATGCTGGCAACTTCAGTATAGCCAGGTACTGTGTGGACTCACTTCTTCTCTGAGTCCTGTTCTTCGCTCCTAAGGAGCTAGCTTAGGCACAGATGTGTGCTTCTTTACTCTGCTTGATTTAAAACATGGAGGGGAGCTGAAGAGCAGGGAGGAAAGCACTTCCTTTTTTAAAGTGGATACTTTAGATTCAGCTAGGATTGGATATCAGGAAGAAAAATTTAAAGGTATAATGCTTTCATGTCTTTGGGATTGTATACATCTTTTCTTTAATATATATCCTGCCTTGGACCAGATGGAGTCTAAGCTTTGAAAAAAATCATAAGAGTTGCGCATAATCAGCATGGGAGGCTCAGGATTCAGTGGCTGCAGGCTGAGATTAGAAGTTAGACTAGTGGACACAGTACAGGCAATGGCCACAAAGTCACAAGGGAACACAACAGAGTTGCTTGTTAGTTCTCAAAGACAGTCCAGAGAGGACAGTAGGAACAGTGTGTCAGTCTGGGCCAGAACCGCTACCTTTGTAGTCTTCCCTCCTGGGCTGCGGGAGAGAGCTGCCAAGAAAACTGGGATAACAAATGTGGTATTCTTCAAATCAAAAATATCATTGAATCTAGTAGTTCAGTAGTTACTCTACTAGACATTGTGGATACTCAATCTAGGCCCTGAAAAACACTATTAGACTTGTGTAGCCACTATGGAAACCAGTATGGAGGTTCCTTTAAAGACTAAAAATAGAATTACCACATGGCAAAGCTGTACCACTCCTGAGTAGGTACCCCAAGGAATCTAAGTCAACATATCATAGAGATACTTGCACTTCTGTGTTTATTGCTACACTATGCAAACTTGCCAGGATTTTTATCATTTGTAGGAAAATAACGGGACCAGAAAATACCATGTTAAGGAAAATAAGCCAGCTAGGCAAATATTACATATTTCCTCTCATGTAAAAATCTAGATTTTTAAAAAATGCCCCATATAAGTGTTGAGGAGATGTGGAGCCAGGGAAAGCCTTTGCAGCCTCCAGCAAGGGCAGAGCCTGTAGAGGACTGAGCTGAGAGAGGAGATAGAGTAGACATGAAAGTAGAAGGGAGCCTGTGACAGGGCAGGGAGTGTCTAAGGGGGCAGGGAATAAGAAAGGGTGTGCTTGCTTGAATGTGCTGTCCCCCATAAGTCTCAGGTGTTTGAATACTTGGTCCCCAGTTGGTGGCTGTTGGGGTGTGGGCGATTAGGAGGCGTGGCCCTAATGGAGGAAATGTCACTGTGGACTGGCTTTGAGATTTCCAAAGACTCACGCCATTTTGAGCAATCTCTGCTTGCTGTTTGTAGTTTGAGATGTGAACTCTGAGCTGTTGTGGCCACCATACCTGCTTGTTTTCACACTTCCTCACTGTGGTGGGCATGGACTCTCACCCCTCTGGAGCTGTGTGCCCAAAATAAACTTCTCCTCCTGTGAGTTGGTGTGGTCATGGTGTTTTTACCATAGCAGAAACCCTAACTGAGACAAATAGGTAACAGGGAAAAAGAAAGACAAATCTCACATGATTTTTCTCATATATGGAGTGCATGCGCACATGCGTGCGCGCACACACACACACACACACACCATACACTTATTACATGAAAAAACAAGGGAGAAGATATGAGTTTAGGTGGCTATCAGGAAGATGGAGGGAGGAGTAGGGAGGATAATGGGAGGGTAAGGATGAGTAAAATACAATGAAATACATGTATGAAAAAGTCACGATGAAGTTCATTATGATCTATACTAGCTAAAAACATGATAATTTAATAATGATATGATATCATTATTCATATTAATTGTGAGTGATATAATGAAGTTAGTATAGGGTAATTCAATAACATAGACTGGGAAATTGCAATCTGATAAATTCTCTGGAGAGGAATAAGTTCAGGGCATTGTGAAACCTACTGCAGACTCAGGGAGGGGACTTTATGAGCATTTCTCAGCGTGGATGATACACACACCTTCATCCAAGCAACGGCAGAAGTGCATTCTGGGTCACGAGGGCATGACACATGTGCTAGGTGGTGAAGACCACGTCTGGAGTCGCATGTCGTGTGTGCTAGCTGGTGAAGATGGTCAGCGTTTTAAAGGTGATAGTGACACCTCGACATAGGAGCTGAGTGTTCAAAGCAGTCATCATTTCACCGCAAAGACTTGCCTCTGAGGAGCAAAACAGTGTCCATTTCAGGCATGAAGCATTTCTCTATGCAGACAGTTGGTCACTGAGAAATTACCCAGCATGTTTCCATGTCAGTTGGTGGGCATGGTGCATAGCATATGCAGCTATACAAATTATGCTTACTTCAGAGTAGATACATTGTATTTCAGGTTCACTGTCGCGTGAGCAATCTGTTTCCTCTCCTAATGTTAAAGCACGTTTAAGATTAATATTCTGAAGCCGTTCACCTCTTGGCAAGGCTCCCTAACTGTATGCCTTCTGTTTTCTCTGCCGAGCATGTCTTCCTGTGGGGAGGTTGGTTCATTTTCCCATAGTAGGAGTCAGAGGGCCCCTGAGTCAGAGAACCACCTCTGCACGTGTCAGGGAAGTGCTCTTTGGCTGGCTCTGCTTAGGCACCACAAAGTGCCCAGTGAGCATGCTGCGCTGCATGTAAGCAACGTGAGCACGGTTCCTGTTGCTCTTTCTTGATGACAGGTACTCTGTAACTAAGGGCACATTTGTGTTGCCAAGATCCTAAGGAGCATCAGCCAATGACGTCAGTTTATTAAGTCAAGTCACTTCCTCGTTCAGAATTTCAGGTTCTAGTGGTATGGACTGGTTTCACCTTCATGAAAAAAGAGAGAAATGGGAATTTCAGTGTAAGTACTTTGTAAGCACCCCCTCGGGCCCATGCAGGACAAGGCCGTGTGATAGGCCTCTCGGCCAAGCCCACTCTGATTCCATACCAAATAAATAGAAGTCTTCATCTGAAACCATGATGTTTGCATTTTTGCTTTGTTAAACAGTTTTACCAGCTTATTTGAGTTGACATAAATCGCCCCACGCATATTTGATCTCAGAAGTGTACACCGGTACACCAGTGCACGTTTTCAGTTGATGTGTACTCCTGTGATGCTCATAGGTCCCACTATCCCACCTCTATGTGTTGTTACAGCTATTTGAGGGCATTTAAAACGCATATTTATAATGAAGGTGAGTACCTCCGTGGAGTCAGGATTCAGGTAGGAGCGAAGGAGAAGGAATGGGTACTGAACAGGCAACCAACTCAACAGGCAACCAACTCAACAGGCAGCCAACTCAACAGGCAACCAACTCAACAGGCAGCCAACTCAACAGGCAGCCAACTCAACAGGCAGCCAACTCAATAGGCAGCCAACTCAAACAGGCAACCAACTCAACAGGCAGCCAACTCAGTGGACTGGTTGGCCTTTCAGCAACACTTAGAGTAACTGTCCTGCATGCTGCTTATCTGGTTCAGGAAAGTAACAGGACGACGCAGTGCGTCTCACGGGGCTGGGGTGACAGGAGCTGAATATGTGCAAGTGTAGGTCTAACCCTCATCCTACAGCAGGGGGAAAGCTACAGTGAAAACTTTGCAAAGTGTGATCCCTGCAGGAGGACTTAGTACTATGTCCCCCACCTGAGTAATCAGTGAGGGTCCGTAGGATTATTAAAAATGGAACAAGAACCAATCTGCCTTTTTGCTTTTTCCTCCTCTGATTTTTTGTTCATTTTTAAACGATCAGGAATGATATTCTGCTACTTGGGCCATGCCATGCCATTTTTATCACTTGGCAAAAATGGTTGATAAGATGTGCTTAGGAGGAAGCAATCTGTGTGAGGTGTTCACTCCTTAAACCGTAGAACTCTTAAATCAGTACAGAACGTTTATATTCATCAGATCTTGTCAAATACTACACAATTAAAAGCAGCATTTCTTAAAATTTGAAGTACTGAATTTGGTGATCTCTGGAGGAGTTCTATTTGTTAAAGCTGCCAAATTCTGAGATGATAACGTAAGTAGCTTGTACTGTCTTCTATTTTAATTTTCATATTAATGTTTAAATGCCTTCTGTTCTAACATAAATGGATTTCGCTTAACAAATATTGCTCGTAATTAGGCTCTTACCAGCTTAAACTGGATCCTGCAAGCATGCAACACATTTCTTCTTCATTAGTTCTCCTAATTGAGTTACAGAAAATGAAACATTATTATGCCACAAATAATTGTATCTTATTTGCCTTTTTTCTTGAAGCTTTTCAAAAGAGTTTATGACTTTTTAAAATGACAGGAATAAGTTTTTTTTTTCTTCAGCTCTGTTCTTTAGCCCCAAGTCCTAAGATTACTTCTTGCAACTGCTGAGGTGTATCTACCAGTATAAAATATTTACAGTCACTTATGTTTATTAGTTCTTTATTTTTACCTAAGTGCATGTGTTTTATTTTCTCTGATCCTTCTGGAAAACGTGTACCACTAGGCTTGGCAAAAACATCACACACAGAAGATCCAAAGCCTTTCCCACTTTCCCTACCATGGAGTCAGCAGCTCATTTTTATGTGGCTCTGAGTGGGCATATAGACAACTTTGTTAATCATGGGAAACATTATCTATATGCCATCTTTTATTGCATGTAAAAAGTAATCATGCAGTTTTGAAAATGTTCCTCTCACTTTTATTATTTCCTTCAGAATAAGGAATTTACTCTTCTACTGTGGACGAGGGGAAGGTGTGGAATGTAAGGGTCCTCACATGCCTCTTGCCACAGCAGCTGTTATATTTGGTTATCATATGCCGTCCTCAGGCTTCTTCACGCTGACTTTTTCTAAAGGAATCTTCCAAATGGTTAAGAAAGAATAAATATTTTATTTCCCTGAGAAGAGAAAGGCAAGGGAAAAAGAAGTTCTAATTCACCAAAGATAAAAATAACCATTTATTATTTCATAAAGTAACATATTACTTGAAGTTCCTGCCTGGGTCTGGCTTCCAACCATCACAACCTCTATCATATGTGTTTTTCAAAAGACGGTTCTATCGGAGAGATTTTAGTCTTAGACAAAGAGATTTTAGTCTTACAGCGTTGACAAAGGGCATAGAGCTGTGTTCTTGCTCCTTAGACGCATAGCCTCTGCCATTGAACCTGTGTCATGCATTCCTGTCACTTGGTATTTCATACCTTCAGATTCATTCTTGGCCCTGGACATTCTGTGGGTTGAAAAAGATGGATATTGATTGGCAAGCATTGGTCGTGATAGTGTTGTCTGGAGTAGTCTCGCTGCCCTCAACGTCCTCCGTGACGCACCTGTTCAGTTTTCCTTTCCTTTGTTGTCCCTGAACCACCAGTCTCGTTACTGTCTCCACGGTTCTCTTTTCACATGACATCTTTCTTTTCAGACTGGCTTCTTTCACTTAGCATTGTGCATCTAATGTTTCTCTGTGTCTTGCCATAATGTCATAGCTCTTTCTTCTCAGTGCTTATTACAGCCACCTTGTCTGGATGTCCTATATCTGTTTATCAATTTACTTGCCAAAGGATGTCTTGATTGTGTCCAAATCATTTGCATGAAAGATTCTTTGTAGAAATTAGTTTCAGCCCAACTTAGATAAGTATCACCAAATAAAGTTGCTCTGTCATGTGATAAAAGTATATTTCATATTTAAGATTGTTAAGGGACACTGATAAGGCTCAGCCTACAATGCAAGGCCAATGACCTCATTACGATCTGTAGAACCCATGTACTGAAAGAGGAGAGTTAGTTTTTGACCTCCACACATGCTCTAGACATGGACATACAGGGACACACACACACACACACACACACACACACACACACACACACACACACCAATAAATACATGTAATTTAAAAATGAAAATGAAAACTCCAAGCTGTCTTCTAAAGGGTCACGTCTCATTGCATTATACCACGGTGAAGGCGGCTCTTGTGCCCCCACCCACCCCTCACCACACAGGGTGTTGTCAGGGCTCCAGAGTTTGACGGTTCTAATCTGTATGTAGTGGAATCTCATGCTTGTTTTAATTTTCATTTTGCTGATGACATATGATGAAGAACATCTTCTCATGTGCTTACTTGCCATCTGTACCCATTATACATTTTTAATTCAAAACCATTAAAAACGTAATAGGTTGTAAGAGAGAGACAGTGGGAGGGGGGAGGGGAACCTCAGCTAAGTAAAGCACCTCCTAAGAAGCTGGCTTCTTCTTGCTGTTTCTGTGCACATAGCTGCACACTTGTGCCCCCTCGCCATTGCAGGCAGAGCTGTCCAGAGAAGGAAGAGGCTGCTGTTTACTGAGAGCTTGATACACTTCTTAATGTATGGCAACCACTTCAGCCCATTGTTTCTGGTTTTAATCACAAGAATCCCTCTGGAATAGAAGAAGAAATCATCTCTGGTTAGCAGTTGAAGAAACTGGGGTAAGAGGAGCCTACCAGTTAGAGCACTGGGGTCAGGACCCAACTCACTGGCCCTGGAGTTTGTGCCCATGGTCTTTGCACTTGACTGTTGAATTAAATAATGTGAAAAGTAGAAAGACAAAAAATCTGGGGATGCCTTGCAAGAGATCCTCTGGCATGGATGGTCATGGGGACACCCTGCAAGAGATCCTCTAGCATGTTTGGTCATGCACATTTCCCACACAGATCATGCTCAGTGTCCTGGCTTTGTCTGCCTTTGTTTCCCCTTGTGTTTGTAGCCTGGTGAAATCATACTTAAGGAGATTTTGCCATGCATGTCTGTGAAGATCTCCATCCATTCAGTGGCTGTGAATTGAGCTTTATTTATTATTTACTCTGTGAAACCAGGTAAATAACCTCAGCATGCCAAACTTTTCATTTTCCCATCCATACATCTGAGCCCTTGGTATTACTGGGATGACAAATAAAATTGATACTCCATAGCTATTTACCGAATGGATAATTTTCTTTCTCTATTCCCTTTCCACCTGCTTCTCTGGAAAAAGAAAGAAAGAAAAAAAAAAAAAAAAGCTAGTCCATTGGCAGGATGAAGTAGGGAATTAGGTACAAGAGGCATCAATTATATTCCTGCTAATTTGCTGGTGTCTTTTTTTTTCACCTCATCAACTTTATTGAGCAATAATTTTATACAATTAAATGAATCTATTTAATTTGGTGAGTTTTGACAGTTATATACTCCCTTGAAACTACAGTCGCAGTCAACATGCAGTGCATTTCCACCACTCTACTTTTCTCTCTCTTTCTCTCCATCATTAGGGAAAAGAAAGATATTTGAACATTAGCATCGTGATACTATCTAAAATTGTTGGTTTGGGAGAAGATGCCTGTGAGGATGCTGTACTCTGTACCTAGGCAATATGTACCATTTGGATACACTGAAATAAGGGATAATCTGAAGCAGAGTGGGGTAGTGTGAGGTATTGTCACACTACTCAGAGAGCGTGTGCAATTTAAGGCTTAAATGGATACAACCACACTGGAAATCAATCTGTTGCTTCCTCAGAAAACTGGGAATAGTTTTACCTCAAGGTCTGCTATACCACTCCTGGGCACATACTTGAAAGATGCTGGAAGTAACCTAGATGTCCCTCAATCGAAAAACGGGTAAAGAAACTGTGGTACATTTACACAATGGAAAACGACTCAGCTATCAAAAACAAGGAAATCATTAAATTTGTAGGCAAATAGATGGAACTAGAAAAGATCATCCTGAGTGAGGTAGCCCAGATCCAGAAAGACATGCATGGTATATTCTCACTTGTAAGTGGCTATTAGTCTAACATAGATGTCCTCTGAGAGACTCTACCCAGGGCACCTGGGGGATTAGGACAGATGCCAGGACTTGCTGCTGGACTCTGGGCAGAGTGCTGAGAGTCGCATGGAAGAGTGGGGGATGGACGGACCTGGAAGGGGTCATGAACTCTACAAGGAGACCATTAAATAGATCTTTAAAATTAAATTAATTGTTGCATTTTAGTTATCTATGCGTGCATGTATATGTGTGGACTTTTCATGAATGTATGTCCTGCCATGGCATGTACAGGAGGTGAGACAGCAACTTGTGGGGGTTGGTTTCTTCGTTGCATCATGTTAGTCCTGGGCATTGAACACGTATCAGGTTTCATGGCAGGTGCTTTACCCACTGAACCATCTCATCGGCCCCTGGATTGGTTGTTTCTGGAGTCTTTCATGTAATAGTTTCAGGTCATAGTTGACTTCAGTGAACTGCAGCAGCAATACGGAAAATGACAAATGCAAGAAGGCAAGTTGGTCTTTGCACCTTCTTCTTCCTGCAGTCAACTCATCCTTTCCTCCAAGGCCTGGCCTTTCACGGATCTTTTTTCCCTGTATGGTGATTTGAGGTTTATATAAGTGATGTCACTGTCACTCTGATGCCCAGCTTCTTTCGCTTAGCGTAGTGGACTTCAGGCACATCTTCCTATTCATAGGCATTTTCTCTAATATTCGTGTACAAATCTTTCTGTGAACGTATCATCACGTTCCTTTCAGGGGCTGAGAGCTATGTCTCAGGTACTTATATTTAACATCAGTTTTAGGAATGACTGCCAGGCCTTCCTGTGAGGTAGTTGTTCAGTTTTGTGGCCGCAATGGCACCGTATCAGTTTCACACAGCCTGCCTGCTACCTTGCATTGTCAGCCTGTTGACTGGCAGCCTCCAACTGGTTGGGTAGTGATCTGCCACTGAGATTTTGAATTGTATTTCACTGCCTGGATAATTCTATCTTTCAAGTCTTTATGAGCTTTCTACCATTTAGATATTTTCTTTTTTTTTTTTCAGCTATTTTGCCATTTTGTATGGTTTACCTTTATATCATTGAATTATAAAAATCCTTTGTCCATTAATAATATGGATTCTGAGTACCCGTTGCTTGCCCTTTTGTTTCCTCAATGATGTCTGTTGAAGAGAAAAGTTAATTTCAAAATATTTTTGTTTTGTATTTTCTGTGTTCACATGTCTGTGTTTAAAGAAATGTTTTTCTTTATCATTAAAAAGTAGAAGAGGAAGGAGGAGGAAGATGAGGAAGAAAAGGAGGAGGGGGAGGCAGTAGCCTAAAGAGTAAACCTAGACTGCCAGGTTGCAGATGCAGAACTGAGCAAGGGCCATCTGTGTATTTTGGATCAGTTAATCATGACCTGTTTATGTTATAGAAGATCAATGCCACAGCTTCTCGTGGTACCCCAGCAGTTTCTGTGTATCCATGATAATGTTGATAGAACCGAAGCCAGGTGCCCTAGACATCTTCACACAGCGATATTCCTAGCTCATGTCTCAGTGATGGCCCTCTGCTGCTGATCAGCATTTGCTGCAGAGCCATCAGTGTACAACAGCCAGAACTCAGATGCTCTGACAAATTCCAGACAGCCTTACAGATGTTGAACCTCTGCACGTACTTGCTGTGTTTTGGACCTTTTGTCGGGGCATGTGGAGGACAGACATTAACTCAGGCTGCAGTACCTCCTTATGCCCTCGGCATCGCTCTCAGGGATCTCCTTTGTCAGAGGAGAGTGTAGTTGAGTAGTGACCCATTGTCATGCAGGTTCAGAAAGACCTCTTTTGGTAGTCTTATCCATAAAAATAATTCCCCAACGACACCAGCACAGCAGCAACACTCTTCCCTTCAGATGCCATGAGTCTATGAGCATCTTGCTCTTCTCAGGTCCCTCCTATTGGTCCACTTGTCTCTCTTCCCCTGTAACTTGTAGTATTTAAGAAATAGTTTTTCATGGAAAACTGCAAAGATTTTCCTCACGGAATTAATAGTTTATCTTTTACAGTTAAGTTTATTGTCCACTTTGAATCAACCTTTGACGATGATCTGAGAGGAAAGCCACTACCCAGCTACTCCTCGGCTTGCTCAATGTTCTTGTATAAGCGGGTGAAGAGGGAGTTCTTTCTCCAACTGACTTTTCTTTGAGTCTTTGGAAACCAGCTGACCTTGTTTGTTTGGGCTTATGTGTGATTTCTGGCTTCCATCCTTTTCCAATCTCATCTCTCCTGGTCTGGCTTTTTTTTTAAGTTTTATTTATTTTTATTTTATTTATTATGTATACAGTGTACACCTGCATGCCAGAAGAGGGCACAAGATCTCATTCTAGATGGTTGTGAGTCACTATGTGGTTGCTGGGAATTGAACTCAGGACCTCTGGAAGAGCAGACAGATCTCTTAACCTCTGAGCCATCTCTCCAGCCCCCTGGCTGGCTTTTTAATATGTCTTTTTGTCAAGCAGCAAGTGTCCTCCGTCACACTCTTTCTCCCATCCCCTCCCTGTTTTGTTTCCCTGTTCCCCAACTCACACAAATTTTAGAACCAGCTTACTGCTATTTTGGTTAGAATGCTATTGAATATAGACCATTTGGGGGAGATTGACATCTTAATATTGAATCTTCTGACCTCATCACCTCTTCATTTATTTGGAGATCCTATTTAATTTCTCAAGTATGCTTGTCTCTTGATTGCCATTTTTACTGGGCGCTAGTCTAGGCTAGTAAAGTTTAAAGTGCTCTGCACTTAGTCCCACAATTAACCTATGGACATGTATTGTTGCCCCCGCCACACCCCCCCCCCCCATGCTCAGCTGTGGCAGCTGAGAGTCACACGGCTAACACATGATGTTCCTGGAGTTCCAAAGGGCATGTTCCTTCCAGAAGCCATGCTGTTAGCCTGCAGTAGTCTGTACATACATTTGGGGATTCTCTGGCTATGTATATGAAGAGATAATTAGCAATTATTGAATGCTCATTTCTCCCCTCCCACAACCAGAATTAAATCTATGAACTATCTGACTTGCTAGCTGTATCCATGGGTGAATAGACTGGTCTTTAGCTTCACTGTCTCAAACTCACAGCGGACCTGCTTGTTATTAGAAAATCATGTTAGGACAATCTCGGTGATACATGTTAATTAGACAGTATTTCTCTTGCATGCTTGTTTCATTTATTTGCTATGATGCATTAAATGCATCTTATGCTCTCAGCAGCACACAGGAAGTGGCTAGGCTTCTCCAGAGCAGGGAACAGTTGCCCTCCAACTCCTGCGCAGCTCCTCAGCCGCCGCCACCCATCCCGTCCTGCATCTTATCCCTCATGGGCCCTTGATATGGCAGATGGGGGTTTCACCTGATAAACGTTGTCTGGGCCTTTGGTTTTGCCTATGGTTCTTTTCCTTCGCTTTTTAAGAGACAAGAAAAATGAATGGGCTGTTTTATGCCCTTTCAATCCTCAGATCTTCAGAGAGGAAAATGTTAAAAGGCATGGTGCGGCTGTTTTATGTTGCAGTTTATAATCTAACAAGATGTGTTTTAGCCAGATAATTATGGACTTCATTAACGCTGGACTTTTTATAAGAAAGAGGAAGAGCTAGACGGCTACAGAATCATCTGGGTCTGTTAAATTTTGTGGTCGTATCAGAAGTGCCTGATGGAGGAAAAAAACTCATATCTGCTTTTGAGATTTTGTTGGTCATTTATTTTTGGAAAGTTCTTGCTTCCTGTTTTTTTTTTTTTTTTTTTTCCTTTAATTTTTTTTCCCCTGTGAGCAGACAGAATGATTCATAGAGAAGCTCGTTGTTTGGAGAGGGTGCCACTGGGAGAGATGCACTGTGCTCTCTTTGAGAGCTTCTGTCACTTGGGTATTCTGACACATGCGGAGTAAAACACCAAAAGGAAGTGGTCATAATCGATGTCAGAGAGAGGTGGAATGTCATTTCCTTGCTCTGATTTTTTCCCCCTTTTGTGCTGTGTTAGAAATCCATCTGTGGCCTTTACATTAACTGCTAATTGTTTCCAGTGTTGGGGAAAGGCATCTAAAGCAGGATTTGAAAAGAGAAAGTGATTCCTTTTTGTCTTAGTTACATAAGTCAACTGTAAAGGTTTGTTAGTAATTCTGTACTGCACTGGATGAAAGCCAACTTGTGTGCAACTCCCTCTCCCACCATCTTACAGAAAGAAATTAATATTTGGTTGTATTTAACAAAACCCTCCTTAGTCTAGAGAATCGTTCTCGTGATGCCTCTATAGAATTCAGCTGACTCTGTGGCCGTGAGTCTGCCTGTCCTTTCAGCTCTGACCATGGGGCTCTGATGATGCTAATCTTTTATCCCCCAGATGAAATATTCTTTTCTGTCACTTGACCCCAAACATTTCTTTGTTACTAGTTAAGGGACAGCATGCAGGTATAATCTGAAGGTTTAGACTCGGTTAGGCCACTGAACAAAAACTAAGTCCTTTAACCCTTCAAAGCTGCCCATCCCTGGCCAGCTCATAGTTTTATGTTTGTGTATTCACCTGCAAAAATATCTGCACACACCTTACAGCCAGCACATGTGTCCTGAGTCACACAGTGGCCTCTTGGTGTTTGGTTTTCAGTCTAAGAAGTTCTTCTGTTTTTCGGGACTCTGTGTTGGTTGGACCTAAAGCTTGGATCCACATCTTCCTTCTAGCGCCTCTGTTTCTTTCCTCAGCAGTGTTCCCCAGTAGACAGTTTTGCTCCCCCCGCCCCCGACGGACACACCTTTTTTGGTTTTGGTTTGAGCAACTAGAAATGTAACCAATGCAGGTGTACACAGACTAGTAAAGCTGGGTCCTGTGCTACCCTACTCTTGTTCCCTTGTTAAACCTCCATTCCAACTCCCACAGGGCTAGTCTCCAATCCCGCCAGCACTCTGTAGCATGGCCCTTTCCCACAAGTCCCACCAGCATTTGTTCCTGATTGGTTTCCTAGCGGGGAGCCATTCCATACACTTTCAAAACAGCTTTTGTTTGCATTTTTTTAGGAGTTCAGGCTGTTGTTGTTTGTTTATTTGTTTATTTTTCATTTGTTTACTGGCCATTCGTACCTCTTGAGAACTGTCTGTTGAGTTTCCCATTGATTAGCTTGCTCTCTCAGTCTTCAAAGTTTTGAGTTTTGTACATTCTGGTTTTGAATCTGCCCCCCTTAGATGAGCGGTTGTTAACCCTTTCCCATTGGGTGGGCTGGCGTTCCACCCTGATGTGTCTTTCCTCTGCTGTGCAGGCACTGCTAATTTCATCTGTCAGGTCTTCTGCTGTTTTTTTCTGGTCCATTAGAACACTATTCAGAAAGTCATTGCCAATAACTACATCGTAACATGTTTTTCCTGTGTCTTCACACACCAGTTTCTGGGTTTCGAGTCATTACATTAAAATCTTGGCTGCAGTTTGAATTGACTTTTGTATGGAGTGAGGCGTGAGCTATTTAGTTTCATTCATGTGGCTGCCCAGCTTTCCGATTACTATTTATTCAAGAGACCTTTTCCTCACCATGCGATTTGAGTACTTCTCTGAGAATCAGATGACTGTAGATGAGTGGACTTGAATAAGAATCCTCAATTCTATTCCTCCATTGTTCTTCAAATGTTCATCTTCTTCTGAAACCTCTATGTGGTGTAATGCCCTTTCCTCAGTTTACCTGATGATGACTTCCCAACAAATACATTGTACATTGAGGTTGTTTGAAACATTAGTTAGCAACTCTCATCTCTGTGAAGGGTGTGTGTGTGTGTGTGTGTGTGTGAGAGAGAGAGAGAGAGAGAGAGAGAGAGAGAGAGAGAGAGAGAGAAAGACAGACAGACAGACAGACAGACTGCATTTACTTGATGATGGGCTTTAAAAAGGCCTTTGGCAAACTTCTGACCTTTTATTTCAATTATTTGTAGTATATAGCCCTATCTGTGTTTTGTTAAAAAAAAAAAGTATCTTTCTAATATTAAGTTGTTTTCCTTGCTGATATTATTATTGTTAGCACTTTCAACTTATATTTGGCTTTGTCCAGTACTTACTACCTTTATCTAAAACGTGCATATTTTATCTTGATTGATGCCAGTAGTAGTGAGATATTTAAGGTAATTAATTATTGAAATTCTTACAGTGTCCAACTCCTGCCAAGATCTTATGAGTCATTGAGTATGTGTGAAAGCACTTAACTCACTCACTAGAAAATGCTCATTTGATCAGGGCGTGGTGATGCATGGGCGTGGCGATGCGTGGGCGTGGCGATGCGTGGGCGTGGCGATGCGTGGGCGTGGTGATGCGTGGGCGTGGCGATGCGTGGACGTGGCGATGCGTGGGCGTGGCGATGCATGGGCGTGGTGATGCATGGGCGTGGTGATGCATGCCTATAACTCTAAGATTTGGGAGGCTGCAGCCGAAGGTTCGAAACAAGTTCAAGGCTGGCTAGACAACATAATCACTGGGAAGCCATGCTGGGCTACGTGGGACTCAGTCTTAGCTTCTCTCTCCCTCAAAAGAAGGAGGAGGGGGAGGAAGATGAAGAAAAAATGAAAGAAGGAAAGATAGGAAAGGAAAGTCACAGAATAATTTTATGTCTTCTGCTCATTTTTCTTTCATCCTGATTGGGGTTTCAGTTAAACCTATTTAGTGCAGGATCCTAGCCCAGTTCACTTAAATTCTGTTAAGAATTCTTGTTAACTCTAATGAACAAGAAGCAGTTGCCGTGACAGAAACTGGGTAGCTGTGGTGTGGCACTATCACTGGTCCCTGATGGCCTCCAATCCTGCTTATGCATTTGAATGTGTCTTTTCACGCTCTCCAGTAAAATTGTCCTCACCCCTAACTTTTCTTCTCAGACTCCCAGGGCTTTTGTACCAGGCCCCATGCCCACTGTGATCCGTTCAGAGTGCCCATAATCCCAGGCCCCATGCCCACTGTGATCTGCTCACAGTGCCCACAATCCCAACCAAGTCTACTTCACTTAAGTCCTTACTCTCACCTCCTACCTGGAAACATCATCAAAACCAGACACTGTTGGTTTGTTCGAGCAGGAGTGCCCAGGGTAAGTTCTGTACTATCTTAAAATCAGAGTTCCCCTGGAGACATTCGGTCATGACAGTTTTCTGGAACTTGATCCAAGACTATACATTTTTGGTTTGGATACAGTATTTGACTCAAATGCTGAAGCGTCCTTGTGAAGACCGTCTTGTGGCTGTTCTGCTGAGGAGAAAATGAAGATCCGGAGAGTTTAAGTGAGTTGCCAGCACAAGTAAATCTGGGGTTTGGAAGGCATTTCCTGAATCCTGGACTTTTACATATTCTAGTGGAACAAAATACTTTTAAGAAAGTAAGTATGAGATCTGACTCTCACACGAACTCTGGTGCCCCTTTTCTGACCATGTCCCCCGGATGGGGAGACCTGGTGGCACTCAGAGGAAGGATAGCTAATTACCAAGAAGAGACTTGATATTCTGAGAGCATATATAGAGGGAGGAGGTCTCCCTCAGTCACAGACATAGGGGAGGGGAGAAGGGGAGAAATGGGAGGGAGGGAAGAATGGGAGGAAACAGGGGAAGGGCTAACAATCGAGATGTAATATGAATAAATTAATAAAAAAAAGTAAGTATTTATTGTAAACTTGATACCCGATGTAGTCTGTCAGGATCTCATTAATGACCATTCTCAGTGCTGTCACCTCCTCACCAAGTGTTTCAGGATCAGACATTGCAGTCTGACACCTTTATTTTGATTGAAAAGACCCTTCAAAATAGGGTTTTCTTTTGTTAAAAAGCTGTGGAAATTTTACTCATTTATCACTTATTTCTGTCATTTTGTTGTGTCTCATTTTTGTCTTTGGTCTACAAAGTGAGTTTAGGACAGCTAAGGAAGGCTACACAGAGACACCTTGTTTTGAAAAACAACAAACAAACAAACAACAACAAACCCTCAAAAACTAAATTGACTTCATCACATTTTAGTAATTTAAAATTTACTACAATGGCTTTATATATATATATTTAATATACATTTAAATTTTATATGTATGAGAACTTCTGTGACTGTATGTATGTGCACCACATGTGTGCAGTGCCAACACAGGTCAGAGAGGGTACTGGAGTTACAGACAGTTGTGCCTTGCTATGTGGGTGTGGGAACTGAGCAGCTCGTGCTCCTAACCACTGAGCCGTGTCTGCAGCCCCACAGTGTTGCATGAGCCCTTTGTTTCCCTGATGTGTGTGGGCACACATGTATGGCAAGTGCAGAGCTCAAGGCCCAGCCCTCGCCACTGCTCTCTTACGTCTTGTACGTGGCTGGCAGGAAGTTGGATATGCAGGAAAGCACTCCCACTTACTGCCCATCTGAGTGGACATTGTTGCAAATGGACTTTAAAGCCACTTCAACAAACTATGTAAGATTCTTGCTAGGTTGTGTGGCTTTAATTTACCTGTTAACTTTAGGAAGTTTGATTTTTTTTTTTTTTTAAGGGATTAATGCTTCTTTGGGAACATGTGTGTTTATTTGTTCATACAACTTTTTATGATGTTTTCTTTTTTTATATTATTGGTATATAGTTTCTATTGAATTTATTCTACATATCTTATGATACATGTTAGCTTTTTTAAAGTATTTTCATTTGGGCTTCAGCTATTTATTTCTAGTATGTAAAAAAGTTAATTTTTTGTGTAGTTATCTTAAACCTTTGTAGTAACTAAATTCTTACTATTTTAGTACATTTTTATTAAAGTTGCATTTTCAAAGTGTATAATTTTATCTGTGAAGATGATACATACATATTTATATTTATTTTACATAACTTCTTACATCAGGCAGACCCTTCAAAGATAGTGTTTTTGATGGTCATCTGCCAAATTTCTTATTTTAATGAAATTGACTGTAACGTTTCATCTTTGCTATAAAGTTTGCTGTTTAATTCTACTAAGTTGTCTTCACCATACTTAAATTGCTCTCATCTTCCTGATTTAAGTGTTTTTACCTGATTGATTTACTGGCCTAGTTTGTTGTGTTTGTGTACGTATGGGACCTCATTAACTCTCCTTTGCAGCTTTAGCAAGAACAGCAAACTCTTCATCAAACTGGTGCTGGTGAAGGCAGGCTGGAAATTAGCTTGCATGTTTTTTCCCCCTCAACAACCCATGACCTCTAGCCTCTCCACTGAGTAGGAGACAGAGCCTGATTCGTCCCCCAAATTAATTCTTTCTCTATTCCTAAAATGGAGTTGTTATTTCCCATTAGTTGGCGTGTAAGTCATTACAACTTTCTCTAAGGAACTTCCTTTGATGTAGAAAAACATTCAGTGAAGCAATTAAGACTGTGTCTAATTATGTATTGCGAGTTTCAAGTTAGGAAAAATGGGATGTTGTTTTGGGGAGTGGTTTCCAATCTTTAAAATAGAAACTTTGGACCAAACGAGTTTCAAGAACACCCTACCGAGTTCTCCAAGATAGCAGAGCTCATGCGAAAGGTCTGCCCTGGCCTCCTGGACCCACAGGGGGCGCACGGTGCTGTGGGTAATACTGGCCATGCCTAGTGGAGGGTGAGGTCAGGTTCACTCTGTCCTGGAGGTCCTGGAGATTCTTTATGGGAGTCACTCTGCCCTCCACCCTCTATACTATGGATTTTTGCCTCTGGCAGAGTTCTAACTTCAGTGTGCACGAGAATGAAAAACACAAACTGTAATGGCTTTGGGCAGCTGCCAGGGGAAAACTAGTTCCTCCAACAATCGCTTTCTGTTATTCTTTCCTGCTCCTATGATGCATTATTCATCATTCCCAAGTATGTTTATTAGAAATGCTGTCTAATCACATTTTAAAGGTAAACCGCACTTATCAAATTATCATTTAGCATCTTGCTCCAAGGCAGCCCTATTCTTCATCACAAGCCCGTGCCCTGAAGGAGGACATGTGTGTTGATTTTCTTGTCCCAACGTCTGTCCAAAGGTTGAGAGATACACATGTGTCCCATTGAGTTACCCCCATGTTTCAGCCCATCCTCCCATATTAAAACAGCCATCTTGCTTTGCCAGTGTTGGTCCTACATCAAGACAGTGTAAATGTGTGTATTGCTTTAGTTTTCTTTTCTGGATCTCCTGTATATCTGTTGTGATATTCAAACATTTTGTTCTTGTTTAGAATGTACAAGTCTCTTAATTCACGTATAGTATATGCTGGTAATATTTATTTAGTTGA
The DNA here is from genome assembly GCF_903995435.1 of Acomys russatus. Taxonomy (NCBI): domain Eukaryota; kingdom Metazoa; phylum Chordata; class Mammalia; order Rodentia; family Muridae; genus Acomys; species Acomys russatus. Next base: position 73,749,378 of record NC_067142.1, on the reverse strand, counting down.
ACGATAACAGTATACAGTTAGACGTTGGAAAGTTATGGTATTTTTGAAGAATATAAAAAATTGTTAAACATTTTTGTTCCTCTACCACATTTTTAACATTGAGAATAGTGGATAGAGTGGAGTTAATCCACAGATAAAATACTTGAATGTGTGACTTCATGCATATGTTGGCACATAATTATTTGTATGTAGCTAAGGGTATGACTAACCAAGCAGAGGCATACAGGTGGTGCATTCCTTTAATCCTAGTGCTCCTGAGACACAGTTGGGTGGGTTTCCAGGAATTCCAGGCCAGCCAGTGCTACACAGTGAGACTTCGTCTCAAAAACAAAAAGCTATGAAAAGGAGAAAAAAATCCCAGCATGTTTTGGAAATCATGTGAGGACATTTGTGCTCTTAGGACTCCTCTTTCTTCCAGAAAATACACTAAGTGTCAGAAGAGTAGTCTCTGTCCACAGAACTGGAAACAGCCCCAACAAAGCAAAATAAAATGAGACACCCTTGCTCCAGTAGACAGAGTTCCAGGGAGGGTATGTAATCGAGACCTTAATAAGGGAATGTAAAGGTCCAGGAGGTGGGAGAGAGGCTGAGATTGGCATGGGTATGCAAGGCTTTTAAACACTGGCTTAGTCTTGAAGCCCTAGAAAGAAATCATTTGCCAAAAGAGGGAGGAAAGGGGCTCTGTGCAAAGCTACAGGTGGTTGTGAATGACTCCTGAATATAGCTTCACTCTCTTATATTTTTAGCTTACTATGTCCTAGCACATGTCCAGTTAGTTAAGTTTTTTTTTTCCTTGAAGTGTGTATCAGTTGAAACCATGCACTCAGTGTTCATTTCAAGTTAGGAATTTATAGACTGAGTATATGAGGCCCCCCTTTCAATTAAAGTTAGTTTAACTGATATATAACCACACAGAATTACTATGTTTCAATATATTCATTGTGTAATTTTTCAATCTGGTTAGTCATATTTATTTCGTCAAACATGTATCCTTTGATTTTTTTAATTCCCTGTGTAGACCTGGCTGGCCTTGAACTCACAGAGATCTGCCTGTCTCTGTACCCCAGTGCTAGGATTAAATATGTGCACTACTACACCGGGCAAATATTTAACATGTTTTTATGCCTAAAGCATTAATGCGCCTTCTTCTAGCACAGTTTTCTGCAGTCGCACTGACGTATGAGCGCGTTACTGTGCTGATCCTCCTGTCTTCCTCTTGTCTAACTGTAGCAGAAGTGTGGAAAGCTCATTAATCCTCCTGTAACTCCCAGGCAGGGGTTACAGTAATCTCTGTATGTTTCCAGCTTTCTTATTTGCGCTGCTGAAGCGCAGTGTGTGGTTCCTCACGTGTGGTTTTATTTTGAAACCTATGCATTTTCCCCACCTTTGATTTTTTTTTTCCTTAACATATTATCTCATATCCAGTTGTTACTTTCCCCCATTTTGAACCATATTTACTAAGAGGAGCCTCTTTCAGATGCTCGTGAATACTGGAGAAGGTGCAAAGTGCCAGGCTGTTTTACACAAGGACTAAGTGTGTAGAAGTGGTAGCTACCCATTTTCTCTCTCCCTGTGCACTCTACACCGCCCGGGCACCTTGCTGTGGCTTTCTGTAGTTCAAAGAGCACAAGATGGACTCAGGTGGACATGGAGGCACATCCTTAACATGTTGCCTGTCAGTCATAGGCCTTCAATAGACTTTAAATTTTTGGCTCCTCCTTTTTCTCTATGGTGAAACAGAAAAAAAAAATCAATCTTGTGATGGGGAATGTTAGAGAAAGTGTCACTCTGAAGCGCCACACGAGGCTCAGTAGCTGTTCATGTTATCGTATCATCTAGGCATATAAATGATGATGAAGGTACATCCAATTGCTCAGGCTTTTTTGTTTCTGATAAAAACAATCCTTATCATCTAGCTTGAGTGAGCCCTGACTCCATCTGCATCCACTCGCAGGAAGCTGAAACATCTCTGGTTCTCTTCCAGAATCAGAAACCATAGCTTTTGTGATATGCCCAGCCACTCGGACTGGACGGCTCGTGTGCTCTCCCTTTAGGACTCCTTGCCTAGACAGTGTAATCATTGCTGGCTTAGTTCATGGATGCTTAAGCCCCACCAATGCGGAGTATGTTTGCATGAGAGCACACGTCTACCCACGCCCATATGTACTCTTTCCATGGGAAAAACTCACCTCTGGACAAACAAGATAACCAGAAGTACGCTGTGTGCTCCTGGAACGATGCTACGTGCATTTCAACATCCGTGAAATTTTGTCTTCTGATCTTTCCTAGTTTTTTTTTTTCCTCCCAAAACCATATTTGGGGAAGAGAGGGGAAACATTTGAGCTTTTCACTTTGTAGGGACTCTGAGTCCTTTGTCCCCACCTCATCTTCTGTGTTTGTCTACGACTTCTTCAACACCTGGATATCAAAGGCAGAAAACGTGTAGCCATCTGTCTTGCATTTATATGCCATTTATGCAGTGTTTTATGTGATTTTCAAACAAAATTCTAAGCAGCAAATAATAAGATACAGTGGAATCAATGGCGTGTAGACCACAAAACTTTAGAGATCTATAGAGACTTAAAAACCCATGAGTGTGTGTACTATCAAATATCGTTTTTATTTTTTTAATGAAAGAAGATACAGAGGCCTATTCTATCCTTAGAAAGAGTGTATAGATTCTTATTTTGAAAGGAGAGGAGTCCCTAGGAGGCTGCCTCTGTGACCCCCTCCCTGCCTATCCGGCCAGGGGAGGTTCTGAGGCATGCACTTTCAAACTACTGCTCTGTTCCAGTCAGGGAATTGGTACAAGCCCAAGCATTGGCCATAGTGTGGCCACACACAGACTATTGTTCCTTTCCGGTTCTGGATTTTTAGATTAACCTTGTAAATTTCTGCCGGAAAACAAAACAAAAACAAAAACACAACATAGTTTTGGAAGGGAATGTTGGGAGTTTTATCTTAGAGAAGTGAAACAGTGAGTCAGCGCCATTCCATGTTCAAGTGGGTATCTGTGAAGAGAAGACAAGCAACATGTGACCCTTGTGTCTGTCATCATGGGATCCAAGGAGATGATGGATGGCAGCGTGCCGATGCCAGGAAGCTATATTCCAAAAACGGTTCTCTTTCTTTCACTCATTTTCTTGCATAAAATTAAGTCTATTTATTCACTAAATCTATTTTAATATTTGTGTGTTAATAATGTTTTAGTCGTGTATGTCATGCAGCAAACATCCCAAAGAGCCCCCCTCCCAAAAGTTGTCAGAAAGCATCTGTTTATAGATGATAAGTGGCCTGTTTGACAGTCCGGTATGGGATCCTACATCTGCTTGAAAAGTGAATAGCGTTTCTGCTTCCTTGTAGGATGGATCTTCTACAGTTGAGAGAGTAATTTCAGCTTAATGCTACTCAGTAGAAATGTCTTAACCTTGCACTGTCACACCTTGGACATCTTGGACTTTTGCTATAACTTAGACAATGCTTCTGATCCACTCTGCATCTATGTAATTTGGCTAATTTGGGTTTAACGACTCTTTTCTTCCTGCACCTCTTCCGATGTGGTAGTAAGCTATTTAGAGCTCTCAGGACTGGTCTCAGCCGCTGACTTATAGTAAAGGTAACTGACAGAAAGAATCGAACCCATGAACTTGTCTCCCTCCACACATGGCCCAGTCAGTTGAGGAGATTCCCCCACTTTAGGGGTGCCTCTCTTTACCAAGGGAAGCTCTGATGAGTGTCAGTTTGTGTCCTCAGTGAAGTGCCATCAGTCACTTGTACTCTCCTGTTCTTGCAGGGTATTCTTGCAAACTAGTTCCTTGGTAGAACTTATTGAAGCAGTTAGTCAAAGGACACACCAGGTGTCTGACAAGCTTGTCAGTGTCAGTGTGAGGACTGCGGGCAGAGCAACAGTGTGGTTGCGTGCCAGAGGCGGCCTCAGCGCATCACAGATACAGAGCTTACCAATAAGCATGGTCTTCCCTGTGCTTGCCTTCCCTGCTGTTACATTGAAACATCTCCCACAGATCACGTTTTGAGTGCTTGTCCCCTCACTGGTGCTGTTTTGAGAGGCGTGGGAACCTTTTTGAGGGATCTAGCTGATCGTAGGTCACTAGGCACAGGACTGTGCTGGTCGTAGTTTGGTCACTGGTTCTGGCCTCCTCTGCGTCCTGCTCTGCTGTCGTGGGAATGGCCTCCACCACGCACTCCCACTGCCATGAATTGCGCTGTCTCTCCTTTCTTCCCCACTGGGACAGACTCTCTGTCGCTTTAGTTGCTTCTGTTGAATGTTGTGGTCACAATGATGCAAAAATAGATACTATGGCTACTCTGACTTTATGTCTTAGCTTTGGTAAACATGTGTTTTCTAATCTGAATTTTGTAAGTAGGTTATGGGGCCTTATGGGTTTATATCTATGAACACACATTTATGTCTGGATGAAGAGCTAAACAAAATATTTATCTACATATGCATATCTATGTAGAGCAAGGCGGAGCAACCAACAAATAAATATCTCAAGTAAGAAACCTGGATTTGTTATCCCTTTTCCCTATTTGTATTTTTTAGGATATAAAGCCATTATAAGTAAAGCCTCCAGTTTTCTCCCATCTATGTTTTGTCCTTCATCTGTGCCTGTCTCTCCTTATGACATGTGATACTGAACCTCAGCAGGAAACTTGTGTATCCCAATGGCTTTCTAAGAGAAAGTTTTGACTTTCTCTTATTCAAATTTAGAACTGTATAGGAAGGGTGGGGACATAGTGGGATAATGTGACAATCAGGGACCAACAGAGTCCTGTCACGGTTTCTGGGTCTGAAACCTCCAGTTGAGAACCTGGTAATGGTCTAATGAAAGCTAAAGTAGGGGAGGGCAGGAGCTGTGACCTCAGAGCCACGGAGCTGTGTGAGGAACAAGAACTGAGACAAGCTGGCGGGCAAGGAATAGCTGTGGCTTTCCCCTCCTCCCACATACCAGCGCCTTGCCAGTGTCTCTCAGGAGCTCCTAGATATGGAAGGCATGGTGCTGTCCTGAGGGGTGAGCCTGAAAGGGCATGGGTCGGGCGATTTGTGGAAGCTGTGGTTGTGCTGTCCTGAGGGGTCAGCCTGCAAGGGCACGGGTCGGGCGATCTGTGGAAGCTGTGGTTGTGCTGTCCTGAGGGGTGAGCCTGCAAGAGTACGGGTCAGGTGATCTGTGGAAGCCATGGTTATGCTCTCCTGAGGGGTGAGCCTGCAAGGGTACGGGTCGGGGCATCTGAGAGTCCATTTATAACAGAGGCGCATGAATGAAGCTCTGCTTTTACTGGGCTTGGTAAAGGACAGATGGCTTGGTAGCAAACTGTGCTAGCAAGGGTGCAGAGAAACAAGAAAGGCAAATGGAGAGAGGGGGGAGGGGGAGAGAGCGCAATAGTTCTCCAACTATAGATGTGAATGATCTTTGACTCAGCAGTTACGCATAGCGGACTTTGTCCTCTAGTTATTTACCAAATACAGGAAGTGGCAGATAGATACAGCACTAATGGAACCTTAATTTGCAATAGGGAAAGAGTTGAGCTAATCTGATTGTCCACCAGTGCTTATGCTGTTGTCACCATTCCTTGGAACAGCATGAAGCTGTGCAGAGTTAGCAATAAGCCGTTTGGATAAGAGTGCGGAGGCAATTCCCATGGGCGCATGGCGCTTGCTTACTTGTATAAGAAGGAATGAGAGAAGAGTACTTAAATGTCTTTTCTTGTAAATGCAGAAAGTAAAAACCCAAAGAAAGGCAAAATTGTTGTCTCTGCACATAGAAACCACTAAGTTCTTCCTTCCTTCCTTCCTTCCTTCCTTCCTTCCTTTCTTCCTTCCTTCCTTCCTTTGGTAAGATTTCTCTGTGTAGTTCTGGCTATCTTGGAACTTACTCTGTAGACCAGGCTGGTCTCGAACTCACAGAGATCTGACTGCCTCTGCTTTCTGAGTGCTGTAATTAAGGGTGTGTGCCACCTTGCCTGGCTCATCCTTTTCATTCTTACATGAAAAGTAAAGGAAATCTTACTGTCCATTTGGTTACAGTTTCATATAGCTTCTCATCAAAATCTCTAACTGAGGTGTTTTTCGGATAATGTTTGCGCAGATGAGCTCTGCCAGGCTTTTGGCAGAGCCATCATGTGATGGTTCTGGTGGTTTCAGTGCACAAGCTGTGATCTGTCTGTCCATTCCCCTGCCTTATCTCATCCATATTGGTCTCAGTCCTGCCTCTTGAATCTCTGTGTTCCTTAACCTCCTGGAAATCAGATACGCTGGGTCTTTTTAGACACTCTTCCATTTGCAGGCCCAGCTAACCTAGTTGTTCTTACCTGTGAGCCCAGTGTTTCAGAATGTTTGTCTCACTTACAGTAAATACTCACTTTAGTTGTTCATGCTATCTATTGGATATTTATTTTTATATAGAACAAGTTATATATTATCTACAAGCAAACATTTGGACAATCAGAGGACCAAAGTACAGGGACAAGTGTGCATTTCTCAAATATGTCTCCTCTGTCTCTGTCTCTGTGTCTCCGTCTCTCTCTCTGTCTCTGTCTTTCTCTCTTTCTCTTTTCCTTGTGCCAGATTTGCCTGAAATGGAAGAAACTAAATATGGATGAGGCATGTCGCAAGCCGACTTTCAGTTATAATTGCTTACACTAGGAAGACAGGCAAAGAAAGTAGATGTGAGAATCTAGGCAATCAGAGATGAGGGCCCCACCTCTGCCAGACCCCATGAGCAGCACACAGGCTCCCGCAGAGACATGGAAACACTGCTGTCCTGTGACAAGTTCCAATTAATGCACCTCAGATGCGCTGTCTGTCAGTAGCTCACCTCAGGAAGCAACAGCCTGTCCTGCTGCAGGAGCCGGTCAAAGGGCTCATTTGGCAAGTGCATCAGGAGGCACCAGCATCAGGACCAGTGCTGTATGGCCTGGACCCTTTTTCCTTCCCATTTACCTCAAGTCAGGAATAGCAGCTGACAGGGAATTGTGGCTGACAAGCTCCTAAGGAGGAGGCCTCTGTACAGTAAATGGCATACTGAAAGCATGTGCGCCTCAGACAGAAGGTTAGAGAGGAGATCAACATGGCGCATTGCCAGTTTCCGGTTGGAGATAAAGATTTATTTGCTCCTTTAATATCGGAACAAGGACTTTTGTGTTCTAATTTAGAATTAATAAGTTTAAACAGAGCTGTCTGGTAATTGTATGTACTCGGCAGCAACCTGGTAGTCAGTGAGGTTGCTTCAAGATTTATTTTTGAAGCTAGCTATTACATGGTTCATTGTGTATATGTGGTGGGAAACCGGATGAGGAGCCTGTGGCGTGTGTGTGTGTGTGTGTGTGTGTGTGTGTGTGTGTGTGTGTGTGTGTTTTCTTTGCCTCTGCTTTCTCTTCTCATGTTTGTGGAGGACCCAGGAACTTTCCACAGACACAGTGGTGCTTCATGGAGCAGGACAGGGCAGAGGTCTCTGGGAACAGTGAGGGTGTGCTACAGCATCAGTGGAGCCCTGTGGGTTGCCACGCCCCTGAAAGGCCATGGTGACACTCCATTGGGTGGCGTCCACACGCCATCTAGAAATGCTGGTTTCTTCCTTCACTCCCACCAATTTTAGCTATCTCCCTCATCTCCCTACCCCAACACACACACACACACACACACACACACACACACACACTGATTCCAGTCCAGGCACTGCTCACCTGTCTCCGCAGGTTTGGTCCATGGATCCTCCTTCATCAGCCAGGCAGTGTGAGTGCTTGGGCAAAGGACCCTGGTTCCCACGTTTTGTCTTCATTCTCACTGACTGCAAAAGAGCACACTAGTTAAGTAGTTAAGTTTTGGCTTCAATTTTTCCCTTGTAACTGTGGTTACTTGGCAGACTGGATTACTATCCCTGCATCCAGTTCTACTGGTTGCAATGCATGTGTGTGAATGTGTGTGTGTGTGTGTGTGTGTGTGTGTGTGTGTGTGTGTGTGTGTGTGTGTGAGAGAGAGAGAGAGAGAGAGAGAGAGAGAGAGAGAGAGAGAGAGAATGCATGTGTAGGTTTGTATGCATGTCTTTGTGCATGCCAGGGCCGGAGGAGTGTGTCAGGGGTCCTGCTGTAGCCCTCCCTGCCTTAGTCTTCTGAGACAACGTCTCTCAGTGAACCTGAAGCTAGACTGGCAGCCAGCAAGCTCCAGAAACTCTCTGCTCTCGGCTCTCAACACTACTAGGGTTAAAGATGTGCCCATGGCCATACCTGAGGTGCCAGAAACCCAAAACGCAGATCCTCATGCTGTACCCAAGTGTTTTTTACCTGACTGGCCATCTCCTCAGCCACATGCACGTATTTGATGAGGAAAATTGGTGGAATCCAAGTCACACAGCTTCATCATGGGAGTGTGGTTTGGTTGGCCTCCAGAGTCCACGTTTTCAGAAAAGCCCCGTGCACCAAGGGCTTCTTGTTTTATGATCAGCTCCTTTTTGTGAAGCCGTAAAGAAGGCTCTGGGAGAACACATCCAGTCTGTTTGCAACTTATTAAAGGGCATGTCTTGAGGAGCACTTGTGAGTCTTGTTTCTGCCACAAACTGACCATGCTAGGCTGTTTTCCACATATTTAATAGCTGTTTGTTTATCATTCAATTTCATTTATCATTTAATCACTGCTGTGATCTTCTAAAATATACCATATTTTCCAGCATATGAGATGACCCCAAACTTTTCCAATTAAAATACAGAGTTTCGGGGCTGGAAAAATGGCTCAGCCATTAAAGGCTAGGCTCACAACCAAAAACATAGAGTTTGGAATATATTCACCGTATAAGACTACCTCTCTTCCAATGCACACCTTGTGCAGCGGACTCAGGCGTGTGTCTATTTGCAGGCAGGACACAGACAGCCAGGCACTTTATTAAATGCTCGCAGATAACTGGTGACAACCTACACTGCCCCTTTAAGGCACTCTTCACGCTCAACCCGAAGACAAACTGTGCTCTGAATCAAATGAGTGGGTTCTGGTGGAGAGACACATATTTTTTATTTCTATGAGTTAGATTTCAAAGCTAAAGAGAGAGTGGTGTGGCAGGACACTGGGCACAGCTGCAGGAGAGCCACATGAGGGACTTCCCGGGGAAGGGACATGTTCCATCAATGTCAAGGCTCTGACTGTGATACCATACTACAGTTTTGCAAAATGTTGCCACTGGGACTGGAGATGCTGCTGAGGCATAGAGTGTGTACCTAGCACGTGTGAGAGCCTGACTAGCACATGTGGAGTGTTGTATCCCATCTCTAGCATGACACTAAAAAACAAAGACAAAGATGTAACCTCTTTATTTTATAACCACATATGGACCTGTAAGTACCTCACTTTTCTGCATAGTTGGCTCGCGTCATATATTTCCTAGTGATAACACAAAGCAAACTGATGGCACATAAGTTGCATCGACCCCATGAGGTTCCTCATTGCCTTGATTGTCCTGAGTTATAAGTGGGAAAATGGAAGACCACAGTAATCATCTTGTTCAAGGTGAGCCAGCTGGTAAATTGTAGAACTTAAGACTTGATCTCAGATCTGTCTGACCCTCTGAGAGCTCTGTATCATTTCTGTTAGTGGACTGTGCTAGATGTGTCACACTTTTCACATGTGATGGTGTTTGGAATAGAAAGGGATGGTTCTGTTTTCTCCTTACCTTAAATCGCTAAAAAATGAAGAGGTGAATTTGTGGACATATGCTTTGTTCTGATTTTTTCCTGAAGAGCTGAAGGCCAGCAAGGAGATGCCAGACTCCATGGTCATAAGATTCTTAACATTTTTAATGCATAGGTAAAACAAGGAGCCTTATGACCTTGTCTTTGTGAGCGACCAGACTCAAGGAATCCAAGCTCTGCAGCTGAGCTCTCCATCTTTTTTAATGCCGGCTGCCGTTCTTTCTGCATGGACAGGGCTGGCGCAGATGGCCTAATGACTGCCACCTCTCTGGAAGGCAGAGGCTATCAGTCACTGCTGGGACGTGGGACAGGTGGGGATGGAGTGGAATGGAGAGAGCAGCAGGTCCCTAGGATGGTCAGATCAGGGGAGCTGTCCTAGGTGCTGATGGTCTAATGCCTCGGGGAGCTGCCTGTGCTGCTGGTGTTGTGCTTGTGAGATGTGCTACATAGGAATTGCAGTCTCTGTCTATAATCTAGAGGTCTGCTTCTGGGTGACACATTGACAGGAAGCTATCCTGTTGGGGAAGAGGGCTCACTCTCTGTCTGACCAACATTTAATCATTAATACTTCATGTCTCATCAGTAGAATCCACCAGGACATTTATATGGAACCACTGGCTTTGTACTTATTTCTCCCATTTCTTTCCCCAATAAAAGGAAAAGACTGCCATTTAGCAGTTTAAGGAAATCTTAGCCAATAAATTTCACATTATGGTGGCAAGATTCAATGTAACTTTAGAGGCAATGTAATTTATGCTGCTGCAGGAAATCCCCTTCTGTTCCAGAGATTTTAAACAAAGGAAGGTTGTTACTACTCTGCTTTCTGTAGCCTAAATATTGTTTCTGAATTAAAATGGTTGATTTCAGTTTAGTCTTTACACACTGAAATGAAGCTAGAATGAAAATAGCCTGATTTTGTGTTTACAGCCTCAAAGGCTTGAATTCAGCTTCATCTGCAACGTAACTAGCCTAAAGTCATGTTCCCTTTCAAAGGTCAGCATCTTTTGTATTGTAATAATGGATTTTCCCCATTAACATTTAATTCCATTTCTGATCTCAATATTTAATAAACACATTAAGAACATTCTGGAAGTTGCTCTGTCTAAGCTTGTGCATTTCTTTTTGGCTGTTAGACAATAATTGTTTAGTGTGTTCTGTTACAAGGATGATCACATCAGTGATGTCTGTCTGCATGATTTCATCTGTGGACTTTATTATAGAGCCACCAGATGTTGGTAGAATCACAAAGATGAAGTCGCGGTCCCTCATTATGTGACAGTAAGTTCCTTGTACAATAGACAATACCACATTAGTTTTGTCTGGGATGAAGAAGCTTATAACGCCCCAGTGATTTTCAGGTAATAGTCTGAGGGTGTAGCCTGTGCTCCTTGCCCCACTGGGTTGCTTCAGAGTGCACGTAAACCTACGTTATCGCTTCTGTCTATAGAGCTCACATTGTCAGGTTTATGCAAGATTACCTGATAAGACATTTCCATCCTAAAAAAAAAAAAAATGTCATCAAGATGCTTGATAAAGGTTTTAAAGACCATGTCATTAATGATACATAGTAAATAAATGACTATTTGTGTGCGAGTGTGAATTTGTATCGTGTACAACAGGCTTGGTGACAGTGGGGCTCTGTAGATGCTTCTCTGTGGGACTCTTTTTAGATTTCAGAAGTGAATTGGTCACTGAGTATATGAAGACGGAGATCCGAGTAGCTGCTCTAGGCTGCATCCCATGTGGGGTCAGGTTTTAGTGCTAGGGGAAGACAAAGGTGTACTAAAAACATAAAGCAAAACCTCCACATCATTTCCCCAAGAAAAGAAGAAAAACTCTAACTCTCTTTAGTTGTATGCTTTGAGGCTCTGTGGTTAGAGAATGTTCCTTACAGATAGGACAGTTATGAGACACGACTTAAGTGACAGAGCCTAAGAATTCTTTTTGTATCAGGGGAGAGCTAGAGAATGGACTTTCCTTTTTTTTTTTTAAACAAATCATTCATTCTAAGGATGGCTCCCTGTAGAGCCCCTGAGACATCTGCAAACAGCTCCTGAAGTTACTGCAAATTCCATGGCTTCTTGTCAGCAACAGCACTGCGTCTCTATCTAGTTCGATCATCAATCCACTCAGATGACAGAGGGAGAGAGATTCTGCTCTCAGCCATAGTTGGCATGGTGTGTTGCTGAGTTTGAGGCCTGCTCTCCAATCTCAGCATACACTGAGTCTTTGAAAGCGACTTCTGTGGTAGCACACTGGTGTTCAGTGCATGCAGCTAGCAGCTTCTGGGCAGTAGGCTCTTTGGCCTAGCATGGTTCTCTCCTTAATTCAGTCGGTTAGTTCTGGAGACCATGATCCTTGCCATCCTTGGTACCTCTTTATCCTTTGCAAAGAGACAGAATATGTCTCTATGTTCAACACACCTTTAATTGGTGGGAACAGGCCTTTTGAATGAACACGTGTGTGGTGATCTGCTTATTTTCTCCTGTCCCCTGGGTTTGGACTTGTCAGCAGCTCCTTTCCAAGTGTCATCTGCAAAAGTCCTTCCTTCCTTATGGCTGAGGTTATACAGGTCTTACTGTTTTTCTGGGAAAAGTTGAAGTTTACATTATGTTGTGTAACTCTGCCAGTATTCTAGAATAATTCCTCAATTCTGTCTTCTTCACGCAATGTGCCAAAAAGTAGAATTTGGTGTAACATGTCTCAAAAATATTGGCCAGTGACATGTGAAACCCTGAGTCAGCCCCTAGATCAGCTGGCTGAGGTAGTTAGTGTACGTTTGCCATGTGTATTTCCTTATCTCCTCCCCTCCCACCTGATAGTCATAGGATTTTCAGAGTGGTAAGGGCATCGTTGTTCCCCTGGGTTTTACTGGGTGGTCAGTATCTGCCATTCGCAGAAGTGTCTCTGAAACAGTAACAGCTGGCACACATGCCAAGCACGGGGACTGTTATGTTCAGACTTCCCGTAGGCTAGTCTCGGAGGGGGTTCTGAAGCTAGATAACTTACCCAACGCGAAGCGCAGGAGATAGAGAGGCAGGCCTTTCCTCTGCACTGTGACTTCTCTTTTCCCTACTATCTGCCTTTTTTTCTTGTATCACAGTTGAAAGCCATGGCTTCATTTTTTTAAAGGAGTCCAGCCCCTGAAGTTGAACAATTCACTCTCCGCATCATCTTTAAGAAAGATGCACAGAACAGAGCAAAATGTATAGCATTGTTCCTTGGCAGTCTTAAAGAAATAATGACTATGGAAAATGACAGGGGGAAAAAAAGACACATTTTTTGGTGAAACTGTGGAGGGAAGTGAGGATGGCGACATAGGTAGCGCCACTGGTCATTTCCAGACATTCAGTACTCTCTTTCAGAGCTTTGAATTTTTAATCTAGTGACAAGACCCTGGCTCACTGGCTAGAGATAGCTACATTGATGCTCCGTTGTCCAGTTGCTAGTTTTATTTTCTCTTATGTATTTATTTTTCCCAGAGACAGTGTTTCTCTGTGTAGCCCTGGCTGTCCAGGAACTCTCAGTAGATCAGGCTGGCCTCAAACTCAAAGATCTACCTGCCTCTGCCTTCCATGTCTGGGATTAAAGGCATGTGCTGCCTTTCCATGTCCCAATGGAGAAGGGCCTGTTGGGAAAGCTGAGGTTTGTCAGTGGGGAAATGAGCACTGTGCCTCACAGCTGCCTCCTTCTTCCTGGATTCATCCTCCTGTCCTCAGGAGAAATGGAAGTAGATAGTTTTTCTCAGAATTAACATTGGGATGGGACATTAGATTGCTAGTGCGGCTGCTTTCTCCTGTGAGGGTGTCATGGAAGGATTAAATGGGAGAGCCTTCTACCTCTCCACTCCTTGTCCCCCCACCAGGGGTCTACTGTAATAATTTAAGATAGGTCCCTGTCTATCTTCCATGGACAGTGTTTATTTACAACTTAGATTTTTTATTCCAAAATTATTCAAGACTCAGTTGCTCAAATGTGTGCCTAGTGAAGCCCTGTATTTGATCCCCACCAGCATGTCAATTGGGTGTGGCGGTGCATACTTACAGTCACAGCCCTCAGAAGAAGGACACAGAAGGGTCAGAAGTTCATGGACATATTTTGCTATATAAATTCAGTATCAGCCCAGGCTATAAGAAAATCTGTCTTTGAACATGATTCAAGGTCATGTCTGTATGCTAGTAGGCACAGAGTTCTCTGTTGTTGAATGTGTTCACATACATGTCATAGGAGTCCTGTGGTTTGACAATAATTGCTAATTTACCAAACCTTATTTGTCAGGTATTGTACTATTTTCATATTGTACCTTTTATATTCGATAACAAAACTAAAGTTCAAGGACACTGCACTGCTAAGGTATGTGGAACAATCAGGAATATTTTTTTCCTAAGTTGTATGTCTCCTGAACCCATATTCTGACCCTTTCACCATGCGTAGATTCATGTAACTAGTTCCCCACAGAGAGGCATTGTCCTCTCAGTTTTCACAGTAACAAATACACCTAGAAAGAACACCTTTGTGTACAGAGACTTATGAAGGCATGTCTGTGTTCATGCATTTTAATACTCAAGAGCCAGCCTGATTTAATGATGTTTTTAGCCCACATTGATCTGTGCAAAGAGGTCAGAGTCTATCTGTGTAGGAACTGGTGCTGTGCACCCGGTAGCTATCGCCTTGACAATGGTGTTGGGTTTCAGTTCTCTTGTCATGTAATTAGACTTCTTCTTGCTTTTAAAAGACCTAGAATCTCTGTTCTAAGCTGTTCTTGGTGCTAGAATTCATGTTTTAACCCCTATTGGCCTTTAAGATCAAGAAGAGGACTCCCTGGTTGTTTAATACTGTGGGGTACCTCTCAGGAGTCAAGCGTGTGAAGACGTCACAGACACAGTGGCCAGAAAATACAACCCTTACAAAAGTTGTATCACAGTATCACAGTGAAAGGACAATTTCATTTTTCCGTTTTCCATTTCAGTGGGTTTTGATGTGCTGAAAAATAAGTAAAAAGTATACAAACAAAAGCCTGATCTGTGGAATATTTGCCTATATTGCTGAGAAAGCAATAGCATCATAAAACCAGTGTGGCTTTTCATCAATGGAATGATTAATTACTACAGCAGAATGGGAAGGTGGTGATCAATAATATAGCAATGGGTAAATTAGTTTTCTATGCCCCCAAAGCATCTTCTGGTAGGCCCTGCTTCCACTTCCCTCAAAGCTGCACAGTAGGCCTGTGCACAGGTTGGTGGCTTTGTTGACCTGATGGGTACTATTCTGGTTGCAGGAGCCCAAGCCTATGAACTGAAGTCTTTCCGTGTGTACCATTCAGTCTTCCATTTCTGACCCAAAAGCTGCCTTGAGATGGCCTCTGAGGGACAATGCGGGGACCACACTTCAGACTGTGCCATCTGCACCACAGGAAGATTGAGGAATGCTTAGGTAGTTATAGCCATTGCTTTGGATTGAACCCAGGGCTTCACCCATGCTCAGCTCCTGCCCTACTCATGGCCTATACTTCCAAGCCTGAGGATATTTTAACATTGCAGTTCTAGTTTGCACCAACACACACACGCACACACACACGCACACGCACGCACACACACACACACACACACACACACACACACACGCACCCCAAAACCAAACAAAGAGCACACTGGAATTCTATACCCATGCACAGGTTGCAAAGAAGTGACCTCTTGACCTTGGCCTGAGGTAGAAGGAGATGCATGGGCTTCCACCTGAGGTTGGTGAACTTTGTGTAGTTTCCTGAGGTTAATGGATAATTGCCCTACGATGGGCACATTGCTCCTGCTGTTGCATTAAGAGTTGCCACATGTTATATTCACACACATATGGGGTTCCCTTTAGCTTTTACTTTTGCCATTCAATTGGCGTTAGCTTTCCAAGGCTACAGAGACTGTGCTGAGGATGCTCTGTAAGTGCTGCAAAGGCCATGCCCGTGTGCTTAGCCTTCATGAGAAGGGGGTTTGAGACTATCAAGCCTTGTAAAGGCTCACCTAATTTTGTTTTCCTCCCCACCAAAGATAGAGATCTTAAGTGCTGATGATACAGCTTTGCAGCAAAGCACTTCCCTGTGATACAAGGTCCTGAGTTCAATTCCCAGTACAACAGACAAACAAACAAAAACTCTAAAAGCAAAAGAAAGCCCAAGTCAGCATCTCTACATGGTAGCTCATGTTTGAAATCCCAGCTTTTGGGAAGCAGGGGGCAGGAAGTTAGGAGTTCAAGGCCAGCCGTGGCTATATAGCAAGTTTAAGGCTACATGTGAGACCCTGTCTTTAAAACGCACACACACATACACACACCCCAAGCAGACAAACAAAGGCATGAAATATAACCCGCAGCATAGTTTTTTTAAAGGATGGACATCAGAGCACATGGTTAGGGCTGTGGGTTTTATAATCTAGTTGTCTGATTTGTTTCCTTTTCTATAAAGTGGGGCCAATTAGAAGAGCCTCCTTGCTGCAGGTGCCATCGGGCCACACGAGTTACCAGGGAAAGTATTTAGAATGCCGTGTGGTGCATATGAAGCTCTCCATAAATATTAGCCACTGCTGTCCTTAAGGCTGGATCCATCGTTAGCAGTTTATCTTTCTAACAGACTCCTTTCTCGTGATGAGTGGGGAAGGAGACTAATGCATTCGAAAGGAAGGGTTTAACATTGTGAACACCAAGCCAGGTTTAGTGCTTGTGGAAAAGGAGCTGAAATTCACAGAAACCTAAGAACCCAAGGACTCTGGGTCTTTCTGTAAGTCTCTATAGCTCATTAGGAGACAGAGATAACCACAGGTCCCCATGGCTTCCCGCTGACAACCATAGGAACTAAGGATGTTGTTTTGCCTCTGGTCATTTGTGAAAGGCACCGTGCTGAAAAAGGGGAGAGCCTGTTTGCTGTCAGCCCGTGCTCCATCTTACTGCATGGATTCTGCACAGGCTGCACACATGTGCTGCTGCAGTCAAAGTAGATGTCGCACCTGTCAGAAGGGCAGGGTTATGTTCAGATGGAGCTAGGACAGAGATGTCAGGAGATGTAGCTCTAATTGGGTAGAGAGAATCCGAAAACCCCTTGGTTTTAAGAATGGACTATTCGTGAAAATGATAGGAAACTATTCTGGCAGGCCAATAACAATCCCACAAGCACCAAGATACATGCTGGGCCTTGAGAGAAAAATGTTTTGAAATCTCCATTTTTCAATATATCTGATACAGATTGCTAAATTTCTTCATGTGGCTTCACCGTATTTTTTTCAGTTCCAAGAAAGCAAAGCTTTTTTTCAACACTGCTGCTTATTATCTTAAAATATTTATTTTGTTTATGTACAGTTATTTGTATCTTAATACTTTATTTAATGTGGTATAGTCTTGAATTGGACAGAATTCTCCATTGACTTCCTTTGTCACTGGCATTTAACATGTACGTGTGTACCTAAACCAACTGGAGCTGAGTTCTTGACAACATGGCAGACATAGGTAGATCGGCAATCTCTGTTGATGGAGAACTCAGCCAAGAGAGTTCATTGTAGAAATGATAGTGACAGTATTTTTCATTTGACTTTTTGACTCTGCATTTATTGTCGGAGGCTGTGCTGCTAATAATCGCTAGTCAAACCCCAGATTTGAAAGAGAAGACTGCCGTTACCTCCAAGATATTTATCTTGTTAGCCTGCTCCCCCCCCCCCCCCCCCCCAGTGTCTTTTTTCAGAAGAAATGGAAGGAAAGGCTGACAAGTGGATATGGAGTCTGGAGTGGCCCTGGTGCCATTAGCATTGCAGACCGGGCTGTGCTGTGCAGGCACGCAGCAGCAAGCCTGGCTTCTGCTCGCAGTCACACTCCACCACTCTGCCACTACTGTAACAATACCTTCCGACCCCAGCAAGTGATAGGAGCTGGGTGTGTAGTGCACCATCCCAGGTGAAGCTGGAGATCAGTCCATGAGAGGAAGATGTTTGCTGCCAAGCCTGGCAACCTGAGGTCAGTCCTCAAGACCCAGGTGGCGAGGAGAAATCAATTACCACAAGTTGTCACCTGACCTGTACATGCTCGCTATTAATGTAACACACACACTACACACTTGCACACATGCACACACACACACACACATAGGCATGCACCACACACTGACCACTCACGTACTCAACATGTACACACACACACACACACACACACACACACACACACACACACACACACGCACACACACACATGCACGCACGCACCATATGCATGTATGAGTAAATATTTAATGGGGAAAGTCAGGAGACTCTGGGGAGGACAGTGGGGGCCAAAGACAGGGGAAGTTCTGGGAGGGACCCAGATTCTCTATATCAATAAAATAGAAGTTTTGTATTTTAAAAAATTCAAAATGTCAGGAAACTTCTGTGACACTTATGACAAAGAGTTGTTTTCACCACTTAGAGAGAGCCTAGTAGTCTGTAAGAACTGGCTGTGTGGAGGGAGAGGGAAAGCACACACTGCGGCTTTAACACAAGAATGTTTCTGCTCAGTTAGCACAAAATAACAGCTGCTGGCTCATGCATGGCCAAGGTGTTGGCATATGTTAATGTGTCACAAACAATATCACAAGGAACAGTGTGACTATCTGTGATGGCTCCACCCAGATTTTTTTTGAAAGACTCTCAAACTTAACTTACAACTTATTTTTCTGAACTACTTGAAAATTATCAGTTATGATACCATAACCTCAAACTCACTCCCCTACCTCCTGTGTGTGTGTGTGTGTGTGTGTGTGTGTGTGTGTGTGTGTGTGTGTGTGTGTGTGTGTGTGTGCATGGACCTTGACATGCTAGGCAGGTGCTACATCACTGGGCTACACTCCTTTTTTACTCATAGCATTTTTCTCCACAGTAGTAATAGAGTTAACAATCATGTATTGCTACAAGCTGATCATTAGGAACTATTCAAGGTTCATCAACCATTCTCCAGTGACTGTTGTTTTCAGAGCAAAGATTCCAAACCAAAGTTTGCTTCCTTGACTTTGAGGAACGACATGTTGGTAACTTAGAGGCCAGTTGCCCTGCATGCTTCTTCTCCTGGGTCTTGGCTTGATGTTTGCTCGTAACTGCTTTCAGGTGATGTATCTTTAGCGCATGTGCCAAGTAATAAAGCTGCCACTCCCGCTGCCCTCTCAGGCAGTGCAGGATACTAATCACGCTTGCTGTGATGCTGTTTCCTGTGACCTCTTGGTCTGGGCAGCACGCAAGACTCCTGAACTGTGAAGCTTCTCATTTTCCCTTTGCGGGGAGGTTGACTGTCCACACAGTCTGCAGACTGTTCTCCATCATTTCTCTCCAGTATCATCATCACCTTCTTCTTCTTCTTCTTCTTCTTCTTCTTCTTCTTCTTCTTCTTCTTCTTCTTCTTCTTCTTCTTCTTCTTCTTCTGTTAATGGAGCTTGCTTTCCTTTTCTTCCTTTTGTTCATCCTCCTTCACTTCTGCTCATCCATCTTACTGTTCTCCTCAATCTGCCTTTACCTCAGCACCCCTGACCCTTTTCTGTAGAAGTTCTGGCTCCTTTTGTCTCTTCCATGAGGCTAACGCTGCTATAGACATAGGTGAACAAATATGTCTGAACCTACTTTCAAGTGTTTTGAGCCTCAGCCCAGATCTAGACTGGCTAGATCGTGCAGGCCTATTTTTAATCTGTAGGGAACTGGACTGCTCCTTCATTCAATCTTGTTTCCTGTAGGAAGCATGGTGGTGAGCGGGTGCTCAGCAGGATGCGCCTGGTTCGCACGCCTCTGCCCTTTGCTTAGATTAGAGAGATTCCTTCTCGTGGCACAAACCTGCTAACAGAACAGTTTCTTCCCCACCTTGGGATGTCAGGTGATAATTTTGATTTTTCTCTCTGCATTTTCTCTTTATCGTTTGCTTCTTTAAAAAAAAAAAAAAAGTGTGCTAATAAGGGTCTTTAGTAATCTGAATACCAAGAAAGGCTTCTTGAGTACAATTTTCTAGCGTTTGATCTGTGTTCTCATAAAGCGAAAATTTGAATACGTGCTGTTGGAACAGAGGAACAAGTAGTGTGGGCAGTGCACACTGTCCCTCTGTGACGCAGCCTGGGACTTAGAGTGTCATTTTCCTCGTCCCACTCATCTGGTATTACCTGAGTGCAGTTTCGAGTACCTCTCCAGATGCGTGTGCCAGACGGCCTCGAACCTGGCTCGTCCCTTTAGGCTTGTGATTTGCCCACCAGCCAGTTTGATCTCATCCTGGCTGTGGTGGCCAGGGTTGTATTGTTAAATTGCCCTAATTTTTTTTTTTTTTTTATATAAATGAAGGCCCACAAATTCAAAATTAAATAAATGTAGTCTATCACACCAATAACGATTACATTACAGCCTAGAAATCATACAGTGCCTGCTGCTACATAGTAAAATTATGCATGTGAATTAAAAAAATGAGCTGTAAGTCTTGAATGGGAGCTACTTAACATGGCAGGTTTGTGGTATTTAAAGCACACACAGAAAGCCTATGAAATATCATCTGTCGTCTTGGCACACATGAAAAGTGGTCTTGGATTCTGTGTTTTCCTTGTGGAAGTGTAATCTCTGTACCTATTCATTCCTTTCAGATATTAAGCAGGCTCTTTCAGTATAGAAGAGTGAAAGTAGTGTGTACCAAAAAAACAGACGTTTGAACTTTCTTAAGCTTTTGTTTTATGTGTATGGATGCTTTGCCTCTATGAATGTGTATGTACTACATACATTCTTGGTGCCTGTCAGGGACAAAAGAGAGCATCAGAGTCTCTGTAACAGGAGTTACAGATGGTTGTGAGCCCTCCCCTCCGACTCCCACCCCCCCCCCCCCCCCCCCCCCCCGTGTAGGTGCTGGGAATCAAACTCAGGTCTTCTGAAAGAGCAGCCATTGCTCTTAACCACCGAGCTATCTCTCCAGCCCCCTCCCCACCTTCGCCCCTTGATGTGAATTGAAAACACAATGCTCTTTTCTAGCTCTTTGTGTGCCCCTCACCTCACAGTGTTGCAGGTTCTCATGCTGTCCATGTGCTTCATCCTGCGTGCACAGTGATGGGTGGGCGACACACGTGGATGCTGTTGTTCAGGATAAAGATGTGTGCTGGATCTGTTTTCCTCCTGTGTTTTGCCTGCTGTGATGGTTCCTTAAGGAAATAGCTCTTGCCTGAACGTAGACGATTTGAGTGAGAAGGGTTGGGTGGACCAAGTGGGTGGCCATTGGCAAAACTGAACGTGTCCCTGCTTGCATTTGCATTTATCACACAGGGACACATGCACACATGCTGCGGGTAGAGATGATTGCATGAAGGTGAGATCACAAACGAGTGCTTTCTTGCTGGGGTAAGAGATGGCGGAGGGAGGCAGGGTGGATGGGCAGGGACAGAATTTCCGGCACCACCTCTTGTTTAAATCAGATACTCACTTCACGTTCTATTATACAAGCACAGGGGCAAGCATCAGGAGTCAATATCTCTCCTAAGACAGTCTAACTCTCTGTGTATTGTTTTGTGAATTTGCTATAAATGGGCTATCAAGTATGGGTTTGTGGTGTGTCCAGAAGGAAAAATCTATTGAAGACATACACTGGGTCCTTGTCGACTTTGCCTGTAGGTGTCAGCTCTTTCTTTCTTTCTTTCTTTTTCTTTTTTCTTTTTCTTTCTTTTTATTTTATGTGTGCAGTGATGCTCATCAGATGAAAACTTAGACAAGTATTTGGGAGTGGTGTTAATGGGTTTTTTTTGTTTTGTTTTGTTTTGTTTTGTTTTGGTTTTTCGAGACAGGGTTTCTCTGTGTAGCCTTAGCTATCCTGAACTCACTTTGTAGACCAGGCTGGCCTCATACTCACAGCGATCCACCTGCCTCTGCCTCCCGAGTGCTGGGATTAAAGGCGTGCGCCATAACGCCCGGCCCCTCTTAATTGCTGCTTGTAATTGGACTCTATGCATCAGAAGTGTTACTGTGTTACTAGGCACTCGCTACTTGTAAAAGGAGAGGAAGGTAGCTCTGGGACCTGGTTTGGTGTTGAGTTTGTAGAGTGAGACAGAGGTGAACTAACAACAGGAAGAAATGCTAGCAGAGAGTAAGCAAGTGCACAGATCCCCCTCAGTCTTCTCGGGTATCAAACCATTTCATCCATGCCTTGTGCTAGCTGTGTGTGACCTCTGTATGAATAACCGTGTATAATAGGAGTTCCACTGAAAACCATGTAGCTGGGTGGGAGACAATACAAGGCCAAGGAAAGCACCATGTGTTATTGGAGTTCAAGCCTTGACACAGTTGCTGCTTTAGAGCACATCTCAGCATCCCGATGCTTAGGAGCCCGTGCTAAGCCTTGGTGAGGAGGGCATCCCACTCCAGAAGGGTAGCAGCCTGCCTGGTCCTTTGAGTTCTTCCCCTTCCTTGTATTGCTTTTAAAATTTCAAACAGCTGGCTGGTTCGGCAACTCACCTTCTTTCTTTGTGTGTGTCCACCCGATTGTGCACGTGTGTGCACCTATGTTTGCACATGGAAACCAGAAGCTTATGCCTGGTGTCTTCTTCACTCACTCTGTGCTATAGTTTCTGAGATGTGGTCTCTCACTAGATCCAGAGCTCACCAGTTCATCCAGACACAGCAGTCCCCTGTCTCTGCCTTCTGGTGCTGGCCTTAAGGATGCACACGTCACATACCTGGATTTTCACATGACTAGTGGAGGGCTGAACTGAGGTTCACATTTTTGCATTGCAAGCATTTCAGTCTTCCCCAGCCTTTTCAAGTTCACTTTCGGACCCCACTAGGCCACTGCAGGATCTCAGGCCTCTGTACCAAGGGTTGACACTGCCTTCAGATTTCCATGATGGCGCTTTAAACTCAAAGAAGTGAAGGCTCAGGCAGAGTAGTGAAAGAAAATGTGGAATTAGTGTGAACGTACAGTTGGAAGGCAGAAGATACTTGAACCTGATCCTTTACTTCTGTTAAGTTCTTAAGCTTAATTTCTGCATCAGTAAAAGAGAGGGGCCCAGGTCAAGTCAGACCTGGAGATGCAGCAGCTCCTTCCGCGGTACTCCTGTGCATCAATGTGTGGTTCTTCTGTAAGTCTGCCCTGGTATTTACAGTGCATACTGCCATCCCAAATGCAGGAATTGATTTCCCTGTCTCTGGGTTACACGTGGCTAGCAGGTGATGACAAAGATGGCTTTCTAATCCTCTTCTGGACTGGTGATTCCGGAAGCATGTACCTTTGTCTGTCTAACTTCTGTTGTAACGAAGCACTTGAGGCTGGCTACTTAGAGCAAGTTTGGCTACTCACATTTTTGGAGGCTGAAAGTCTAGGTTAGGGTAGTCTCCTCTGTCTGCCTTCTAGTGTGGCCCTCGACGGTGAAGCCCATCTGGGGTTGAGATGTATGGAAGTCATGAGGGAGGAAGCAGGAAAGGACAGGCAAGGGCCAGGCTTACTCACTTAGGAAAGATGTAATTCTGCCAGACGCAACCGTGCTGAAAGACCAGCATGGACACCTCAGAAGGGCAGTGGTGACCATTGCCTTCCTTATGCCTGCCTCTTAAAGGTCCCACATTCTTTACATGCTATGACATCGGAGCACGAGCCTTTAGGGGACAAGCCATATCCAAATCACAGTAGTGCATTACATGTCTTCCAGTCAGGGACATTCTCTGACATTTTATTTTAGACTCACAGATAAACTAGGATAAACACAGCTCTTCCCAGGGTATCATCACTGTCCCTTGAACCTCTATGAACTTATGGAGTTTAATCTTCAGCAAGTGGTGTCTGTGTAGAAGGCACAAATGCCGATCAAGGACACGGCACAGTTACTGCCTGATGCTGTCTACCGGCTACGTCTCAGAGTAATTATTTTAAGGCTCTTAAACCTTGAGTGTGGACACATTTCCTTAAATTCAAGAGCTATTTTAAGACGAGCCCTTTACTTTCTCCCATCTTCTTTTCTCTTCCCTATTTGGATTTTCTCCATCACTCTATTTACTCTATGAATAGGCAAAGATAATTTGGTTAATTCCTTGCCAAAAATGCACTCAGATTTCGCCTGCAAGCACTTATTTTAAGTAAATCAGAGTAGTAGCAAATGAAGAGGGGAGACAGTTTATGGACTTTATTTTAGTCCCTCTGCCTTGCAGCCCTGGCCTCTCGGGCACATGTTCATCTGGCTGGTGTTTTAGCAGATGCTTTTGCTAGGGACAAAAGCCATCTTCTGCTCTCTCAGCACGTTGGGCAAGAGCTGATAGATCCCTCTCTGAATGGAGACACTTCCGCTATGTGGCCTGTTAGTGAGCTGGGGAAAGAGGGAGTGGGGGGGGGTGAGGGTGGGGGGGGGTGGGGCAGGGGCGGGAGAAGTGTTTCAGAAATCCATTCTTACCCTTACACAGGCCTTAGTGGACGGGAAAGTTGATTCTGTATTCTAATTCTCAGAGATCCAGAAAAAGGATGAAAAAAATCTCATTTCCACTGCTTTTTTCTTTAATCTCCTCCACCAAATTCTTTACTACTGCCCTCAAGAGGCCCTTGTAACAAACTCACTGTGTGTGTGTGATTTGGAAAGTTTTTAATGAACAAAGAGTTACTAAAACCTGGTCAGAGGCTAAGACCTAAGTCTCTTGCCACCTTTAGTCTAACTTAAAATCTAAAAGTTTTCCAGTTTATAAACAATTATTATTTGTTGCTTTATTACCATCATATGTGTATATATCTGTGTACATATTTATAGACACAAATAAACACATTTCAGCATTAACTAGAGTGCCAATTAAAAACACGCACCCATAAATATTTCCATGACTTCAAAAAAGTGAAGTCTCATAGTTTATTTTAAAATGCATTAAAATTGGGATCACTGACTCTTCCCAGAAATGGAAAGTGCACTTTAACTATAGAATAATTATGTACTCTAGTTTCAGCCTGTTCTGCATCAAAAGCAACACAGACAAGCTAGTGAGCCTTTGCATGCTAGTGTTTGCCCCATTGCAGGAGCCTGTGGGTATTTATAACTTCGCCCGGAGCAGTGTGCTCGTCTCGAAGGACACTGTGTGAAACCACTTTGAACATGGTCTCCTCGCTCAGCCCAAGGTTATTCACTCCTGTGGATTTTCTGTGAGTTTTGCCACATTGGTTACAGTCAACATCCACTGTTGGGTGGACTGCATGGGGCCGGGCATTGCCCAGCAACTCTGTTTTCCTTGGTTTTCAGCCAGAAGTAGGAAATCAGGAGACTTAATGACTTGTCCAGAGTCACGCTGCTAGCAGCCAGGGTCTCTGATTCTTAATCAATTCCTAACAGTTTCACCTGGAAAGGTGCTGTGGGAATTTCCCTCTGCAGGCCTAGACAGAATTAACCCTGTGGTTACAGTTTGCTGGGGTGGGGGGTGGGGTGCAGGGGGGAGACGTTTGATCCGCAAACAAATGGCTGGCATTCACTCAGTATAGAACTCAGAGAACCAGCACAGGCCATGTGTGAGCAGGGCATCCCCCTGCTTCAGCCTGCATGCTCCAGGGCTGCTTGAAAAAGGAGGAAAGCCTACAGAGGTGACTGCTCCTCCAACCCTGAGTTATGAACTCTAGCATTCACCTTGAACACACATCAAACAGGGTTGGCGTTTGTGCATGTGGCCATCCATGCAGAGCTCCCTACAGCGGGCTGAGGGAAACACTGGGGAAGTTACCTGAGCAGGTAGCTCCTCCCAGAAACCCAGGCTAGCCACTTCCTGCTAGGGCGATCCTGGCTTTCCCTGCTGGCCTGTGAGTCTTATTCCTGTGGGGGTACAGCAAGGACCTAGAGCCATCAGCCACAGCTGGGGCGGCAACAGCTGAGGCTCTCCCTGTGCCCATGCTAGGTTCATGTGGATAGGAGCAGTGCCTCTTCCAGGGCTCAACGGCCACCAAGCACAGCTCGTGCTTCTTTGTCATTGAGGGTTACGGCTTCTGATTAATTCCTCTTTTGCCCTGAGACCAGGTGAGGAGAGTGAGAAACGAAGGGACCACAGTTGTGCCTTACAGCTGGACTCCTTGTGTCAGCCCCTCTTGACAGCTGCTGTCCCCCCTCAAAGGAGGTCTTGCTGTGGCATCACTTTGTTTTAACCATGTGATGGGCAAGGGCTGGCTTAGCTTTGTTTACTTATTGATCGATCAGTTGATTGATTGATTGATGTTTTTAGAAACAGAGTTTCTCTGTGTAATAGCCCTGGCTGTCCTGGACTCACTTTGTAGATCAGCCTGGCCTCGAACTCACAGAGATCCGGCTGACTCTGCCTCCTTCAGTCCTGGGATTAAAGATGTTTGCCACTATGTGCAGCAACCTCGTTTATTTTTTTAATAAAATAAATTCCCTGTATAGATTATTCACCAACTACTGTAATGGTCAGTAAGTTTTAATTTGATTCCTTTGGGATTAGAAAGGCACCTGGCATATTTCCTGTAACCCCCCTCCTGCCTTTTCAGTGCTTATCTCTCTTTCTTCCCCCCACTCTTGCCCTGTTATATGAACCCCAGAGCACTGGATGAGGAAATCCGATTTATTGTGATGCCGCCATCTCTGGGTGTTTTGGAGGTGTGAGGATATTTATTGTTCCTTTGTCTATATTTCCTATTTTTACCCTTGTTGAGGTTTTAGTCAACAATCCTGATTTTCCTACCATAGTCAGGTTATGAAAATTAGCCTTTTTTTACTTTAAAAACGTCAGTCTTGTATCATTCAAGTCTTGCTGGGCCCCGGGAGGTTTGTAGAGAAAAGCTTTGGGGTTTGCCCCCCCTTTCTCAATATGCTCATTTATTCTAGGTGCTAGTACCTGTGCTGTGGTGGGTCCAGGAGAAAACCATCTAAGACAGTGTCATTTTTTCCCTAAGGAAAGTGACGGTTGCTCATCTGCTCAGACACCCTCTCTGGGCAAACTTCGTATGGTGTCAGCGCACACATGCATGTGTGATTTGGGGGCACCTACGGCCCTGTCTGCCTCCCACTACCTCACCATTGTACATTGGCCGGATATGGGGGTGTTGACCTTGGCTCCAGTGGTCACCCCTGGAGTTGAGGGTTGGCTACAGCAAGATGGCGAAGTTCAGCTATCTTCTCTGTTATACGTGTACATTTGTGACAAAACAGGGTGTCCTTTGTCCCAGACCACTGCCGTCCTGTCCAACTCTCAGTTCTCCCCACCCCCCATTGAGGTGAGATCAGAAGGGTGGCCACTCAAGATGACTGACCATGGAGCGGGCCCCACATGCTCTGGACGCTACTGGCAAAGGAAAACACTTGGCCTCATGGGAATTTTTAGGGTGTATGTTTGTTTTCATTTTATTTTGTTGTGGTTATGGTGAGCATTGGTTCTGGGAACCAAACTCAGGACCTTACCCATGCTGCCTAGACTCTCTGCTGCTGAGCTTTGGCCCAGACCCTGTTTGAAGATTTTAGACAAGGTCTCGCTATATTACTCAGGCTGGCCTTAGCGACTTTCTGTGGCCCAGGCAGTCCCTGAGTCACGACCCTATTCTTAAGGGTCCCGAGTAGCTGGGATTACAGGCCTGCAGCTATGGCCTGACCTCTTCATCTCACCTTGAACTTCTAGAAGCTCTCCACAAGCCAGAAACAAGCCCCGACCCTTTAAGCTCTCGCTGTTTATGGACTAAGCAGGGCAAATGTGGTTTTGGGAAATGGCGGCTGCCTTCCACGCAGGTCGCCTGTCAAGTGGAGAGAGGAGGAGGACGAGTCTGGGGAGGCTCGGCCTGTATGGCTGTATTGTCTTTAATATCCTGAGGACTACCACATCTTTCCTCCTCTACTGCTGCCTCCCAGAGGGTGCCTCCTTCAGCGGAGCATAACTATGAAAGCAAGACGGAAAGTGAGAAAGATCAGGAAAGCATCATCGCGTGGGCGACCCTGGCCTCCTCCACGTGCAATTCTCTCTGCTTTTGAACCTCACAGTGTTATTGCTTTTGTGTCTCAGAGACTCCTCAGTCCTTCATCTCATTCTTGTCAGATCACCAATAGCTGTGCCCTGTGTGCTCATTGTATTTGCGGTGTTGGCAAAGCCAGTACAGTTTCTGTGGTCTGCTCTGACAGCTATGGAGAGGTGCGGGCCTCTGTTGTCTGTGCAACCTGTGTGCTCAGTGAGCTGAAAGACAGGGGCTTTGCTGTGCCGGAGGTCAGGGTTCGGCGCCTGTCATCTCAATTCAAGCATCAGGACAGCCTTGGCTGAATCCAGTTTCCTTTTGATTCGTTGTGTTTTTACTCTCCCCCCGGGGATGAAACCCAGGGCCTCACATGTGGTCCACAAGCACTCTGCCACTCAGCTCTACCCGCAGTTTCTTCTTAAAACAACCTTGAGAGTCATCAGAATTATACATGGCTTGTGTATCACAGCCCAGTTAATGTAGATATTTTCTAAATTTATGGGGAAAGGCAGGGATCTTCCCATTCAGCTAAGATCTCCATCTGGGAAAACTGAGGAGGCCCTAGGTGCCCCGTGATGGGGGAGAGCTGCGTTATTGAGCTGTCTGTCACCACATACCTGATTCTGCAATACCCCGCGTGCACACACGCACAGACACACGCACGTGCGCGCGACGTAGAAGAAGCACAAACAGATTGCTGGGGTATTTTGTTTATCTCTTTTGTTGTAATATCGCTTTGACTCCACCCCCCATGCATCCTCCAGCCTGGCCTGGTGACTGCTTGCTCTCAGCATGCTTGAGGACTGGAAATTCCCGGGGCTGTATTCGTCCCCCCGCCCATGCTCACATCAATGTAGTCTCTGCTTCCGTGGCAGCCCTGTGTGGAGATAAAGTGCCCTCTCCACGTAGATGAGCAAACCAGAGCTTAAGGGAGTTGTCTAAATCTTGACAAATAGTGAGCTGAGAAACTGGGATCACAAATCAAGTCCAGGCCATGATAAGGAAATCGCTTCACCATATGCCGATTGCTTCTGAGCCTCCAGGCCTGTTTTGTTACTGTGACGGAAAGCCGTACTTTATATCTTGGTCTTGGGGTAATGTGAATATTTTAGGGCTTTTCTGTTGGACTAGCACGTGTCAAAAAGATAGGAATATATATATATGTTTGGTTTTTCAAAACAGGGTTTCTCTGTGTAGCCTTGGCTGGCCTGGACTAACTTTGTAGACCAGGCTGGCCTCGAACTCACAGTGATTCACCTGCCTCTGCCTCCCGATTCCTGGGATTAAAGGCGTGGGCCACCACCGCCTGGCTTCTATATTTTTAGAGCACTTTCTCCCAATTCTTTTCTTTCTCCTTCCCTCCTTCCTTCCTTCCTTCCTTCCTTCCTTCCTTCCTTCCTTCCCTCCCTCCCTCCCTCCTTCCTTCCTTCCCTCCCTCCTTCCTTCCTTGCCATAGTTTTGCTATATAGCCCAGACTAGCTTCAAACTCTGAATTCTCTTGCCTCAGCTTCCTGAGTGCCGGGGTCGCAGCTGTACCCCAACACGCCAGGCCTTTGCATCACTGTGGGTTTGTTCTTTAAAACTGTTATTGTCTCCATTGTTTTCTTTCTGGGTATCTGTGCCACACGGGCCTCCCAGGGAAGCAGTGTCCACTAGCTCTGCATCTTATGCTTGGTCCATCCCCAGCTCAGCCAGGCCTCAACCTCACATAGCTTCAGTGTGAACTCCCAACTCTCAGGCCTCCTAAGGGTAGCGTTTCCTCCTGTATAAGGATGCCCGAGAGCCTGGAGATGTTATTTTGTGTAAATTCTTGCCTTGAAGTTCCTTGGTGAAGGAGCCAGGTTGGGAATCACACCAGAAACAGTTGTGTTTCTTAGTTACACTGTAATGGAGGGACCGTAATTCATGGCCATTAAATAGCTTCCTTTGAAGTATAAGAAAAACCAGAACAACATTTACAGTCCTTTAACCCACAGGATTACAGTACACATGAATTAAAATCAAATGTGCTATGAACTCTCCCGGTACTGAGGCTGGCAGAGTTCCGTCTTCACCTTTGACTCATTAATTGGTTGACTTTCAAGTAGAAGCTGGGTTAGAACTGGGTTGACAATTAGAATTTCATAAGACTCTCTCTCTCTCTCTCTCTCTCTCTCTCTCTCTCTCTCTCTCTCTCTCTCTCTCTCTCTCTCTCTCTCTGTGTGTGTGTGTGTGTGTGTGTGTGTGTGTCTGTCTGTCTGTCTGTCTCTCTGTCTCTCTGTCTCTGTCTCTCATATTTAGAAGCGACAAGTTTTACTGTGACAGCTTGAGTAAAACTGAGATTTGTTACTTGCTATTTGTCTCCCCAGTTTCCTCAGAGGGCATCTCTCAGCCGGCAGTGTCCCTGTTCCCATATCAGTCTCACACCACTCCCATTTTATATGTGGAAGGAAGACACGGCAGAGGTTCTAGATTCCAGTTGAGACCTAAGCCAAAGTATGCGCTTTTGCACCCACCCTGTTTTGCTCCCCAGAACTTGTAACACAAGACCCAGAAATGTTGATGACACACTGTTTGGGTCTCATGTCCTAATAAAAGAGAAATTTACACTCTCGTGTTTGTTATTGGGGCATTTCGTGGGGAAGTTGTGGGTGGTAAAAATGCAGCAGAAAATGGATATTAGGATTATATATCGGACATAGTTATACCTCACATGCACAATCAGCCTGTGTTGGTGTTTCATGACTTGTTTCATAAAAAGTCTCGTGATAGCTGAGCTGATACAAAGGGGGTGAGGAGGAAATCATGTTGAATTCAGAATGCAGTTATGCCTATCTTGTTTTGAGAAGTCACCCATAAGACACAGAAACCTGTTAACTTAGACTGAAGGTGTTTATTGGTAGCACCTAAATTTATTGCCTGGAATCTTTTCAATATGGATTTGATCCTGACTAGGTCATTTTAAAAAATTCTACCACTCCACTAGATGGCACTGTGGTCGCATAGTTGCACAATGCCCCACCAGGGCTTCCTGAGAGTGGGTAAGAACATTGTATTGGGATATCGGAAGCCCAGTGGAGAACCGGAAACCTGTGGCACCCTGACGTGTTTTCATCTTCTATTCCAGCATCTCCATGTGTCTACATGTCTTCCCTTGACATTTCTTTGCCCTTTACTGTCTTCCTCTAAGTCCCGCCCACCGATGCTCTCTACCAGTGAGCTTCCTCTTCACACCTCGGTTTTTCTTTGTTGAGTCCATGGCGCACTAACTTTGAACAGTGCAACACTGAGGTGTCTTTGCGTGCCCTGCAGTGGGAACAGGTAGAAGGATAGGCCAAGGAAAGGTCTTCGCTACACCTGGCCTAGCAAGCTCACCTTCCTTCTTACTGTTGGTGAGAACTCGATGCTGCCTCAGCAATAGTAATTTTGGTTCTACAAACACAGTCATCAAAAGGATAGAGACTGTCTGCGAGTAGGTGCGGCATGTGAGAGGTGTTGGAGCTGGTGTTACACAGAGCTGCAGTGGCATCTTCTCAGGACTATCTACAATCACAGCAGGAAGGGAGCTGCCTGCCAGAGACTGTCTAAATTGGTTATTTTAAAGCAAGAAGAGAGGGTTCGGAAGGGTCTCAGGTCTCCTCCCTGCAGCTCCCCAGAAAGTGAGCCATGCAATGCAAAGGCAGGAACCATCTGGGAATATTAGCTATTTGAGGGCTCCATGGTTCTCAACAAAACCAGTCCCAGGTTTTGTAGTTCAAAACCAGGATCATGGAAGACATTTAAGGCGTTTTCAGTTTTCCTCATAATGCATGAGTCATCACTTTGTAGAATTGCCCTTGTTTCTGTCTTCAAACCACAGCTTTCAGAGCCAGCGTTGTGATACAAAAGAGGCATGCATCTTTTGATTTGGGGGAGGGCGACCAGTCTGAAGACTGCCTAGCTCCGTATCCCTTGGTTCCAATACTGAAGTTGGGCGCTGTCTCTTCCATTGCACTTAGAGCTGGGAGAAGCTTGCAAAACCCCGACAACCTAGAAGGTTGAAGATGCGTTGGCAAAAAGAGAAGGTGCTTCTGGGAAGTGAAGTTGTGGGTAGGCAGGCATGTTGGGACTTGCTGGGTGTATTTTTCTTCTCGGTGCAGTTCCTCTTCTATTGACACAAAGCTCCCTCGCCAGCAGCACTTTCTGGGTGTCATTTAATTCACACTGTCATTCGGAGATGTTCAGGTGAGTAAGTTGGGAGTGTGATGTTTGGAGCTGATCTGGACCTAAAACGTGGCACCTTCCATGGGATCATCTCTCTCCTCTCTGTCAGATGAGCTGGACACTAGATCTTCCTTTCCTGGCGCCTGAAATATGTTACTGAGCAGTGAGCCTTGCCTCGTTGTCACAGGACTTCAAAAATTTCATTTCTACCTGGCTCAGATGAAGTAAGCATTGGTTTACACATCCAGCCTCTGTGGGGTATGAATGTGACCGGCTCGCTTCCCAGCTTTGTGTATCTTGCAAGCTCAATGGCAGGGTTTGGTAAAGGACTCATTGACTCTGAGTAATGCTGGACATGCCCTTTGGCTTCCTGCAGTTTACTAGTCAGGGTGAACTCAGTGATTCATCAACAGTCAACATAAAACTCTCAGGCACTGTGTTCGAGATCTGTTATCTTGGTTGGTGAAGAGCCTAGAAATGAAACTCCTTAATTTGACTGTGTTGCTAAACGAATGGTCCATTGTTTAAGAGGGGCACGCCTCTTTCTTCCCTAAGGAAGGTGTTTAGGGTTTGGGAATATTCATGTCATCTTTGATTGGGACACTCTGGGACATAGTAGGGAAAAATGGAAAAACAGAAGGTGGAAACCGTATACACACGCACACAGGACCCAGGGACCCAGAGACACTGGGATACAGGGACACAGGGACACTGGGATACAGGGACACAGGGACCCAGAGACACTGGGACACAGGGACATAGGGACACAGGGACACTGGGGGAGAGAAATAGACACAAGTGACATCTAGACTCTAGCTTTACACCGGTTCCATTTTCCTTTTGTTCAATCCTCTCTTTCCCCTTTCCTTTTCTTCTTCCTCTTCTCTATCTCCTCCTCTTCTGGGAAGAATAGAAAAGAACTGACTTATTCGTGTCCCATCTGCCTGGCTTGGGGGTAGGAAACAGGGTGGAGTACAAGGAACTAAGTGTCTGTTTGGGTACGCCTGTCTGCAGCCTGGCAGTCACAATGCCTTCATTGACAAGGTGAGAACCAAGATTTATGTATCTTAATCATTATCAAGAGTTCTTGTTCTGAGGAATTAGGCAAGAGCATGTCTTCAATCAGCGATTATTAGGTGCCAGCTAGGAGTCAGAAGCAGTCACGCCTTCTGTCTGTGACTTTCATACCAACTGTATGAGGTGGGGGTGCTGTCCCCATTGTAGGGCACAGGAGCAAGGCTTCAGCCTCTAAGACAACTGCCAGCACATTACCTGGTGTCGGTCAGAGTTAGTAAATGCTTGCTGAGTGAAGAAATAAGGAGCCAGTATTGAAAACCGCATCTAGTAGGCTCAGACCCAGCACTCCCTACCACATTGCTTCCCTAGAAGAGATCTGGGTGAGCCCGAAAGATCGGCCGTGTTCTGTGCTGGTTATTAGACAGTTTGTGTCTGACTTTGAAATAAGAATATGTTGGCTTCATCCACCCGTATCACTCTCCTTTCTTTAGCCCATGATTACTTACATATCTTGCCTTAACCTCCCTCCTGTCTTCCCACCAGCCACATAAGTGTGACCTTGGATGAATAACTTAGCCACTGTGGGCCCCAGAATCAGTAACCTTAAGATGAGGGCACTAGGAAACCTGTCACAGAGTTTATGCCAGTACATATGTACCTAAAATAGGTCTTTAAAAAAAAAAAAAAAACAATGTTATTGTGCTGGCAAGTTTTATGTCAACTTGACATAAGCAGTGGTCATCAGAGAAGAGGGAGCCTCTGTTGAGACAATGCCTACATTGAGATCAGGCTGTAGGCAAGCCTGTAGGGTATTTTCTTCATTAGTGACTGATGGGCGAAGGCCCAGCCCATTGTGTGTGGTCCCTATTCTATAAGAAAGGACCCCCTCCATGGCCTCTGCGTCAGTCCTGTCAGTCCTACATCCTGGTATCCTGTCTTGTGTGAGTTCCTGTCCTGACTTCCTCCAAAGATGAACTGTGATATGGGAGTAGAAGCCAAACTAACCCTTTCCTCCCCAATTTACTTTTAGTCATAGTCTTTCATCCCGGCAATGGTCACCCTAACTGAGACAATTATTTATGCTTTGAGACTTTGAGACAAAATATATTCATACAATATATTTTGATTTTATTTTTCCCTCCTCCCCCCCACCCATGCCCCAACTCCTCTCAGATCCTCCTCCACTTCCTTGTCCAGTCAACTTAAAGGTCTTTTTCTCTTAGAAAAACAAACAAATAACAACAAGAAAACCCATGGAGTCCGATTTGTACTAGCCGACCACTCCTGAGCGTGGGCCCTTCCCTGGGATGTGGTCAATGTGCCCAGTATCTCTTCACTGAAGGAACCTGATTTTCCCTCCCAGCAGCTGTCAGTGCAAACATCATCTCGGTTATGGGTGGGATGTCATACCTACTTTCCTTTCCTCCTCGGCGCTGGGATTTTTGTCTGGCTTGAGTTTGCGCAGCACTTGTGCACGCTGGCACAGTCCGTGAATTCGTATGTGTATCTATCCCGTCGTATCTAGAAACCGCTGTTTCCTTGAAGTCATTTACTACTACTGATGCTTAAAAACTTTCCGCATATGTCCTTGAGAGGAGGAGCATCCAAACAATATGATGCTTCAAGTATCTTCTTCCCCAAAGCTGCCAGTTGTGGACTCTGTGTTGATGACCGTCTACAGCAAGAAGAAGCTTCTGTGATGAGGGCTGGTGGTGCACTGGTCTGGGACGGCAATATGTCACCTTGGCTCATTTCATTGCTCTGTTCATTTAGAAACAGTCGTGCGTTTTCCTTTAGAGCCCTCCGAACTTTATTATAAAGTTATCTTTGTAACTTTAATATGATTTTCTTCCTTATGCTTTTGTTTGTTTGTTTGTTCGGTCACTTGGGTTTTCTCTTTCATTTTGTGGGGGTTTTTACATGCGTGTACTGGTAAAACATGCAACATAAATGTATAGCTTCAGCCTCTTGGGCTCTTTTATGTATGTTTTGCATTTTCTTGGTGCTGGGGGTTGAACCCAGGGCCTGGTTCATGCTAGGCATGTGCCTGACCACCAAATCCCTTCCACGGCCTCCATTTTAATTATTTCTAAGAGTGTGCTTCGTTGCCATTAGTTGCACTTGCAATATTGTGCAGCCAATATTTGAAAAACTTCTTCATTGCCCTCCAAAAACCCCTCTCTCCCATTATGTATTTGATAACTTTGTGCAAGTAGAATCACACAGTGTTGGACTTTTTTGTGTTTGTCTCTGTTTACATAGCATGGTGTCTTCAAGGTTCATCTACATTGTAGTGTAGAATTTACTCCTGTGCTTGAATACTGTGTGTGTATGTGTGTGTATGTAAATACTGCATGTGTGTGAGTACTGTGTATGTGAATACTGAATGTGTGTGAATATTGCACATGTGTGACTACTGAGCATGTGTGTGAATACTGTATGTGTGAATACTGAGCATGTGTGTGAATACTACATATGTGAGTACTGCACATGTGTGTAAGAATACTGCATGTGTGTGAATTGTGTATGTATGTGAGTTCTGCATTGTGTGTGTGAATACTGAACATGTGTGAATAATGTGTGTGTGAATACTGCACATGTGTGACTACTGTGTGTAAATAGTGTGTGTGTGAGTACTGCATTGTGTGGGTGAATACTGTGTTTGTGTTAGTTAATACTGTGTGTGAATAATGCATGTGTGTGTACTGTGTATGTGAATACTGAATGTGTGTATGTGAATACTTCATTGTGTGTGCATGTGTGTATACTGTGTGAATACTGCATGTGTGACTATTGCGTGTGTGCAAGAATACTGCATGTGTGTGACTAGTGTGTGTATGTACATACTGCATTGTGTGTGTGAATACTACATGTGTGAATACTGCACATGTGTGAGAATACTGTGTGTATCTACATGCAAGTACTGCTTTTGTTTAGCATTCATCTGTTGGTTGGCACTTGGCTGTTTCCTCTTTGGCTGCCATTGTGCTCCTGTGAGCATTGGCTTGTGCGTGTTTGTTCAGTCTCCTATTTTCAGTGTTCTGTGTGTACCTAGGAGCAGCATCACTGAGTATCAATCAGGGCAACTCCATGTTTAACTCTTTGATAACTTCCAGGCTGTTGTCTATGGCAGCCGCACCGTTCTGCATCCTCCTCAGCATTGCATGAGGCTTTCAATTTCTCCTCATCCTCCCCAAATTACTGTCTCACTTTTTGATAACAGCCAACTAGTGATGGTGTTGTGGTATGTCCTTGTGGTTGTTTCTTAGTCTCTGGATAACACGTAAGAACCGTGCTCTTGCAGGAGCCAGGTCTATCACGCTGTACATCTGACTCCTTGCTTTTCCCAAAGGCGGGTGAGAGATGAATGGATGTCACTTACACACAGGCTGTTAGCAGCAAGATGTCTCCTTATCTTCCTTTCTCTTGATGGGACACAGCAAGCCAAGCCTTAGAGGAACCAGGCCATGACTGTTCATTCTGGAATCTACTTGTTCACTTGTGTCGCAGGCCTGGCCTCAGCCCAGCATAACATTTTCCCTGGAGAAATGCCACACCGTGGATTTTCTTGTCTGTAGACTCTGTTGTTCCAGACTTTACAGACAGGCTCAGGGAGCGTTCAGTCTGCAGGGCATTGCCAGCCAGTGCCTGAGCATAACCCCTTGGTGGAGTCCCTGCCAGAGAATGCTGAGAGCTCAGCAGGGTGGCTTGGAGCATGCAGGCACCTGTGGGCATGGCTGGCTGTTTCCCATCATTCTTCATTGGGCTAGCCTTAGGTTCTCAGCCCTTACCTTGGGCTTTGTCCCGTGTCCCAGCGCTCAGGTGCCTTGAGTCTTCACTTCTTTCCTGGTGCTAGAGGTGCTGACCTTCTGGGGACAGGATGAGAATTGTTCACACGTGTCATTTGCGTGGCTGAGTGGCCTGGAGGAAGCACTTGACAGGCAGCTCTCCCACTTCGCCCTGCCCAGGTGCTCATCTTGGTTTTCCTCAGAGAAAATGGTCCCTCCTGCTATTGATTCACAGTTAAGATGAAATGTGATTACATAAGAGGGCACTGCCACTCCAAGAAAATGCTGGCTTTTGTCAGAGAGCTCCATGAGGAGCTTCTCAGAGAGGGAGCGGCCTTCCCTGACCCGATGTTACCTAGCACAAGAGTTACATCATGAAGCGTTGGGACAGTTAGACAAATGCTGTGCTTTGTTTCATCTCTTTATGTTTCCTAATAATTTAATTTTCCAAGATCACATTTTTTTGCGGGAGGAGGGGTGGGGTTTCTTTTGGTTTGAGACAAGGTTTCTCTGTGTAGCTTTGGCTGTTGTGGATTCACTTTGTAGACCAGACTGGCTTCGAAATCACAGGGATCCACCTGCCTCTGCCTCAGCAAGTGCCAGGATGGCAGGCATGCACCACAGCACCTGGCCTCAGGGGCACATTTTTATCTGTATTTCTTTTATAAAAAATTTCAAGTATTTTGTTTTGTTTGAGATTGGGGGGGGGGGCTCTCATTCTTTAGTTCATGCTGGCCTGAAACTCACTGTGTTACCCAGGCTGGCTTTGTGCTCATGCTGGCCTGAAACTCATGGCAATCCTCCTGCCTTAGGTTTCTAAGAGCATGCACTTACCCAGTTTTTAAAGTTTGTTCATGTTTTCTTCTTCTTCTTCTTCTTCTCAATCTCACTGGTCCTATTATTTTAACCTACCTGGTGTAAGGGGAGGTGACAGGTGAGCTAAATGATCTATGTTCCTAACCGAGAGTGCAGATTTACTTGCTGACCAGGATCTCCCCACTCTTTGAAACAAGCCCAGAAGTGCCTTGGAACTTTGTAGCCCTGCACTCAAATATGGGATATGAGTGAATGACAAGGAAGAGGCTCCAAGCACTTGGCTCTGAGACATAAGGAAAAAATGTCCCTTGCAGCAGATGAGGCAGGGAAACACACGCACCCCAGGAAGGGCTAACCTCCCCCAGGCTCACAACAGTAGCCCAATCAGAAACCGGACCACTCTGTGCTCATCACTGCGCAGGACCTTTTCCCTGATGTCTCAGGTCCCACCCAGGGGACACCTGACTTGCAGTGTAATAAGCCAGTCTCTGATTATATATTTGTTTTCTCCATAACATTTTTACTGATTCTCTGGGACTTTCGCATCATGTACACGGATCACAGTCCCTTCCCAGTTCTCATGTCTGTCCCGCATGCCGTTTGTGATCCCCTCCCCCAAAAGAAGTATTAAATAAAAAAAAAAAAAGGAGCATGGTCAAATTCTGAGTGGCTTGAGCCCTTCCCTTCCACACCTCTGCGGAAGCCATCAGTTGTGGAAAGCTGGTCTTTGGCTTCTCTGACACACTTCTTAAGAGGTCTTTTCGGTGGCTTCCTGCCTAGGCTATTACTTGGGGGTGGGAGTGGCGGGGTAGGGGCTGTCACAGAAGCCTTCCATGTCCCTTCCCTCTTAGTCATCGATATCACAGCAGAAGTAGCCCCCTTGCTCTTTGCATTCAGCGGGACTACAGTTCATGGATCTCCACTCAGTTTCTGGTGACAGCACAGACTACAAACATGGCCCCCTGCTGCAGTAGGACCATGGATCCAGACAAGGATCTCAGATGCTGCCCAGACCACGAACATCTGCATGGTAATTCAGGCCACTGACATCAACACAGACGCCAGCTGCAGTAGGACCTTTGGCCCAGATGTTGCCCCTGTCTACAACAATGACCAGTGTATCCCTGTGGCCTCAGGAGGCAGCTCAGGCCATTCCCGTCAGTATGGCTTCCCAGTGTCAGCATGGCCTAGGCACATCGATGTGGCCTCAAGCTGCAGCTCAAACCACAGACATCTGCATAGCCTTCGATAGTGACATGGACCACCAACATCAACACAGACCCAGACATGGCCCCTGGTGGCAGCTACTCAGATGGATATGGTCCAGGCAACAGTACAGCCCACAGATATCAGCGTGGCTTCAGGTAGCAGTACAGACTTCAGCATGACCCCTGGTGGCAACCTGGACCACAGACATCAACACAGACCCTGGATGCATCAGGGCCTTGGACCCAGATGTGACCGTCAGTGACAGCGAGGACACAGGCATCACCATGGTGTCTACTGCTCAGTCCACCCACATCAGCATGGTCTTCAGTGGCAGCATGACCCACAAGCTTTGACATGGCCCAAGGTTGCAGCACAGACCATGGCCATCTGCATGGCCCTTGTGGTAACATGTGACAGGGACTGGTAGGGTGGGGCTTGGGCTGCTCCACCCGTTGTCTCTTCTGCTGTACACTGCCCCTAGGGCCAGGGCATGGCACACACCCCGGCTTTCCCCTGACTTAATCTAAGCAGATGGGGTGGATGCTGCAGGCCACTCAGGGCCCCATGAGCACACAAGCCATGTTCAGTGCTCCACGCCACACACCTGAAGTGACTCTACCCCTCAGGGGCCCTTCCTCATCTATCTGGGAGTATCAGTAATTAGAGAGTGGAGCCGGGGTATGGGCACTGCAGAGGAAAGGATGGCCAGATGATGGCTGACTGGCATGGACCAGTGGGTTTCATTACAGCTCCTTCATACAACATGGATACTACAGTGGGTAGGATCATGGGGGAATAAGTAGTGAGTGCTCCAAAGAGCTAATGGTGTGTGCTTGTAGAAGCCTCAGTAGAGGGTCCACTCCCAAGAGATTAGACACCATGGGATGTGAAACATTTACCATTTATTGACCTAGCATATACCAGGCAATATTTCGATTCTTGCCTAATTATCTGTAATTCTTAACAGCTCTGTAATATAAGTGTTCTTCAGTAATTGCTAGCTCAAGACTCAAAGAGAAGCAATAACTTGACCAAAGCTATACACCCAAAGTGGGCAAGCCCAGCGTCCTGCCTCCAGAGTCTTCTCTGGTTGCAGTCTATGGGGAGCTCTGGCTGGCAGGGTTGGGGTTTGTATGTGCAGCACTGGTTTGACTTAGATCCCTGTCAATCATCTGCATGCCTCCTGCTTCAGAGGGGCGGAGCCCTGCTTCTCACAACTGGCCTGGTATGATAAACATGCCTCTTGCCTCTATGCCAGGTTAACTAAGTCCAAATCTAGAGGTAGGGTCTGGGATTAAAGGCATGCACCACCACACCTGGCTCTAGTGATATGTGTTCTACACCTCTGTTTTTAAATGGTTTTGTGTGTGTGAGTGGTTTGCCTGTGTGTATGTGTGTCCCCCACATGCATGCCTGGTGCTGATGAGGTCAGAAAAGGATAAAGAATGCCCTGAGACTGGAATTAGAGTGGTTTTGAGCCATCGTGGAGGTACCAGGTCCTCTGCAAGAGCAGCATGTGCCATTAACTGCGGAGCCATCTCTCCAGCTGCTCACCTCCAAGTTTTATTGTTTTCCAGGCAGGTGCTTTACTACTGTGTTATGTCCCAAGTTATGCCTCACTTTTGGTATTTTCTAATTTTTCTGTGGAACTATGGCTCTAGTTTATAAAAGGGTAGTGATGGATGTAGATGGCCAAAAACAAACAAACCAAAACCAAAACCAAAACAAAACAAGAACAACAAAAATCACCCTGGATGTCTGACCACCTCAGAGTTCCATAGGAGTATAATAATATCCCGTGTGCTCGGAGAGTGACATTTCTCTGCATCCAGGGAAGATGAGACAGCCACTCACCCCCTTGCTGTTTTGATTTCCTTCTGAGACTTTTTCGGTGCAAGATCACAGGAACATCTGGATTCTTCCAGTTCGGGTGGGGGGGGGGGGCGCGGGGCGGGGGGGCCATCGGCCTTCGCTGTGCTTGGAGGCAAGAGCACACGTTGGTTTCATCAGGAAAACTGGGCTGTTTCCCACACTGCCATGATTCACCTTATCTGGTGTAGATCTGTTTGGTGACAAGTGATGACTAACTTGAGATGAGGTACGCTCTTCCACAGAGCTTGCCCCACAACACGTGCGCTGACATTTACGTAAAATGCAAATGTGCTCATTTTTGTCTCTTGACTCTCAGTGCGCTGATTTGCCACATTCACCCGAGCCGGTTCTCTGTCAGTTTTCTGGAAGGCAAGGCTAGGCCTGGGGTCAGCTTGATGAGGGGTCACACATACCCTGTTTTGAGGTACTCGGCATATTGTCTCAGTGCTGACACAGCACTGCCTGCCGAGCTGTGGGTATCACCAGGTCACCTTCACTCAGGGAGAACCACGGATGGAAAGATAGAAGTTTCCATCTTAGATGCTATGCAGGGAAGAATTCTTAGGGTTATAAAACCTCCTCTGAGGACAGTGGGAATGCCCAAATGCTACATGTTTCAGACAGCCAGTGAAGACGGTTACTACTGGCCTTAAAAGTTTACACCCTTTTGTTGACTGTGTTACAATAGTACGCAAAGGCATCTTCGCTCAGAAGGGGCTGCGGAGGCAATCTGTGAGACTTGGTCGAGCTACAGAAGTGCTGCACACTTGGTGTGTGGCAGACATATGCTGCTTTGATCAGAGTGTGAGAAAGTGAGGGTGTGTCCTTTTAGAAAAGGGGCAGTTCCCTGATGCCATCGTTCCTTAGATTCCTTCTGTCTGCTAATGATAAAGAAACCGTTAGCAGTGGCAAC
Source organism: Acomys russatus (assembly GCF_903995435.1). Classification (NCBI taxonomy): domain Eukaryota; kingdom Metazoa; phylum Chordata; class Mammalia; order Rodentia; family Muridae; genus Acomys; species Acomys russatus. Next base: position 73,707,978 of record NC_067142.1, on the reverse strand, counting down.
GTGCATCCCTAACGACCTCTGAATGTGACGTCGGTGTCTTCTTCTTGAGTCTCTGGAAGGGACAATCTGGACACTAACCCTGTTCTGATATAAACATGTGCTGTTAGTGTCTAAAAACTAGGAGAAACAGAGTAAAGACAAAATATGATTCTGAAATGTTATGTTACCGTATCTACCCTGCCAGGGGCATGTGCTCACTTGTTCAGAGTCTTTGATGTGTGTTGCTTGAAAGTGATTATATCAGGGCTCATATGTTGATGCAGCTCTGTCTCAGGCCTGGGCCTTCAAGGTTTTACCTTGGACTAGTGCACTGACAGGCCTAGATCAGTGCTTTAGTTGAGGTGGGGTCACACAGAATGGAGGTCAAAAAGGGGCCTGAATGATGAGGGGTTTTAATAATGGATCGTTTTCCAGGAACATGGAATATACTATGCATTTTTAGATATGGGAGGCCATACATGGCTAAATATACAACTCAGTCAGTTGATTTATGAGAGCTCAGAATATGAAAAGGAAGACTTAAAAAATACACTAGAGTTGAAAACTTAGTTCAATAGCAGTGGGGAGCCATTTTAGAATTTTTCTAGAAAGTTATCATTTGAAGTTGTAAGACTACTCTATCTGCAGCGTAGAGATTAACTAGATGGAGCCTAGAGTGAAGACGACCAGAGGTAGCCATGACATTGCATGGACGCTGCACTGGTCAAGATGAGATGATGTTGGTTAACATTGGAGCAGTGGTCATAGAGGTGGGACCACAGGGACAAATTTTAGGTAGATTTTGGAGTGATGTGGGTAAGATTTAGGATACAGTTGGGTAGGAGAGAAGGGCTAGCTTGTATGAATAATCAGAAAAGCCTTTTGTTAGTAGAAAGTAAAGGGAGTGAGGCAGACGCTCGTGAGTTCACTTCGGGTAATTTTGGCATGCCTGCTAGATAAATGAACTGTCTAATTGTGACTATTATATGCATTTGAACTTTGAGAAAGTTCTGGTTCTGAGAGGCATCAGGGCATAGACTAGAGTTGGAAAACAGGCTTGAATGAGATTTATCAGGCCTAATGAACAGCGTGAGAAGAGGAACAAGGATCAGGCCTGAAGGAAGGCCAGCACCTAAGGGGATAGCAAACTGCACACATTTCTAAAAGAAAGAGACAGAGAGAGAGAGAGAAAGAGAGAGAGAGAGAGAGAGAGAGAGAGAGAGAGAGAGAGAGAGAGAGAGAGAGAGAGAGAGAGAGAGAGAGAGAGAAAAGACTTTAGGGGGATATTGGGAGGGGGCAGGAGGAGCCCCAGGATAGAGAGCAGATGAAAACCTCAAGGGTAGGGAGCAATCTGTGGGCAGGGGAGAGGTGCTAGCTGTTACAGCAAAGTTGAGAAATTGTGTCTTCAGAAGTATCCATTGACCTGGACACTTACCAGGCCACAGGATGGCAGAATATGCCAGGTGAGCCACTGAGCAAGGAGGGGGCATGGCAAGCATGGGAGAGTTGTACGGAGAACATTCTCCTAAGAAGCTGGCTGTGTACAGAAAGGTAGAGAGATGCACAGCACGGGGAGTTTTGCTGGTGTTTTAAGGTGATAGAGGGAGACACTCAAGAATGAGGAGTGAGAAGAGAAGAGCAAGCAGCGTGGAAAGCACTCGTGTGGGTAGCGCTGGGAATCTGACAGAAAAGCAAGTGGTCCGTCTCCACTTCAGACACACCCAGCAGAGTCTCTTGAGTCTGGGATCGTCAGGATGGATAGAGCGGCTGGAAGGGCTGGCCTAGAGGCGCTCCAGGACCCCAGCGGATGCTCCGCACTGGAGCCAGCAAGGCCCTTCTTCAGGAGCCCCTTTCAGACAACTTCGTGATAGAAGCTGTGAGGTGGCAGTTGACTCTCAGTTCTCCAAGCTTTCTTTCTAAGATGCAGAGGAGTTCTGTCTACTGCAGGCCTTGGGATAAGAGCTGGGCTACTTGAATCTATTCAAATGTCATGTACGTTCTGGGCTTAGAAATACCACCCTCTAGGCTCCCTGGCTGAACTAACATGGCGAAGTGCCAAGTGGAAACAGTAGTCTGCTTTCCCTTTTATCCATTCTTTTCCTGGTCCTTTCTCACTAGGAACAAATGGTGTTGACACCTGATTCCTTCTGGCCAAGACAATTCCATCACTCCACCTGTCTGAACAGTCAGTCTTTAGGAGTTCGGGGTTATTTATGACTTGTGATTTCCTTGCTAATTTTGGAAAGCTGCTGAGATCGCTTCATTTAGAGTAAGCAAGAGCATCTGAGAAGCATCCATCTACCCACACAGGAGACTTGCACATGTGAGAGTTTGTTAACACGGCTTCTACACAGAAGGTTCAGACAAGAGAAAACACTGTATAGTATGTAAGATGAAAAGTCAAATTAAAAAAAAAAAATCTACTGTGAGCATCTGCTTGCCCGTCTCAGTGCTGGACCTTTGATCTCAGATGTGTTCTTTAGCTGTCCAAGAGAAGGTGGCCCATCGTACAGTCAGTGTGTACAGCACTTTGGTGAGGCTGGCTCTTGGTGAAAAATGGTCTGAGGTACTCAGTGGTTAATTTCCTTTTCCAGTCTTAATTCATTGACAAAAATGCATTTGTAATGAGTATTGGATACAGGGGCCCCCATGGTGAGCGACTCGGAAAAGTTGCCATGTCGTGAAAGCAGAAGTAGAGGAAGGTGAGCTAAAGACAGGCCATCTCCTCTCTAAGGGACCTTCTGTGTGGAGCCCTCCTCCTCTGGATGCTCTGGGGCAAAGGTCATCCTTATAGCTGGTCACCTGCCTTCTTGCAGGACCCATTTATTTAAATATTCATGTAGTAGTGATCTGAGGGTCCAGCTACAAAAGGCATAAATAGGCAGTCTGCCTCTGAACCGGCTCCGAACATTCTGCAGAGCACTGAGTTGGAATGCACACATTGCCCTTACTGAGAGTGGCTAGTGAGCCCCGTGCATTTTCCAGGAGGGCCTAGATTTTGTGAAGGACATGGATTGCTTATGAATTAGGGAGGATTAATTTTAGAAAGCCGTAAGCCAAAATTTCTTTCTAATATTTTGATATTAGTTTCTATGATACGGCATTTAACTTAGAAACCATTCTTGATTGTCACATTTGATCGGTTCTCAGACATTTTGGCTCTTTCCTATTTGATAAGAAACGGAGACAGTCTGCCACTTTTTATTTAATTATAAATGGGCTGTTAGAACTGTAAAATCAAAACTTACACTACTGTTAAGGCTGCAATTCTGTACCCAAAAAAACCAAACCAAACCAAAGCAAAAAACTTTAAGAGAGACCATGCCAGGATTTTGTGTTTAAACAACAACAACCAGCTTGATAAAACTTCCTAAAAGAAGACATCACAGGGTGTACCCTGTGTACCCAGGGCCAGGCTGGAGGGAGGGGCGCTGGAGAGTCCCCTGGCCAAGCCTGGCTGTGGACACCACATGGAAGCAATAGTTGTTCTGGTTTGTGTGTGTGTGTGTGTGTGTGTGTGTGTGTGTGTGTGTGTGTGTGAGAGAGAGAGAGAGAGAGAGAGAGAGAGAGAGAAATAAAATCAAGTTCTTTGTTTATGCAGAAAGTTCCATACCAGGCCTGGCTGTGGACACCGCATGGAAGCAATAGCTGTTCTGGTATATCTGTGTGTGTGTGGGTGTGTGTGTGTGTGTGTGTGTGTGTGTGTGTGTGTGTGTGTGTGAGAGAGAGAGAGAGAGAGAGAGAGAGAGAGAGAGAGAGAGAGAGAGAGAGAGAGAGAAATAATATCAAGTTCTTTGTTTATGCAGAAAGTTCCATACCAGGCCTGGCTGTGGACACCGCATGGAAGCAATAGCTGTTCTGGTGTGTGTGTGTGTGTGTGTGTGTGTGTGTGTGTGTGTGTGTGTGTGTGTGTGTGACAAATAGTATCAAGTTCTTTGTTTATGCAAAAAGTTCCATGCAATCATTTCCCAAGTGGAAGAACCAGTCCTCCTTTGAGTCTAATCATGAGCTTTATTGGTGCCAGAACTCACACACGCTCTCTATACCGACACCAAAGGCTGCTTCTCAGAAACTCCTGGGTCTCCCACTCTGCTTGGTTATGAGTCAGCTTTTTTCTTTTTGATCTGGAAATCTTTTTTAAAAATTCTTTTTCACTCAGTACTGTGAGCATTTGCGTTTATAAATGTTTGGCTTTTGACATCTGTTTTGGGTCTAGCTACATGGGGACCTTCAATGTGAGCACTTGGTTCACTCTGCTACAGCATTTCTCATGTAAAAGTACATCACGGAGAGATGTTGAAGGCTGCGTCTGTGTTAGGCCCAGTCTGTCCTGAGGGCTCCACGTTTCTGAAATCTTACAGTGATTCTATGTGGCTGTTTATCTAGCCTGCTTCCCATAATGAGCTCCCAGGTAGTTAGCCACAGGACACCCACGCACAGCACCTCAGGACACTGGCCCGGCTCAGTGGGGACCCTGCCTCCCCTGTGTGCTGCAGGCTCTCCTATGAGAGAATCTCTTTGGCTGCATCTTTATTCTTTACTTTAAGCTTTATTAAACACTCAAGTGAGCAACAGGCGTTTGTAGGTTGCAGTGGTCGGAGCCAGACAGACAGTATTTCCGTCCTCTTAAGTGGAAGCAGAAGGGTCCAAACTAGAAGGTGTGAGCAGCCTTCTGGGAGGGCCAGAGTGTCAAACTGTCTGCTGTGGCCTTGTCACACTAGAATAACGTCAGACAAAGTGGTGGCGCACGCCTTTAATCCCTGTACTCAGGAGGCAGAGGCAGGCGGATCTCTGTGAGTTCCAGGCCAGCCTGGTCTATAGCCGGGACTGCTACACAGAGAAGCCCTGTCTCCAAATACAAAACAAAACAAAACAAAAACGACACAGAGCAAAACATAAGACAAGATGTAACTGAAGAGGCAAACCTAAGGAACAGTGAAACTCTACAAAAGCAGGGAGTAAGTATACCCCACACTATAGGGTTTTGTTTGTTTGTTTGTTTTAACCACTAGTCCAGGCAGTGTCAGCTCAGTGGGGTTGTACATGGAGCCCATTGTGGGCTTTGGCTTGGTTTCCAGACTGTCAGTCGATGTGGGGCAGCCGGGGAGAAGAAATGTGTTTGCAAGCTTCCGATGCTCTCACAGAATTACTGGCTGCTGCATTTGTCGTCTTCTCAAATTGTTTTCTCCTTGTTGGGTTTATTAGGTTTCCTCATAATCCGAGCAGTGGAGTAGCACCCTCATTTGTTCTCTGTGTCACGTCTCTGCGAGAAGCAGAAAGAAGCAGGCAAACCCAGCTCTTGAACAGGCCTGGGGAAAGGGCACAAGTACCTGTGGACTTCTTCCTTCTTCAGGAGAATTTCCATGTTCTCTGTGTGGCCCCTACCCAATGGTGGGCATGGCTGAGGACACATGTGACCTGCCCTCACAGATCTCATGATCGCTGGAGCCAGTAGTTGCAGTATATTCCTTCTCTGGTTTCCAGCTGTGTTTGACCACCCAGCATATATATTTAGTGAGGATGGTAGGCATGACCACGGCCTATGCCTACAGAAGGCTTTGCTCCTTTATTACATAACCATGTGCTCTAGAAAACACACTCCTGTGGAGAGTGGACAGCCACCTCACATTAGGCCACCCTGTCCTGAATCCTTGGTTCCATTCTTAGAATTAAAAAAATAAAATAGAAAGAACATTGATCACTGATTCTCCTAGTTCCCTAGGAGTGTTAGAGGGAGAAAGAGACCCTGATAGCAGGCCTGGGAAGAAGGAGGGAGGCAGGAAGCAAGGGGAGAGGGTGGCATTGGGACAGGCTGGAAGAAACAAGAAGGATGCTTGGAGGAAGCTGTTTGTCTTTTATCACAAGAGATGCTGCTGGTCCAATTGGGTTCCAAATTAACGGGTTGATGCTCACTCCAGAGGACTTAGGACAGTAGAGAACTCTTGAATTAGCTTTCCCTCCCTCCTTCTCCTTCTCCCCCTCTCCTGTTCTCCTTCGCCCCTCCCTCTTTTCACTTTATTTTTACAAAACAATGATGAAATCTCCCCACTCCATGGAATAGCCTTTTAATTCTAGAAGTACAGAGACTACATCCAGAAGCTAAACAGTCTATAAGTGAATATGTGTGTGTGTGTATGTGTGTGTGTGTGTGTGTGTGTGTGTGTGTGTGTGTGTGTGTGTGTGTGAGAGAGAGAGAGAGAGAGAGAGAGAGAGAGAGAGAGAGAGAGAGAGAGAGAGAGAGAGAGAGAGAGAGAAATTTTGCTTGGTCGTGATTGTAAGCAGTTTCTACTCACAGCTAGTTAGTTGCCTGTACACATCGTGCACAGTGTTCTGAGTACCTTCATTTACAATGGGTCCCCTAAGAGACATCAAGATGTGGGAGCCACGAGTCTTGACTGAGAGGAACTTATAAATCAGAGGAGATAAGACGAATGACACAAGTGACAAGAATGGGTCAAGGAACCTAGGCCACCGCCAGCTTTCTCTGAATGCACTGCCTTTCTCCATAGTTGACCTTTCTGCTAAATGCTCTTTGGGTTCCTGCAAGGAGCCAGGTGCCCCACTGTGTAGACTCTAAATAGGGTAACACCAGGAGCAAGGACACCTCCAAACAGGCTGCTGTCACTTACACCTGGCGCTGCACCTAGGGAGCAGGCCCCATGACCTGAGGGGGGCGCTTCACTTCTATCTTCAGCTATAACAGGTATGATAATGTTGGTCGCCGTCATTGAGAGAGCGCACGCGTGCGCATGCTCATCAGCCAAGAACTATGGAAGCAGTATAGCCGCCGCCATCCATTTGTGTACTTTCATGGATGTTAGCATTTCAACAGTGAAATAGGGACGTGGGTAAAATTGTGGTGAGTGAAGGCAAAGAGAAGACATGAGGTGATGGAGGAAGAGTCAGAGCCGGCGTCCACATGGGCTGAGTTCTCTCCAGAAAGGCCATCTAAGCTCTTGTACCTTGAGGCAGCCAGTCGGCGGCAGTGGGTGGCGGGCAGTGGAGGCTGCAGCAGCGGCGGTGGCAGGAGGAGGAGGAGGAGGAGGATGAGGAGGAGGAGGAGGAGGAGGAGGAGGAGGTCTGTGGTGGTTGTTGAATAGTAATAGCCAGGTGTGGAGGATATGGATGTGACTAGATCTAAGTCAATTTTGCAAACAGATGATTCTGATAGTGTGTTGAGGAGAAGAAATGAGTTCAAGCCTGCTTCAGTCTCACAGGAGACAGTTAGTGGCTTTTGCTAAAGGAGGTGGCCTGGGAGACAGAAATAATTAATTAGATTTAAGCTGAACCTTTTATTTCCAGTTCTTTAGGAAGCTGAGGCAGGAGAATTATTTGTGCCTAGCAATTTAAGGCCAGCCTGGATAATCTAGTGAGACTCAGTCATAAATAAAGAAAAAAATCCTATTATATTCAAGATACGCCTTCAGAGAACAATTATTAAAACTGTCATGGACTGCATGCCATGGGCTAGAGGGGGGGAAAGGCTTCTGGAACTTTTTCAGGTCTTTTTTTTCCCTGAGAATTTGAGTTGATTATCTGGAAATGAGTGAGAAAAGATCAGGTTTTGGTGGGGGGGGGGGCATGTGGAACTTAATTGTGTTACATGAAAAGTGTCATTAGAAAGACACATGTTCAGTGAAAGACAGTCTTAGAATAGATAGCATGAGAACGTGGACCCTCGCCATGGGACACATGGCTCTGAGAGACCAAGAGGAGATGTGGGTGCCTCAGCTAACAGGGCATTGCAGAGCCACAGTGTCTGGGGGTGGGGAATGGAGCTTGACTGAAACTACGTAGACCTGTGAGCTAGGTATTAGTGGTGACAACTTTGTTAAGATGACAGAGACTGTCCTACAGAGTAACTGTCAACTGAAACGGTATTCTGAAGAGGAATTAATTTGACATCCAGAACACTGCTGTGGGATTTAAACTTTATTTTTTTTTCTAGACATTGCATTTTGGAATCAAATGGTAAGAAATGGGTCTGTAGCCAACTCTCTGAACCAGAAACAAGGGAGGGTGGCTAATTTATGTGAAATTCCTTATGTGGATCAAAGAATGCCACTAAGAGATGTGTTCGCCAGCCTTGGCTAATTGCAACAATTGTTATTGCAGTGGGGCCATCCCATGCCTTGGGATGCATGCACAGCTGGCTGGTACACAATAAGTCTTTTCATTGGAAAGTGTGTGTGTGTGTGTGTGTGTGTGTGTGTGTGTCTGTCTGTCTGTCTGTCTGTCTCCCCTCACAAAGTGGATAGCTGTTGGTCCCATCCCTTTCCCCCATCCACATGTATACAATAAACCACTTATTTTAGCCTAGTTGCATTTCACAGCTGTAGAGAGGGAAAGCTTTAGCTGTACTGCTACTGTTTGGCAGACACCTGGTTCCTAGTTGGTGTTTAGCGCGTAGCTGCGAATTGACTATCCTGCGTACAGCAAGGACACCCCTAATTATACAACTTCTCAAGGTCCTTCTGTCACCATGGCTTCAGTCTTTCTTGAAATAACTTCACAAGCACACCCAGTAAAGGTGTGCAGAACTGTGGCTACCTTACACAGTATTGTGTCCTTGAGTAGGGTGTTACTGTAAGCCACTTCCGCCACATCTGTTCCTGTTTTTCCCCAGAGCCATCATTACTTTATCACTCTTTCTTTTCTAGTCCAGTGGGTGTGGCCCAGGGGCTGTTCAGTCTGCGTGAGACCGCAGATGCTGTGCACAGTAGGTGTGGTAGTAGTCTGACTGTACACATGAGCTCCCTGGACATACGGTCTGAGCGTAGGAACAGAAGAATGTAGATGCTGGCGGACAGCTGTCAATCTCCGCTGGATCCTGGGATATAGATGTAGATATACATGTGGTCTGTACACTTTGGAGCTGGGGATTCGGTAGCTCATGGTGCCACTGAACACTGTCCGTGGTCATAGCAGCCTTTGGGGCCTCCAAGGGAGCTTCGTACATCAGCTTGCTCAGGGCTTCAGAAGACAGAGTTGCTTAGCCCACTGAGGACTCTTCGCCACCTGGTGTGGGAGTGAACGTAGAGTGCAATCCTAATGGAGCAGTTTTTGATTTCCTTCTTCCTGCTTTCAGTGGCTAGTGGTGAGCACAAGAAGCCGGTCTGGGTTTGGGACTTAGGAAAACATATGTTATGCATGGTTGAGTCAGATACCTTCAGATCTCTGCGCCTGCATGCCGACTACACCCGTAGACCGCAGTCAGTCGTAGCCAAGGCACTGCAAGATGAGCAACCACACGAAGGACGGAGGTGCAGTTGTCAGTGACCACTCACAGGCAGAGCATGGGGTCAGCTTGCTTCACTGTCTGTGAATCCAAGTCTGTTTTAGTCAGTTGCCAGCTATGTGACATTAGATACGTCTCTCAGTCTTCCTGAGAGTTCTGTTGGCAAAATGGTGCTTATTAAACCCACCTCCCAAGGTTGTTCCAAGTGTTCTCAATCAGGTAAGCAGTAGATCTACCCCAGAACAGCATTTAGTTTGCTGAAACCTGCCATTGTAAGACAAAAACAACCCTAGCAAACATGCACTAAGTGCCTATTACGTGCTGGGCCCAAGAGTAGGCACTGGGATTCAGAGATGAAAAAAAGTTCTTGCCAGCCTCCGAGACAGTTTTGAATAACACACTATGCTCAGGTATTCTCAGGGAAGATACTGTAGTCTCATTAGACCACAGTGTGTATCCTCGGAGTGGCTTGTGTAAACTGGAATGGTACAGAGACAGTTTGGGTGCCACGAGATATCCAAATGAAACACTGACATTTTTATTTGTTGTTTTTAATAGCCCTTATAATAAATGTCAACCAAATAATACTTTTTAGAGACACTTGGTTTTTACACATGCTCTGAGAGGTAATAAAACCTCCCATTAATGCTAATAGCATTCTGACAGAGTGAAGACAGTGGTGCGATGAAGAGTAGGCGCCTTGCTCTCCTAATGTACTCAAAACACCACAAAGGAATGCTCTTGGTATTGACTCAGGGATTTGTGTGCACATTTAATAGATACCCTTTATCCCTAGCCAGGGAAAGCATCTCTCCTGGTGTCTTCTCTCCTTCTAGGTTACTTGGGATTTCCTTTCCCCTTGCAAGAGCTGCGTGCCATTAACTAAGTGAACACAACACCGTCCTGCGTTTGTGTTGACTGATTTACAACAGGATGGTGCCTTCAGTGCAGAAACAGTACTGAAAATGGAGTCGCACAAAGGCCCAGGCCCTGAGCCACAGCCCATGCCAATAGGCGAGAGTTCTGGGAGAGGAGTCTCCTTGATGGGGCCTGCAAAGCCTGTGCCCTGAGGCCTGGGAGGGTTCCATAATCCTTATCCTCGGTAGTGGAAGCTGTGTAACTCTCTTACTGTTAACGATGGGTCGTTTTGCCTTGTTCTTCCCACTGACCATCCATTTGTTATTGCAGGAAACTCACACACAAAAACGCTTGTCAGCTTTCATTGGTACCAGACTCCTCGTTTCTTAGATTGAAAACTCTGGCGTTTTGTTTTTATTTGCCTCCCCTTTGGCTTTAAGAGAACCCACAAGTTCTTCTGTGGCGGGTAGCATAAGCAGCATCGGCAGCACATCATATTAATAGAGAACAGATCAGAATTGCAGGTGTGAGCCCTAGGAGACTTTCTCAGGACGGGGAGGCAGATGCCAGAGTCTGGAAGTCTCACTGCCTTATGGTGCAGGATATCCGTGGTATGGGCTAGGGGTCAGAGGTTGACGGAGCCACCTCAGCCCTTAGCTTAGAACTAGGCTCCTATTAGTGAAGATGAGGAAAGAAAGAGCCAGACTCAAAATTTACAAGCGGAGAGAGCTGCGGACAGCCTGGGTTTACTAAACAGAATGTGTCAAGTGTATGTTCTGTATCTACAGTCCGCACTTGGGATGTAGCTACTGTCAGGCTCATTTCATAGAGGAGAGAACCCAGCTTCAGCATGCGTGGGTAGTTTTTAAAGGACGTAGGACTAACAAGGGTCAGAGCTATAGCTCACCCACGGGCATTGGCTTCCTTGTCTGACCCGTTACTGTAGGTCATAGTGTTTCCTGCTTGGGATGATATCTGGTGTAGGGTAATCCCTGCATATTTAAAAAATAAAATGTTTTAATCATCCTTTCTATTAAAAGGAAGAAGTCTGGGCTCAAGGGTGCTGTGGTGGACAGCTCAGCATAGACAGGTACAGGGCAGGAGGAAGCTGCTCCTGCAGGAAGACCCAAGTGTTCAGAGCTGTGGCCTGAAGCTGCCCCCACAACAGCATGTAGACAGAACAGATACAAACTGAAGGGGAGTAGCGTTCTTCACAGAAGTTCTGAGAGGGGGGGGGGGAGAAGCCTGGGTGTTCATCTGTTTAGTTAAAGAGCCAGGAACATGATGGTGGTGGGGTGTTTCCCAGGGCGTTGACGTAGACTATACAGTGAAGGACACACACTCTGGGGAAGGTAAGACCACCTCTGCCACACTGTGGGTGCCAGTAATTAGCATTAGATTATATAGCACCAGACCAACCCCCAACATGTATGTAGTTCCCTCTATCCAGTTTGGTGTTCTCTCAGCTCTGGGAATCTGTGGTTTGGTGTCTTACATCGTACTTACTCTTCCCTTTTCTCTCCTGGTATCTCCACTGCTTGTGTCTTCTGAGATTGTCCCACAGTTGTCAGGTATTACCCTGGATTTATTCCAACGTTTATTCTCCACTCTTTCATTTTGGAAGTCCCTGCTGTCCTGTGTTCTAGCTCAGAGATTCTCTCCCTGTCTCTGTCCAGTTTTCTCAGCTCATGAACAGTATTTTCACCTGTTACAGTGACTTGGATCTACGTGCACACCAAGAGACTCGAGCATGCCCATACCCTCATGCATACGTGCATATACACTCATGCATGAGCATACACGCTCATGCACACGCACACACATGCTCACACACACTTATGCAAGTACACTCACACGTGCACTTGCACGCACACAGTGCCCACACTCATACAAATGTGCACAGACTCACACATGCACACTCTCACACACATGTGTATACACACCCACGCGCACAGACACACTCTGATAGTTAAACACTCCTGCCATATCTTACTCTGGTTTTGATGCTTCAAACTGTGGCTTTCTCCTTTCATCATGCTTTGCTTGTTGTTGTGGTTGTTGTTGTTGTTGTTGTGGTTGTTGTGGTTGCAGAGGGAGTGTCATGGTATGCTGGGTAGAAAGAACACTGTGCATGCTGTGAAGCCTCTGGTGGCATGCTGGCCAAATTTCAGGTGAGGGGAGATCATTTAGGGGTGTGATTCCATGTTGACTTTTTAGTGTGCCTGTTCCTCAGTGCTACAGACTTCATAGTCTCAGAGTTCCCCCCTTAGGTGAGAGGATGGCTGAGTATTGCTTGTCCTCCAGAACAGCATGGCAGATTCAGCGGGGTGTAGAGGCTGCCGTTGTTAAGAACATGGTGCTCTGCCCTTTTCTGAAAGATTTGTTTTCCTGGTAAACTCAAAAGATTTTTTTCTCTATTGTCTTTGTGAGAACCTGGTAGAACACTTGCCGAGGACACTCAGACAGTGCCACACAGAACAGAAACAACCCCAGGGAGACTGCAGTGCTCCTGTGGCCTGGTTCCCAAGTCTTCTGACTCATGGAGACTTGCTGCCGCTGGGCCTCCAGCAATTTCTCATTTATGCTGGGTTTTCCACTCCAGCAGCAGCCTGTGCAGATTGCTGCTCTGGAAACTTGGGGTTCTCTGTACCCAGCCCTCCATCTCTCCTGTCTGAGGGGAGCAGTTTGTCCTGCCACCTCGTGTCTCTGACAGATCTAAAAAACTTAGCAGCTTTTCATCTGTTCTGTTTTTATGTGCTTTTAGGATGAAGTAGCTAGCTTCTGAGTTGCTTATGTGCTAAGGTCAGAAATCTGGAGTTGCAGCCTATTTCTGCATCAAAACCTTGACCGTTTTTTATTGTCCCCAGCACAGCGCTGGTGTCAGGGTCCACGCCTGGTGGTTTGTAGTCATGTTTCAGCTGCTAAAGCTTCTTTACTGTTGTGGTTCATGTGGAATCAGTTGTGGCAATATCAACAGTGTTGCCTGTTTTTTGTTTTTTGTTTTTTGTTCTTTTTGTCACCTAGTTGAGATATCATATCATGCCCAGAAGAGGCATTATCAAGGCTCTTGTGTTTTTTTCCCCTTTATAGATATTTTCAGAAAATCATGGGAACATAGAGATGATTGGTTTTGCAGCTGCTGAGGTCAAATCTTGGCTCTCATTTTTTGCTTTCTTTTGACATTCCACGTGGCCATCACGCAGGTTCTCTCTCTCTCCCATCCCAGCTCATCTGGTTGCTGTGTTGACAGCAGCTTGGCCAGGCTGCTTGTGATTGAAACCGAAGCCATATGGGCTTGTCCAGTTGGGAAAATACGTGTAGGTTTAAAATCGTCACGTGGATAGCTCTGGGCAGAGACACCAGATTCAAGGAGGTACTCAGTAGCTGCCTAGACCTGGCCCCATTTCATAGCTCTGGATTCGACACTAGTACAGCTGCACTTTGGGTCGCATCGGAATGTCCTTTTCAATTCATACACAGTGACCCTGATTGCAAGACAAGTGTTAACACACACAGGGATCCTGAAGTATGCCACGGGGTGACACTTTGTGGACAGGATAGAACACTTGGAAGGTGAGACCTACTTGGGAGGTGTGGCCTATTAGGAAGGGGATGTGGCCTAATGGCTTGTCTCTAGTTCATTGAATGGTTGTCCCTGGAAGTAGTTCTTTGAAGATTCTTTGGAAGTTGTTTTTTTTTTTTTTAAATTAATTAATTTAAAATTTTTTATTTTTAGTTTTTTATACATTTTGGTCATATTCTTTCCCTTTTCCTAAGTCCTCCTTACCTCCCAACCCTCCCATCTTCATTTTCATTCTCTATCTTTTAAAACAACAAACCAAAACCCAAGAAAAGAGAACAAAAGAAAAGACAAACCATCACTTGTGAGAGTTACGACTGAAGCTTGAATTTGACCCTACCTGGCCCTCCATACTTCCTGGTGAGTGAGCGCCTCTGTTGGGCTAGAGGTAGAGCTTGCATCTGTCATTTAGACTAAATTCAGCTTAGCCTGTGTTCAGTACTTTGTTATAGGAACAAAAAGTAAATGCTACTCTGCAGTGTTACCATGAATAGCACGAGAGTCCCCAGGCAGTAAACATGAGTCATTTACTTGTTCAGTAATGTTGTCATTTGCTTACTTTTGTGAAGCAGCTTAGTATATCCTAGGTGCTTTGAGAACAAGGTTACGGCAATGAACCAAACTGATCTCAGCTCTCAGGGAACCTGCAGTCACATAATACATATGGATACAGGAAAACATGCTAAGGAACTCTAGTCATACCACTTTTCTCTGGCTCCTAAGAGGGAGAAAGGCCCTGAACTGAGCCATGGAACTTAATATTCTTTGGAGTGTAAGAAGAAGAGGATTACATGAGCGAGCTTTCATTTTCTACCACCAACCTAAACAAGTAAAGAGAAAGACAGCTCTGGTGTTGGGGTCCAGTTTGGTGACCTCCCTAATGATCAATCTGTTTGCTGTTTCTTCCTTAGCCATCTTGAACCCCCCCCCCCCACCCCCCCCCCACCCCAGCTGGGTGTCTTACATTGCTGCCTGCACACTCTCCCATTTTGGAGTAAAAGGGTGAGAAGGAAATTGGGGTCCGATGTGCGGACAAGATAGAGTGTGTGCTCCAAACATTCATTCTTCTAAAATTGAAGTTATGACCTAATAATACCCTCTCCGAGCGGCCTGACATGAAGAAAGTGGAAACTTGAGAGAGAGCCGTGGCCTGAAAATGTTCCCAGGCAGCAGGCTGAACTCTGTCAGATCAGCCCTGCTGAGAGGGAGTGAGAGAAACGTATTTAATGTAGCATGTGAGGATGAAGGAAGGCGAGGATGTCTGTCTGCTGGTGTGTGTGTGTGTGTGTGTGTGTGTGTGTGTGTGTGTGTGTGTGTGTGTGTGTGTGTGTTGGGGAAGATCCTGGGGCTCAAACCATGAACTGTACCTACAGAGTGCTTTTGTGATTCCCTTTCTTTCACAAGCCCTTAAGCCATATCTAACTCTGTCTTCCTCTAATTGTCAGAGACGCGTGGTTAAATTTTATCAACTTGAGTTCATCCTGGAGGTGATGAGACTTGCGCTGTTAACCATTTTAAGAATATACCACACAGCCAACCTCCTGCATGCACGCAGAATGTGTGCAGATTTGCAAGTGGAAATCACCTTTGTTCTTCTTCCTTTCTTCCTCGCTGAAAAAAAAAATGCAAATGCACCTGGGGGAAGTTAGTAGCTCCTCTGGCTATGTAAAGCCCCTGTGAGTTCAGTAGTTACACATCTACATGATTTTCAGGCAGAAAATTTTTTTGTCACTGTAGCCAAGTTTCTGCTTTCATAGCAAAGCCGAGAATAGCAGGCCATGTAAACCAGTCACTAACTAATACCCTGTATCCTATGTGTTGAACTTGACAACAAGGAGAATTTATATGTTTTCTCAACAAAATAGCAAATGATGGCAGTATCATGGCTCTTCAGCAGCAAGCAGAGTCAAGTATGCCAGTCTAAATGTATGAATGCAAAGTGGGGGCTCCTGGTCAGTGGGTTAAATTTTGTAGGCCAATACCAGGTTCCTATTATACTCAGATTTTGCTAGTGTTAGTTAGTTTTTACTAATTTTTTCTTCAAAAAGATCTTTTTACAGTGTATGTGTGTGTATGTGTGTATTGCTTGTTTTTTTGTTTGTGTGTTTGTTTATAATCCTTGTTTAGAGAAAGGGGCCTTTAGACAGAGAAGGCAGTCTGGGTGGAGGCAGAGGGCTTTGGGCATCTGTGTGCGAGAACACAGTTCACCATGTAAAACAAACAGGGCTTTCCATAGACATGGTCCAGGGGCTTTAGAGATTATCCACCAACTATGAGATGGCTCACTCTAGCTCCCGCAGGGTTTTGGGTGGTGATCCCAGGTCCACTACCCTGTGGTTTCTATTCCTTTCTCAGCTCTTTTCTTTGGAGCCGTGGAACACCCATAAGGTACCAGCCATTGTACAATATACAAGAGCCACAAAGCAAATCAAGTGTGGTTTTTTGATTCTGGGTCTTTTTTTTTTTTTTTTTTTTTTTCCTGTTGGGAGTAGGGGTGGTAGGAGAAACAGATAAGTCATCCAACTGTGGCTTATAAGGAGGGGTGCTACAGGAGGGCTGTAACTACACTGGCAGGGGAAGAGCAGCCCCATGATAGAGCTGACCCCTGAGCTGAATTTGAGGCTAGGAGATGAATAGATGGAGGCAAAGGGCATTTCACACAGAGGAAAAGGGCGATGGGAAGGGAGCATCATCTTCAGAGAACACTGGCTGTTTTGTGGGCCTCGAGTAAGGGTCCTACCTCTGTGGCAGGTGGCGGGAGGAAAGGTAGCAGGAGCATGCCGGAGCGTGGAGGGCTTTAGTTGGTCAGCAGTCTGAATCACATCTGATGGTATCGTCAGAATATTAATTTGGAGGCTTCAGCCTTCTGAAGATGCCTTCAAATTAAACTTGTCTTGCCTTGGAATGTCAGCATCAGACACTTTTAGTTTTAATCTCTGACACCTTTGCAAAGCCTCCTTTAACCTAAGAGCCCTTGTCTGTGAAAAGGATGCTGCGAACGCTTCCTGGCTTCCGCGGTGATGAGGGAGTTTGCACAGCAGCTGACAGAGCACTTGGCTCTGGGTTGATTGCCATGACATGTTTGTTTCCCCAGGGTTCCATCCAAAGTCCCCACCTTGACTGTTGTGACCTCTAACGTTAGCTCTGCCATTAGACTGAGGTTGTTTTGCAAGTGTCCTTCCATTTTAAACCTGACTGTACATCTCTATGAAATAAAGACCAAAGCAAACTTTTCCCTGAGCACGTCCTAAGGCTTGAGAGAGGGTGATCGGGAAAGTATGGCTTTTCTAGATGATGGAGGGTTTTTAGCAGACAGTGAAGACAGATGGAGGGGATTGTTGGGAAAGAAGGAAAGTAGACAAAAAAGATGTGGGGGTGGGGGTTGGGCTTGATTGACATGTATGGAGGAGACAGTGGTGCTGTGACAGGTAGCTGGTGTTTGAAGAAGGGTTTGAGCCTCCTCAAATAAAGAAACAATATGTCTACTGTAGAGAACATATATTTGTCAAAGCAGGGGTTAAAAAGGACAACAGGTAAGAACTACAGCAATCGAAGATCCAGGGTGTAAAAGAAGGCGATTTATGATGACACAGCAGCTTGTATTAGAAAGGATGCATGGCCTGAGAGAGGTTAGGCTGGGGAGGGAGGGCCAGCTACCCTCATTCCCTCGGTCCTATTAGCCAAGAAGAAAGGAGATGTGGGAGGCTGGGTGGTGAATTCAGGGGATGGATGGAAAGGGGAAGAGAGGAAATTAAGTTATTGAAATAGGAGGGAAGGCAAGGGTAACACTGATGTGTAGGCTTTGTTTGTACTGTTCTGTTAAAATAATGACCACCGCATTTATTTATTTATTTATTTATTTATTTATTTATTTATTTATTTATTTATTTATTATTTTTGCTAAATAGGTAATCCTGATAATCATGGGGGAAGTGGTATAGTTAGATAGAGCAAGATGAACTTCTGTGAATTTTATAGGAAAACTTGTCTCTAGTTGGCAGTCTTATGCTTACCTTTGGCTTCAGTTCCGTGTCATGGTTTTCTGTGCCAGTTCTTCAGGAAGGAGCTGGCAGGTGCTGTACATGGACACATGTCATTGGGTTCGGCATACTGTGTCTCTCCTTGCATCTTTAGCAAGGGTGTTATCCTAAGGACTGGTTCCTATTAGTTCTTAGGAAAATGAGAACTCTAGACTCCTAACATGTTGGGGGTGGGGATTATTTTTCTGACATCGGGTTCTGCCAAACAGTGCGCACACGACGTGCCTTAAGGAGAAGCAGGGGTACTTCAACTGCCTCGTAGTGGGCGTGTGGTGGTTGCCCAAATGGTGGCATAGGGAAAAGCAAGACACTTCAGGCAGCATGCATTATCACAGGAGGAGAAAGTCAGGCTAGGGCTGGAGACAGTGACGTTCTCAGGGAAGAAAGCCATTCTTATGCATCTTACTGGTGGATGCAGCTTAAAAGCAAGCAGACAGTCCGCCCCATGAAATGACTGCTTAGATCTGAGTAGATGCTAGTGCACTGTGCATCCCATTTGGTTTCCTTATCTACCTCAGTAGAGATAAGCATGTCTGTCTGCCTTGGCGTCGTACATGATTTTGTGGGTGTTTCAGATGGCTACTGAGCACTGATCACCAGCACGTTCTGAGGCGGAGGTAGCCGCGATGAGGCATACTTTTCTTCACACCTGTTTATCATTTTCCCTTCTAAAGTGTAGCTATGTGCTCAATGATAGACCAAAAATGTTGGTATGAGAGAGCTTTTAAAATACCGTGATTTATTTCTATGTCCTCCTGATAAGAAATATCAGGGTGCTCTTCAGGGTTTAGTTTTAGTTTTTTCTTTTTGCATTTACAAAAAATTTACTTCATTGGACATTCTTTTTCTTAAATGCTTCCTACAACACATTTGACAGAGATCCTCTCGGCCACTGAACTGTAGCTACAAGTACCAACATTCATGAATCCTAGGAATAACTGTTTATTTAAAAAGTTGTAAAATAATAGATATCTTAGGACTTAACTTATAGAAGCCAAAGCACTTCATGCTAAACGTATAATACTCATATAAGGCCATGTGCATATGGGACTGTTATAAAAATAAAGAGATTAAAAAATTAAGATAGTGAGTGTTTCCAGAATGTGGGAAAGGATTGGGCTTGGGTGGAGAACAAAGGATCTTAAGTGATTGTGTCAATACTTGAGGCAAGGAGACATTTCTCTTTCCGTAGGTGGCAGGTAAATGGAACCTTGGCATAATGTAAATGCCACGATGCATAGTAGATCACAGTGTGCTCATAGTAAATATATATCATAAATATGTACTTATGTTTTAACTTGAAAGCCTTTCTCTGAGGGATGTAAGGATCATGACCTAAAGGAACTTAGGTCTTTCGAATACGAAAAGACATTTGCACAGACAAATGCCACAAAGTGCTGACAAGACCAGAGAGTCATCTAAGCCACTTAGTGTTTGTTCAGTGATAGAGAAGGGCTTTTTCCGTCATTGTCTTCTCCTCAAATGAGAGAATCAGTAAGTGCCGTAGTTAACGTGTGAATGAAGTGTTAAGAAGGTATGTAGAAACATCCAGTGGGATGCAGGAACATTTCTTCAAAGAGATGACATGTATTAAAACTTAATCACAAAAGATGGATAAAATTCCAAGGTAGGTAGTTTGTAAAAAGCACACTTGGGGCCTGAAAGGTAGTTACATGGTTAACAGCACTGCCTGCTCTAACAGAAGGCCCAGGTTCAGTTCCCAGCAACTACATGGCAGCTCACAACTACTGGAACTCCAGAGGATCTAACACCCACTCTGGTCTCTGTGGCTATCAGGCACTCATTTGGTGTACAGACACACACATGCAGGCAAACACGCATTCACATAAAACACATCGTTTAAAGAGGCAAAGCTTAAAGGGGAAACTCTGTGAACAAAGTGTATACCACTGTGTGAGGACAGGTCATGACTGGAGGCTGACAGAGAAGCCAGTTCACAGAAAGATGCAGTGAGTGTTGAATGTGGTGGAAAGATGGCCTGGGAACAGGTTCTGGGCATACCATCCCATCATGCCAAGGTACTTTGTCTTCATGGTGCAGCCCTGGGCAGAGCTCCTATTTTGCTTTGAAAAATCCATCCATCCTTATGAAAGATTTATCTAGTGGCAGTTTAGAGACTAAGTTGGGACAAATGGAGCTAGACAGATGTAAAACTGCAGGCCAGAGATGATGGCAAGCAAGAGCAATAGAGATATGCTAAGTGACAGGGAGAGGTGGCGGGTTGGCAGGGGTGTCTGGAGTGACTTCCTCTAGCATTTCTTACCTTTTCCTATGACTATTCCTCAGTGCATCCTCCTTCATCTCCTGGACCCTGTCCTTGATCCATCTAAGTGCCATGGACTGGTTAAGGAAAGGAGGCAGCAACTGAAATTATCCAGTATTGGTAAAAAACAAAACAAAACAGACCCACTTGGGAAGAGTGAGAAGCATTTGACTGTTGCACACACATACCTACCCCCAACACACCCCACCCCGCCCCACACACAGGGGGCCGGAGGCACATACATCATACATACCAAAGGAAAAAATTGAGGAATGTTTACATTTCAGTAAGAATGATTAGAAATGTTTCGGAGTTCTGTTGTGCCTTAGTCAGTACACGTTGCCAAACATGCTTTACTGTTCCTCGCTGTTGCTCTCCAAGACTTCTCTTGAGAGGCCAACACTGTGGTGAAGAACAGAGAAATGACTCCTCATAGATCGTAATTGGGAAGGTTCATGTGGGCCTTTGGTTGTTACTTTCCTTTGTTAGCTAGTCTTGTTAAGAGTGGTTTTCACATCGTGCCATGGTGGCGCACACCTTTAATCCCAGCACTCGGGATGCAGAGCCAGGCGGGTCTCTGAGTTCAAGGCCCACCTGGTCTACATAGTGAGTTCCAGGACAGCCACACAGAGAAACTCGCCTTGGAAAAAAAAAAAAACTAACTGAATAAATAAATATTTAAAAAGAGTCCCTTTTCCTACCTCTTCAGGGTTAAATACTGGGAAAAAAAATTTTTTTGTTAATAAAAAAGTTGGATTGTATCAGTATATAGTCAAATTTCCCAACACAGAGAATTTAAAATATGGAAGGAATGAAACAATTCTTTCTCCTGATAGACTGTAGTCATTTGTATTATCACCAAAGGACTCTGACTTGTCTTGAATTACTCTTTATGAGAAACAGCAACACTTTGCCCAAAGGTGTTTATTTTTTTTCACACTTTCTTGGATGTTTGGGTATTTCGTGATTACATGCCTGCAAAGTTCCTTTGTCCTAGGTGCTAGAGCCTCTTGCTCATCCTCTGGTCTCTACATGCGATGCTTGATAATTGCCTTCTGCATGGGAGTCAGTATCTTACAAGTGAAGAAAGTTAATTCTTACTGTGATACAGCCATGCGGCATTTAGTTGTACACCATCTGGTCCTTAAGGACATCTGGCTGGATAGTTAGATCATCTGCCTGCTCTGAGATTCCTCATAAGCTCTTGAGGGTGTTTGGGGAGTTCATAGTTTTAGGAAGAGTTTTGATGGTTTTCTCCAGCAGTGAAGACCTCTGCTATATTTGCCTTTTGCTTAGGAAAAAAGTCCCATACACCCTGCTTAGTGCGCATTGGTGCCAATGTATCATTTGCTCAGAATGCGAGCGATGCTGGGCATGGGATATGTGCCTTTCATTGGTCATTAACAAGAGATGTTCTCAAGTTAGTTCGATGAGAACAGCAGTGACAGTGGGACCCATCAGTCAACGCTCTCAGTGTTTGCTCATTGGCAGGCTGCGCATCCATTTGCTTCTGACAGCCAGCTTGTGTGTTTACTCCCTGTAAGAGGACAGTGAGCTGCACTGTCATCTGGCAGCCAAGTCCGTCACTGTGTTTATTATATATTTTCCTACTCTTGTCCATCTTTTTTTTCTTTGTAACAGCACAGGCATATGTTGACAGGAATTCTCGAGGCTTCTGGTCTTTCTACCATTCTTGCTTTCAACTCATCTGTTCCCTTGATCCTCCTCCTTCTCATGCCTGTTTCTCTCTCACTCTTTGCTCACCTCCCTGTTGCTCCTCACATTCCCTTTTTCAGACTTATTTTTTTTGATAATGCTTTGGCTTATTTGTCCCTTCACATGAGCTTTCCAAAGATTTCTCCCTCTAGGCCTACTAAAGTACAAGTTATACAAAAGTAATCTTTACTTATTTTTGGTTTTGTTTTGTTTTTGTGAACCAACATGTTTTTTCCTATCATTGGTACTGTTCTCTCAGAAGTGGTATTGATTTTCATTTGGACCTTTGCACCCCTTGTTGTCTTTGATTTCGAAGTTAGAAGCCTCACATCTATAAATTCATTCATGTTTGCTATAATTACAAACGCTAATCATTTCTGTGCGTATGATCTGTTTTGTCTAGATGTGGAGGAGAATCGGGAGACAGTGAGTGCAAAACAAATCCAGAGGGAAAGAGAGGGCCATTCAAAATGTTTTTGTTAAAAATAATGAAATGAATTTTGCTCAAGACGTGGAAAACTTCACTCCTTTTCTCCGTGACAGAGCAGTCGGGTGGCTGGTTTATGTAGGAAGTTTAGGATTCTTATTGGAGGCAGCACTGGGAGAACAAAGGAAAAGTAGGGAGTTGGGATGGTCAGACCACAAGCAGCGTGTTCAGGCTTAGTAGTGAAGAATTGTAAATCCTTGTCAAATCTTTCTTAAATGCCCACAGCATGTGAAAGTGAGCATCGTCTGGACTGTCCACTCAAGTCTATAGAGCCAGCAAGTGCAGCAGACCCCTGGCCACCAAGGACCACCTGGTGTTTTAATCACCTCTTGATCACTAGAATGAAATAGGAACAATGTGACTCTACTTACTACAGCGTGCCTCTGTTTCTGTAAGGCTTTTGTAAATACCCTTTATTGTTGTGTGCTGTGTGTTGTGTGTATTGTTGTGTTACTGAGTGCTAGTTGTTAAATCAGGACCTCACACATGCTAGGCAAGCATTCTGCCGATGAGCACTGCCCAGGCTCTGGTCAAGGTCTCTGTGTTTCCTTCTTCCGTTCCCTTAGATGTCCTGTGACCTTGGCAGCCAGCACTCTCAGTAACACATAGCCACCTAATTCCAGAAGATTATTTACCTAGCTCTTCCATTTGTCAGGCTAATGGCGAATGACTGTGAAATCCATCCCCAGCATTTCTGCCCACTCTACCCTCAAAATGCCTTTGCTTGATTATTTAAAGAGAGCTATGTAATGGGTAGAGAAGCAGGGCAACTTGGGTTTTATAATGACTTATTTAAATTCAGTTCCAAGGGAAATGGCCCCGCTTAACTCAATATGGAAGGAAGATGTTGGGAGCGCATGTGCATTAAATGACTTCAGTGTGCAGCCACGTTTGTCAAGTCCCACTGGCTTGGCACACGCCTTGTAATTGTATGCAAGGACATAGTTTGGGTTTTGAGTGACTTATATTAGTCTGTTCCATGAAGGCTGACAGGCACTAGTTTTGTTTAAAAAAAAAAAAAAAAAAAAAAGCAAAGCAAAGCAAAAAAACCTATGTGGAGCTTAATACCCCTGTGTGGTATTTACAAGTCCAAGGAGAGGGTCAGAACTGTGCCCAACGTTTAGTGGCTGAGAGTCCAGGAGACAGAGAGATGGTTAGAAACTTGTCCTCCAGTGGCTGTAGTAACAGAAATGTCCTGTAAATTTCAGCATGCTTTCTTCCAGAAGCATAGAGGTCTCTAGTGAATCTGTATTTCAGTAGCACAAGACTTTGGGCGTTGGAATCTGTTTTACACACTGGTGGCCTGAACGTTCAGCTGTTAATGATTTTTCTCAGCCAACTTAGCATAATGTGCCTTTCTAGCTAAAGGTGTCTTATAATTGATGGACTATTATACTAGTTGCTGCCATTTATTATGCTTCCTGTGTGTCAAGACTCATTCCAAGGCCTCCTTTTATCTTCTCAATTAATCCTTACAATACCTCTGGTTTGTAGCTTTCTGCTCAATTCTGGCCTTTTATTTCTGGGCCTTTCTTATTCAAAATGAATTGGCCAGTGGTTTATAAATGCAGGCACGTGAGCAATTTAGCACACTTCTCCCCACATGAAAAGCCTTACCTCCCTCTTGGTGATTTTAAGTGCTGTGTGGCAGAAGGCAGAGGGCATCTGTAAAACAAGAGAAAGCAGTAGGCTTTGTTGGAGGGGAGATGGGAGGGGGCGGAGTCCACGTGTGAATGGCCACAGATACCCAGAAGCCCACAAAACAAAGTGTCAGGCCTTTTTTCTTTCTTCCTTTAGCCATTTATTCTTCTGTAGCCGAGTAATGTTCCCTGCCCTCTCCAGGAGAGAACCTCTCTCTCTTTGTGGCACTAATTTAGGAATGGTGACGCACTGCAGTTAAGCAGCAGGAAAGTAGAGGATTCGAAGGCTGCCCATTTCCTCCACGCCTCCCCACTGGCGTGCCTACGCCCCAGCCCAGCCATCGGGCATGTGCATGATCAGAGCGAGTGGAGACCCAGTGCCTCCCAGGGTCCCTGAAGAGCAGTGGACACTTGTGTTTCTAAATCAGTCTGACAGATTAGAATGTCTTCCTACATTATTGCCACTCGTATTATGACAAAGTCACTCACAGGGAAATCAGACCAATAGTAGAAGAGTCATCTTTGGCTCAGGAAGGCTAAACTTTGTCAAAATCGGAGAGAAACATAGCAGGTGTTTCAGTCTTACTGGGCCTACATGGAGAATGGAGTAAAGCAGAGTGGTGAACAGACGGGAAAACTTCTCTCCTTCACAGTGTCTGTGACTGCTCCGGGCACATCACTAGCCTTTAATAAACCAGGAAGCAAGTCCCCAGGAAGCAAGTCCCGTTGCAAATGTTCCCAGGCCCCAGACCTTCGCTTGCCCGGCCCTCTCCCTAGGAGTCCTGCAGAACTGAGTTTTCTCAGCTGGTGCATGACGGTGAGCAGCTGCCTTGCAAAAGTGTTGCGTTCTTCTCCTTGTGTTTGTGGAGATCCTGCCTGGTACCTCCTTGTGGCCTCAAGAAGTCTGGATGCGACACGCTTCACAGTGTTAGTGACCGAGAAATGACAGACGTTCCTCTCTCAACAGCGCGATTCGGTTCTAGGGGACCCTTTTGTTCCAGTGGACCGCGGCTCAACAGCATGGATTTGGGGCAGGCAAGTCCAAGAGCAGCATGCCAAGGACAGACAGGAAGCTGGCATCTCCAAGGCTGCCTCTGCCCTCCTCTTTAGATCGCTGTTGTTCAGCGCTTCCTGGGAAAAACAGTCACCATGACCCTACTTTTCCCTTTCCGCTTTCGGTGACATGGGGGAACAGGACGCAGTCCAGGGACTTGTGTGTCCTTTTGAACCAAAGGGAAGTATGGGGCCATTTCACTTACTTGCTGGCGAAGAACCTCATGTCCCTGCTCCTCCTACTTTCTGTCATCATTTCTGTTGTTTTAAGATGTTATGACCTTGAATACTGGAAAGTAAGCCTTGTCTGTCTGGGTATTGCATTTGTATCAGGGCTCATTACTTATGATTCCAGCTTCCGGGCATCTTCCTTGGTATCCCTTTTCCAACCTGCCCAGCCACTCTGATGCCTTGGACCAAGTCTCTTGGGTACAAGCGCAGTTGGCGTGGGGATTTTTCTTAGACCTTTGGGTAGCTCAGAATCTTGCTTGTGTAGGTTGCTGAATGGGTATTTATTCTAAGAAGGAAGAGAGGATAAAATAAGAGGGGGGAGAGAGGGAGGGCAGGAAGAACTTGTTTTGTTCACTGAAGCCGAAACCCAGGGCCTCATGCATTCTAAGCAGGTGCTCTACCATCAGGCAGCACCCCGGATTTCTTTCTGCTACCTTTCATTTTTGTGTAGGGTCTTGCTGATCACCAAGATGGGCCTCAAAGTTGCTTTGTAGCCTAAACTGTCTTCGAACTCACTCTTCTCCCATATCAGCCTCCCAAGAAACTGGGTTTATGAGTCTATACCACCGCACGTCGGCCGGCGGGATGAAGCTATTAAAGGCAGAAGTCACTGAGATTAAATGTGCTCAGCATGCGTTCACTCAAAAGCATTTTTGAGCATTCAGTCCAGTGTCCCAAATGCTGGGGTAGATGTGTGACTGAGCACTATGCTTCATAAGTCAAGAGAGCACCCTCTTCTGGCTGGGCAGACCTGCGGACCTCTCCCAGGAAGGGACTTGGTCAGCGCCCCAAAGACCAGTGGTAGTTCGGGGAAGGAGGAGGAGAGACCTGCCCTATTTAGAGGGACCTGTCAGCTCTGCAGGGATCAGAAGACGTGAAGACTAGAAAAATGCAGAGACAGCATGAGAAAGCAGTCGGCTTGAGCAGAGACTGGAAGTATGGGTGGGGACTTCTTGCACACTCAGTAGCTGTGGCCTGTTGTGAGTGTCTTTCCGTGGCCTGGGTTTATAAGTCTTTTAAACCCATGTTGGTGATTTGTCCTCATTCTTCCTGGTCAAGAACGTTGGCCTTCTGTAAGCACGGCTGGAGAAGAAAGGGAAAAACAATTACAAGCAACCTCTAGACCAGTGGGTTGAGACCTGTGAGTCAAGACCTCTGGGGCGGGGTGTTGACTCTGTTTCTTAGCAATTAAACTTTATTATGCAACCCAACTAGCTTATAAAAGAAGGAAAAAGGTTAAAGGGACGAAAGAGTGAACCTTCAGGTAGCCGTTCCACGGGACGGATCCTTAGGTGTCTCTCTGGCCGGCGTGCTGATCCAGCTTGTCCGCTGCTCCTGCACCCTCTCCCTGCAGCCGACTTTGTTTTTCTCTCTTCCCCAACTCCCTCAGTCACGTGGGGAGGACCGGCTCCTTCTCCCGGTGAGGGTCCATTAGAAAGACAATAGACCAGGTGGGGTTCCCAGGTCTGCTTCCAGAATTCCAAACCCAGGATGGCTCCACTCAGTCTGTCACAAGCTATTCATGGGGTGCCCAAGGGTAAAGCCCACCAAGACTGCTCCCACTTGTGACAAAGCTTACTCCTTCCCACACATCCCCCTTCTCTTTAAAAAAAATCAAGAACTATAAACACACATATACATATATACATAATCATCAGGTATCAAGTACATAACCAAGTCCTTTTATACTAGTTAACCTGAGAAAAAATATTCCACTATTCTACCAAAGAGAGTCCCTTTTTTTTTTTTTTTTCATGAGAAATTTCAATTATCCATCTATAAAGGTGTTTTTAATTCTTAAACTAAAGCTTCTAGTAACACTGTGGCTATCTAGTCTTCAATCCCATCAGAGATCCAAGAAGGAAAATCTATCTAATAAAGGATGTGCTGGCAGGCAACTTTCAAGTTGCATAGGACAGAGAGAGCAGACTGCCTGGATATTCACCGAAGTCTCTCCTTCATTGGGGCAATCAGTCTTCAGCCTTATCGGCCCAAAACATCCAACAAACTGCTTTTTGAAGCAGGAAATCCGACGGTCCGGTCCATCTAGTCTCTTCAAAGCTGGACAGTCAACTTTCCAGCATCACTGTTGATCATTGCAGCCAGTCAGCCTGTCATCAGCAGTAGAGATAAGAGCATTTTCTCTGTCCAGTGACCATTCTGTCACCTGCGTCTCTTGAAGCCCCCATCTTCAGTGATGCAAATGGAGAAGCGGCCAGGAGTAGATGTCTCTCTCTGTCAGGAAAGCCCTCATCTTTAAATGCCATATTCTGTGGATCTCTGAAGAGTTTGAAAACCAACTCTATCTATTCCTACAGTTAGCTACTATTCCTTTGGAGACATATACAAAAAATTAAACAAACCTGTTCTATGACAAAGTAAGTTAGTATTTAGTAGGATTTTTTCGTAACTAAATATCAACTTTTATCCCCAATCTTCCTGAACAGTTTTTCCTAAGACATTAGTGGTACATGAATAATACATTAAATAAACATTGAATAAAATGAACTTAAGTTTCTAACATACAATATATAATATTTTGTCAACATATAACATACAATACATAAAGCAAAAATGAAAGACAATATACAATTTAAATTTTTATCAATGAAGCAAAAGTTGAAGTCTTAAATTTCCATCAATCAAAAGTCTTAAATTTTCTTCAATCTACAATACCAATGTAAGATTTTTGAAGTTAGTAGATTCAATAATCTACTTTTAGTCTACAAACATGTGTCCTCCCTTCCTTCCCCCCTTTCCCTTAATATTAAAAGGGATAGAAAGTAAGAGAGAAAGAAAGACAGAAGAAAGAAACCCCCAAATGAACGTTTATTAATTGTAACTAACCCCGTTAGGCAAAGATGAGCATTGGTAACCCACCAAAAACACCCACTCCACCTACTGGGAATGGGGGCGTCGTGTTCTCAAAATTACTTTATGCTGTTTCGGAGAAAAATCTTTTTCGGGTACCCTAGAAAAATAATATATTGGCCAAGTGCTGGAAAAGCTAGCTGTTTTTGTCCAGTCCTTTTGGGATCGATCCTTTTGGCTAGCCGATTTATTGTTAATATGCATGCAAATTCGGGAAGAAGCAGTAGTGCCAGTGGCAGAAGTTCGATCTTCATAATTGTCCTGTTTTTTGCTCTGAAAGTAAACAGACTTTTGAAATCATTAATATGGATGTTAGTACATGTATAATTTTTCAAGGAAACATCAGTTGAGGCACCTTGCTCAAGATGCCAGAGGCATGCTGTTGAGGTTAAATCACCCATGCTGCCTGCTTTGTCTACAGCCTTGTCCTGCTTTTTGCAAATACAGGGCTCTACCTGCATATACACCAACAGGACAGAAGAGGGCATTAGTTCTCCAAGCTGTAAGAAACAATGTCAAGTTGTTAAGGACCAGGTAGCTCTTAAGACTCACTTGCTATATGGTCAGATCTAATCTTTATAAGTTTAGTTGGTAGCCATATTTTTTCATTTCCTGTGGAAACATATGCATACCCATGACCCCATCTCAAAACTACCGCAGGTTTCCATTTCATACTTGACAAGTCCTTGTAGAATATTGGTTGACCCAATTCCTCAGTTCTTTCTATCACCCAATGTCTCTCCGCAGCTGACGTCCCTTCATCATTCACATTAAGAAAATTTAGAGTCAACAAAGCATTATTTAATCGGTCCCGGGGTGTCTTTACCCTTCCCTTTTGTTTAATAAGCATTTCTTTTAAGGTACGATTAGCTCTTTCCACAACTGCTTGTCCTGTGGGGTTGTGAGGTATACCAGTAATATGTTTTATATTATAATACATAAAGAAGTTTTTCATCTTAAGGGACACATATGCAGGAGCATTGTCAGTCTTAATTTGTGCAGGTATTCCCATAAATGCCATTATTTCCAGCAAATGAGTAATCACACAGTCAGCCCTTTCAGAACTTAAGGCAGTTGCCCACTGAAAACCTGAATATGTATCAATGGTATGATGCACATACCTCATTTTCCCAAATTCTGCAAAATGAAACACATCCATCTGCCAAATTTCGTTCCTTTTGTTACCTCTAGGGTTAATTCCCACAGGTAATGGTAGTTGACTATATAAGGAACATGAAGGACACTTATTAATTATTTCTCTGGCTTGTTGCCAAGTGATAGAGAATCTTTTCTTCAACCCCTTACCATTGACATGATGTTTTTCATGAAATTTTGAGGCTTCGAATACATTACCTATTAATAATTTGTCGATCTCTTCATTTCCTTGTGCCAATGGGCCTGGTAAACCTGTATGGGATCGAATATGAGTAATATACAAGGGATAATTTCTGCTTCTGATGACCTGTTGCAGTTCTATAAATAAGGTAGTCAATTCTGTGTTATCAGGAGTAAATTCAGCAGTTTCTATATGCAAAACAACTCTTTCAGCATATTGAGAGTCAGTAATTATATTAAGAGATTCAGGAAAATCTAACAATACCATAAGGATTGCATATAATTCTGATTTTTGAACTGAGGTAAATGGGCTTTTAATCACCTTGGTCATTTTCTCAGACTTATAACCAACCATACCTGATTTATTTGCGTCAGTGAAAAAGGTGGGTGCCCCTGAGATTGGTGACCTCTTTACAATACTTGGAAGGATCCAATTAGTTCTTTTTATAAACTGTATACGTTTGCTTTTTGGGTATCTATTGTTAATGTCTCCCAAATAGTTACTACAAGCTTTTTGCCAATCTTCATTAATTACCCATAAAGACATAATCTCAGAATCAGTAAGAGGCACTACAATTTCCGTCGGGTCCATCCCTGACAGTTGGCGCAATCTTATTCTTCCCTTTGTAATCAATTCAGAAATTTTCTCTATGTATGTTTTCAATTTTTTGCTCTGTTTATTTGCCAGAAATATCCATTCTATGATCCTGTCTTCCCTTTGCATAAGAAGCCCAGTTGGAGAATGTTTCGAAGGCAAAATAACCAGAATGCAACCAAGTTCAGCATCGATTCTATCCACATATGCCTTTTGAAGTTTTTGCTCCACCAGAATTAACTCCTTTTCTGCCTCAGCGGTCAGACATCTAGGACTGTTTAAATCCGAATCCCCTTGTAAAGTTTGGAACAAGTTACTTAGCTCATAGGTAGCTAACCCAATTGTAGGCCTTAACCAGTTAATATCTCCCAATAATCTTTGAAAGTCATTAAGAGTTTGCAATTGATCTCTACGGATCTGTACCTTTTGTGGTCGAATTTTTTGTTCACTTATTTTATAGCCTAAATAGGTAATAGAATCTCCTCTTTGTATTTTTTCCACAGCAATCTGTAATCCCCAGCATGGTAGAATTCTTTGTGCTTCCTGAAACATTTTTTCTACAACACTAGGATCAGAATCAGCTAGCAGAATATCATCCATGTAATGGTATATGATAGATTGAGGAAATTGCTTACGAATTATTTCTAAAGGTTGTTGCACAAAATACTGGCATAAAGTTGGGCTATTCAACATTCCCTGTGGAAGTACCTTCCAATGATATCTCTTCATTGGAGAATTACTGTTCAGAGTAGGTACTGAGAAAGCAAACCTTTCCCTGTCCTTCTCATGTAAAGGTATGGTGAAAAAACAATCTTTTAAATCAATTGTAATTATATGCCAAGACCTAGGTAGCAAGGAAGGCAAAGGAATTCCAGGTTGAAGTGAGCCCATGGGTTGAATCACCTTGTTTATGGCCCTCAAATCTGTTATCATTCTCCATCCACCTGATTTCTTTCTTACCACAAACACAGGGGAATTCCAGGGACTGGATGATTCTTCGATGTGTTGAGCCTCCAGCTGCTCTTTCACTAAACCGTGAAGCGCCTGTAACTTTTCTTTTGTTAAGGGCCACTGCTCCTGCCATACAGGTCTGTTTGAAATACATTTTAGGGGCAAGGCGGTTGGTATCTCAGCAGTGGCCCCTCTTAAAAATTTTGACACTCTAAACCTGAAGAGTTCTGAGGTTGGACAATGGGCATAGCTTGTAGTCGCCCCTGATCACTTACATGAATCTCTTCCCCAGAAGCGTGTGCCAGTTCACCCATAGTTTCAACCTTGTTTATCACGGTATTTGCAGGAATAGTAATCTGAGTACCCCATTGCTGTAAGAGGTCTCTTCCCCATAGATTTATGGGAATGTCAGCCACATAGGGTTTCAGCCTCCCTATCTGCCCATCTGGTCCCACACACTCAAGCCACTGTACACTTTGTTTTATTTGAGATAGCTTACCAATTCCTACAATTTCTGTACAAACCTTCTTAAGTGGCCAATTTTGGTTCCAAGACTTCTGGCAAATGATGGAGACATCGGCTCCGCTGTCCACCAAGCCTTCTATTTTAACACCATTCAATTGTACAATTAACTTAGGTCTCTGATCATTAATTATTGTTTGCCAGAACACCCGGGTCCCTGTGCTTCCGAATGCACCAGTCCTTTCCACTGGAGCGGCTTTGCCTTTAATGTAAGGAAACAGTAGGAGTTGAGCAATTCTATCCCCGGCATTGATTTTCATCTCCTTTTTCACACATGCCATGATTTTTATTTCCTCTTTAGAATCTCCGTCTATAATACCGGGATGCACAATAAAACCATGAGAAGTCAGCCCACTTCTTCCCAGAACCATTCCTACTGTGCCTGAAGGCAAAGGTCCGAAAACACCAGTATTTAATTTGTAACATTCAACCTGGGGAGATAGGGTAAGAGACATATTTGAAGCCAGATCCAAGGCTGCACTGCCTTCAGTAGCATGCATTAGATCACTAACACTCAGTTCCCGTTTTCCTGTGGGTTTGTCCCTTCCTGACTGGCCAAAGGAATTCGGCTGGCATTGTTTATGGGGGCCCGAGCCGATGGCCCCCTCCTGCCGTTTCCCGTCGGCAAGATATTGCCTTGCACATCTCTCTTAGACTGACAATCCCGAGACCAATGTTTCCCTTTCCCACAGCGACTACAGTACCCTGGGAATCTTGGCACCTCATTACCATCATAACCAGAACCTCCTTGTTCTCTCCTACGAGTTACGTTTTCTCCTGGGTTATTGCGCCTTCTATCTCTACAGTTTCTTTGCACATGACCAATTTTACCACAATTGAAGCACCGAGTATTAGGATATCTGGGCTCTCTGGCTAAAGCTTGTCCCACAATATTATTTTGATACTCCTGAGAGTTGATATTAACTGTCTCCTTTACCCAGTCATCTAGTGGAGCGCCTCTTTCCTTTAATGGTCTAAGCACCCTCTTACAGTCAGCATTTGCATTCTCATAAGCCATGATAAGTTTTAATGCCTGTTTGTTGTCAGAATCTGGCATCACCTTATCCATTGCAGATCCTAACCTCTGCAAGAATTCTGTAAAGGGCTCCAAGGGTCCTTGGAACACTTTAGTAAAGGGAATAGTGGTTTTCCCAGGTTCCTCTACCAGCTCCCAAGCTCTCAAGGCTGCCTTACGACATTGTTCAATCACCCTATCTTCAGCTTGAATTTGTTCTCTAATATTAGTATATTGTCCTTCACCAAGCAATTGATCTCTATTAATATTTATTCCCTGTGTCGTATTTTCCTGTTCTATTTTTATAGCCTCTGTTCGCCACCATGATAACCACTGTAACTGTTGTGCTGCTTCCAATACCGCTGAAACTAAATTTTTCCAATCTTGGGGAACAAGTCTATTTTGTGTGGCCCAGCTATTTAACATTTGTTTAACAAATGTAGAGTGCATACCATATTTGACGACGGATTCCTTAAAATGTTTTAAATCCATCATGTCTACAGGACGCCAGGCCATTTCATAACCCTCAGCACCATTTTGCTCAGGTACATGTCTTACAGTGACTGGAAAAGCTGAAGGTGTCTGGGCGACTGTGGAGGTATCCTCCACTGGGACATTTACTTCCAAAGACCTTTTGGTCGGTCTAGCTTCCTTTGCCTCTGGTTTCTGACCTTCTCCATCCTTTTTAACCACAGGTGCCTTCTGCTTTTCCAACCCTTCCAGTTTTTTCTGCATTTTGCCCATTTGTTCAGTCAAGTCAGTAATTCTTTCCAAAAGGATAGAGCTTATTGACTCTTCTGGTTTTTTCTGGCTTTCCGGTCTCTCTATTTCCTGTCCTTCATCACTACCAATTACCAAAAATTCTTTCTGCTTTCCCATCCCTTCATTTTCTTTCCTCAGCCTTTCCATCTGTCCAGTCAAATCTGCAATCTTTTCCAAAAGGATAGAACTTACTGCCCCTTCCGGCTTTTCTATGTCATTAGCCTTTCTTTTAATCCTTCTAAACATGAAATATTGTAATAAAAGGACAATGAAAAAACAGAGAATTCCCTCTAAGTATAATGCAGGAAAAAGTTTTGCAACAGCAGTTGCAACTTTGCTGATACCCTGAAACAGCATTTCTATACCTTCGAATACTGACTCTTCCTCCGTACCCTTAGGGACTGTGGAACCCATCGGGCCCCACGTCGTGCGCCAGATGTTGACTCTGTTTCTTAGCAATTAAACTTTATTATGCAACCCAACTAGCTTATAAAAGAAGGAAAAAGGTTAAAGGGACGAAAGAGTGAACCTTCAGGTAGCCGTTCCACGGGACGGATCCTTAGGTGTCTCTCTGGCCGGCGTGCTGATCCAGCTTGTCCGCTGCTCCTGCACCCTCTCCCTGCAGCCGACTTTGTTTTTCTCTCTTCCCCAACTCCCTCAGTCACGTGGGGAGGACCGGCTCCTTCTCCCGGTGAGGGTCCATTAGAAAGACAATAGACCAGGTGGGGTTCCCAGGTCTGCTTCCAGAATTCCAAACCCAGGATGGCTCCACTCAGTCTGTCACAAGCTATTCATGGGGTGCCCAAGGGTAAAGCCCACCAAGACTGCTCCCACTTGTGACAAAGCTTACTCCTTCCCACAGCGGGGGTGTCAAATGACCCTTTCACAGGGGTCACCTGACTATCAGAAAGCATAGATATTTACGTTATGATCCATAACAGCAGTAAAATTACAGTTATGGAGTAGCAATGAAAATAATTTTATGCTTGCAGAATCACCACAACATGAAGGAATACATTAAAGGGTGACAGCATTAGGAAGGTTGAAAACTGCTGCTCTAAAGAAAGGGATATTGGGGTGGGCGGGGAACAAGGATACAGCTGTGATTTGTTTTTCTCTCTTATATTCTTCTGAAAAATAATAGAATACATTTTGAGAGACCACAGGGTACCTGGCCTCCGAGCTCCATTTCTTACAGCCTCTGCACCACACAGTTGAGGGACTCTCTCTGGTCTGGCTCTTGCAAATGCAGTATTGACCCAATGAGGTGTCTCCCATTTGCTACCATGGCCTGAGCCATCTTTGAATGCAAGTTCACAGAACTCCTTCCTGTATGACCATGCACGTACCGGACTCACGCACACTTTGCATGCTGTGATGTGAACTGCGTGCCTCTGGGTGTCACAACTCAATGTGTCAGACATGACCAGTATGTGAAACCCTTGCTGTCAGAAGTTCTCTGGGAGAGTTTTCACCTTCCTTTCTGCCTTCTGAGTGTAACCTCAGCATGCTTCAGGGTTAACCTTATATTTGGAAATTGCATTAAGCAGTTGGTTAATGCTGTCTTAACTTTCGCATGGAACATTTTTCTGTAGTTCTCTCCAGAAGCGTGATGGAAAAGCACAGATGGTTTGAGCCACACTGTGCTGTGTTCAATCCAGCTTCATTCAGGCGATGTAAACCACCCAGCCCACTTTTTTAGGAACTCAGAGCTAGAACTCAGACTAGTTACAGTGAAGACACAGACCCTGCCTCAGGGTGGATGGATTTCTACACCCATTTATATGAAAGAAAACATGAAACTAGATTATCATGGAAGGGAACTGTTTTTCTTTTTTCTTTTCTTTTTTCTTCTTTTGTAATTGAAGCTAAACAAAAGAATTTTTCAAGTATACTCTTGGTAGGAAGTTGAATTTATTGTGATCAGCTTCTGGTTAGGGACGCATCTCAGCGAAACTTGTAACACAAGCCTCCATAGCAGAGCTATAGAGACCTGTGCCGCTATCTTACGATAAATTATGTAAGAGTACCATAGCAGCTATGCGCCTGGGGATGTGGGAGGGATATTACATGATGGCACTGGCATCCCAGAGCTTCTGGCTTTTACATGGTTTTTGATGGACATCTCTAGTGAGTGCTTTCTCATCAGATGGCTTTAAAGAGGTAAGCATCCAAGAAAGAACCATGCCGGCACAGGCACAGGGACATCACTCCTGTTTTGCTTCCTGCCATTAAGGGCGGTTGTTTGATGTGGTGAGGAATGCCCTCAGGAAGTGAGGGTGTGGGCAGCTTTTACAAAGAGAGTGTGGCATCCACAGGGGCTTCGTGTGCTTGCACTCGGCACTGTGACCTTGTGATGCGAAGAACTAAGCACAGTCTTACGGCAGCTGCCTCCTCATTTAGATTGTTGGCCCTGCTTACTGTTGATGTTAGCCCTGGCCAAGCGTTGTTGCCTATGCACCCTTCATGCGTCGTATACTTAGCTGTAGTCAGAGCCCGGAGTGGCAGACAGATTACTGCGGCTGAGCCAGTGGAGTGCACTGCTGCTTCTCCAGCCAAGCTGGGTGCTACCATGCCCTCTTCTCTTTGATGAACTGTACTTGCAAA
Organism: Acomys russatus; assembly: GCF_903995435.1. Lineage (NCBI taxonomy): Eukaryota > Metazoa > Chordata > Mammalia > Rodentia > Muridae > Acomys > Acomys russatus. Next base: position 73,672,214 of record NC_067142.1, on the reverse strand, counting down.
CTCTGAGCCAAAGCAAATGATAAGTTGGCTAACATAGAGTTTTGTTGCATTAGGTCTTAGGTAGCATCTTGCACTCATGGATTTGATGCTCAATATTCTTACAGTTTTTCTCCTTAAGAAGCTAGATGGGCTAGGGCATGGGGAAGATACCTATAACCCCACAACTCAGGAGGCAGAGCAGGGGGTTCACAGGTTTGAGGCCCACCTGGGCTATCTTTTGAGATCTGGATTTTAAAAAAGAGAAAAAAAAAAAAAAAAAAAAGGAGAGCAGGTAGGTTATATTTTATTATTTTTTTCTTTTTATTTTATTCTTATTATTTTATTTTTTCTTATTATTTTATTCTTTTTATAAACCGTGAGATAGCAAAGAGGTGTTAGCGGCTAAATACAAGCACACTCCCCTGAGCACACTAGAAGTTGTGGTTAGCAGTAGAACTCTGTGGGCCAGAGATACGGTTCAGAGAGCAAAGGTGCTTGCAGTCAAGCCTGACCAACTGAGTTCAGTCCCGGAGACGCATATGATTGAGAGAGAGAACCAACTCCTGACAAGAGACAGAGGCATGCCATGGAATACTCACGTATACACGTATACATACACTATAGATGTAAAAAGTCTTTTGAAATAGAATTAGTATTACCTTTATAATGTTTTGAATGCCTTCAGATGCTATGGAAAAATTTCAGCCAGAGAAAAGATGTCATGAAAACACCCTGAGGCAGAGTTATAGAATTGCTTTTTTTTTTTTTTTTAAATGTTGCTTGTTTTCCAGCACCCTGTCCAATACCTTCCTAATAAAGGGCAATGGTTGTTTTAGTTATTACCTCTTAAAAATCGGTCTTGAAAAGGCTGCCTTAAATAGCCTTCCTTGGGAACATCCTAGAAACACGCTAACTTTGGGTTTTGTGAGCCCTCATTTGAGAAAGGTTGTCTTTTTCCCTCTGAGGGACCTTTCTAGGCATCCCAGTTAAACACTAGTGTCATTGCCATTGGAGAAAACACACTCTTGGGAATAACAGATTATTTTTCAAACACCAGATCTGTATTTAATAAAATGTCGTATGGCCTGCCATACTGACTGTGCTGTTAGAGAAATGCTCATTATAGGAATGAGACAGGGCTGGGCGGTTACTTTGTCTGAAAATGGCTGCATTTTCAGTTTTCCTAGCTCCATTTTCCCCCTTCAGAGAGCTTAATAAGCCTAACTGTAGTGAGCGCCTTTGAAAGTTCACCTTGGCTGCCACTAGTTAGCAGTCTGTATGTTGAAGTCATGTGCACCCAACCCTCTACTCAGGTTTTAAGTATAGATGCTATAAAGCAAAGTACATGGCCTTTGAGACCCACTTCATGTTTATGTTGAGAGACCGATGTTCTGCCCATTACACGTTTGAAATTCTGTTATGGTATTTGAAGAGCGGAACTCTTGTTACGTGAAGTAGGCTGTGTAGGGTTCTTAATTAGAGGACACGCGCTGGGAAGTGACCGGTCCTTGGGCTCTGATGCTGGGTTAGTCTTCCCTAGTCCAGTTGAACATTGTCTTACAGGTGCTCAGCTTTGCTGTTCCAAGGCGGTGGCATAGTGATGGCTCTGACTTCCGTCGCAGATCTACAGTGTATTTGCTGTCACAGTAGAAAACATAAAGTTCTGAAAGTTTGAGGAACGATGTAGAGTTTGGACACATAATAAGTAAATGTCTCTGCAGTATCCAGGTTGTGTTCTGGCATCACCTGGTGTTTTTGTCCATCTGAGGGGGAATTTTCACCTCAGATCGTGAATGTGGGCCTATAAACAAAGAACACATACCAGATGACACAAAAACTGGGCTGTAGTTTATTATCACGTTTCACTTTGATGGTTTTTATAAAACGGAGGGGTTATATAAAATGTAGTTTAGTGACCAGCTTGTGCTTGCTCACTAGATTTTTGGCATTTAACAAAGAGTGCCATGATATAGACTGTCAGCTATTTTAAATGAAAAAAAAAAACATGAAACTTAAGCATAATTTCACATTCAGTAGTAATAAAACTATATATTCTAGTTTCATGTTATAGAAAATATTCTTAAAGTAACATCTGAATTTTAAAAGGAATTCTTTAGCTCAGTGTCTTTAGTTTGTATTGAAATAACCCTCTGAATGCGCTTTTGTAGATGTCCTCTTACATGAAATAGCCACTCATTAATATTTTACCATGTAAGATTTCTTAAGAAAACTTTTTTTGCATAGCTAATGTTTTAAAATGTGTAAAATTTTTTGAGCATTATTTTCATTCTTTCACTCCTTAATAGGAAGAGGAGTTACTTTCAAATTATGGGCTGAGTATGGGCTGAGGCGGACGTATGTGTTATCTACCTGTTCTTTCAACAGAAAATAGATCCTGGGAGCTGCCAGGTAGCCATGGTGGCTGTCGTGACCTGTGTAAAAATATTTCTGCCCATGGTCCTCTTAATCGTTGTGGTACCAAGTGGACTCAGCATTTTCTCCTTATCATCATCTCCATCACCACTTTGAGTCTGTGTATATGGTGTGTGCGGGCACTAGCACATGTGTGTTCTGCAGTGCATTTAGAGGGTCAGAGGAGGACTTCTGAGCGTTGGTTCTCTTTCCACTCTATGTAACTTTTGGGAATTGCTCTCCCCTTCTACCATGAGTTTGGAGGCTCAGGCTCAGGTCATCAGGCTTGGAACACAGCACTTTAACCTCTGAACTATCTCACTGGCCTGGACTCAGCATTTTTAATAAAAGTGAGAGTTGACAAATACCTTCATCTTTTTAATTTTTATTCACAAGAAGAATAGTACAGAACTCTTGAGATAACACTGAGAAGGACATTGGCCGGAATTTGTTAAGCAACATTTTAAAACATCCTACTTAGATTATAGAGCTGAGTGTGACAGATTGATAACCATGAAAAATAGGAAGAGAGAAGAGGCAGGAAGGAAGAGGACAAAAGAAGAAGGCACAAGAGAAGCTTGCAAAGAGTAAAGCAGCTCACCGGTCCACTCATTCATCACATGTTTATTTTGCGCCTAGAACATTTCCCCTCCCCTTGTAGTATTGGAGATGGAAGCCAGGAACTTATACATAGTAGTTGAACACTCTCCCTCCGAGGCTATACCAAAATCAGCACTCTCCCCCCACCCAGGCTATACCGTAGTCAGCACTCTGCCACAAGCTATACCATAGTCAGCACTCTGCCCCAGGCTATACCATAGTCAGCACTCTGCCCCAGGCTATACCATAGTTAGCACTCTCCCCCAGGCAATACCATAGTTAGCACTTCCCCCACCCCCAGGCTATACCATAGTTAGCACTCCCCCCACTCCCAGGCTATACCATAGTTAGCACTCCCCCCACCCCCAGGCTATACCATAGTTAGCACTCCCCCCACCCCCAGGCTATACCATAGTCAGCACTCTGCCCCAGGCAATACCATAGTTAGCACTCCCCCCCTCAGGCTATACCATAGTCAGCACTCTCCCCCAGGCAATACCATAGTTAGCACTCCCCCCACCCCCAGGCTATACCATAGTCAGCACTCTCCCCTCCGCCCAGGCTATACCATAGTTAGCACTCCTCCCCCCCAAAGCTATGCCATAGTCAGTACTCTCCCCCAGGCTATACCATAGTTAACACTCCCCCCAGGCTATACCATAGTCAGCACTCTCCCCCAGGCTATACCATAGTCAGCACTCTCCCCCCCACACACACACCAAAGCTATGCCATAGTCAGCACTCTCCCACCGGACTATTCCCTTGCTGTTAAACAAAGCATCAGAGAAGTCCTTGTTCTCATCTAATGAATAAGGTTATATCCTCATCCCTTGGGCTAGGAGAAAAGCGAATGAAACAAAGATGAGTTAGACTATAGATGACGCTCAGATAGCAGCCAGGACACACACACAGATTGAGAGGATGAAAGGTTATCTTCCACCTACTCTTGTCCTTGGACCAGGCTCCCCCTCTCTTCCATATCCAAGTGGTGATTGGTTTCTGGCACTTTCCCTGATGCTATTCTAGATAATGCTGAAGAGCACATGTATGACACAGTCCATCAGTCTGCAGATGTCCAGCAGTGGCTTCTGTGTACCAGGCATTGTGCTATGCATGAGGATACAAGAAATGGAGTACTATTGTCCCCTCCTGCCTGGGTCTACACACCACCAAGTAAATGATGTCATGGTCTCCCTGCAGTGGAAAAAGACAAACATGATTGTGTTTCTCCCCAGTGTCAGAATTTATTAGATAACAAATCCACAAGTCATGTCAGTATCATTGACAGCAATGTGCCAAATAATCTCCTTCCCTTGCTGTCCTCATTTACTACTATAACCTTTCAGATCATACATTACATGTCTCATGCTAAATACATACATGGTATCTGTGATTATAAATAAATATGTGGGTAGGTTATAGAATGACTTAAGAGGCCTGAGAAGGCAGAGCTGGTAATCTGATAGAAATGTAAAGACTCAATGGAGGTGAAGTAATGTACAAAACCCAGGTCCAGAAGAATCTGAGGGAGCTGGCTGCTGGCTGCTGAGTCAAATTGTAATGTCAGAGATGAGATTCAGGGACAAGGTGAAGTGAAGGGCAGATCTGGGTCTAAGTAGATGGATGGGTAGAAGTTCCAGGTGGTGAACAGGTAGATGGCGATTGGAGCAGGTCGTGTCAACAGTGGAAACTGAGCTAAACTGAAGCCCTGGGACAGGGGGTCCTCTGCCTGTAAATGCCTTGAAGCATACACTGGATGGTCAGGCTACAGGTTGCTGGGGCATCACCATCCCAGTGCTAGAACCAACTCTTTATGTGGTCCAAGTGAGGGAGCTGTACCATTTTCTTGGTCTGGTATATCTGGTAAGTTCTTGGGCCTGGTATTTGTGGAATGATTTTAATATCCCCCTGTACTCCTATACTCCCAGTTTACCTCAATAAATTTATAGTGTAATACCCCTTGTATTGTCAGGAATAAGTCACTTATCAGTGCATGTCATGTTGGTAGTGACATTCATGCGTCACATACAGGGTTGTTCTCTATCCCCCAAGATGGATTCAAAAGCCGTTTGCAAAATGGAGTCTCTCAAAGCAAGGCACCATCTGAAAAATCCACTATTTTAAAAATAGTCTGAGCAACTTAAGGCAGGGCACCAGTGGGCTGTGTAGGGCAGGGCACCAGTGGGCAGTGTAGGGCAGGACACCAGTGGGCTGTGTAGGGCAGGGCACCAGTGGGCAGTGTAGAGCAGGGCACCAGTGGGCAGTGTAGGGCAGGGTACCAGTGAGCAGTGTAGGGCAGGGCACCAGTGGGCAGTGTAGGGCAGGACACCAGTGGGCAGTGTAGGGCAGGGTGCCAGTGGGCAGTGTAGGGCAGGGTGCCAGTGGGCAGTGTAGGGCAGGGCACCAGTGGGCAGTATAGACCAGGGTGCCAGTGGGCAGTGTAGGGCAGGACACCAGTGGGCTATGTAGGGCAGGACACCAGTGGGCAGTATAGGGCAGGACACCAGTGGGCTGTGTAGGGCAGGGCACCAGTGGGGAGTGTAGGCCAAGGTGCCAGTGGGCAGTGTAGGGCAGGACACCAGTGGGCAGTATAGGGCAGTACACCAGTGGGCCGTGTAGGGCAGGGCACCAGTGGGCAGTGTAGGCCAGGGTATCAGTGGACAATGGTCCAGTGTGTTAAATGCTGCTAAAGGCATGAAAACTATCAAATAGGCTCATAGCTGAGGAAATGTGTCCCAGAGAAATACACCAAGCTGGTGTTTCTTTGTTAGGTTTTCATCCTTATGGAGTTCATCAGAACAAGAATACTTTGGAAAAACCTTTAGTTTGTATCGAATTTCGGGGGGGGGGGTGAAATTATTTCATTAGAATGTTAGCAAGTTTGATTTGCTTGGTCTGACTCTTTCTTGGTGGATTTCTTTCCCTGCTGTTCTGAATATACTGTTAAATATGTTTTAAAATTTAAAATCTGTAATCACATCCCTCAAGCTCACAGCTATTTAGGAATGTTTAAAATTTCAAGAAACAACCACAGAATCTTTAGCCTTGTATTTTTATCATCCACCGTATATATGGGCATATGCTCTTGTGGCTTAATATAAAACAGATGCCCGTAAAGCAATTCAACCAGAATTTGTTTAAAATGTGTCTATGCACCAGTTTACTTTTTGATTTGAAGCTGTAGTTTTATCAGACTTTTAGAGAGAAGGAGGCGGGGGGGAGGGGGGAGGCAGATAATGGCACAGTGCTTAGCTTTCATGTAAGAGCCTTTTGGAGCAGTAAAGGCTCCTCAAAGAACTGAGTACCTTTTCATACCTTCTGTCCCCTCCTGTAAATCTGACAGAGAAGTTTGCTGTCTCAGCCTTTTCTGTACAGAAACTCTCTAACAAGTCGGCATTCATTTGTAGGCATGGTCTGTCTCAAGCATGGTTGTGTCTCCTTTCCTTTTGATGGGCTTTTTGTATTTCATCCTAAATTTATATCTCTGGCCCTACCTGTTCCCCAAACCCCATTTGTTCATTCTTAGCCTGCGCTCGGAGGTAGCCCTGGGCAATTTGAAATTCACCATAACGAAGCAAAGCCAGCCACCACCCCCCCCCAGCCCCACTGAGTGCCAAACTTGTTCCTTTTGCATTCTTCCTTCGCTTAATAAATAACAGCCGTGATCAGCCACTTATAGACTAAACCCCAAGTTTATCCGTGACTCCATCCCCATCAGCAGCACCCCAGGGAGCCAGTGGCATAGTTGCCGACTCCGGTGTCCAAGCCATTGCCTGGGTTATGAAGTGACGTCTGATCTGTGTATTGCACGTGCATGCTTACCGTTGAACAGTTCGTTCTGTGCATAGCGACCATTTACAAACAGAAATCAGACCCATGAACTCCTTGGCTTAGAGTCTCACTTAAAATTCCTAACAGAGCTGTCAAGTCCTGTATGGTCTACCTACCTCTCTGCCTCCTCCCACCTTATCGGCTTGCGTTCTTGCTGTGTAGGCCCAGTCTAAACCTCAAGGCCTTTGCACTTGTTGCTTGTTTCTTCTGGTGACTTACACCTCTGTGTGTGTGGAATAAACAGAAGGGAAAGAAAGCTACATCAAGATTAGCGTGTAAAGGAAGCCAGTTGACGAGAGACGGGAAGCCCTCCCTCACCTGGGCTTCATGTAAGGAACTGAGCATGCTCCAGAAAGTTCTGCTGCACAAATGGCGGTTATGAAAATGTACTGCAAAGGGTCATTTGCCCTGTGTCCCAGGGCCTTGGGCTTTCCTCTCAGCCCACTAGCTCACTCCTGTACTCAGAAGTACATTTCCTTTCCTAATAAACTGTCTCTGCTTCTCTTTCTAACCCTGTGTGCCCGGAATAGTCCTTTGTTCTGGATGGAACACAAGAGCCTGGAATCCACACCCCCATAATTCACATGGGTAGCTGCAACAGTTTCCTCAACACTGAAGCCCAGGCTCACTGGTCCCTTCCACTCCTTGTTTCCATGCCGCCTTATTCCAGTTCTTTACCTCTTTTTTTCATGTCCATGTCATAAAAACACAGCTCTCACCTCAAAGGGAATACGAGATAGTTTATTCTGGAGCCAATATGACCAGCTGTGGCATGGAACCACAGATTTAAGTTACCTCAGTTTCCATGTTGCAATGTTGAAATAGTTTCTTGCGGCTTTTATAGTAACAGAACAAAGTAATAAATTGAGAATTTCTAAAAGATGCATTGATGGAAACATTAGAGAGCAGGTTATAGCAGCGTGGAGAAGTCTTAGCACTTTGATTGGTGGAGAATAAGGCTAGGTTAATCCTTTCCAGAGGCTTTATCTGTATCTCAGGGTGTTAGGTCTGATACCAAGGTAGGCCAGGAATGCCTCAGACATAGAGCAGGAGAAATTGTAATTAGGCTCTGGGCCTGTGACATTCCAACTTCTCCAAAGCACCGAGATTCTAAGTAGTCATCAGTCAATCAACCTGCTTTGCAGATGCAGCTTCTTTCCCAGAATTCTTCACATTCATTTATTTTATTCTTTTTCCTTAGTAATTCTCCACAAGTGAGAAGTTCCCTGTCTTGGGGATTTCTTCTTTTAAACAATGTCTGTCATCATATACAGCTAAGGTTCTGTGAAAGCAGGGACCTTGATTTTCTTTCCCAATGTCTGTCTGGGTTTTGTCTTGTGCCGGAATCTAGACCACTGACTCAAGCCCAGAGCTCTTGGCATTTTCTTTGTGGCTCCTGACACATTACTTTACCTCCTGAACAAACATGGTTTTAAAGGTCCTTGTGTATAGCGGCTATGTTTTTTTCATTCGTTCTTTCCTTATCTGCCGAAAGGGCACAGGAACACGCCACAGACCAGGTTAGGGGGCTCTGTGTGTCCGGTAAGTCCTGCAGCTCCACAGAGCAACTTCCTGTCCTCCTCCTGGTCTGCGGGCAGCTTGGATCACAGACTCCCTCAAGGGTGCACTTCACTCTGCAGGAATAAAAACAAACATGCTGCTGTATTCCTTAGATAAAGGGGCTTTTGGACCAGGCAGGCAGTCTGAAAACAGCAATGTCACAGGAGCCTAGTTTTTAATAAGTAGCTTACTTGTGTTTTGAATTTCGGGCATGGGGTTGTAGAATGTGGGTTGGGGGAGGGGGTTAGCCTACAGCCAATCGTTTCTGTGCTTCGCGGAGCTGTGTGTTTCCCCAGCATTGGGAAGCGTGCCTTAGAGAAATGGTTTTTAAAGTTATACAGCATCCAGGCTTGAGGACACCTTTCCAAGCACCCCACCCCCACCCCCAAGTCTCAGGCCTTTGTGCTCTGGGCTGTGAGATTTCTCAGGCAGACATCTCACAGCGACCCATCTTCTTTCCACAGGTGATCTGCAACTCTTTCACCATCTGCAACGCGGAGATGCAGGAGGTCGGCGTGGGCCTGTACCCCAGGTATGGCAGACAGCCCAAACCAACTCCCACCCAGCTCTCCAACCTTTCAGAGGTCATTAGAAAGGCTTTAGTGGCAGCTGGCTCAACAGGCAAACGTGAAACTCAGTACTAAGTTACCAGAGGCTATAAAAATGTTAAATCCTATAACCCACGTTATGTACTATGGTATTAAGACCAGGTAGACTTCATACCTAGCCACTTGTTCTCAGGCAGACTTTGGGGTAGGTTGAGGCTTAATGGCACTGAAGTTCAGTTATCCTTACAAATCTCCCCTGAGCGTCATCCTCTGCCTCCTGTAATGAGGCACACAGCTGCCCCACGAGACTTGCAGCACGGTGCCAATAGGCCAAGTGTCACCTTGGTGGTAGCATGCTTTCCACTCACCCCTAGAAGAGGCTCAGGAGCAATCAGGAGTAGCCTGTTGTATTGTTCCTTAGCTATCACCATAGCAACCTTTATCTGGAGCTGTTAGATGGCACAGAGCCCAGTACTAGGCCCATCCTGATGTTCATTCCGTCTTGATGCTCCTACAAATCCATACAAACAGATAGAGCGTCTTCTGAGTAATTGCATCTGAGACTCAGCCTCCTCTCTTAGTACCCATACGTGTCACTGGTTGCAGATCAGGTCTATTCATAGCACAGGTATCAGAAAGCAGCAATGCAGAGGGCTTCAGAGCGTGGCCTCTGAGCTCGGGCCACCTGCTTCCAGCTCAGTCACCAGTTAAGTTGCACATCCTTGGATAAGCCATCTCATCCTTCGTCATTTGCCTCTTCACCTGCTAACGGTCCTGACAAGGCTGTTGTGGTGACTGAGTCTGGTCACCCAGCTCCAGGACTGAGGAAGTACTTCCCACACAGTCCATGCTCAGTTGTCAGTCCGTGGTGACAGTGTAAAGTCATTGCATTTCCCACATGAAACCTCCAGGAAAAGAAAGTGGCATTCTCCTTCCCAGAATGCATCAGGACTTACTGAGAGCCTGTACCCCTGCTTATTCTTCAGCGTGGGCATCTAGCAGCAGCATAGCTCTCCCCTATGCAAGCTCAACAGTGAGACCCTCTGTGGGTCAGGAGCGCCCCAGGTGACTGCTGTGGTTGCTGATATGCCTTGTTAGCTCAGAGATGATCTCTTTACAAGTTACTGTGCCAGTACACCCTTCATTTGGGTTACCTTATCAGATTGTATCTAATGTGACCCATCCTCCTAAATAATTATTTTATTATCAAATTTCCCTAATTAGCCTGTGTTATGAAAAGCACTGGACTTCATATGAAGCAGTATAGAGACTTGCCTATGGATGCTCCAAAAACCCAGTCCTCACTCCATTTCTAACAGACCCATCTCAGGACTGCCCCCCCACACCCACCTCCCCCCCAAAGTGTCTTTTTACTCTTGTGTCCTTTTGATGTAGCTCTGAGCATTGATGATCCCCCCTTTTTTTTCTTTCCTTCAGTATGTCTTTGCTGAATCACAGCTGTGACCCCAACTGCTCGATTGTGTTCAATGGGCCCCACCTCTTACTGCGTGCAGTGCGGGAAATTGAGGCAGGAGAGGAGGTAAGGAAACCCATGCCTCCCACTCCCCGCCCTCCCTGCTCATCAGCACCCATCTCAGCACAGCCCCTCTACAGCCAGCTACAGCTAACTCCTTGTTGCCCCGCCACCAGGAAGACACTTGAAGCAGTCATAAACCAAACTGTAGACGAATCTGTGCATTTTTTTTGGGGGGGGGCGGTCTTGGTCACTGGGTTTCTTCATGATAGTCGTCCCGTGGCATATATTTGAAAGATGTTCTTCTATGACAAAGGCTGTGTGTCTTATGCACATCCATGGGAGTCATTAAATCTTGTTGACAGCGACAGTTCAGCTGCCTCTCACATCCTAGCAAACAGCCATTCCTCCATGGGCAGGGAGGCAACCCAGCTTGTCAGTAGCATCCCTAGGGCTTCCCCCCCGAAAGGCACTAGGCACGTTTTGAAGCTAATTTGAATTCTGTACTAGAAATCATAGATGGTTCACTCTTTCAGGCCTCTGCCATTGGGCTTTTGAAAACCCATCAACATTTCTGGGTGATGGTTGCAGCATAGATACAAGGGGCAAACAGGATTTGCGGGTATGACTTTGTGTAGATGACCAATCTAGCGTCTCGGGTGAGGGACCTTTACAGGAGCCTGAGATCCCACAGGCAAGAACAAATAGACCGTTCCACAGCGTCTGGGCCACACAGAGTCATCCTGGAGTTTGCACGGTCACTGCCCGTGCTGAGCTCTGGTCATAGTCGTGTTTTCCAGAACTCTGTTTTCTCCCGCCTCCCAATTTGCTAAAGTGGATATTTACTGCAAGGAAAATGGAGGGCCATAAGCTTTTATGGCATTTATGCAGCACTCTTCCAATAAAACTTAAACTGGGATACCATATTTTATAGAGACAGGGATTTGGCCTTGACAAGACTCCCTTCAAACTTATTTGTACACAGCCTCATATGCAGCATCTTTTGCTGAATTTCCTGTCCTTGGGACCAGTGAGCACTGGGATATTTGCTGATGCTATGGAGAATTCAGATTTATTTCTCCTGGGTCATGTGACTTCAAGGTGGGCTAAAAAGGGAACTTCTTCTATGTTCTGCCCTATTAGTATGCTTGTCACTTTTGTACTTTTGTGACTTGTCATAAACAACTTAGAAAGAGGAATGATTTATTTAACTCCATGTTTTGAAGGGTTCAGTCTGTGGCCAGTTGGCCTCATGTTTCTGAGCCTGTAGCAAGGCAGTAAGTACATTGTGGCTATTGGACCATGTACCAAGGGCTGTTTGTCTTATGGCCAGGAAGAAGCGTGAGATAGTTGACATCATGGTAGACGGAGTGGAGCTATAATGAGGGGACGAGAGCCGTGTAGTTCCAGTGACCCATGTCCTCAACCAGGTCCCACCTTCCTCAGGTGTGCCTCTTCCCAATAGTCTATTCAAGTTTTAAATACGTCAGTTGATTGCACTTATGTCAGAGCTCTGCTGATCTGCTTGTCACTGGAAACTCCCTCATAGCTATGCAGCAAAGGTGCTTTCTTCATTTCCTAGTCTTATTTTAATGCAGTCAAATTGACAATTAAGATGTATTATCGTAAGTCATTAAAAGGCAAAAGTGGCTGGTGATGGTGATGATGTTTTTACCAAGCAAAGGCTAGAATATCTCTCAGTGGTAGAGTGCCTGGCATGTACAGTGTCCCAGGTTCAATTCCTAGCACTGGAAGAACATCAACAAATAAGAAAAACTATGAGAAGGGGTTGGGACTTTCTAAGCTTGGCTATCAATTATTCTTCTTGGTTGGTTTTTAGGTAGTTTTAAAAATAAGCAAATGCCTGTTTGTTATTTGTTTCACTTTTTTCTGTCCGCTGTCTCTGGGGCAGTGAGTAAATGATTCCACTTGCCCAGTGGAAGTGGTCCGACTTAATGCTGGGCTCTGAAGACTGACATGCTTCCCTTCTGTGGTGCTTACCAAGGACTCTTCTTCTAGCCCCTGGTTGCATCCTCTTGTCAAAAAAATTAACTGCCTGTGCTCCCTTTGTGCACAGAAATGTTTGTGGTTCAGCCTCACCTTTGGCTGCCCCTTACACATGCTTAGGCTATGAAACATCTGAGAGTCTCATGGCTCAGAGCAGTCAGCCAGACAGCCTGGGCACCATCATGTAAAGTCCTGGTTGAAAGAACTTGGAGCTCCTGTAACTTACCGCTCAGCATCTCCTGGGGCCCCATTACTTAGGAGGGTTGTGATTTGCATGAATTGAACATATCAATATCCCTAATGTCAATTTTTAAGCGTTTGGGGATTAGGGCTGTCTGGTTCTTTCTTCAGTCATCTTTGTTTGCTAAAGCATGTAACAAATTCACAGAGGGCTGGCTGGGTGGTAGGAGCTGGGCGGGCATTCCAGAAACTCCAAGGACAGCGTGTATCAGAATGACCTTCTCATGGGGAGGAAGGCGACACAGAACGGAAGGCAGTAACAGAATATGAGAAATGTGGTGGCATAAGCATGCTTCATAGACACTCAGAACAGAGCACCTGAGGCATATTAAGGTGCCAGGGTTGGGAGACAGTTAAGGACAACAGAGAATTGGCCTCTGTATCTGAAAGCATCTGTAAAGATACAGTTAGACGATATAGGGACCAGTGTTCTAGGCAAAGAGACAGAAGCCAGAGACTGAGTGGAAAGTTCAGCGAGCAAGAAATGCTTCATGGCTGGGTGTGGTGGCGCACGCCTGTAATCCCAGCACTCAGGAGACAGAGGCAGGCAGATCACTCCGAGTTCGAGGCTAGCCTGGTCTACAAAGCGAGTCTAGGACAGCCAAGGCTACACAGCGATACCCTGTCTCAAAAAACAAAAACAAAAGCAAAAACAAACAAAACAAAAACAAGAAAAGAAAAGAAATGCTTCATATCAATATACTGAAGAGTCCATTGCAACTAGCACTGGAGGAAATTGGCTGGGGCTTTTTTACAGAATGCTGTTCACCAGAGGATTTCCCGAGTGTTTGCTATGTGGGAGGCTATGTGCAGAGGGGAGAGGGCGAGGTGATGGGCCATCCTTGAAGTTTAGAGGAAGGACGGCGTGGAAAGAGTAAGAGAATGAGGGTCAGGCTGTCCCTCCAGGCAGGGGTTGACAATGACAGTCTGAAGTCAGGAGGAGGCCAGTTGGTGCCTCAGAATAGAGGAAGTAAAGAGTACAATATTTATAAGCCAGAATTAATAGAATTTGTGTGACAAAGAGAAGGGACAGAGGAGACGTTTAGGCTTGACTTCTAAAAGAGGTGGGTTTTGTTTTTGTTTTCAGTTCGGAGCTAGTATTGGGGAAATGTGTAACTGTGACAGTGTACTACAGAAACAAGAAGAAGATTTGGTTTTATTCCGCACTTCATTACCGGCAGGAAAGATGGTTTCAGGGAAAAGGGTTTTCTCTGCCTTGCGATTTGATCAGAGGCACCATAATCAAGGCCCAGAAACCTCCATGATATTTCTCTAGAGCTGGAAATGATTTATGCATTTTCCCATAAGAGTTACACTTAAGTGGCAGAGCAGTGGGCAGGGCATTAATATTTTAATGCGATTTTGTTCTGTGCCATTAAAGCATCGGTTGATCAATGACCAAGTTTCGTATGTGTGCACCCACTAAATGAGCCCTGCATGTAGTGAGCAATGGCTCCATTTAAACTCGCAAATCTATGAGCCTTTAATAAAGGCCTTTATCTTTGGCTGATAAAATGATTGAGCTGCCATTTCAAGTTGGCTGTGTGCTTCTAAAATGTTTTTGCCACTGAGCCCCTCCGCTTTGATACAGTCTAGTTTGTAAGACCCTATCTGTGAGAGAAGGGACATTTTGTTTTGTTTTGTTTTTGTTGTTGTTGTTGTTTTTGAGACGGGGTTGGTTTCTCTGTGTAGCCTTAGCTATCCTGGACTCACTTTGTAGACTAGGGTGGCCTAGAACTCAGATCAATCCGCCTGCCTCTACCTCCAAAGTGCTGGGATTAAAGGCGTGTGCCACCATGCCCGGCTGGGAAGGGACATTTTTTTTTCTTTCTTTCTTTTTTCTTTTTTTTTTTTTTTTTACATTTTAAAAATTCATTTATTCATATTACATCTCGATTGTTAGCCCTTCCCCTGTTTCCTCCCATTCTTCCCTCCCTCCCGCTTCCCCCTTCTCCCCTCCCCTATGTCTATGATTGAGGGAGACCTCCTCCCCCTATATATGCTCTTGGAATATCAAGTCTCTTCTTGGTAACTTGCTATCCTTCCTCTGAGTGCCGCCAGGAGTGAGTTCACCCAGAAGCAAAAAGAGACAAACGGTATATACTCACTTATATCAAGACACTAGTCCTAGGGATATGTCCCATGAAAAACTTTACTTACCAAGAAAGTGGGTCAGAGGAGAGGACATCCTATTGAGACTTTAGGCAAGAGTAGCATGGAAGAATGGGGAAATAGTAGGACCCACAGGGTCGTGGAAACCTACAAGAAGAACTTCATGACAGGCAGATCTGGGTCTTGGGGTCCTCCTCAAACTAAGGCACCAGCCAAGGAGAATATAGGCATTAAACTTCGAACCCCTATCAAGACCTAGCTGGAAGGGACATTTTTAAGCCAATCACGAAGGATGAGGGTGGGGAAAGGGCACCAAACGAGGAAACAGCAGGGCACAGAATCACAGTGCTGTCATACATTTCAGAGACACGGCTATACAGTCAAGACAGTGTTTGAGGCACAAGGAAAGACATTGAGGCTAGGATGTAGACCTACAATCGATATAGATGGAAAAAGCCTTGTGTGGCTCCATCCATAGGCAGGGAAAAATTGTCTGAAGTCTTCACAAAGAGGAATGCTTGCAGGCTGCTGTGAAAGTTAGGGCGTATGCTCACCCTCCAATACCCCACACCCTCACTCTCAGCAGTGGGAGTCATTGCTGGGGTACAGTCTGGAAGCACTTACAGGCTGCTCAGAAAGACTGTGAATCTGTTAATTGGGGTTAAATGAAACGAATAGTCTCTTGTCCGTTCACTGCCTGGCACAACCCTTTATGAGTTTTAGCCCTTACAGTGGAGTTTTGGAGCTATACACTGTGGAGTTGGTAGCTTTATGGTAGTTTGTAACTACTCAAGAACTTGTGCCATTGGCCTGATCTGATAGCAGGGGTGAGTGACTCTTGGTCTTTGGGCTGGGGTCCTGTGATGAGTTCTGGAGGGAGCATAGTCACCTGCTGTGTCAGGAGCCAGGACCAGAGTGTCTGAGGATATAGGATGAGTGCCCACACTGCCCAATTGGAATGTTCCAGAATATATGCTTAGAGACTGGTTGCTTGGACCGCAGAGTGTGGTATTCTCTGGAACTCATGGGAACTGGCCTTCTACCAGAGCCCTTTCACTTCTGAGGTGGCCCCTGTCTTCAGATCAACATGCAAGAGAAAGATGGGAAAAATAAGAAAGTGACCATCATCTTGGCCAAAGGAGCCCAGGTGCCACCACTGCTTGGCGCTGCTGCTTATGCTCTGTAGGTTCTGCGATGGGGGCTGTATCGGCTCCTTCTGCTGTTAGGCTCTGCCGCCAAGGGCTGCCTGTCCAGGTGAAGGAGCATCAGGCTTGAATCGGGTCCAAAGCAAATCTCAGTCCCTCTACTGTTCTCACTGCTGCAGGCTATTGCAGGAGTGCCACACTCACAGAAAATGTTCAGCAAGACCAGGTTTACACTTCTGGGGCACGTGTTCTCTTGTGGAAGGTGGCACCCCATAGCTTTCTAACATGCAAAGACCCTATTACAAGCCAGGGAGTCAGCTCAGGGTGTGTATTCTGTCCCTGGTGATGGAGTGGATCCTAAGGATGTGGCTGGCCAGACTTCCTCCTCATGGAGCTTTAAGGAGACCGCCTTCAAGTCATTTTCTGTCATGCCTTCATTGCATATCCTTGACTTCAAACAAGTAAAATCATGTTTAGTAGACACGTGACACTTTGTTTTCAGTATAGGGAAAAAAACCACATAGCGTGTTCGCCCTAGGGAGTTTTGTCATCTCTTTCAGCAGATGATCCTGCTGTCCTTGTCCCTACAGTACCCCGTTCTTCCCCCACCACTCATACCCCATAATTGCTTTCTGCATTTGAAAGCAGATAAATAAGTCATTTACACAGTACAACACATGCTGGTATGTTTTACAAGAGTAAAGCAAACCCAGACAAGGACGAGGGGAAGAGCCTGGGTGTGGTGGGAACCAGTTGGCATTTTAAATGGGCTGTAAGTTAGGCCTCCCTGAGAAAATGGGATTTGATTGCAACTGAAGAGGACCAAGGAGGCCACCTTGGTGGATCTGGGAGAACTCAGGTCTGAAGTGGGAATATGAAGGGACAGCAAAAAGGCCAAACTAGCTGAGGCAGTAAGAGCCAAGAGAAGGGAGAACGAATGTTTAGGGAGAGGACATGAATTCAGAGTGGGAATCGGGGGAGCTTATCTGAAGCTGGTGCTTCTCAGTACCCAGTGATGAAAGAGCCATTATTTTACTTGGGTCATCACAGACTTGCATTCTTAACAAATTAGAAAAATGAAAATTTAAACAGTAAACAAAACAAAGCAATGTTTATCATTAGACATGGATGCGCACGCGTGCGCACGCACACACACACACACACACACACACACACACACACACACACACACACACACACACACACACTTCTTACCAAAGTAGTAAACAAGTCTGTAAGCAAGGACTCTGTTTCTTCTCTATTTCAGCATAGACTAGAGCCTACACAAGCCACGGCCACACTTGGGCTGCTCTGTGAGATCTTCGCTCTCCTTGGACAAAAGGGGGCGCTGTTGCAGTATTTCAAACTGAAGAAAGCCTGTCTGACTTTGTTGAAGGCTAGATGGTAGAATACAGAGAAATTCCTTTTAGGGAGAGTAGTGGAGGTGGAGGTGGGGGCATCCATCCTGAGAGGGTGGTAGGCCAAGTTGGAATATAACATTGGGAAAGATTAAAAGTGGTCAGTTCTGGATACAATTTTAATGTAGATTCAGCAGAACTTCTGGGTGGTTTTGGTGGTAGAGTCAGGGGAGACACCAAGGGTTCAGTCTGGACAGCATGAAATAGGAGTATTGCCCACCCTCCCCCAACTAGGGATGCTCTGGGGTGGGGGGTTGGAGAGGGGAGTAAGAGTTCTGTTCTGATGTCATGACTTTGGTTTTTGTATGTTGGGGATTAGGTCAAGTGGAAATGCATTTATGCCCATGGTGTTGCCTGAAGGCCAGTGACCCAAAGTGGACTCTCAGGCAGTCCTCAGAGTTTATAAGTCTGCCTTTTCACCTTGACCGCCCACCTTCTGAGGCCAGCCTGAGTTACTGTGTTTGAAAGGCCCGAGGAAATCCACCTCAGGCACCTTCTGACACCACACTATCCCCTCTTTGAAAATCATTTCACATTTTGAGAAACTACACAAGTGATGAAATAAGCTCCCAGTTTCAAAACTGTCAAATATAGATGGCCCTACATTCCAGGGGACAGCTCTACAATGAGCCAGTATTTAAGGCCAATCTGGCTGCGTCATATGCCACTCACTGATGGCCAGAGTGAAGGTGGTTTCTCTAATACTGTGATCATCAGGTGACCAAAACCTTAATGATACCAAACATGAAATAGCTCCTGATGTTTTACTGTTTAATGAAAGGGAGGGGAAGCTAAAGTACAAAGTGTGTTGAGGTTATAAACCTAACTCTATTTACCTAAGTATGTACTAGTGTCTGCTTACACTGAGGTGCACAAGAAGAAAATGCGTTATCATCCTTTGGGGAAGAGGCTGTAGGTGGCGCCCTCCCTCCTACACCTGTTAGCAGTGATGGTAACAGTAGAAGAAAATGAGCACACCAGCCACGAAAGCCTTTCCCTCTCCGTCCCCACAGCTCACCATCTGCTACCTGGACATGCTGATGACCAGTGAGGAACGCCGGAAGCAGCTGAGGGACCAGTACTGCTTCGAATGCGACTGTATCCGATGCCAGACACAGGACAAGGTATGTGGCACGAAAGCCGACTGCGACAGCCCACGGTGGGGTCTGGAAGGTCTTTTGGGGAACCTTGCTGCTGCGCACCCTGCTCCCATGTGTATCAGTAAGCAGAACAGAGCACTGCCTCCTTATTTCATGGGTCCTTTGTCTCCTGTCAAGGTGAGATTTAAGATTTATGGCACTTAGAGTATCTTGGGAATATAGATGTTATTAAACATGTAATTAAAAGGATATGAAAGGCCAGAGGGCTGTTAGAGCATACAGTAAAAAGCCTGAATTATGTTATGATTGAAAACAGTTACCGGTCAGCAATAAACCTACCAAGCAGTATTCTGTCTTTTCAGTTCTTTTAAGCTCGTTCCCTACGGCTCTCTTCTGCAGCTCTTTATCAGACAGAGCTCACTTATCTCACAGCTCCAAGGAAGGAAGAAGAGCCAAAAGAAATGCCATAAAGATAATAAGCTGCTCTCCAATTACTCATCATATACTGCCCTCATTTTGAACTTATTTACTTTAGTTTGCACGCAATCGGGTTGTCTGATACAATCTCACTTCTGTAGGGCGTTTGTACTGGTGTCTTTTATGATCATTATCTTATTTAACGTCCATACTTACACATAAATTGGGAAGCAAAATCAGACAGGTTCAGAGATGTGCCACCGGGATGACGTAAAGAAAAAAGTGACAGGACCAGGTCTCTCTTTCAGATCCATTGGCTCAACCAAAGTATTCTTGCCCTATCCTGTGGCCACCTGTGGTCTCTGTCGTCACTGTCACTGGGGAGAGGTGATTGCTGTGACTTCTTGAGAAAGGACCATGAGCCCATTTGAATACTAGAAACAGTAGATATAATTGGGTTTGCATTAAAAGTAACTTTAAGAACTGGGAGTGGTGGCCAGTTGTGGTGGAGCACACCAGTAGGATTTGCTGAAGGAGGCGGAGGCAGGAGGATCATGAGTTTGGGGCCAGCCTGGGCTAAACATTTTTAGCTTGGCAAGGTGGTGCATGTTTTTAATCCCAGCACTCAGGGAGGTAGAAGGCAGGGAGATCACTGTGAGTTCATGGCCATCCTGGTCTACAAAGTGAGTCCAGGACAGCCAAGGCAACACAGAGAAACCTTGTCTGGGGCGTGGGGTGAAGAACTGGGAATGTTACACATGCTTTTAATTCAAGAATCCATGGTGGCACACACCTCTAATACCAGAACTTTGGAGGCAAATGCAGGTGGATATCTATGAATTCAAGGCCAGTCTGTTCTACAAAGTGTGTTCCAAGTCAGCCAGGGCTACACAGTAAGACCTTGTCTCAAAGAAAAAAAAAGAATCAAGAATCAAGTTGGAAATGTTGGATCTGCTAGATAGATAGCACCAAGATTTAGCCTACTCTAGTGTTATGCCAGAAGTCACAGGGGAACCCCCCCCGGGACCCCCCTTCTTGCAGACTGTGCTCTGGAGTGGAGCCAGCATGATTTCTCCCCACAGCCCTCAGTTGGAAGGCTTTAATTTATCTTCATTTCCCAAGATGTCTTTGAAATCTTCCCGAATAGGGCCAGCAGGATGACTCAGGGGAAAGATACCTGCTGCCCAGCCTGACAGTCCACATGGGAGAAGGGGGAACAAACACACAAGCTGTCCTCTGAATTTCACATGTTCTCTCTGGTGTGTGCGTGCCCCTGCACACGCACGCACGCACGCACGCACGCATGCGCGCACACATTCAATCAATAAAATTTTTAAATATTTCTAAAAGAAAAGAATTCTTGAATGAATGAATGTGTTTCATTTGAGATCAGTTTGTGTTCACATTTGCTTTATTTTAACTATAATGGTTAGGAAACTGTCTGCCCACAAATAAAGAGAAACAAAATTGCTTTTGATAGGTGAGGTCTGCTAAAAGTAATTCTGGAGCAGTAATCCAAGGGTAGCTAGTCATCAACCTCACTATAAGCTCCCAGGCCATAAATCTGGTGTGTGTGTGTGTGTGTGTGTGTGTGTGTGTGTGTGTGTGTGTGTGTATGTGTGTGCACACGCGTGAGCATTTGGAACATTGAACCTTGAGCCTTGTAGATGCTACAGAAATGCTCAGCTATATTTTTAATGTTTATTTTAATTTGTTCACTTTAATTTTTATTGTAACACAGGATCTTACAAAGTTACCAAAGCATGGTCCTCCTGACTCAGCTTTCTGAGTAGCTATGGTAATAGGCCTGCACCACCAGACTGAGTTCCTATGGTGGTTTGAATGAACATGGCCCCAATAGGCTCATGTATTTGACTATTTGGTGCCCAGTCAGTGGAACTCTTTGGGAAGGATTTTAAGAGGTGATTGGAGTAGGTGTGGCCTTGCTGGAGGAGTTGTGTCACCGAGAGGTGTCAAAAGCCCACACCAGGCCCAGTGTCTTGCTCCCTGCCTGAGCTTGCACATCAGATATGAGTTCTCATCTACTTACTGCTCCAGTGCTGTGACTGCCCGCCATACCTGCCCGCCATGCTTGTCACCATGCCTGCCTACCATACTTGTCACCATGCCTGCCCACCATGCTTGTCACCATGCCTGCTCGCCATGCTTGTCACCATGCCTGCCCACCATGCTTGTCACCATGCCTGCCCGCTGTGCTTGCCCACCATGCTTGTCACGATGCCTGTCCACTATGATGCTCATGTGCTAACTCTTTGACACTGTAATCAAGCTCCTGACTAAATGCTTCCTTTATAAATTGCCTTGGTCATGGTGTTTCATCACAGCAGTGGAACAGTAACTAAGACAGGCCCGGGTCAGTTCTTCTCCTTCTGGAGAGCTTCTCACTCTAGCATGTAACTTTTGTCCCCATCTTCCTAAGATGTCCCCTGCACCGACTTGGTGTGTCCAAGCTCCAGCCAGGGAAAAGAAAGGGCTATAGAGGCCAGGAAGCAAGGGATGTGGGCTTTTAAGTCACGTGACTGCCTGTAGCTGTAAAAGAGGCTGGACCATTATACGTCAGCTTTTCCCCTGGGAGAAGAAGAGTGTGAATGGCTTTGGGTAGCCAGTCCAGAAACTCCTCATTCCATTGAGACAATTTTTCACTGTCCTATTCTGTTGAACTAAAAGTTTATTAGAGAAACAGTGTGTGTGTGTGTGTGTGTGTGTGTGTGTGTGTGTGTGTGTGTGTGTGTGTGTGTACACGTGTGTGGGTGCAGTTGTAGTTGTCATATGTCACTTCACAGTCGGATACATTCTAAGGAGTTTGTCATTAGGTGATTTTGTCATTGTGTTTGTAGGAACACAATATACTTACTGTGGTGAGCTGATTTTTGTCAGTGTACTCTAAAGTCACAAAATACAGCATAAGAAACCAGTAGTATAGTCACTCATTGACCACTGCACGTTATACTTGATTGTGTGTTTACTTGAGTCTGTTGCCAGCACAGTAGGCAGTTCTTTATACTGGTAATTTATTTTGCAATAATGCTACAGCATCCACGGCATCACTGTGCAACATTGTAATACCATGGAGCTTATAATGCTGTGTCAGTTGATTGTAACCAGCTCTCAACGTTATGCAAGTTAGGAAATCCTAAGATCTGCAGGGGGCCAGCTGGAGCCCCAGGAGAGCCACTGGCATGAATTGTAGACCAGAAGTTTTAGGCTCAAGACCAAGAGTTGATATTTCAGTGTGAAGCCAAGGGTAAGAACGACCCATGTCCCGGTGAAAGCAGTCTGTGGAAAGTGCTCCCTCTTGGTTGATAGGAAGCCAGCCTCCTTATTCTGTGCAGGCTTTCAGCTGGTTAGATGAGACCCACCCACTCCAGGGAGAGACTCTTTTTTCCTGAGTCTGTGGCTAAAACGTTGGTATCCTGTGGCCAGTCAAGCACTATTGTCCCGTGTGTCCATGTGGAGGTAAGCAGGATATGTACATATACAGAGGCATAAACCTGGTTCTATTTTCAAATTCCTATTTCTCTGAGAATGTTGTCCTGCTTAGTGACACGCATGCCCTTTCTCAAGTCTCCCCAGTGTTAATCTGCCCGGAGGGAAAATACCCACAGGTAAATTAACAACTTAGCACATTCCCCAAAGGTTATAAATTCAGAATCCCAGGACAGTCAAAATTAACTGTTCTTCAGTCCTAGATAAGGTGGTTTTTCTTGGAACCTGGAGAGTTCATTACCTCAGCCCTCTGCGAGGCGCAGTCCTCAGCTGGTACCTACAGCCGCACAGCGCTGGGGTTTGGTGGTTTCCTGTTTTAGGAAGGCAGAAGCCCTACTAGCAGCATGTACAATGTGCATGTGTGGAATTGCCCTTTTCAGTCAGCATCAACTTAATGTCTGGAAGAAATAAAACTGACCACCTTTAGGGAGGCTTTGAAATGCTTAGGAATCTCTTCTGTCTTTGCCCAGGTCAGGATCCAAGACAACACAACCAGAACAGACCAAACGGGATTGATTGTTTCCACAAGTCTGTGATTGTGCGTAACATGGTTCCCTAGATGCTGCATGCTTTATTGCCTCCTCACACCCCAAAATGGAAGAAGAAAAAAAGATTGTGTTCACTTGTCACTGTTTCTTCTCTACAGCCAAATGCGTTTAATTCTTTTAAAATACCACAGCTAGGAGCTGAGGAAGTTGCTAGGGGGTAAGAGAGCTTGCTGTGCAAGGATAAAGACCTGAGGTTGAATCCCCAGCACCTACATAAAAGCTGGCACAGCCATGAATGTCTGTCACCCCAGAGTTGAGGGCGGAGACGGGAGGATCCCGTGATCTTGCTGGACAGCCAGGCCAGCTGCAAGCAGCAAGCTTCAAGTTCAGTGAGGGGCTTTGTGTCAAGGGTGTAAGGCAGAGAGCTTCAGAGGAAGGCACCCAGTGTCCTGTTCTGGCTTCCTCATATTCCTCTTATGCATACATAGGCATGGGCATCTGAATACGCATTTGTATACACCACACTCATGCGCACACACATACACTGCACACACACACACACACACACACACATACATACACAGATACCACACACATACACCACACACACACACACACACACTTTTTTTTTTTTTTTTAAAGATTTATTTATTTCATATGAGTGCTTTATCTGCAGGAGGGTATCAGATTACATTAGATGGTTGTGAGGCACCGTGTGGTTGCTGGGAATTGAACTCAGGACCTCTGGAAGAGCAGGTGGCGCTCTTAACCACTGAGCCATCTCTCCAGCCCCCCCCCCACACACACACTTTACTAAAATAAAAATAAGTTGCCATGTCTATCAGTCCGCTCAAACAGTCCGCTTCATAACAGATTATGAAGTAACCCCTGACTCTTCTTCTGGCTCTTTCTTCTCATCCACACCACACTCTGTGTTAGAGTGTACTTTCTCATACACTCCTATTCCATTGCCTTTACTTTGCTCTGGGTTAGTGCTCAGAATAAACTCCCAACTCATAGCTCAGTATTTTATATTCTCTAACGTCACGCCCCCAAGAGATGGACATTTACTTCTTTCTTTTGCAAATATCAACTTCCTTTATCTACCCTTCCTTGGAGTTGATCCCATGCTCTGTATTTTGATGCTGATTATTGGCTCACAATATCTAGTTGATGCCCTGAACCTTGCCTCCCTGATTGGCTGAATAAAAGGCCTGTGCCTGCACAAGGCAAAAGGAAGGGGCGGGGTGAAGGTTCCTGGGCTTTGAACAGAGAGGAGACTGGGTGGAGGAGGAAGGAGGGGAAATCGCCATGGGATAGGAAAGAGCCACGTGGGCCCAGAGGAGGCATTCTGAAGTCCCACATGAAAGAACTGGCCCAGATGAACAACCTTAGCAAGTACTTTGGGATTATGCATGGGAAGTAAATGAAATAGAAATTATTAGAAGCAGATGGCATGGGATGGAGGCTGGAATGTAAATGAAGACAGCTTAGGAGATAATGTTGGCCTTGTCCCAGGTGAAACTAGGCTGGTCTAAAATACATCAGGTGTCTGTATCTTTATTGACTGTAAAAGCAAGTTAGATAATACTGCCATAATAACTATAAGCCTAGTAATAAACATTTATGTATACTTTTTTTTTAATTTTACAAACTTTATTTTTTATTGGAGGGAGAGGGTTTATTTTGCTTACATTTCTACATTATTACTATGTCAAAGGAAGTCAGGGCGCGAGCTCAGCAGGAATCTAGAGGCAGGAATTGAAGCAAAGGTCATGTAGGAGTGCTGCTTGCTGGCTTGCTTGCTCATGTGTAGGCCATACTTTTAAGTGAACCATAGCAACTGCTTATCTTCCTCCATCTTCCTTTCTGTACCTCAGTTATGTTCACATACATGTGTGTACACACACAAGCACATATTTACATGTTTGAATATCTGAGTATGTCATGTAACAGCCATACATTTTTGTATTTATTTGAGAGATAAGTGACACAGACAGAGTAGTCTCCAGAACACGTGCTCGGTGATCTCTTTCATAATGGCCTAGATAAATCGCTGATTCACCCTGGACTTCTCAGTACACAGAGGCTACAGCAGCTTCAGAATTCACAGATGCTGTAGGATTGAGCACACATGTGTCCCTCAGCCATGTCACAGTTATCCTCACACCGAGCCTGAATTCGTGTCAGATTCGATGGCCATCCAAATACATGATTTTTATAATATCCCCCAATGTGACATATTGACATAATTTAAAATTATATCTTAAAGAATTAAGAAGGTTAAACAATGATGTCATCCTGAGATGCATTTCTCTGTTGGTTTGATTCATTGCAAGAATACATTTACATCTTCCTAGGACAAAACCCAATGCTCCAATGGACACTCCTTCCCTAGTGTTGTTTTCTATAACTAAGGTCTTTTAACATCTACTTAGGTGATATTGTGTGCGTTTTGAAAAGTCAAAGGGTAGTTGCATGGCTGATAACATTGGGGCCCTTCTAGCTGGCCCCATCCCCACCCGACACTGTTGCCGAGGGCATGTGGGCATTATGCAGGATGGCCAACCTCACTTCCCGAAAATGTTGGATGCCCTGTGCCTCCTAACTGTGGCACCTGGCCAGGGGGGCAGCAGGAAGAAGCTGTGCTTGTTCAAGAGAGAGAGAGCAATGTAAGATTAAAGCTGTATTAAAGAGATGCAGACATTTCTGTCCAAGAGTGTTATTCTGGTAACTTGAGTCCACTTGACATGTGAGCAATTACTTGAAAGTCATTAGTAAACCAAGATGGCTTTTTTTTTCCTGTTGCCTTCTCCTGTTTTGCTAAGTTAATTACGAGCAGAATTGCCTTGTGACAGGATGGTGAGGCCAGATAGTTCTGAATTGTTTTACATTTCAAGTTTTAACAATCTAAGCAGACTGTGTTTCCTGTTTCTAAAGTTTTCATCATGGGCAAGGTATGTTATCTTCAGGAAGATTTGAAATATTTAGCAGAGGACTGAAGAATGTGCACACCCCCCCCCCCCGTGTGTGTGTGTGTGTGTGTGTGTGTGTTATTTGAGGGGGTGTGCATGTGGAGGATCAGAGGATAACCTGCAGAAATCAGTTTTCTCTAGGTGATCGAACTCGGGTCCTCAGGTTTGGACACACACACCTTTACCTATTGAACCATCTTGTTGACAGACCTCCTCTTGCTTTTCTAAATAAGCAGGGATGGGCTTCTCAGGAGTGAATGCAGAGATGGCTGGTGTCCATGGTAACACCATGTTAACAAAGACAGGGGCTCTTGACTTTGTAACCCAGACTCCTGTCTGCTGAGTTGCCATGAAGCACCCGGTGACACCTAAGCAGGTACCATGGACCATCATTTGCCTGGGAAGTCATTAGTGTGACCTTTGTGTTTGTTGTACAATATGCTGTCCCTGCTTCACAGTGTTTGATGCTGCTGTGCTTTTCTCCAAGCAGACCCTTAGGGGTCTTCTTGCTGCCCAACTGGGTCCCAGAGTCCACCTTGCATTTAAGAAGAGGGTCACCCTACAATCCATGGTGACCCAAATGCCATCTTATAACCTTCCAGTCTCTGTAAATATCTACTTGCTTTTGGTCTACTCCAAAGATACCCAAACTCTGGGCCACACTGGACTGGAACTGTCTTAGACCATGCCTTAACATGAAGCCCCCAGTCCATGGCTCAGCAACCACTGCTGATGTGATCTGGAGAATATGCTTTCTAGGAATGGATCATTGCACTTAGCCCTGTGCACTGCCCACAGCTATGCGCAAGGAACATTATAAAGTACACCTTCTTCAAAGAGCATGGTAGATTGGAATCGCTGCTGAAGTTTTGGTGATATCCAACATTTGTGAGGTGTTTAACTGGGTTCCTTTATGCTGCATCTCTACTTTCTGCAGCTTGTGTAAGCTGTGATCTCTCTGTTCCCATTCAATAGATGAGGTAATGGGGCTTTCTATAATATGGCCTTTTCTGGTTTACTGTGTTGTTTCTATAAATCCATAAGAGATAAACCATCCATGTATTTAAAAAAAATAGAATGCAGTTTGTGTTTAGTAAAATTTCCCTTTTGTACTGTACAGTTCTTTCAGTAGTTCCGACAAATGCGTGAAGTTGGTACTGCCATCTTTAGGGCAACAGTTCCACTGTTCACCCCTCAAGGTTCCCTCATTTGTCTTTGTTGGTAATATTTCATCTTCCAACTCTCAGATCAAATCCATCATTGAGGGAAGTCAGGATGGGAGCCAAAGGCAGGGACCTAGAGACAGGAACTGAAGCAGAGCCGTCAGATGCAGCTTACTGGCTTGCTCCTGATGGCTTGCTTAGCTGCTTTTCTTACATAACCCAGGCCTAACAGCCCAGGCATGGTGCCACCCAGAAAAGACTGGGCCCTCCTTTATCAATCAGCAATTAGGAAAATGCTCCACAGACATGCATACCCACAGGCCATTCTGATAAAAGCATTTCATTTGAGATTTACGCTTTCCATGAATCTTTAGATTTCTGTCGAGTTGACAAAAAAAGTAACTATGACCAACAGTTATCACTATTTTATGGCAAAACATTTAAAACCATTTCTTCCTCAATTTATTTATTTATTTATTTATTTATTTATTTATTTATAGCTATATAGTTACCAGTCCCTGTCTTCCAAGCCGGGCTTAACTATAACCTGGCACCTGTCGTCAGCCTCTCCTCATGGCACCCTTCCCTGTTGTGCCTGCTTGCCATCATTCTGCTGTCAGCCTTTTTTCAGTGGTAGGGATTGAACTTAGGTCTCACCAACACCGTCTAGGCAAGTGCTCTACCACAGAGCTGTGTTCCCAGCTCTCTGTTTTTAACTTCTGTGAGGTCGACCTTTTTAGATTCTGCATGTGAGTGTGTTTATGTGGTGTCCACCGGGCTTGTCTTTCTTACCACATTGACTTCCAGTTCCACCCATGTTCACGCCAATGACATGGGCTCCTTCTGTTTCTCTTGGCCACCCAGTACTCCATTGCATATATGCATACACATGTATATATCTAAACATGTATTCTTTATGCACTTGTCAGGTGATAGGCGCAGGGTGGTTTCATTCTCAGCTGTTGAGGTCAGTGCTGCAGTGAACACGGGACAGACTTATGTCACCATGGTGTTCTCGTCTTGTTCCCATGGAGGCATAGCTGAGAGTCGGATCCACAGATCATAAAGTAATTGTACTCTAGCTTTTGAGGGACCTCCATAGTGTGCCCCATAATGGTTATGCTAACTTATGCTTCCACCCAAACTGCAGAGGATGAATGTGAACTTTCATTTCATGCAGATAAATATTTAGGATTGGGATTGCTGAGTTATATGGCAAATATATGTTTAGCTTGATCTTGCTGGGTTGTTTTCCTGAGTGACAACAGCATTTCAGTTCCTACCAACTGTGACTGAAAGTTCCAATTGTGACTCATTCTTGTCAGCCCTTGATTTGGCAGGTTGTTTTTTTGTTTGTGTGTTTGTTTGTTTGTTTGTTTGGTTTTTTTTTTTTTTCTTTCTTGCCTTTATTTTCAGTCAGTCGTCCTGATAGATGTGTGATGATACAACATTGTGGTCGGGAGTTTAATTTGTAATCAGTAATCGCTAATGACTATTCTCTCAAATATATCATATCGTATACCCATGAGTGTATTTTACACATATATCTCATTTGAAGACATTTGCTCAAATATTTTGCCTATTTGAAAAAATATCCAGTGGTTTCTTGCTGGATTGTGAGAGTCTTTTTCTTTGTATACCAAGCATACATTATACAATTTGTTTTCCTCCACTTATGTCTTCTCTTTTCAGCCTCTTGACAGTCTATAAGGAGTACACATTTGGGTTTGGATGCAGTCTCCTATCAGCCTTCTACTTGTGTACATGAGGCTTTGATGCCCTGTGTAAGAAATCTTTGCCTAATCCAAGAGGACGAAGATCTCTTTACCTGTGTTTTCTATTCAAAATTTATGTTTTGGGGCTTTATACTCATGTCACTTACGTAGTGCAAGGTTACATTTTTTTCATATCTAGTAGTGTTTATTGAGTCAACATTTTATTCATTTTAACTCATATTTAAAGTCTATTCATTGCATGTGTATGGTGTATAGGAGGGTGCATTCCACAGCGTGCATGTGGTGGCCAGAGACGTCTTTTGGGAGCTGGTTGGCTCCTTCCACCTTAATATAGGTTTTAGAGATCAGGTCTTCAGGATTGTTCAGTAAATGCTTTTACTCACCAGACCCTCAATATCTCCCTTTGAAGCCCCAGGATAACACAGAAAAGGATACAGAGCTAGACCAGGGAGAAGTTGGAGGCACAGCGGGTAACTGGCCCTGAGATAATAGTAGAACGTGGGTGTACTTGTGAGCACTCTGGCTCTGGGTCCTGCTGTATGCCCGCCACTCAGCATTAGCAAGGCTTCTTCACTCAGTCCCCCTTCTCTTCAGTAATAGGAGACCTGTCCATACTTGGCCAAGCTGATTTGCTTTCATGCAGATAAGTGTGCGTGTGGCTTGGGAGATGGAAGATGCTCAGTAGTGGTGGCTGTCATCCTTCTAAGATGATGTTTGAAAGTTCCAAGAACCACAGCCTCTCCAGTTCCCGGTACTTGCTGATCAGAATGTGAGTCACTGGCCTCGGCTTCTGGGCAGCTTTCAAACTCTTCCTGCCTCACTCATTAGTAATCTCTTCCTCCTTTCCACTTGCCATCTGTGTAATCCTGGTGGTCCCTGAGCTAGTTAGTTAGTTAGTTAGTTAGTTAGTTAGTTAGTTAGTCTTCTTCTCATGATCCCCTCCTGCCCAGATCTTACTCCTGAGAAGCGATCTGCAGCTGGCTTCCCCAGGCTTGGATGATACATCCCTGCCTCCCACCACTACCAGATCTGCCCTGTTCCACCTACAGTACCCTGCATAGCCCCCACTAAGGGCAGGGTGGGATGTGGACGTGTGCGTGTGGCTCCAAAAGGAACAGGCCAATACCTTCTACACTTTGAGTTTTCTCAAGTTCTCCCCCATCTGAGACCTATGCTTCTCTCAGGGTTTTCTGTGTAAGGATTGCTTTCCTTAGCCACATGTGGTGAGAGCACCCTTGTGATCACGCCATTCAGGAGGTGGAAACAGGAGAAACTGAAGTTCAAGGCCGCCCTCACTACATGCTGAGCTCAGGGCCAACCCGGGCCCCATGAGACCCTGTCCTAAAATACAAAAAAAGAAAGGCAAAAACCATTTTCCTTGCTGGACATGGCCACACTTTGAGCCTTTTGCTCAGAGAAAAGCAAAAATAGTGAGGCATCATGGGGCAAGCCTCCATGCTTTTATTCCTTACTCATTACAGTTCAGGAAGAAGGAAATCCCCCGCATTCTGCTGGTACTAAGCCTAAAACAGACTGTGTGTCCTCCTCCTTCTCCTCTTCCTCCTCCTCCTCCCTCCTCCTCCTCCTCTGCCTCTTCTTCCTCCCTCCTCCTCCTCCTCCTCCTCCTCCTCCTCCTCCTCCTCCTCCTCCTCCTCTTCTTCTTCTTCTTCTTCTTCTTCTTCTTCTTCTTCTTCTTCTTCTTCTTCTTCTTCTAAAACATTTGTGTCTCTGCACATCTGTGAGTATGGGCATGTGTGTGCCATGGCACATATGGAGGTCAGAGGATCACCTTGAAAGTCAGTTGCTCTCTGCCAAGCCAGCTGGTCCTTGAGCTTCTTTGAATACTCCTGTGTCTGTTTGGGCCCTGACCGTGCAAGCGCTGGCATTATAGACACTCTCTACTCGTTTGTTTTCACTTGAGTTCCAGGCACCTCAACTCAGGTCCTCAGACTCTCATAGCAAGCAAGTGCTTGTCTCACTGAGTTGTCTCCACAGCTCCTGAAAATTATATATTTCGTGACTACAACAGCTGTAACAGCTGGGCAGTCAGAGAGCAAGCTGCTCACTGACCAGCAGGAGAGGGCTCTGAAGCCTGTCGGTGGCTACCCTGGTGACAATGACAAGGGTGTCTCAGATTTCAGAGGTGGGAAGATGCATCCTAACACCTTTCATTGTCTTATTCTTTGTACACCTGCAGTGATTCAGAAATCACCCTTATTTTGTTTAGTGTGTTCCCCACTTACAAATACACTGAACGCAACAGTGACCCTTTCTGTCCACCATACTTGCCCTTAATGTACATATAGCTTGCTTAGCGGCATGGAACTCTGGACTCCACCTGCACAGCCTCCCCCCAGTGTCTCTCTGTTGGAATATGGCCCAAGGCAAGAGAGCCAATTTCCTAACTGCTTGGGGCTCACTGTTTACTTAGACATAAGCAATTCCTGTGGACACCTTGCCTCTTTCAGAGGATAGAGCTAGGGAAGGTAGCATACACTAGCCCCCAGGAGGATCCAGGGTGCCGCTGTGTGAATCAGGCATGTGGCTTACAAGGTATGTACCCCATATTCCCAGACCTCCGCCTAAAAAGTAGTTCTGAGGCTCTGCCTATAAGGGCAAAGACAACATTTACATACAGCCCATCCTCCATTTCTTCTCCAAATCCACTGATGTGATGGCCAGAGATGGCATTCGCTACCGACTGAGGATTCCAGGCACAGAGCATACTGCTTACTTAGATTCATAAGCAG
Organism: Acomys russatus; assembly: GCF_903995435.1. NCBI lineage: Eukaryota > Metazoa > Chordata > Mammalia > Rodentia > Muridae > Acomys > Acomys russatus. The sequence continues at coordinate 73,640,752 of NC_067142.1, read as the reverse complement.
GGAAGACCGGATAAGTTGAATCAGGGTCAGTTTGATGGGAACAGCTGCAAGAGATAGCAGGCACCTACCTCAGAGCCTTCGCTGTGGAGAGAGAAGAAAGGACTGCTGCTGTGCATAATGGAGTGACTGGACAGTGAGGCTCATCCCAGTCCTGCCATCCTGATGCACTGCAAATTCCCAGTCAAGCAGGGTACTGCACTGGGGTGTGGAGCCAAAGGTCAAGGGTGAAAGGTAAAGGAAGAAATGGGTCTACAGTTATTCTCACAGTATCGCTTCCCGGAGGGCTTCGGAGAACTCTCCTTGCATAAACATGATGGCAGTTGTCCTTAAACACAGAATGTCGCGTGACTGCATCTGAAGAGCAGCCAGGAATCTGGCAAATGGTATGTTTCAAATACTCACCTGCTTCCAGGCTGCCTCTGGGGGCTTCTGTGCAGGTCAGGACATTTCCCCAGCACACTGAGGCCTGGCTGTCGTAACAGGCGTCCGTGCAGTGAGCTCCCTTTGGTGAGGAGGCTATTTGGCCTCCATGGCCAGAGCCAGCGTGGTTTCTGTTTTCTTGGCACTTTCAAATGTCCATGCTCAGATCCATAGGACTGTGATAATTAATAATGAAGCCTTTTCTGTCTCTTGTTTAAGATGTAAATTGGGGGTGAGGATGGAATTACTTCAGCCGGCGAGCATGCATTCCTGTCTGTATTGTTCAAATTGAAAAGCTGCAGCTAAAGGCCCTTAAATAGTTGTCCCAATTTTGTCATTAAAACTCCTTCAGGCAATAAATACCCTCATTCTTAACTTGGTGGCATCTTGTTCTTCTCAGAATTTAGTTAACCTAGGCATTTTCTCAGTAATTTCTTAATTTATTGTGCCCTTTAATCTGGAACACATAAAATCGCAGCCAATTAATAAATTGTGCTTCCTACAACTGAAATAAGAGCACATTAATTATTTCTAAACAATCATGCTGCATTTGACACAGTAGAGGGCTCCAGCGTGTAACAACTGCTACAGAAGACGAGAATTGTCCAGATTTTACATCCTATAACTGAGCATGTTCTTTCCAAAGCAGCTTCATTTAGGAAGGTCAATTAAAACCGTTGTACAAATGGTGAGTACTAACCTCATTGATTTCATGCCTTTGAGCTCCACAAAAGACCCAGACAGAGTTTTTTATGAGCTTTACCCTGTAGATGTGTACAGCGACTCTCCAATTTTAAAAGGGTCAAAGAAAGCTGTCATGATCAGAGAAGCACCATGGAAAATAAAGATGAGGGCAGATTAAGGAATTGGGACTGTCCGAGCTCACAAGGAGTCTCACCCAGCGGCTGTCCCAGCTTCCTATCTTCCCAGACTGAAACTGCACACAATTTTGTTTTGTTTGTTTGTTTGTTTGTTCTTGGACTTTGTTTTTTTTTCTGTGGATGCCTTCTAAGAAAAGCCTTTCCCAACCATTTGGCCTCCGAATTCCCCAGAAGTTTTCCTGTTCCAAGTTTCACAATTTTGGTCTCGCTCAATAAGTCCTAGGAAAAATGAGATGTTTTGAAGAGACAAAACAAAAAACAAACAAACAAAAGAACTTCCTGTATAAAATCATTATTTCTTGTTTAGATTACGTATTTGGAGATTGGAAAAATTTCACCTTTATCTGTTGCTTTTTATGACACACAGTCAACAAGAACTTTCTGAACATCTTACTGTGCTCTTAAAAACCTACAAGACAGGCCTTTCACCTAAATCCCCTTAAAAGCAAGCTGCAGCTAGCATGGAGGATTTACTGTTTCAGGGCTGTGCCCGCATCCTTAGAGTCAGGCCCGTGTACCTGCCTTCTTTGCTTTCTGTTGCTGTGTGTGATAAACTGCATGAGCGCCAGCAGCAGGGGAAGAGAAGAGTATATTTCATCTTACAGATCCATCACTGAGGGGAGCCGGGGTCAGGAACTAGCCGGAGGCAGGAACCTGGAGGCAGGAACTGAAGCAGAGACAGCGAAGGAGTGCTGCTTAACTGGCTTGCTTTCAATATGCTCATCTTCCAAGCTCCCATAGGACAGCCCATTAAGCTTTGAGCACTCAAAGGCTTTGTCGGACCAACATTCCCAACACTTCAACAGTCCCGGCAAAAGCAACACGATCAGGTCTGTCACAGCCAGCAAGAGTCTGTTCCCTGGTACCAAATTGTGTCAGTCAGGGTTCTCAAGAGGAAAAGAACCAATGGAATGGCAAATATATGAAGTGTGTGTGTGTGTGTTTATGTATGTGTATGTATTTTATATATAATATGTATTGTATATATGATATATACACAAATAGGTAGAAAGTACTCTGGGATTTCAGACTTTGCTTTTGGGTGGTTTCACGCCTTCAGCAAGATACTTCTGTCAAGCTCATTAGAGAGCAACTGCTCCATCTTAGGGCCAGCTTTAGGTGTTATCTCAGATTTCTCTCCACCAAGGAAATTCGTGTTACAGCTTGGAAAATGTAGCTTGGGACAATGCCATTGGCTTGATAACTAGTTACTAAGAGTGTGTTGCGTGAAGGGCAGAGGGACTTTGAATAAGAATGGCAAGGCTCAGGGATTGCTTGTAGCCCCTTCTCTTATCACGTTGTAGACCTTGAGGATTGAGCAGACAAGTTAATGGGGGGAAAGTCACTAATAATGTCCATTTAGGGCAATTACTGGTTATCAGTTTCAGCTTCTATAGGGCTCTCACCACCACCACATTAAGGAAAGGAGGAGCACCACCCACCCTCTCTAGAAAGTGTGGCGGACTCTGTAACAGCCTGCCCCTGGAAGTCCCTTTATTGACGGAGCTGTTCATGCTGGTATAAGCTCATCCTGCTAATTTTCACCCAGGAAAATTACCACTGCCACCATCCAGTCTTTCAATTAAGTACACTGCGCTAGGAGATGTACCGTTTAGATTTTTATTAATTTAAGCATTTTATGTCAACAGAAGGTAGATCATCATTTATTGGTGCAATGTGGTGTCTCACAAAATACATACATGTCATGGAAAAGTAATTAACCCCCCTCATTCTACAGCAGAACAGATGTGTGACTGAATGACAGCTGGGACCCAGGGTACTGTCAGGCTTTTGTTTGTGTTTAGTTATTTATTTATTTTTAAGTCATTAGATATTTGACTTAAAAGCCTCCCTGAAAGTTTCTTAAGTTTTGTTCTTTTTCATCTAAGCATACCCACCCCAAGTCTACCTTGTCACCACCTGTCATTAATAATGGATTTGGATTCTTTCCTCCAAATTTTATCTGGTCAGCTTTGGTTGATTGTAGACATGGCAAGCCATAGATGGACTGACTGGCTGTTCATGTAGAAGGAAGGGCTGATGACCGGGGAGTGGAGGATGCCTACGATGCACAGGGCTTTGTTGTTGAAACTCTGGAGACGTCTTAGCAGCAGCTGTGCAAGAGCAGCAGGCTTGATTAATATGAGTCCTGAAAACCAACTTTTCCTGCGCAAGCACCAGGAAGAAGTTAAGCGAAGCAACCGTGACTGACGGCAGGCCATCTTTGCTTCTTGGTGTCCTCTGTCTACTCTAGTAAAAGGTGTAATTTCTTGAGCATTTTCTCCAGCACCATCCTCTCTAGCTTAGACTCTATAAAGGTGCCTTTTAAAGGCCTGCTCCCACTAAGCCCTTCTGTGCTTGTATTTTGTGAGGAAACCTCAGGCAAGCAGTCTTCCATTAAGATTTCTTCCAAAGTTCTCACTAGCAAGAAGCCCTGGCCTCAGAAGGATAGTGGGTCCCTATGTGGCCTAGCTCCTGTGTGCTCTCAGGCTCAGCCCAGGCTGATGGCTGCATCTTGGCAGGTTCTTGCTGGCCCCAGGGACTTTATACTTGGCTCCCATGGCCTGAAACATGAAACAGGCTCTTCCTGAATCTTTGTGCTCGCCTGGCTCTTTCCTATGATGCTGCCTCAGCTTCAGCCTCAGCACATTGGGAATCACTTGCCTCTGGAGCATTCTTTTAGGTTATATCTCTATTCATTTAGCACAAGCATTCTGGACCATTTGTATTTGATGGCTACCTGTTCCCTTGTTGAAGATGTCAGGATAACTTCATCAGCCCTTGATATCCACTGTGGCATTTACTAAACTTGGATTCCATACTAGCATCAACGCATTAACACTGTTAGTAGGCCAGCATCGAGGCAAGCTCCTGTGTTCGGGGCATCTGTATTACTGGGTGCTTCATTATGACTTTTGCGCATAGAATAATTTTATGATAGTTTTAACAATGAGAGATCAGGAAGAGGGATTTTTATCCTCCAGTGAAACAGTTGAACATGGTCTGTCCCGCTTACCTATACCAGTACTCACACCCTGACATATAAGTCACCTGCTGGAAAGACGGAACATTTCTTTCCAATCCCAGTTGCATAGAGTCCTTTCTCCAAGCAACTCATGGCCTGGTGTTCTTCTTCCCAGAAGGTGCACATTGTCTTTGGGAAGCCAAGCTGAAGTCACAGACCTGAGTTAGTGGTATGCACAGATACGTGAGTTTTCTAAACTATTGAAGGACGTAAATATTACCCAATGAAGATCTGTACAGTTTTGTTGATTTTTTTTTTTTTCGTTATTTCTTTTGAGGTGGGGTCTCATTAGCACAGATTAGCCTTAAATTTTCTGTGTTGCTAAGAATAGCCTTAAACTCTTCTGGTCCTTCTGCCTGTATGTACAGACATGTGCTACCTTGCCCAGCTGAGATCTGTACAGTTTTATAGTTAACAAAGTAAAAGAGAGAGATTTCATAAATGCTCATAATGCTAGAATGGGAAGGGTCTGTGGAGGTCCACCCACCGAGTCAGGACTCTCTCCCTAGCATCCAGGTTGAGCAAGTGCCTGCTCCCTGAGAATGACCTTTAATGGCGGCCTCAGCACATTGCCTTTCAGCAGATCACTCTGCTGTTAGGCTTCTCATGAACTGAAAGCTTTCCTCATCCAACTTCCATGAGGGTCCTGGTCTGTCCCATGAAGCTGCTAAGGAAGAATAAACAGGCCTTATGAACAGTCCTCATGTAGGCAAACCCTGGGAGCACTGTGGCACAGCAAAGTGCATATAGGCTTTTGGATCACACGACTGGGAATTAAATCTGTCTCCACCTTTTGTCGCTACTTGAGCTTAAGTTACTTTCTATCTCAACTACATGCTCATCATCTATGAATTAGGGAGGGAACTGGCTTCTAACTTTGCTGAGATGATTAAAAGAGATAAATCATTTACAATAATTACCACAATAAATCTCAATACATGTTGTCAACTTAACTATTATCATTTGATGTGTAGCTAGCTGGCTCTTTGAAGCTTAGCCTTCTCCTGTAGGAGATAGAAAATGGTTCCTACCAAGGATTGGTCCAATGTTGACATTAGTCAGACCTGAAATATGAGAGATGTATCAGTCAAGCAGAAGTGTACGCGTGCATTAGCATTGTCTTACAGCATAACATAAAGACTTCTGTCATCTCCTTGTGGAAGCCAGGTGCTTGTGTCTCAGGAATATTTACTCAAGATGTTTGACACACTGGATTCAGACTGGCTGGCCTTGCCCATGGTCTTCTCTAGGAAAGAACACTCTATTCAGATCTTGGTTAAGTGTCAGTCAATGGTAGACAATAAAGTAAATGCCACAAAGCTTCCACTCAACACACTGCGCTTGCTAACACTCGGGTCGGCTGCTTTCACTTCCTGTCATTTCTTTGAGAAGAATTGTAGTAAGTTCATGACTGAGTCCTTTTGATAGCCCAGAATATGGTGCACTTACAATTAGTGTTGTGAACATTTAAAACTGAATATGGCATTCTACTGTTTTTTGTTTGCTTGCTTTGTTTGTTTGTTTCTCTGTTCAAGAACACTTTCACTTAGGAAAAAAATAACCTAAGTCAAATAGCATTCCGTGGTGTTGGTGCTTTCCCACATGCTCTAGGTTGTAAGTCTGCTTGGTCTTCTTTTTTGTAGAAAATATTTTTATTTATTCTTTTGCAATTCTATACAAGTCTACAATGTGTGGATTATATCCACCCAACTCTCTCCTCTCACTTTCTCTACCCCCAACCATATTTCCTCTCACCTTCATTTTCTCTTCTCCTCTTCATATGTGTGTGTGTGTGTGTGTATGTGTGTATGTATGTATGTATGTATGTATGTATGTATGTATGTATTCCCATTAGAACTACCTGCATACACATGGGCATGGGGCCATCCCCAAAATAGACAACCACCCAGAGGCCTGGGTGGCGGGAGGTAATGGCTCTCTTTCCCACAGCAGGTGTCAGGTAGCTCCTCAGCTAGGGACAAGGCCTCATGAGCTCTTCCGTGTCCAGTTTGGGATGTTGACTGGCATGGTCATCTTCTGTGGGTCTTTTATAGGGAACCGTAAATGCAGTGAGTTCATGAGTGTGATGGCCATGCCATGTCCAGAATACAGCGCTTCAGAGTGCTCCTTCCCATCCTCTTCCCCTTGCGTTCTTCCCACCCCATCTTCCACAATATTCTGATATACATATACAGGGCTAATATACCACTGAGCACCCAGCAGTCACCAATTTTTTTAATTTTAATTTTATATTTATTATCATTATATTTATAGTTATCCATCATGAAGTTGTCACTAATTTTTAGTACTTCTGTCCTGACCCTTGCCCAGTACAAAAAGAAGCTTCTTTGACCAAGGTTGGGAGCAGCACTAATCTCTAGGTATGAGCAGAAATATTTAGACTGCAGTTTGATAGCATGTCCGTTTAGCAAAACAATAGTAGTTTCTTTCTTTAGGGCGTATGATATCACAAGTCATGGACTTTTGCTCAGGTTTACAGTGTAATGTATTAACTCCCTCCTGTAGAACAGGTGTCAGATCTAATTAGAAAGCAGTTGGTGACCCCCAAAAGTCATGCCACTATTGCAGCATTGGACATATCTTGCTTTAGAAGTTGGTATCACAGTATACAGGCTCTACCACTGGAAAAGTGCACTGAGTTCTTTTCTCTTCCAGTGGCCTGTATAACACCTTCTAGTACTAAGAAATCTAGCTAGCTTGTATGAAGGGAGTTTATTATATAATCCTAGTTTGATTTCTCGATGTCCTGCATCCAAAATATGTTGTGTCTTCAGCAGTAGGGTGTTGCTCTCTAACTGTGATGTCAACCAAGAGCAACGGCAACAGCGAGTGTTGTTAGAGGGGCTCTTGGCTCTCACTGGCCAATAACTCATAGGGAAGTACTGATATTTTCACCTAATAATCTATGTTACCTGGGGAAAGCACTGTCCATCCATGCAGGGCACCTCAGTTCAAACTCCCTCTAAAAGAAACCTCATTTTTAATAGCTCACCAAGTCGTGGGTTTCCATAGATGTTTTCGTATGGCCTTAATTTTGGTGAGCCCGCTCCTTGCCCTCTCTGCTCCCCTATGCCTCTCTTTCACCTCACCTAAACCTTAACTCCCAGCATTGTTTCTCCATAGTCCCGCTCAGCATTGTTTTAGGATTGTTTACCTTAGGGATATCAGTGTCTTTCTGTCACCCTACCACATCTGCTCGGGAATTGCAGTGTTCGTTCACGTGGGCATTTCTTATGAGCCCATGGCTCTAGCTGGGTCCTTCCAGGGACCCCCTTGAGCTGGGTCCTCTAGTCCTGTTCCTATTGGGGAGCCCCTTGGGGCTGGTTTCAGTCAGCATTCTGAGGTCTTCCTGTAGGTGGTGAATGAGTGCGTTTGCACAGGCTGTAATGAGGAAAGCCAGCATGCTCTTTAAGTGACTATCAGACATTTTCATAAACTTAGTGTGTCCCTTTTAACTAGTCTGTAGCTCCTGTGTTACAAAACAGAGTCCTCAGACATGGTGTGGGGCACCACCATTCTCCCAAGGTCAGCCGGCCAGCAAGCAGTGACAGACTGGCTTTAGAAGGCAAATCATAGCTGGAGAAAAAGGTCATCTGCTTCTGTGAAAAATCACATCTCCCCATGTTTGGCTCCTTCTCTTCTGCCCAGCTTCACATTCGCTTCTACTCACAACCTCAGACCTGCTTTTCTGCTACCCCCTGCCCTCTCTCTCTCCGCTGGGCATGACGTCAGCAGCAAGCTCCTACTGCTTTGGCACCTGTGATGCCAGCACTACCGATGAAAAACCCCGGCGCTGCCGTTGGACACCATGGCTGCTCCAGCCCGCCCTTCTGCTGGGCTCTTGCCTTGCCAAGTTGCCCTGTATGTCCTCACTTGGCCCCTCCTCCACCATAGCCCCCCAAGCCCACTCTCCTGTTCCACTTTCTAAGCTCTTGCTCTCCTGATGGCAGTAAACCAGTAATAAGGTCCCTCAGACACAAGAACCTTCCCGCATCCCACCCCAGCCTCTTCTGGGTGCAACTGCATCTGTCACGGACCACCAGTTCAGTCAGGGATCGGTCCTTGGGATCGGAGGTTTTCGGAGTGTTCGTGAACAGAGATAAGGCGAAGTGACAAACAGGCAACTCAAGTTTGAGTTTCCATTTGAGTGTATTTTTCAGCCAAGCAGTCTAGCATTATATATATTTTTTGAAAGCAAGGATTTTTTTTTTCATCTGCTCCCATCTTCTCATTTTTCCTCCTGCTGAAGGAAGTGGGGTTACCTTGCTGAAGCCAAGTCCTCACCAACCCTTTTCATGGCCTGTGCACCTCCTTGCTCTGGCTTCTCCATCCCCCCTCCTCGTGAGCTGCCTCTCGATGGCCACTGCCTCCTTCTCTTTGGCATGAACATGATCACAACTTTCCCACAAGATAACAACTTTTCTTTCCTTCAACCCAGCTTTGGCCTGTAGCCCCCCGGCTTCCTCTTCAGTCTGGGTAGCCCTGGTTCTCTCCCGCTTTCCCATCATCAGCAACTGAAACTGTTGGCTGCTGACGTCATCACCGAGCCTCTGATTCCCAGGCACTGGCCTCCCAGCAGCGGCTCCCTACTGACCCCTCCGTTGCACTCTATATACCCTTCCTCCTAGGACCGTGCCTCCTTCTGTCCGCAGCTTCCTCCGCTTCTCCCCACTGCCCCTTGACAGCTGCCCTGGAGTTGTTCCCTCTCCCCACCCCCCCCCCCCATTCTCTACAGACAGCTTGTTCCCCAAGTTACCACCATTCTGGGCTCTGAGTTTGCCCTCTGCCTTACTTTCAACCTTCAGCCTAACTGGCCCCCATGCCTTTGGTTTCCCCACCTCACACTGTATTTCATATAGATTTAAAACAAAACAAAATCAGACTGTTTATACTAAAAAATCTTAACGTGTCTCTGCTCCTCATCCAAGTTCAAATTCACCCTCACACCATCTCCCTGGTACCTTTTCATCCTGTCTCTATACTTCTGCCTCCATCGCTCCTCTCCACATACGTAGCAAACCCAGCCCGCTGCCTCCAAGCCTGGGACTCATCCTGAACTTGGCCTCCAGGTTCAGGGGGAAAGTTGCTTTTCACTGTGAGGAAGAGCATGGCAGTAGAAAATAACAGCAGACTTAGTGGGGAGCAGGGAAGACGATGCTGTCTATCCCACCCCACACCCCCCCACCCTACACCAAGGCACAATGGGCAGGGATAGCAAACAGCTCACTGTCCCCTCTAGCCCTTTGATGTCTCCTGATGTTGCCTGTGGACCAGTCAGCCTCTCCGCTTCTGTGCTCTAGGCTGATGCTTCCAGTCTTCCATACTAAGCCTTTACTATGAATTCTGGGCAGCAAAGCACCTCTGTCCCTGAGAACTGCCATGTATGAGATTTAGCATTGTAGCCACCTGACTGAGTCTCTCCATGCTGAGACTATATGTCGTCTGAACCTGCAGTTTCAGTACCTGGCCTTTGTGTACAGCGTATTGACCTGGAGACCATTTGAAGGGCATAACATTTATCATGATGACGTGTATTGATCACTTCTTATATCTGTTGTAAATAAACTCATTTGTGCAAAGCCAGAGGACATGGAAGAACAATTACAAATTAAGTAGACGAAAGAAAAAAAAATGCTAAACCATAAGCACTTGTAACAAGTCCTAATAACGGTGTTGCCTAAACTGTGGCCAGATCAAAGCTGAAGGCTGAGGGGTAGAGAGATGACTCCACAGTCAATAATGCTGCTTGCTGCTCTTCCAGAGGCACCAAGTTCTGTTCTTAGCACCTGGTCAGGCAGCTGACCAACACCTGTAACTCTAGTTCCAGAGGATCTGAGGGCCTCTTCTGGCTTCCTCTGGAACCCCTCCCCCAACACACAAATAAAGACAATTTTTTTTTAATCTAAGGCGGACTCCCCCAGACACCTGGTGGTCTCCAGACTTGTTTGTACATGAGTCCAAAGGAATCTGGTGCCACTAGAGTGTCTGTGTGTCCCTTGTTTGCTGAGGGGACCTAGGCCCGTATCCTTAGGAGATCTTTCTGGAATCTGCACATGCATCCCCTGCTCTCAGACCTTGAGGAGGGCCAGAGCTGAAGGAACAAACACAGCCTTCCTGAGGGGAAGTTAGGGAAGCCAAGCCTGGCATGTAGAAAGAGAAGCCGGTACAGAACATTCCAGCTCCTGTCTGTGGCAAGTAACTGAAGCCTTCACACAGAGCTGTTCTGGTGCCCTGTCCATCCAAGTTCTTGTACTTGGATGAGAAAGGGGTTTTTATATTAGCTTTCTAAACAAACAAACAAACAAACAAAAACAAAAAACTTAGACATTCCAGTTTGTGAACATTTACCAACATTAAGTTTTTACTTTCAAAGTCATCTGGGACTGGGGCCGTACAATTTGGACACACAAAGAGTGTGACGCCAAAAGAAAAGAAAAAAGTAACCAGAAAGTAAGATCTTGCATGTTCCCTTAGGTGACCCCATAGTACCCCTGGCACTGGGCACCCTGAGGTGAGAATCACACCAGCTTGTGTATCCCAAATGCCATTTTAGGACACCTACAATTTGGTAAAGGCCTTATATTACAGCTATACAGATTAGGGCCAGAAAGCATTAATGCTATCAGCATGCCAAGCTCTAGTGAAAGATGCCCAGGTCTATGGCTCAGTCGGTCCTTTGTTGGGGACCTAGAGTTTTCTGAGCATGTATTTGTCTGTACTTCCAGATCTCCCCACAATTCCCAGCCAGTCCCGTGTGAGATCACGTGCCTCTCCCCAGCCTCTCTCTTCTGGTGTCTTGGGGGTACTTCCACTCACCCTTTGGGGATGTTTATGGAGCTCCGTCAGACCTCTGTCTGGAAGGCTCTGTTAACAGTCAGGCACGCTCGGTTTATAAGATGGTTACAAGAAAATGGAGGTGGGGGCAGGGTGCCAAACACAGCCAGAGCTTTTATCTTTGACATTACAAAGAGGTCCCTGGCCGAGGGCCAGACTGGAGCTTACGGGAATATAAAATGCAGACATGTGCTTTCTGTTGTTGGGGCGCCAGGAGGAAGGCGGCAGGAACACGCAACCAGACAGCACTTCACTTCCATGGGATGTACAGTTGCTAAAAAGAGCATCCGGGTCTTGCTGGTTCTGAGCAAGGTCACTTGTGGCTATGAGGTGGGATGAAGAAGAGCTATGCCATGTGCTCGGCCTCCTCTCCTCCTACCCTATAGCCCGGGAGTGACTGCCTTCTGCAGTGACCCTCCTCCCCCAGCCCCCCCACCCCCACCCCAGGAACACCAGGCTCTGGAAGCAGGTCTCTGCAGGAATTAATTGTCCTCCTTGAAAAACAAAATAGATCTCCTCTACTTTGAAGCAAAGTTTTGATGTTGTTTCCCTCAAACTGTGACACAATCCTCTTGAACTGTTTGCTCATTTGACACATGGTCTGAGGATTCTGATGCTCCCTCATTAAACATAAGGAAGCTCTGGTGGATTTGTGTGCAATCCAGCTCTGGAGGAAAAAAAAAAAAAAAGAAGGAAGGAAGAAAGAAAGAAAGGAAGAAAGAAAGAAAAGGATTAGTAGGCTACTGGAAGCTCCATGAATATATTAAGGCATGGCTTCTGATCCCTAATGAAACAATTTTCTTTGGTTGCCGCAGAGATGACCTTCTTTAAAAGCGTCTCTAGACTTGTGTCTAGGACTAGTTATCTGAAATTGCCGGTGTAGACCCCAGCTAAACGCCCCCCTTGTTTGGGGACCTTAGGTTAAGTAGTCTGATGTGCTTGTCTTAGGAGATAAGCAAATACCATTAAACTGCCTGGGTTTTGGGGTATCGCCCCTACTGATCATTCTACCCATGGGTGTTAGAGGAAGCGCATGAATTTGTGGTCAGCCTTGGGTTGGCAGCATGTAGTGCCATGTTCAGTGCAGTCTTTGTTCTGTGCCACATGCCTGCTGTGCTCTGGCTGGGGTGGTGTGGGAGAAAACAGCTTAAAAATCCAATGCAGGGGGAAGAGCGAAGAAAGGGGTTTGCAAGTTGCATGACCACAGAGGCCCCAAGTCTCTACTCTCTGAGTCGGAGGACTTTCCTCAGGCACAGCCAAGGCCTACAGAGGTGACCAGTGGACTGGAATGATTAGCTTCCGTTCCCATGGCAACCGTAATCAAGCTCTCACCTGGGGAAGCTGACTCCAGAGGCACTGGGTCCAGCTCTGGGTCTTACAGCTGGCCAACAGCAGAGCTGGGAGCTCAGTCCAGCTGCCTGAGACTGCGGTCATGGTTTCTGCCTCACAGTGGTTCATGCGAGCGGCATGCTATTGTTTACCTGTATTATTTCAATGCTGGGGATCAAACCAAGGGCCTCACAGCTAGGCACAGGGCTCTGGCATGCAGCCACCCCTCGCCCTATTTTTTAGATGTCTTTGGAGCAACTGCATCTAGCCCATCCCAATCTTCACCGTCAGGATGTTGCCCTGTAAAGCTCACTTGAATCTGTTCTGTTGTAGTTTAAAGCAATTTCCTGTCTGTTTGCAGAGGTGAGCGAAAGCAGCTGCTCCAGGAGAGGGATAAGAAAAACGATTAAGGCGACAAGGGCTGTGGTTTCAGTCTCCATTAAAATGAAACCTGTCTTGAAATTTGGGGATGGGGGTGAACTTTATCTTAATGGCCGCTTACATTAGGACAGTTTTCCTGTAAAAATCTTTGCCTTTTTTTCCCCCAGACTCTCAAACCTCCCACCTCGTGGTGTTTACAGAGGGAGACTGGCAGAACTCGGCCAGAGTCATGTGTGTTTACAGCAGCACAAGCCATCCATTTGATAGTTTCTCCACGAATGTAAAAAGGATTCGTTTGAATGTGCTTTTGCAAGCCAAGCCAGTAGGAACCTTCTTCTCCATGCAATCCCCCGCTGTGTGTCCTCAGGAGCATGCCTGTCCAGCGTGAGGGAGGGTGCCAGGAGGTGCCTCCTTAAATAGCCTCGCACGTTTACTGCCTTTGCGTGTTGGCTTGTCATGCCCGTTTCCTGCAAACCGCTGTGTGTAAAGATCTTCAGTAGGCTCCACCAGTGCGACTCAGCTCACAAGTCACCCTGACTCTGTAGCTACTCTTCAAATTCCCATCGACCTGGTTTTGTAGAAACCCTTGAGCTCTCCCTGAGAAGGCGATTTCTTCTGTGGGGTGGGGAGGCAAGAGGCGGGGGTTGCCGATGTAAAAGGCTTTGGTGGTTGTAGGGGCTCTGCTGTGACATAAACACCCGTCTCCTGGTCGTTCTCTGTAGCTGGAGATTGGGTGCCACGTGTCGCCTTGTAAAACTGTAGTTGCAATAGAACCAGATTCTGCCAGAGTGGAAAACAACTGCACGTTTGCTCCCTGGTGACTAATTGGAGCACACAGCAATCTGATTCTTTCCTTGAGAGCTTTCTTTCCTTTCCCCCCACATCCCTTCATGGCCGCTCTGCCCACTGGCTGCTCTAGGCATTGGTACAATGGTGAATGCTCCAGTTTTAGCCTTTTTCCATGTTATGAAAGAACCATTTTTCCCTAAGTTAAATCTGAACTGCTTTCTGTTATTTCTGCCAAAGGAAGTGGAAATTGGTTCCAACCGATGTTTCCTGTTAATCATAAAGGGTTTTGAGTGAGCCTGTACGTTAATCTATTAGTCCCAGTATGTTATCCATGGACCAAGTGCTGCCGTCAAAGACACTAAGCGTTAGGTTGTTTCCATCCTGAGTTTTATTTCAGGACTCCCAACCTCTCTCCAGAGTACAGGCATGATGCTTGAACCTCATGGTACTTTTTTTTTTTTTAAGTTAAAAAAAAAAAACACCCCTTCTTCTTTTAATATACTAGAATTATTGCATTACTAGGAAAGTTCATAAGTGTCCATTAATTCTTGTTCCCATCCTCTTCTGCTCTTGCTCCAATCAATCTAATTAGCGTTCACTTGGGGATTGGATAACAGGAAACATAGGAAAGCAGATTGCCTTTCTCCTTTTCCTTCTCTCTTTTTTAATAAAAACCATCTGAAATTAAGCTAGCGCAAGAGTTTCAACATCAAACTCCTGCAAACCAAGCGAGCACAGCTGTCTGTGGCTTCCGGTTGCAAAGTAGACCTGGATTGGTGTCGCGCTGATGCTTCATGTGACGGTGCCAGTGACCACTTTCTCCAAGGGTGCCAGGACCCCACCCTATTGTGAAGACAACTCTTTCATTCATAGTGACTACTGGCCACTGGAAGGCGCGGTGCCTACTTGGAAACCAGAGGAAGCATCTGGCCAGTTGAATCCAGCGGTGTTGAGTGGCATCTTTTATGTGGTGGTGAGAGTTTTGTAGAATCACCTGCTTTTCCATTCAAGAAATCGATTCTGGAGTCTTAGTTTAGCGTCTCTGTAGCAGGAGTGTGTGTGACCCTGATCCGTGCAGGGAGAGGGGGCTTGGCGTGGCTTAGGATGGTGTTTAGGCAGAACCTGCTCTCCAGCTAGCCCTTGCTGACGGTGTTTAAGAGCATGGCTCCTAGGTCAGTGTGGGATTTCATGTGCCGGCTGGCCACGTTTCGGTTCCAAATTATGGCCAGTATCTGGTAGGTGACAAATACCACGCTGCAGTGGGGACATACCGTTCTCCAACATAGTCATGGCGATAAAATATCAGAAATGAGTTAAGATAGATATGTATGAAAAAACGCATCATTCAGTTTCCTTGGTTGTTACTCTCATCAAATTAAGTAATTGATTTTGTTCTTCTAATATTCTTACGCATGGATCATAAAAGTTAGCTTTGCTCTTCTTGTTCATTAGTGTGCCATCAAACACTCACTGGGTCTCTTACCAAATGAACTGGGTAGCAGATCTGAGAGTCCTGGGCTAGTTCAGAGACAATTCGACTATATAATAAGAGACAGCGCATTGCCTAGGATGTGTGCAGAGTAAATCTAGGGCCCCGGAGTCAGGTTGACCCACAGGGCAGTGAGGGCTGAGAGCTAAAGGGACGATGGGAAGACAAGCAACGCAGTGAGGGGTAGAGGCAGAGGGAAGAGCAGTATGTCAGCCCCCTCCTCGGGTCTGCAAGTAGAAGATTCTATCTGGAAAAGACAGGCCACGTAGGTACAGGGCACACAGGTGACGGGAAGGGGTGACTGACGGATTAGGGGGAGACTGAAGAGCTTGGATGGTCAGGAGGGAAGGGAAGATGGAAGGACTCTCAGATTTACCTGAGGGCAGCTGTCAGTTCAGCCCCCACTTAGCTAATTCCACATTTTTACTGTTGGCTCCAAGACTGGCAGTTGAAGGGTTCTATGAGAGAGTGGTCCCTAGGGGCGGGACTCATCTGGTTCTATGCTCAGTCTTCAGAATGGTCCAGTCAGAGATGGTCACTAGCTAAGGAAGCTGAGGGTGATGGGAAAGAAGGCTTCTGGGGACATTTCATGAGTCAGCCCAAGGTGCTGCCTAGACCAGCCTAAGTGTCTTAGTCAGGCCTCTTTAGAAGATTGGAGCCTGACTTCCTGGCGGTGCATTTAGTTGTAATTCCCATATGAAATTGCTTTGTTTGGGGCCGTGGTTCCGCCCACCTCATGCACACATACTAGATTTGTCTGGAGTCCGCATTAGGATTGTTACTGTTTTTCAAATGCTAGCTGTGAACCATGGTTGAAGATCCTTTGGATTTATCAACGCACAGACAGGTTTTGCCCTTGAAGCAAGCCCAGGAGAAAGGGAAAGCTGGACCAGCAGCCCCGAATCCTGCCTGAGCAGTCAGGGGTAGAAGCCCTGTAAGCCTGTTCCTTAGCTTTCAGGATTGTCCAGGCACAGGATATCCTACAAGTGTGCAGGGAGGAGTGACACGTGCAGGAGACATGTAGAAATTTCCAAGTACACATTCCCTCTTCAGATCCACTTTAAGGTCTTTCAGCTGAGCTCCAGAACATACAAGGCTTTGTTCTGGGAGTTTAGGAAAGAAAGGGACAATGAAGAAGAGTTTAGAGTTAGAAAACTTACATTTAGCTGTGGCTGACACTCAGCCCAGGAGTTCTGGGCCACATCGTCCTCTGTGCTCTTAGTTCTGCCTCTGCCTCAGTGTGTTACGACTTGCCGTCCCTCTCTCTATGGCTCCTGTCTGTTGTTCCTTCTCCTCTTGCAGCCCTACCCAGGACACTCCCTTTCAAACTCTCCCCGCCCCAGCCCTCGCCCTCTGCTGTGCATCTCATCCCTTCTGTGTACACATCATGATTGGCTGACTGTTCTCTGCTCCACCCCACAGTGCCTACAGCAGTTCCTAGTAGCTACTCCTTACATGTTAATAGAGCTAACGAGTGATTAAATTAATTCATTTATGCATCAGGGAGGGCACTGTGCAGAGTTCTAATAGCCAGAAGTCCAGAAGATGTGTGTGTGTGGGGTAGGGGGGTGGGTGGGAGGTACATTTCTTCTGTAACAACCAGTCACAAACCGAGTGGCTTAGAACAATACAGATGTTCAATTTATACTTCTATAGCTTAGAAGCCCGACCCTGTCTCACTGCATGAGAGTCAGGGCATCCTCAGGCTGCCTTCCTTTCCACTGGCTTCAGGGGAGATGCTGTTTGCTCGCTTTTCTAGTCTCAGGGGCCACTTGTGTTCCTTGACTCATCCTGTCCTCCATCTTCAAAGCCAGGATGGCTAATTGAGTCCTTACACCCCACACACAAACACATGCATATATGCGCACGCACGATTGTGCACACACACACACCACATGCATGCATGTGCACACCACACACACACACACACACACACACACACACACACACACTGATTTCCTCTTCAGCCTCTCTCTCCTACTTTTAAAGGTTACCGTGGTTATATTGGGCCACTTGGATAATCCAGAATAGTTCCTGGTTTTATAATTATCTGTAAAGAACTCCATTTCATCCACAACTCACTCTCCGCTGCCAGGTAACCTAGCACCACAGGTTCTGGGCAATCAGGGCATCGATCCCGTTGAGATTTATTATTCTGTCTAATAAAGGGATCGACAAGCAAGATATTTTCCTTAGACCAGCCATTCTCAACCTGTGGGTCGTAACTCCATTGGCAAACCTCGATCTCCAAAAATATTTACATCGTGAGTCCTAACAGTAGCAAAATTACAATTATGAGTTTGATTTTAATTTAAAATTACAAAGATGATTTTATGGTTGGGGGATCACCACAGCACGAGAAACTGTATTAAAGGGTTGCAGCACTGGGAAGGTTGAGGACCACTGTCTTAGAGCCTAGGACTGGAACTGCCAGTAAATAAACATAAAATGAACACATTTAATCATGGATGACTGTGGCAGCTGAAGCAGGAGTGTAACATGCTCAAACTGAGACTTTAGGGGATGAACGTGAACCTAGAGCAAGAATGTAGGGGGAGACTGGAGTGCACCTCCCCATAGACCACCCCACCCTCACCCCCCCATCCCCCACCCCCCACCCCCCACCCCTATCCCTACTGTGTACACAAAGAGCTAGTTTTGCCATGGGATTTCCTGAAAGGAGAGTGTATGTGTGGAGGCTTTTCCAAAACCACCACTTTATTGGGGTTTTTGTTTATTTGTTTTGTTTTGAGACAGGGTCTTGCTGTGTAGCCTTGGCTGTCCTAGACTCACTCTGTAGACCAGGCTGGCCTCAAACTCACAGCGATCCACCTGCCTCTGCCTCCCGAGTGCTGGAATTAAAGGCATGCGCCACCACGCCCGGCCACCACCACCTTATTGCACGTGGACATAGCACAGACCAAGAACAGATAAAAGCACAGGCACATAACACTCATGTCTTTTTTTAAAAATTATTTATTTATTTTCATTGTATGTGCATTGGTGTTCTGCCTGCATGTGTGTCTGTGTGAGGGTGTCAGATCTTGGAGTTACAAACAGTTGTGAGCTGCCATGTGGGTGTTGGGAACTGAACCCGGGTCCTTTGGAAGAGCAGTCAGTGCTCTTAACCACTGAGCCATCTCTCCAGCCCAGCACTCCCATCTTACGTGCACACCATCTACCTCAGCTGCCCTTGGGATCTAGTTCTCCTGTTTTTCAGTGCCTTCATCCCCCCCCCCCCAATCCTGATACCCAGTTGATATCTTCCTACTGGTAACCCAGAGCTTATTCTCACAAGGATTGCTCTGTCCCTGGGGAGGCACGCTGAGAGGCTCCAGAAACATGGCGGTCCTCCACTTTTCCCAGCACCCACTCTTGCCATGACTCAGCATCCTGGCTAGCTCCTAAACACCATGTGGACAGTGAATGGTGGTTTGAACTCCCATCTTCTGATTGGCCTTTTTTTTTGGCAGCGCTGTCCCACAAGACATCCTGTGGGTACAAAACTGTTCAATGTGCTGTCCATCATGTGGTCATAAGCTCCTGGAATGTGGTTTAGTGCAGGTGAGGAGCTGGGCTTTTTGCCGTATCTAGTTTTAACTGACTTTGGTTGGAATAGTCACGAGTGACAAGTACCTACTGTGTTGGATAGTGTAAGGAAGTAACAACATGCTGAGCATCCCAGAGAGGCCATAGCGGGTTGATGTGCTGCAGAGTGCAGGGCATGAACACAGCCATTGGGGTTCAGACCAGGTTTAAGCTTTGCTTCCATGATTTTGTGATTTTTTTTTTTTCAAATCATTACAATTTTTCTGAATGGGGTTTCAGACTCAAAGTTTTATCCATGGAGTATGGGGCATGCAGTGGTTGGGGATGGGCAGTAGCAGACAGGTACCATGTGACCTGGCATGGAATATGGGGCATGCAGGGGTTGGGGATGGGCAGTAGCAGGCAGGTACCACGTGATGTGAAGGGGAAGAGCGCTTTATCTTGAAATTGAAACCAGACTTTCTTCCTGTTGCTTTTATCATTGCTTTCCAGTATCTTAAAGACCAAGGGACCTCACTGTCTGTCTGGGGTGGACTATACCCACTCCCCACCCATGAATACACTGGAGATGGCCTTGCCTACCTAAGAACTGTGTGAAGATGACATGGGACAGAATTGCTAACACACCCAGCACTGTCCCATGTCCCCTGTACCCAGCACTCTGCTGCACGCCGGGGGCTCATTAACAGACTAGAAATGGAAAAGACCTGCTTATGAACTAAGAGTACAGACATTTAGTAAATAATAGCCCATCCTCTTAATGGCTTTTTTTTCTTCTGTCTTTTTTTTTTTCTTTTTACATTTTAAAAAATCACTAAGATATGAAGCTTTTTTAATGTTAGATCTTTGTTTCTCCCTAATTTTTTGTGGAATCCAGGATTGGTCTGCATGAGTATAGAGGATGTGCCTTTCTTTATCTTAGCTGTGCTTATAGTCAACGCTAGGTTACTATACTATTTCCTAACAAATAGTGGCTCTTGGAAGAAACAATTTAAAAAAAATTATGTGTGCATGTGACTGTCTGTGTGTAGTTGTGCACATATGTGAGTGCTGGTGCCCTTGGAGTCCAGAAGAGGCACTGAATCACCTGGAGCTGGGGTTATAGGCGGTTGTGAGGCAACCAGCACAGGGGCTGGGACCCGAACTCAAGTCCTTTAGAAGAACAGCAAGTGTTCCTAATCACTGAGCCATCACTTCAGCCCCCAGATAGTACCTCTGTCTTAACAACCTTCTTAAAAACAGGTTTCCTGAAGTGTAATTCACTATACATCAGTGGGTGTTGGTCTCTTTATAGAGTTGCACAACCAACATCACAGTCAGTTTTTGACATGTTTATCATCCCCAAAGGAATCCTAACCATTAGCAGTCATCCCCCAGATCCCTCTAACTGTCCTAAACAACCAACAGTTCACCTTCTCTGGATTTCCCAGGGTAAGCATTTCGTATGAGTGGAATCATGTAATGTATAGTCTTTTAAAGAGTCTTTTATTATATTTTAATTTTATTTCAGTGTGTGTGTGTGTGTGTGTGTGTGTGTGTGTGTGTGTGTGTGACATTATGAAACACAGATGGAGATCAAAGGATAACTTCTAAGTGTCAGTTCTCTCCTTCCACGACGTGGGTCCCAGGGCTCGCACTCAGGACATTGGCATGGCAGCAGCCACCTTTATCCGGTTAAGTCATGTCACCATCCCTAGATGACTGGCTTCTTTTCACTCAGAATGCTTTCAAGGTTCATCTGTGCTATAGCATATACTAACACTTTGTTTATTTCCTTGTGAGAAATATGCCGTTGTACTGAGCTTTTATTGATCTGTCCATCATCAGATGATGGACATTTCAGTTGCATCCTTTTTGGCTATTATGGACTACGGATAGTTGTGCACACATTTTTGTCGAACGTCTTCTCATTTCCCGTGGGTGCCTGCCTAGGAGTAGACCTCATGAGATGACAACGCTGTTGGTAACGTGGTGTTTCAGGGCTTGCTAGACAGCAGTAATACTGACGCTCCGTCACACGTTTTCTTGCCATAAATGGTAAGGAGCACAAATAGGTCAATTGTTCGAGGAGCTGAAAAGCCCATTTTTCAAAGCCATGCCATGTGTTGTACGTACCCACCTGTGGAGCCCTTCGGCTCCTCTGCATCCCTAATGATACCTGCTGTTCTCTTTCTGTACCAAGTCAGAGCTGTGTTGCTGGGCAGGAGGTGGCATCTCCCTGTGGTTTTGAATTGAATTTCCCTAATGATTAATGACGCCGATGTGTTTGCGTGTGCTTGTAGGCCATCTGTTTGTCTTTCTTGGAGAAGTGTCCGTTCGAATCCTTTGCCCGCGTTTTAATTGGGCCATTTGTCTTTTTTTTTCCTGTCTCCCCATTTGGCCCATGCAGGACGCTGATATGCTAACGGGTGATGAGCGAATATGGAAGGAGGTCCAGGAGTCACTGAAAACAATTGAAGAGCTGAAGGCACACTGGAGTATCCTTTCACCCGTGGGACCAGCCGCACCGTTGGTCGCTGCTTTACTGGGAGCTTGGTGTCCCTGGTGCCAGGACAAAGTCAGAAAGCTCAAGTGCTACACCTTGGCCCAGCCAGCAGTGTGGGGTTTGCCAGTCTACATCATGAATAGGTCAAAGTTGAGCATGTGATGGGACTCTCTGGGATGTCCTGCTGGTGCTTTACTGTGTAAAGGGGGAAATCCCAAATCAAGGGTAGGATTCAGATAGACGGAAGCTGCGACGGAAAGCACTGTCTGTAGAGGATTCCACCTGGATACAAGCATGACGGAAATGGGGTGGGGCTGGGGGGCTGCTGGTAAGAAAGAGACTATGGAATGTGAAGAGGTCACCAAAAGGTCATCTGATGCTTTGGGTTGGTCTTATCCCAGGCACTAACAAAATCTGCAAGTAAGGTTTCCAATCTATGGTGTTGCTAGAGATCGTGAAGGATGGGGTGGATAGGAAGGTAAGTGAGTCCTCTTTTATTGACTGATATTTATTTATAGATTGAGTTTCCCTGTGTAGCCCTGGCTCTCCCAGAACTCACTCTGTACACTAGGCTGGCCTCCAACACACAGAGATCCACCTGCCTCTGCCTCCTGAGTTCTGGGATTAAAGGTCTGTGCCTCCACTACCTGGTTTGGCTCTCCTTTTAATAGTGATAGGTAATTACAGAAGTTGGTAGCATGGTGAGCTTGCGAGCAGTCTGACTGATGAGTTTACAGTTGGTTGGTAAGAAATAGCAAAGAAGGCTGCCATATGTAGGTTGCTGCATGGATTTACTAGAACAATTCATCATGGCTTTTTTTTTATATATAATGTTTGCATTTGTGTTAGATACTAGCAGATCCAGGCATCTTACTTAATGATCAAATGACACAAATGTCACTCTGGGGTGCTCTTTCTCCTCCACCCCTTGATTCGGTTCTTTGTAGGTGATGATGATGATGATAGCAGAAGAGGAACCGTAGAGCAGAGCTCAGAAGATCATTGACAGTGTAAATGGTGACAGAATTTCAGAAGGTGAACTTTGACAGGAGTGTATATGAAGTCTTCAAGAAGTTGACACATTTCCCAGCGTCCAACGGCCGCTCACAACTGTCTATAATTTCCAAGGGATCTGACACCCTCACACAGACATATGCAGTCAAAACAGCAATGCACTTAAAATAAAAAGAAAAGAAACAGAGTTAAAGCATGGCAATCTGCATAAAGCTTGGCAGCTGTGCACATGAAAGGACTCTATAGCTTTCGTAATAGCAAAATTTAATAAAGTGTACAAGTTATGTTAGAATCCCCAAAGACAACCGTGATCTTGGGCTGTAATTATAGAAATTCAGGATATAAAACAAGAAAGGCAGCAACATAGGGCCGACTGCATCTAGATCTCAGATTCGGTCTGGGGTATGGCGTATTACTAGGGCTATAGAGAAATTAAATCTATTATGAGGAATGACACAGAGTTAAGGAGGAGTTTGAAACTCCACCTGACAGTGTGATGGAAGGTACTAGAAAACAGGCAGCTCTGGGTTGACATTCATGGACTCAGAGTTGCTGTACTGCCGTGAAGTCTTGTTCTCTGTGGTCTTGTTCTCTATGCAGCAGGAGTCAGGCCACAGAGAAGCACGACGCATTTCAGTCTCATCTGGATGAGCCATAAGTGGAAACTGGCTCTGCTAGGTATTTAGCTAGTCCTAATTCACCTTGTGAAATTACAAGGCGCAGTCCGGCATTCATAGCTCTCACATAGTGAGATGGTAACGTGCAAATCACTATGTGTAATCGTTCTGATGAGTATTTCTCAAAGGCCGATACATCACATTCCAGCCCTCAGGGTGCGAGGAATGACGGGCCTTTAAGAGATGGGGCCTACTGGGAAGTCAGTGAGAGAATGCCTTCAAGGGCACCATCAGGTCCTGGTTTCTCAGCCTCTCTCTGCTCCCAGGCTTGAAATGTGAATGCTTACTGTGACACCCAGTCCCACCATTGTCATCTGGTCCCTCACTGGAGGCCAAACCAATGGGGCCCTCGGGCCTTGGACTTGAACCTCTGTGCTTTATAAAGTATTTTACATTAGATATTTCATTATAATCATACAAAACAGTAATACCATGCATATTTTGATCAAGATACTCATACAAACACAGAGGGAAGGAGAGAGGGAGGGAGGGAGGGGGAGAGAGAGGGCTGCGGTGGGGGGGGGGGGTGGAGGTGGGAGATTAAGGCTTTCCAGTGGTGGTGTTGATGACTGTGCTGGGTCTGGACAGGTAAGCTAGACTTCAGGCCAGCTATGAAGGAGAGAACCTCAGAAGGAGGTAATGTGCTCATGCACAGAAGATCACGTGGCATGCTGCTGGTGCCAGCCAGCGTGCCACACACAAGGAAAGAAAGTGCCGGCAATGAGCACAGAGTGGCTTTTTATGCAAAGCGGCCCAGAAAGACCTTAAATAGAGCAGCACAGTCAGGCGGCTGCAGACCCTGCTCTGGCATCCTGCCTTAATAAGCTGAACAAATTCCCAAGTGATTTCACTCCCTTGTCTGTCTTCCTGTCTGTCCCCACCCTCCTTTTAGACTTTAGGAGCTTTGAAAGAAAGCTCCCATCCTACCCTCAGGGGCTCTTGGGTCTGGGCTCGCACCTTACTGGGACAGCGGTTAGAGTAGACATCACAGCAGCAGGGATAAATCTGAGCAGAGACACGTCTGCGTTAACTTGGGAAGCAGCTAGTACCGTTCCTCCCACCCCGCTCCCTGGAGCACTCTACATTGGGAAGCTTTGCCTTGTTTGCCAGGAGACAGTTGCCAATATTTTAGAGGGAAGTTGGCACAGAATCCTTTCCTGCTTGGTGTTTGTGTGTGTGTGTGTGTGTGTGTGTGTGTGTGTGTGTGTGTGTGTGTGTGTGTGTGTGTGTGTGTGTGTGTCCCCGTCCTACAAGTGGGTACAGAATATCACATCTGGTGTGGCATCCCACCTCAGTGCCTCAATGAGGCAGAGAGCACACTATGGAAATGAGTAGACAAATAACAATGGGGATCCAGCAAGCGATGTTCCAGTATGGCTCAAGCCTTGCCACAGAAATGTCTGGCATTGTGTAAGAGGCAGCCATGCCTCCTGACAGTCTGTCAAATAGCTAATCCTGGAATGAAAAGCCACAGAGGTTAGCACGGCAATCTGTTTCAAAATCAGTGTATTGCCTAAGAAAACCCGCTTCCCCCCACCTCTGGGGGATTCGTTCAGCAAACTTGAAACATCCATGTCACATGAACACAAAAGAAAATCACCAACTGTCAATAACTTCAAATCACTGTCTTCGGTACGTGAACCTCTTCTGGGATCGGAGCCAGGACACACCCTAAGAGGTGACATAAAGGGCCCTCAACCTGAAATTCTCTCCAAGGATGTGTTGTTCTGTAGTAAGGTGTTTGTACCTCAGCCGTGAGGAACCGTCTCTCCTGGGAGGCTCGTAGCTTGCCCGCTCCCAGGTGTGGTTTGGTTGGTAGGAGGACTCGCTGGTGTTTTGGAAGCAGTGTTCTGCAGCCATGGCAGTGAGAAGCAAATTCCTGCCGGGGAGAGGAGTGCAGGAACTTTGCACTCATGGGCTGTCTGTTCAGGGTGTGGCTTGCTGTGTTAGGACACTGATGGAGAAGGCTTGAGTCAGGGTTTAGGGGACGTGCATGGAACTCAGAGTTGTGAAGAGAAGGTTTCTTCCATCCTCTCCTTTCAACCTGTCAGGCTTGGGGTGACAGGAAGGCAAGAGAAGGGTGCCCCCATCTCTGCCAAGTGCTTTACGTGCCCCAGTAAGCTTTCCAGCCATTACCTATGACTCCAGAACTCTACCCAGCTCATGAGAGGGCACAAAAAGATTTTCCCTGCTTTCAGACACATTGTCTTATTTGATTTTTACTGAGGCGGGCATGTGTTATAGTTTCGGCCTACCTCACAGCACTTGACTCTCTCAAAGCTCCAGCTCTGACAGAGGGCAGAACTAGCTTACGTCTGAGCTGAGCTTTAATGGACAAGGAAGGTCTATACTGTTTCTTCTATAATTGGAATCTTCAAGTACTTTTTCCTAAGTGGAATTCTAACATCAAAGCAGAATAGTATAGAACTGCAATGGGGCTGGGAGGTGCAGGGGGACAGTCTTAGCACAACAGGGTAGCGGAGAAGCCGTGTGATGACCACCCCGTTGGGTCCCTCAAATGTTCCTTCAGTTAGGTGGTGGCTGAAGGCCCATGTCCTCAGTCCTCCAGCTGCCTCTATAAGAGGATGGGGACGTCAGTCTATAAAGGTGAGATTAAAAACTAGGCTTGGGGCCAGATGGCTTAGTGGAGCCAGTGCTGAGGCTACCCTGAGTAGCATGGTGCAACTCACGGGGACTGGAATATCACACTGAGGCCCCATGAAGTTAATTACTGACCTCATTGGCACAAGATTAATTAGAAGGTCAGAAGTACTGGAAGGTGGGTCTTCTTGCCTTTTTTTGTTTGTTTTTGTTTTTCGAGACAGGGTTTCTCTGTGTAGCCTTGGCTGTCCTAGACTCACTTTGCAGACCAAGCTGGCCTCAAACTCACAGCGATCTGCCTGCCTCTGCCTCTGCCTCCTGAGGGCTGGGATTAAAGGCATAAGTCTTCATGCCCTGCCTCTTCTTGCTTTTTTTAAGACATCATTTTCCCTTGCTCATGGTGCACTTACATAAACCCTTCCTTCCTTCCTTCCTTCCTTCCTTCCTTCCTTCCTTCCTTTCTTCCTTCCTTTCTTCTTCCCTCCCTCCCTCCCTCCCTCCCTTAATTTCTTTCTGTTGTGTTTTGAGACAGTATCTCTCTATGTAGTCCTAGCTGTCCTGGAACTCGTTCTGTAGACCACACTGGCCTCAAACTCACAAAGATCCATCTGCCTCTGCCTGCAAAGTGCTGGGATTTACAGGTGTGTATCACCACACCCAGCCTTTAGTACTTTGCTTCAGGGTTTGGATTTAAAGTAAGAACACATCTCTTCAGTTAGGTATAGGTCTGGGTCACTTTGTTTTATATAATAAACAAGTGCATTTCTTCATGTGGCTGCACCCGCTGCAGGCCTGTGCACTGGTGGGGGTTGGGCTCTATACATGCCCAGGACTCAAATGAGCCAGAAGCAAACACAGGCTTGTCCTTCCTCAGAAGGGAGTCTCTCTTTTAAACAGAAGCAGTTCCACAGTAAATAATTTGAAGCTGAACTAAAACTCTAGTCCACTTTAATAAGCACCTTCATTACTTTCTCAACTATGTTGAACGAGGGAACGTGTAGAATTGTGAAGACGGAGTAATTCTTTGGGAGTTTTAATTCTCTTAGAGTACAGACTGGGCGACAGGATGGCTTGTTAAGGTAAATAGAATTTACTTCGCTGAGATGCCACTTGAGTGTGTTTTTGTCTCTCAAGTGTGTTTCCGGGCAGCTCATCTGTGTAAAATAATGGGCGCCTCCTCCCTCCGATGCCTGGAAGCTCTTTAGCCTCTCAGACATCTCTGCTCACTTCTGTGTTTTCTTGATGAAGACAATGACTCCTTAACTGAGTTACTAACAGAGTGGGAGCAGGTTCTGGCCCTGTGCCAGGCGATCCTGAACAGCAACTCTGAGCAGCTTCCCGACATGAACGTCTACCAGCTGAAGGTGCTCGACTGCGCCATGGATGCCTGCATCAACCTGGGGATGCTAGAGGAGGCCCTGTTCTACGCCATGCGCACCATGGAGCCGTACCGGTGAGTGCAAGGCAGGGCTGAGGCACAGCTGTCAGCACTGCTGCCACGGAACAGGACAGGGCTGCCATTGATAAGTGATTCTGACCCTACTATCTTAGAGCCAGTGTTCCCGTTGGCTTTCAGCGTGGGAAACCAAACCTTGTTTCATCACACGTTCACCAGTCATCGACAAAGCTGTTTCCGGGTTCCTGGCACCGTGCTTGTTCGGAAATTAATTAGATACTGTTGCTATGTGAACGGGTGGACTATGATACAGTGTGAGGCTTGCAGTGACAAGGGCAAGCAGGGAGGGGGCAAAGAGGAGCACATGAGCTAGTCCTCTCTTTGGACAGCTGGTGCAGGTGAGGGAGGTGGATGTGGTTCTTTTTGACTGGTTTACAGTAGTGGTGGGTCTCTTCTGATTGTCGGAATTGATGGCTGTCAAGGTGCTTGGATGCAGACCCATATAACCATCTTGTGACCAGGGGAGACAATGGGCTGTCTCCAAGAGGTCATTGCATCAGAGAAGAAACTATTGGTGACCTATGGGTAATTCATTCCTCTGTGTGTGTGTGTGTGTGTGTGTGTGTGTGTGTGTGTGTGTGTGTGTGTGTGTCTGTGTGTGGGGGGGGGCCTGTGTGTGTGTCTGTGTGTGTGTGTGTGTGTGTTTGTGTTTGCTCCTATGTGGAGGCACTTTGAGGGGAAAGGGAGGTTGAAATCAAAAGCTAAAAGTTTGGCAGTGCTGGCTGTGAGGCTCCAGCTTTCCCTGGGCTGAGAACAAGCCAGTATGGAGAATGCAGAGCAGATGAAAAACCTGAGACTAGAGTTCCCCAGTGCCCAGCACAGGGCAAGGTTGCCACGAAGAAGACTGAATACATTGATCATAAAGGGGACAGTGTCTGTGGCGCCGGACACCATTCCTAGAAACTGTAAATGTCTCCGTTCTGCAGATGATGCAACCACAGCCCAGGCAAAGAGGGCGAAGCACAGGGAAAATCCAGGTCTAGACCCATGGGACGTGGGACAACAGGCACAGGGAGTGGTTCTAAGTGAAGCAGGCGGGGCACTGCCTGTCTCCACTGGAGGGGAGCCTCCGGTGACAGACAGCGGGGAGGAGAGATTGCCAGCATCTGCCAATCAAGAAGAGAAGCAGGTTTAGGATCAAGGGTGTGGGGATTGAGTGACCCTCAATCGACAGGCAGACCTGGACCAGAACTAGATGTGGGCTTTGAGGTGCCTGATGATAGCCAAGGCCCCACAGGCAGGTAGATGTCAGAGACTCACAAGCCCAGCCTGTGGCACCAGACGTAAGGGTGTTTCCAGACTTTGGCAGGTGGCTGCTTTTGTTCCCTTGTGGTGAACAGCTTTGGGACCGTCTGAGTCAGCTTTAATCTAACATGTAAGATACTGCCTGGAGGGCTGAGCCCGGAGACTTTCCCATGAGCGGTGGAATGTCTGTTCAGGGTGAGGAATCTTGTGGGTTTTCTGAAAGTATGAATCGAACACAGAAAGATAAGGCCGCTCTCTCAGAGCCTTACTGGGTGTTGACATGGCAAGCCGACTGTGATGGTTGGCACAGTCTCCGAAGGCTGGGGCCTGGCCTCAGCAGCCCAGAACACAGGCGGCGCAGTGAATGGATGGACTCAGGCCAGGAGCTGCAGACTGAGAAATTCTGCCTTTCTCCAAGGCCTGGTGGCAGCACTGCCCCCACTCCCTCCCAGGGATAGTCTTTGAAGCAGATTCTTACCCCATTGTCCCGTTCTCTTTGCCATCCAGGCTGCCCTGCTGGGGCCATCATGAAACAGCTGTTTAAATTTGCCCTACCAGAAACCTCTAGCTATCCTGGATGCATTTTGAATCATCTTTTGTACACACATGCAGAGACTTCTGCATTGACCTAGCCCTAGTTAGCTGGCAGTTTGACTGACCGACACTTGAGTCAGACAGAAGCTTGCTGCATAGGCGAAGCCAAGTCCTCCACAGCATCCTTCCTTGTGTGTGAGAAACTTTTGGTTATATTTTCATGGTGTTGGCCAGTCACAGGTTCCCTGGCCTACATCAGTCCTCTATAGGGCTCTATAAGGGACTGCTTTGCAGCATGCTGTAGTGTCCCATGTTCAGTGAACAGGACTCGTGCCATTTGCCATCGTTGGCACTGTAGAGCAAAGATGATGAACAGCTAAGAGAAACAGGAACACACATTGCCCTTTTCCTTTTAGCTCAGGACCAGTGAAAATAGGGAGCACAGGCCAACAGGTGAGATACCCCACAAGCCCCCTGACAGCCTTGGAACAGGAAGGGGATGAGAAGGTGGTGATAGTTTTCATGTGCCATCCATCACCTGCACAGTGGCCTGCTGCTGCCCTTGCTAGGCCTTCACTCCCATTTAGCCAAGGACACGGCCAGTTAGCTAGGCCTGGGTTACTGAGCAGTGACTGGATTGTCATCCGCAGGAATAATTTGACAATGTCAATCTGCTATTTGCTGTGCCTGGATTGAGGTCAAGTCTCTAGTGAGCATTTTGTCATTCGTGACCTTGGGGAGCTTTAACTGCTGACCTTGGAGGACAGTGTGTCCAGATCCCATTTTTAGCCAGTGCACTGCTTTCAACCCCTATTTTTACTCAATAGATCTTACTTAACTTTATGGTGCAATTTAATACAGGCCTTTTTTTTTTTTTTTTTTAAATTAAATCTTCCACACGGCAAGTTGGGAATACAACAGAAAGTCTAGGTCAGCTCCTAAGTATGTGTAGCTCACCCTTTTAATAGATATATAGCATGTCATCTCAGAATTGTGCCATGATCTTCTGTTCAGTTTGCTCACTGTGTCAAACAACGCCACGATTCATATTAGACCATTTGATTCTTCTCTGTGTGATGATGTGGTCGGACCCACATAGCATATCTGTACAAATTCCTAACTGCTTGACTGTTCCACCATGAGGCATACTTAGTTTAGATTTGGATAGCTGTCACCAAATTGTGCTCTGCCACCACAATCTCACGTTGTCCTCAAGGGAGTATGGGAAAGGATGACTCTGTTCTGCTGTTGTTGCTGTTGCTGCTGCTGCTGCTGTTGTTGTTCCTGAACTAAATTTATTTCAAAACCTATCAGGGCCTTCTCCTTCTTCATCTCCTTAATCAAAGCCTGAGGGTGAGATTTGTTGATATTCATTTTGTTCATAAATAGTACTTTTGTGGCACTGGAAATGACACTGTGTGAGTTACCTGGGGGAAATGCAGAGCAGGAACAATAAAGAGAACACTCAAGCTCTCGGTGCAGATGTCCAGGTCCTGTGCGAGAAAGGAAGTCCTCCAGGGAAAGGAAGTCCTCCAGGGAAAGGAAGTCCTCCAGGGAAAGGAAGTCCTCCAGGGAAAGGAAGTCTGCCAGGGAAAGAAAGCCGAGAGAGCAAGATTCTGGTTCAGATAGGTGTCTGTACCTCCTGGTCAGTAAAAATAGTGTTGGCAAGAGATGTACAGTACAGCTGAGGGTTGGTGGCTGTGATGTATGTGTCTACAAATCATGTGTTTGTGACTCAAAGAGTGCTGAAATTCTATAGCTGGGGCACCACTGTCCATTTAATTAGTCATTTTGTGACTTCTTATGTGGAAGCTTTTGGCAAATTGAGAAGTTGATAAAATGTAAGGTTTTACCACACCAGAACCTTCTACTATTGCTCTCCAGCTGGCTTCCCCCCACCCCCAGAAGGCTTGTAATTGGTCTTTTGTGGTGCTTGTCATCAGTCAATAGGACTTTAGGACAGACGCCAGAAGAATATGCCAAGTGCACATTGCAGCAATGGAGACCTGGGTAGGTGACAGATACAGTCAGACCCCTGAGCTTAAATCCCAAGAGCTTCCATGTCACACAAGGTCAGTGTCTGAGGATGCTTGTGTCGGGGTCTGTCACTGAAGCTCACTTCCCGGGCTCAAGTGAGGTTCTTGGCTGTCACACCTAGTTTAGAACCTTCGAATCCAGACTCACAGGTTAGAAATGCAGAACCATCAAGCCATAACTCTACACAGAAATGGTGCCCAAATGTCCCTGGGCACGTGGTTCCCTCACTGTGCTCACTGTTTGTCTTCCATGGTAAACTTGAGAGAATGGCTCATCTGTCAGTGAACATACATTTTATTCTCCACTTACTGATGTAGGTGATTATCCTTTATCTGTCTAATCGCTTTTCCCCCCATTACAGTGTCTTTGGCAGGACCTCTGTACCAATTTTAAGCTTGCTCTGTGTGTGTTTGTGTGTGTGTGTGTGTGTGTGTGTGTGTGTGTGTGTGTGTGTGTGTGTGTGTGTGTGTGTAAATGCTGGTCAGCAGTCATCTGCTTTTCATTTTTGGGTTTTTCCAAGAGATCAGTTCTCTGAGAGCCTGAGCATCTGACTAGACCAAAGAAGGCCTGACCACTGATGGATGTGATTTTCTCTTTGCATCAAGTACGTGTGTTTCCTGTGATTCATTGACTGATCTTAACATCTCATTCATTGCTCTGTCTCCTTAAAGCCTTTACAGACAGGGAGCTATCTATAGCTGAAACCTTCCCTATAGCATTGCTGGCCCTGAATGCCAGTTTGGCATCACTGTGCTACACGCTGATCCAACCCACTAAATCTTTCACTCACGATGCCTCAACAAAACACTAGTGTCTAGGTGGCTTAAACCATAGAAACATATCTTTTCATACCTCCAGAAGTCCAAGGTTAAGGCGCTAGCTAGCAGTTGTTCCCCCCCCCCCCCCCGAAGCCTTTTTTAGTCTGCCGATTGCATCTTCTCATTGCGTCCTCACGTGGCACCCCTCAGTACAGGGGTGCCCCAGATGTTTCTCTGTCTGTCTCAATCTCTTTTTATAAAGCCATAAATTCAACCAGGGCCCACCCCAAAGGCTTCATTTTAACCCAACTACCTCTTTAAAAAGTCCCATCTCCAAATGCTGTCTCATTTTCAGGGCTGCAAATGAGGGGTTGTAGAAGGATTAGGATTTGGCCCATGTTCTTGGCGGTCTGTATGCAGTTCAACCATTGCCCCCTCACTATATCTAAAAATTACCCGTCCCAAGGATTGGTCACTCTGCATCTATAATTCATTGTCATTCTGCACCCAGTGGGAGCCTGGGCTGTCCCTGAATGCAGCTGTCGCTCTGTGTTTCCTGCTGGGCTGCCAGGTATGGAAGTGTGTGGTTTTTCTGGGCTGCCAGGTATGGAAGTGTGTGGTTTTTCTGGCGGAAAAAGGTGACGCACAGGATCGAAGGAGCTCAGGGCTCCGAGCTGTGAGCCAGGGGCCAACAAGGACCTGGCCTGACTCGAGCAAGTCAGTGGCTGCTTCGTGAGCAGCCTGAAATGGAGGATCGCTCAGAGCTCTGAAACAGAGAAAAGCCCAGGCAGGAGCCTGGTTTGGTCCCAGTGGACTGGGCACTGTGGTGGGAGAAACGGTGATAGAAAGATGGCAGCAGTCTGTGCTGACATGCCAGTGAATGGTGGAAGCTCGCTGTGGCCAGCAACACATGCTGACGGACTGGTTGGGGGTCCAGCAATGAATTCTTTGGGGAGAAGGGGAGCCCTTCCTCCACCCCACCCCCACCCCAAGAGTAACTGACGACTATCAGATGATGTTTGATGAAACAGGTGATGCTGGCCCCTGTATTTCGTATGAAACAGGGACTTATAAACCTTGAGCAATAGGAGGGGTTTTGAGGGTGGGTGTGTTTGATTCGCTAGGGCTAGGGGTGCCGGGGATACTTGATTTGCATACAGTAACCCAGTACTATGATAAGTACTATGATAAGATGGGTGGGGGGAGAACTCCAGGTATGCCTGAAGGTCATTGGTTGAAAGCCAGGACACCAAGACATCTTATTAGCACAGGATGGGCATTTCAGGAATCCCCAGGTGCTGGCTGAAGGAATTTCTTCTCTGGAAAGGGTTGGGCTTGTGATCATTAGGGCTACGTGATGCTTCTTAGGAGAGCTGGGGTTCCTCAGACCAGGCAGAGAGGGAACTCAGCTGAGAAAGGGAGCCAGTCATCTGATACCGAGTTCAGAGGCTATCCAGAAATGCCAGATTTCAACTTTAACAGCAGGGCCCCACTTTTTATGAATGTGGATCTAGTAGAAGCCACCTGTTGTTCTTGGGGGAAAAAAAAATAAGCTTTTTTTTGCTTGTAGGTCTTCTGTTTGAGGTCAGGAGCTCCAGAGGTATGCAGCAGCCCCCGCCAGCATGTGCAGGAGCAACTGCGTTCGCCCTGGAGACTCCCTTCCTAACCAGCCATGTGGACACTAGCTGGCCATGGAAGGAAATCAGCACATCTACCCACTGTTCCCTCCCAGCTCAGGTTACTCCTGCTTCAGGACTTATTCATGCCTTACTTCTGACTGCTGCTTCATGTGCCAGCTCACAGGGCTGACTACAGAAGCCTGTTGTTATCCTGTCTGGCCCGTCTTGGTGGGCAATCTTTCATTCTGGCGTTCTCTTTTCTATGCTGGGTCAAAGATACCAATGCCCCCTTCCCTTCAAATCACTGTGGATGAACTCCCAAGAAGAGAGCCATTCTTACCCTTGGGGCTAGATCACAGGAGACCTACACTGTTCTGTGTTCAGCCGTGTCTATGAGCAAGTGTGTATGCTGTGAAAAATTGTCTCCAGGCTTCCAGAAAAAAACACACTTTCCATCCCCGGTCACCTTTCCTCTTACACGTTCCCAAACCATTGCTGAAGCTCTTGACTTTCCTCTTCACTTTCTTATTACAACAAATTGTAGCATAAGCAGCGGGCTAGTGGGTCATAGGGGATGTTTTAGGGATGCATTGCCGTTGAATCAGTCTTGTGGCTGACTGCCCTTCAGCTACAAAGATGCTATTTCTCTTCCTTTTCTCACCTCTGGAAGAGAAAGTAGACATGTGTGTATGTGCGTGTGTGTGTGTGTGTGTGTGTGTGTATGTATGTATGTATATATGTATGTATGTATGTATGTATGTATATATGTATATATTTCATTTTCCCCAGTAGGGAGCAACAGGAAATCAGAAATCAGCCTGGCCTAAGAACTGGGAAATGATAGATATGATGCTGAAAGATTTTTGAAAACTTTAAAAACAGATTTTTTATTACCTATAAAACACATGCTTTATGATTATAAAAATTTTTGGCCTGTATACTTCTATGCCATTTATTTATATATTTTGAATTAGATCCGTATTAAGTGTTTAGAAATTCTCTAAGGATGGATAAATGAACTGTCACTGCCCAAATAAAACTGCTTTCTCAAGCCTATAAAATTGATCAGTTATAGAGAATGGTGAAAACATTTGTAAAGAACGGTAAGAGGTCCTTGGGAGAAATGAAAAGACAGGGCGTGAATGTCCTTCAAAAATCATAGTTTCAGTCTTTGAGATAGCCAAGTTATTTTGAGCAAGAGAAGTGCCCTCTGAACTAGTTAATATAAAGCCCCGGAGCTTGTTAAAGCAGACCGTCTTGAAAAGTGGGTAATATTCTCACTGTTCAGTGTAGTTAAGGGAAGAGGCCCAGCTGCCTGCTAAGAAAGACAGTGGGCGACCACAGCCCCGGGACAAGGGGAGGGTACTGCTCTGGTAGTGGTGGGGGAGTGGGGACAGCGCCTGCCCTGCACAGAGTGAAATGGATGGTGGAAATTGCTCCTTCCACACAAAGGACACTCATCATACCCATGCTGGCCTTCAGAATCAAAGAGGAAACAGTCTGCTCTCACTGCAACGGCCTCCCAAAGTGAGATAAATCGAGCTCGCCAATTGTAAAAGCATCTTCAGGCTATTTATTAGCCTCGGCTTTCTCGAGGAGCAGGTGAAAGGACCTGGAGAGCCGCCTCCACCTTCCAACGTGCTTAAACCCAAAGCTGATTGCTGTGGTTTATTAAGAGCCTGCTGTGGCCCAAGCACCGTGCCCACCCTTGTAGCCCTCACAGCCCCACTGAGGGAGCTAAGCCTGACTGGCCTCCTAGAGATGCGGTGACTCGCATGACTGGCTTTCCAATGGTAGAGCCATGGCTTCAGGCTCAACCCCCAGGTAAATGTATTTTATTTCTTTTAGAAAAGCATTTGAGTCAGAGTGAATCTGAGTTCTGAGTTGGATATCAAATGTCCCCAAAGGCTTATGTGTGTAAGGTTTGGTCCCAGGGTAGCCAAAGTTGACCGGGTCATGGTGGCTTAGACTGTTAATGAATTCATATCTGAATGACTATTAGAAGAAGGGACTTAACTGGAGGAATGCGCCTTTGATGGGCCTCCCCGCTCCCTCCCTCTCTTGCTGTGAGATAAGCTTTGTGCCACCACATGCTATTGCTGTGACTTCCTGCCTCATCTTAAGGCCCAAAAGCAAGGGGACGAGCCACCCATGGACCGAAGCCTCTGGAACCATAACCCTAAACAAACCCTCCTCCTTCACACTTGATAGGGGGCGGTGAAGTATTTTGTCACAGTGAGAGGAAAGCTGTCTATTGTAAAGCTGAGAGTGAACACAGTCATGCTGCAGGGAGCTGGGGTGGACTTCCTTCTCCCTGACCCTGCCTTCCACACCCTCCCTCGACCCTCCGCACAGGTCCATCGTTGGTCTTTTCATCACAAGTGACAGAAATCCAACTTTGATGTGTATGTGTACACTTGATGCACAGCCACTCAGATGCACAGCCAGGCACAGGTCAGAAGTGCAGGACCCAGGGCACAAGGGTACAGTCTAAGCCGAGCACTGTCCTTCCCTCTATTCTTCCCACAGTGTGCTAGGAGACAGTTCCCCCCACAGGAGAGGGCCCGTTCTGTGCTCCTCAGAGCCACATTTAAGAGTGTATTTTGGGGTCTCACAGACAAGTCTAAGATAGAGAGGCGCTGGAGGCTCCACCAGGAGTGTATGGGACATCTACCTTCCAGGAGCTTAGAGGGTAAGTAGCTGCTAAACCAACCAGAGAAGCGGTGTCTACAGTGCTCTTCCACTCGGAAATAGCCTTGTGACGTGTCATGTAGAAAGGCTTCAAAGGGAGGAAGGAGATCCAAAGGCTAATGCCCAAGGCTGCCAGAGAAAGCAGCAACTCTGCCCCACTGCAAGAGCCAATTCCGAGAATCTCCAAGGCAGCAAAGCTCGCTTGGACCACGCTGGCCACTTGGAAGGAAGACTTAATTATAAGAGGAAAAGGTGGATCTGGGGGAGGGGCAGGCAAGGTCACCTCTGTGGGACAGAAGTCACAGAGCTGGGGTGGCTGATCAGTGTGTGAAGATTTTGCAAAGGCTGTTCCACCCTGGTGTGCATTGCCCATTTCTGGCTGAAGATGGCTCCATTCATGTTAGATGCTGCCGGGAGAATACACCTGGATTTCAGCAAGAGATCTGAAAGCATCTATAGGTAGAAAAACTACGGACTGGTGAGATTTAGTTCCACCTTAGGAGCAGCTGTTCCTGTTCCCTAGTTATTAGCAGACTAGTGGGTTCTTTGGGGTAAATGACTAGGGATATGCCTCTAAGTGGCCTCTTAAAAAATGGTCCGAAGTCAACATTTTTATCTGCGTGAATAAGATGAACAAATGGAATTTATGTAATCATATTTGTCAAGAGACTCAAAACTGGGAGGAATAAAGAATACTTTTAGGGGACTAAACCAAGCTCAAAACATTTGGTCAGCATCAAAAACGAGCCAGGGGTATGTTGAAAGTCTGCATTTGGAGCTTAGTAGATAGCAGTAAGATAAATACAATGACATTTGTTTACATATAGGTATATGTGTGGGGTACATGTATATAGTAATATATATGAAGCATTCTAATTAGCTGTATGGCATGTATTTTTAAATTAAAATAGTTTCTAACCATAAAGATAGATTTTAGGACCTAAAAACATCCAAACTTCTAAGGCTGGGGAACTGGGAGATCCATTTGGTGGCCGCACTTCCCCAAACCAGAGTTCACAGTTACGAGTAAGAACTGCCTTTTTAAAGGTGGCATGTATCTGTCAGTTTGCAAGCACCCCTCCCCTGCACCTGGCTGGCTCTGTGCATCTAGGTCCATTGACCTAGATGAGCTTGTAAGCCTTCGCGTTGTCTGCCAGCCTTGTGTGGCCCTTTTCGTGTGGCCAGTGAGTGAGAGAGGGAAAGCCGGGAAGCTCCGGCTCAGGCCCTCAAAGCGCACGATAGAACAGAAAGAAAGCAGGTGCCCCACTGACACTCAGGAATTTTCAATGAGAAGACAGCTTCTAATCTACAGTAACCAGTAAGAACAGAAGCTACTCCCTGTTGAAATGAGCAGATAAAATGTAGTTTGCAGGGGTTTATGGAAACACAACGTCTGTGTCAAGGAATCTTGTTTAGTCCCTGTGGCATGCTTCGGCCCATCCATCAGCCCTCTGTCCCCATGACCCCAGGCACAGGCACCCTGCCTTTGTTCTTCTTTAAATAGTGTTTTCCAAAGCCAGTTTCATGGAGGTAGTGTTTCCCTGAGCTTGTGAAAAGTGGTTTCAGGTCACTTTACTATTACCAAGACCCGCCCATCCGAAGCCAGGTCACCATACACTGTTTCCAAGTATGTAAGTTTGGCAGCAGGCGCTTGGTGGCTTCATCAGACCGTTCAGTCTGGCTTGCTGACAACAAGGGATGCTTCTACTGACTCCCTAGCTGCACCTGCTACTGTCTCCCTTCACTACTTCTTTTGGATTCTTCTTAACATCATTTCTATTTCTGTTTTGGTTCCCTAAGTAATATTTTCAAACTTTTATCTACTAATGAAAGCATTTTAACACACACAGAGGACTAAAAATGAGCCAGGTGTGGTGTTGCATGCTTGTAATACAGCACTGGGAAAACACAGTCATCAGGAACTAAGGGTCACTCCTGGCTACATGGCAAGTTCAAAACCACCTTTAGCTATGTGAGACCCCACCAAACAATAAATAAACCTAACTAAATGTATTATATTTTCTCCAAGTCTTACTGCGCTTTACATTTAAAAATCATTATTCTTTTATTGGCTTCCTTGAAACATCGACAACATCCTGCAATTCTTGTTCTCTGAGCTGTAGCTAGCTTCCCTGGTTCCTGAGTGGAAGCTTATTTCTCTCATTCACCATAGAGAACTTGAGTATAAAACTCTCAATTCAAAGTCATTTTCAATGACAGGCACAAAGACCTGCAGCTAGACTCCTGAGAGCCGTTGTCTCGGGAGCCTGTGGGTTGCAATTCCTTTGATCTCCTCACTTTGCCCTTCTGCAAACGGTCAGGAATGGGTCTTTGATGTGTTTAGGCCCAAGCATTT
Source organism: Acomys russatus (assembly GCF_903995435.1). Classification (NCBI taxonomy): domain Eukaryota; kingdom Metazoa; phylum Chordata; class Mammalia; order Rodentia; family Muridae; genus Acomys; species Acomys russatus. Next base: position 73,602,561 of record NC_067142.1, on the reverse strand, counting down.
TTTTTTCTTTCATTCACACAATGCATTTTAAAGACTCTTGTCTTGCTATTATCTCTATTGAAATGTGTCTGTTTTCTACTTTAATTTCATTTTCTCTGTTTTTCTGAAGACACACTGGTCATATGTTTAAAAAAAAAAAAAAAATCCCTCACAGATGAACCCAGCCATTTGGGTTTTGGTCAGTTCTGTTTGTAGTCAAGTTGACAACCAAGAACAGCCATCACAAGTCCATCCCTTGTTAAACTGACCCACAGTCATATCTCCTTATGTCATGCTTAATTTCAAAATGAAAACAACACCTCGTTCGTATTTGTGCCTAACATGATATAAGTATCCCACGTACAATCACAAACACATTACATATTCAACAGGGTCATAATTCTACCTAAAATGATATAACTATCCTTTATACAACCACAAACACATTGTGAATTTTAGATTAAGTGGTGATGTCCCTTTAGGGACATTCTTTTGGTTATCTCGACCTTAAGTATGATAGCAACTAACATTCTCATAATTGATGTTATATTACATGATAAATAAATTGAGGAAAGAAAACACAAATATCCATACAAACCACATTCTTAACAAAAATATGACAGAAACTCTCATGCCTGTTGTAATCCTTGTTTCTGCAACTGGTCACGTGGCCTTAGATGGTATTTATAACTACCTTACTCTACTACCCACACTGTGTTTCCTCCACCCTCAGCAGGTCTTGTTTCTTGTCGAGGAGGAGTGACCCGTCCCTTCATTCCTGCTGAGTCTGTGCTCTTTGTCATCTGGCCTCCATCAGGCTGCTGTAGTTTCCCATCGACTTTCATCACAGCACACAGTGGCACCAAGAGACGCCCAAAAGGACCTCCTTCTCTCCAGACACAGCCTTTCTCACGCACACAGTGGAGAAGCAGCCCAGTTTCTCCTTTGTAATCTGGATCAATCATACCTCCAAACACTGTTATCCTTTCACAGCTTGTTGCCTTAAGGGCATCAGAAGCCCAGTGTGGCCAAGGGGAACTTCAGTGGAATGTTTGTTGCGATTCCTAGCAGGAGCACTCCTCCTTAGACCCAAGCTTCTAGGCCAGCAGAATTTAAGGTTGAGGCGACAGGAAACAACAATTTTCCAAGTGGGTCACCAGGGGTGATCCTGAACGGGCTGTTGTCCCTTCTACCCCTCGATTCTGGGACCTGTGGATCCTGGCTGTGGGAGAAACTGTACTGTACTATTGGATGCTGAGTCAAAGCATATACTACCTTCTGAAGAACACTTCCCCTGCCATCCAGGCTGTTGTCACCTAATTGGCCCTGTAACTGTGTCTTCAGAAGGCCACTCCATCTTTTTGTCAGGCCAGGTGCTTCAGGATGGTGAGGAAACTAGTAGGACCAGTGGATTCCATGATCATGAGCCCACTGTTGTAACTTCTCTGGCTGAGAAGCAATGCTGTGTGGGATACTGTGACAGTGAATTAGGCATTCTGTAAGTCTGCCAGTGGTAGTTTTGGCAGAAGCATTACATGAAGAAAAAGCAAATCCATAGCCAGAATAAGTATCTACTCCAGTAAGGACAGAGCATTGTCCTTTCCATGGAGAAAGTGGTCCAGTGTAGTTGACCTGCCACCAGGTCACTGGCTGGTCACACCTGAGAATGGTGCCATATCTGGGGCTCAGCGTTGGTCTCTGCTGTTAGCAGATTTGTCACTCAGCAGCAACTTTGGCCATGTCAGCTTTGAGGAGTAGAAGTCCATGTTTTTGAGTCCATGCATGACCCCATATCACAGGCCCATTGGGCAATAAGAGGAACGGCTGCAGAAAGAGGGTGACTGTGCACAGAATGTGCCATCCTATCTGCTTGATTATTGAAGTCTTCCTAAGTTGAAGACATTTTTTTTTTTTTTTTTTGATGACCATTTATATATGACAGCAGTCTCTTTGCACCCTTCACCCTTTTGGAAAGATCTACCCACGTGCTTCTTCCCCAGATGTCTTTCTCACCAATGTCCCAACCGTCCTCTTTCCAAGTCCCTGACCACCCAGCCAATCCATTGACTACAGCCCGCGAATCAGTGAACAGTGTCACATCTGGCCGTTTCTTCTTCCGTATAAAATGTATGACCATGTGTACTGCCTGAAGTTCTGCGCACTGTGAAGGTTTCCCTTTGTGGTGTCTTTCAGGCTGGTCCCAGAACGGGGTTGTAATGCCGCAGCTGTCCATCTCTGGTGCCAGCATAGTGTGCAGAAACATCAGTATAATGGGCCCTGGCCCTCTTCAGTCAGTTGATCATAGGGCGCACCCCAGGAGGCTGTAGGTACATGTTTGGCAGCAGACAAACGAGAGTAAACACCGTAGGCATTTGGGCAACTTCTTCGTGTAACTTGCTTGTGCCTTCGGGCCCTGCACAGGTCTGATCATGCATCTGCCACTTCCATTTGATAGTGAATAGTGATCATCATAGTGATAATGATAGCACGTTGCTCTGCGCATACTGGGTTATGGCTTGATGGGTAGTACCCAGCTCACGTTGGCAGCTCAGGTCGTATGGTTACGGGGTAGCCCCACTGTCAAACGTTCAGCCTCTACTAAGGCCCACTGTGCCAGGTGTGTGCGTAGATCAGCACAGCTCCTGGTACATGATTTGCAGCTATTGGTCTAGCAAATGCCCTTTTCTTATTACCTGTCCATAAGGCCCAGCAGAAGCAGTTTGCTTTCCATTGGCAAGGCCAGTGGTATTCATTTACAGTTCACCTCAGGGATGTACTAACTCTCCCAGCCCTGCGTCATGACTGAGTTCAAAGGGCATATGATCATCTCTCTCTTCCATAGAATGTCTCTTGGTATCTCCCAGAATCAGCATCAATTCAGATTCAGTATCCAAAAGACCCCAGAAAGTCTGATTGCTTTCTTTCTCCCAGTGTACAGTTACCCTTGTAAAAGGCTGTAGGCGTGTGTGTGTGTGTGTGTGTGTGTGTGTGTGTGTGTGTGTGTGTGTGTGTGTGTGTTGGAGAAAGGCTAACAGTAAGCCTTTAAGGCATTTTATCAAGGCCCTTCCTCAGGAGAACCTGTCCGTGCCTTCGTACAAGGGATTGTGGTTCTGCAGATTGGCTCAAGTCTGGAAACTGGTTCAACAAGCCAAGATTCCTATTTGCCGTGATCCAGTGTAGCCTTTCCTTCATTTGTTTGAGAATTTCTCTGCTTATACAGATCAAACAAAAATGCAGTAGCTTTTGGGTTTGTTTGTTTGTGTGTTTGTTTGTTTGTTTGTTTTATCTGTTTCATGCCTGGAAACATCATGATTGGTTGGTTAGCCAGTACTAAAGGGCCCCACAAGTCATAGCATCATAAAAATGACTTTGCTGATGCTGGTCTTTATGGCTCAGGCCATTGTGGACATTGTGTTGTCTGTGCTGCCCATTATGCTAACTATGGTCACCTTGCCTTTGGCAACTCAGCGCTGCCACCTGACCGTTGCTGCTTTGGGACACAACTGAAACCATCCAACTGAGCAGCAGGGTCTCTGGCCCTAGGGTCTGGCACAAGGAGAAGGGCGACAGCAAAGCTCTTCACGTGTACCGGTGCCCTTCACCATTTTGCATTGTATAGGATTAGGGAAGGGCAGGTCTTCTGGGCCTTCCCTTTGTGGAGAATTAGGTTGTACACAGCATGCCCACTCTAGCCTTCAATTCCCTTGAGCCTTATCATCCCTTCACCAGCAAAACCAAGGGATCTCAGGCATCTCCAGTTCCTTCGCAGGAGGCCATCTTTTGGCAAATGTTTCAGCCAACCCTTCAAACCCACTTTCAACTGAGTGACCGTCCATATTAAACCCAGATCCACCCTTCTGCATATAACAGATGTGATTTGCCTCCATCTGGAGTTGAAAGCGGTGGCTCAGAGAGCTGAATGCCTCACCAAGGCCACAGTAGGCAAAATATTTCACACGTGAAACATTCTCTCCACTCTCTGTCCTTCAAGATGACGGGCAGCTTCAGGGTGATACCTGTGCCCACAGACCTCGCACAGCAAACAGGTCTTTCCTCGAGGTGGCCCCCGTGGTGTGGTACATGGAGGGATACTGCCCTTTTTGCCCAGGAGGAAGTGAGCCAGGACATCTGCATGCCCTCTGCACCCTCTCCTCTCTCAGTTTCAGTTATGAAATACCTTCGAGATGATTTTCTGCAAGCCGCAGAAATACTGAATTCTCCTCTCCACTTTGGTTTCTCAGTGTGACTTTTCATCTCGCGTTGCTTGATAGACTTGAAATAAAATGTAAGCTCTATTATGGGAACTGAAAAAAGCCAGAGATCAGACTTCCAGCTGCCAGCTAATTTGGTGCAGCTCCCAGGTGGGAAAATCAATGTCTGCCCTGCATGCGTGAGGCGTGCGTGCCGTTGTGTCAACTACAAACTCTTCCTTCTAGGAAAACTAACTGACCCTCTTTGCTTCTCAACTACTCAACGCAGTATATTTCATACTTTCCTTTCCTCAGTCACACTTTATGTGTTTTGAGTAGAGATCTGAGCTGGCGGTGCCCGGAGGTGATGGTTTCCGTCTGTTAGAAGGCTGGGCTTCTAGCAGAGCTAATGGAAGTCTCCAGCCATCTCCAGGCCAAAGTGCCCCTGCACTGATGGGGAAATGGGCTCTAGGGAGTTGCATCCTCACTCCTGGCTGGTAATAGTGATAGATTCAGATTGCTCAGAGGTGATGGCACACATCTGGCATCCCAGCACTCAGGACGGAAGGTGGAGACAGGACCGCAAGCTCCAGGTCAGCCCGTGCTTAATGAGCAAGTCCCTGTGGAGAGAGAAAATAATTTAGAAGCAATTTAATGCAGAAGTTGCTGACTCTTCTTCCCCTCCTCTCCTGCATAGCCTTGCCTCTACCCTTCCCAGGACTGAGATCTACCAGAAGTTCTGGTAAGGACCACAGCTCTCTACAGCATTTGCTCCCCATCTGCTGAATAGCCATTGGCCCTACCCTCTCTGTACAGCCATGTATGACTTTCCCACGATCCAAGAACCAAGTCGCGTGGTCTCCTTGCACCACAGGGGCCTCTGTTCTGATTGTCATGACTGTACTTTAATACCCTGCTGGCTATATCTTCCCACATGGGCATATGTGTATGCATGCACATGTATTGTGCTGGGAACAGAACCCAGAGCCTCACATGTGCCCTGTACCAATGAGCTTACCCCTCTAGCTACCTTGGCACATTTAACACACAATTGTTAAAATATTAATTCAATTTAATTTTTAATTAAAATTAACTAAATTTTAATTAAATGTCGTTTGAAAACACATCCCCCATTCCTGATGAACTCAGGGGGCGTGTATCAGGACCTCAGAGCTGACCTTTGTTTGAAGTTAGTGTCTCCTCAGCCTTTTCAGTCAGGCTGTCTTGGACTGAATTGGAGCTTACCTTTGACCTATCTCACCCTCCTTAATCTCCTGCCTCTGTATTCTAGTCCAAACAGGATCATTCTCCTGTTCTGGCCACAGAAGTATATAAAACTAGCTCACATCCATTTCTGATTTGGCAAAACCAGTGGTTTGGGAGGCGACACCCTGTAAACTGGCTGGCATCGGTTGGGGCCGGGAGCCTTGTTTCTGGAAGGAATGAGGCTGGCCCTAAGGCTCACCTTCCAGAAGACACATGGAGGATGGAGCCATTGGAAAGGGCTTTCCAGGGCCACCCTGCACCCGCCTGCGGCTGTGGACAGGCTACAAGGGAGCCGAAGCAGAATGAAGAATGCAGGTCTGTCACCGTCCCCAGGGTTAGTTGGTGGCCTGAGTTCATTGGCGCTGGTGACCAGAAGGCAACTCTGGAATGAAGTTGGCTAGAGACAGAGACAGCCCGCCTTCTTTTTCTGTCTTTTATCCCTTCCCTCCCATGTCACTGTTGCTCTAGCTACTGTAGAAGTAAGCCTTGCTCTTTTTTCCCTATGGATTTTGTTTTTGTTTTTGTTTTGAGATGGAGTTTCTTTATATAGCCCTGGCTGTCCTCGGACTCGCTCTGTAGACCAGGCTGGCCTCGAACTCACAGAGATCCATCTGCCTCTGACTGCTGGGATTAAAGGCATGCGCCACTACCGCCCTGCCTTGAGGATCCTTGTAAAGCACACACTCAGCTCCATCTATTCCACTGGGTCTTGGGACTTGTCCTTCTTCAGCCTGCCTTGTAGGGACATCTGTATTATAAGAGTAGGTGGCCTGATGTGGAAGCTCGGCCCGTCAAAGTCTTTCTGCCAAGCACTAGCAGTGCAGTAATCTGCTGGTGCCTAGAAGGTAGGACCTCTGTCTGCTTGGGCTTAAACTCACCTGGGGTCTGGTTGTCCTGCCCCCTGAGTCCTTTCAGAGATTAACAGAGGTAGGTTGGCTTCCCACCCTCATCCTGTTGATTTGAATTCTAGCCTGTTTAGGTTTTGGTCTCTTAAGTTTTGTTGTCATGTTTTGTTTTTCTGCCACACAAGGCTGGGTCTATAGCTCAGTGGTAGAGCTCAACCCTTGCCTGGCATGCAGGAAGGCCTGGGATTTTCCATTCTCAGCCCTGGGGGAGGGTGTGAAAATACCATGCCAGTCTTCAGTTGATACAAGAGGACGGATGAGTAGCTGCCCTCATTTATCTTTGCACACCTTATCTTATAATTGGAAAGGCTCACATTCCTATAATAGGGGGTTTCCCCAGAGACTCCCTGCGTGAGCTGTTGGTTTGACAGATGGCCCTGTACACCTGTGTGTACATGCTGCATGCCGGATGTTGTCATTTGCCAGGAAACACATAATCCTGTGTCCTGAAAGACCTTGCCAGTAGCTGAGGCAGAGCTGGGGCCTGAACAACATCGTCTTACCTCTTTGGTCTTCTGCTTACGGGTTGGGATGAACATTACTAAGAGTGTTGCTGTGGTCTGAAGAGGACATTCGTCCCATCAGGGACACCCAGGACTGTGACCTGAGGCTGCCCAGGATGTCTGTCATAATTTGGTTTCTACCCTTCCAGCCCAACCGCTGCCAAGTGCAGTCTTCCTCAGAGGTTGGTCAAAGATGCTGACATCCACTCTACAAGTGCCCAGATGGGTCTTGCCACTTACCGGATGGGGAAGTTGGTGGGGTGGGCTGGTGTGTAGCCCATCCCTATTCATGGTGCTATTTCCAGCAGTTCTCCTGTGACCTTGGGAGGGGAAGGGGTCATTGTTTCTGGGCCTGGCTGCCCTGGTAGACTAGGTGCTTCTGACCATGTTTCCAAGGAACAATCACTCTATAAAGACACTGCGAAAGTCTGCCCATCCACAGCTCAGGCTTATGAGAGGCCAAATAAAATCATTTAAATTTTTACAGTGGTAAAGGATGTCAGAGATTCTGAAGAGCAACTCTGGGGCAATGAGGTTCTGGAGATAGGATCCTGGGGGTGATTTTATCCAGTACCTTGCCCCACCCTCACTCCAACCCGCTGGCTCTGGTCAAAACGAACCTGCCTGGCATCATGTGGCCAGGCGGTGGAGTTGGGGGGTCTCAGATGCAAGGAGCCTACCCTTACCTGCACACGAGGCAGGGACCTCACCAATCTTCATAAATATCTATTGCTGTGAGATGGCTGGCACCTTGTGTGAATCTTTACAGTAAGGAGCCTGCCCTTCCAGGCTTTAATGTAAAGTGGACCTTTCAGTGTCTCTTAAAATATGTTTTAGAACATTATCAAAAAAGGAAAGAGACAGCTGTGCCTTGCAGAAGAGAAACTTGGCAAGCCCCGCCCCTCAGTGGTGTGAGGAGGGTGTGGATTTCCTCTGATCCACAGCGAGGAGAAGAGCACTGTTGAGCAGTGAGGAAAGCGAGAGATGGAGCCAGGTCAGAAGCTGTGCACAGCACCTGACCACTGCTCTTCATAGCTGTCAGAGAAAGGCTGAGGAATGGCAGTGGCCAGTGGAAGCTGGAGAGACAGGGTGGATACTGCAGGTGTCAGAACAGGAAGGTTGCACAACCAAAGTCAACTAGAGACTGGCGTTAACCAACAATACAATTCCAATATTAGTTTCTTAGTTTTGGCAAGAGTTGCTGGGTAGTGTAAGACATTAATGACAGGAACCTGAGGCTGGGGCTCATGGGACCTCTCTGTGCTACCTTCATAATATTCTGTTAACCTAAAAATTATTACAAAACGAAATTCCTATCTTTAAAATGGTCATTACATATCCACAATATGAAGGTTAGTTTTCTGTTACATGCAGGAAGCAGTTGAAGGCAATGGAGGTCACCAGAGGTTATAGGAAAGCTAGGTGCTCCCTGTGAAGACCTCTATCTGTTATTCAACTTTCTATCAATCGGATGAAACCTCTAAGATTGTCAATTAAAGTAGGGGAAAAGTTCGTTTAACTGGCATCTTTGGAGGATATGGTGAATGATTACACGACCCTATTGCAATGGCTACTAGGTATGTCATGATCATATGGTAGGGGAGGCCTTTCCACTTCATGGCTGTGTATGGCAAAGTATGAAAAAGGAAGGCAGTATTCCTTTGATAGGCATGCCCCCAGCAACCTGACTTCTGCCTACTAGGCTTAACCTCCTGAAAGTTCACCACATCCCAGCAGTGCCATAGGCTGGTGAGCATGCTGTTAACAGATGGGCTTCAGGTGATCTGATGGCCTTCACTATTAGCACTCCACCTCCAAGAGTCTGTCTGTCCAAACCTCCCAGATAACACTTAAGCAAAATCAATACATCGTGAACATCCTCATACAGAATGCTCTAAAAGCCAAAACTTCTATTAGAGTTCAGATAAGATGCTACCACATACAAAATGCAAAACTTGCTTTCACATATAAAATTCTATGTATATAAAATGATGTTCAGATTATGTTATAATACAAACCCTAAATAAAATGTCTTTCTTGACTTTCTTCCCAATCCCCAAGATCACCCATTATATATATGTACCTATTCCAAAATATGAAAATATCCAAAATTTGGAAAATATTATTCAAAGCATCTCACTAAAGTCCAACTGGTGAGCTAATGACTTTTATTGGAGTTGCTTATATAAGTCTAAGTGAGAGGTTTCGGGAATAAAAATGGCTTGAAGGCAGCTGTATTACCAAAAGCCCACTGCAGCATGGTGATAGCTCATGAAAGCTGGAACCCTGGAGCACACTGCACAGCTGGCAGTGGTTTGGAGGGTGTCTCTTCCAGACGTGATATGAGGCTCTTCAAGTAGCCCAGCTTGTCTAAGAATGACTCTCACAAGTCCATATTGCTTAAATATATTTGCAGAGAAAGGGGCCTAGAGAATATGGTCACTTTCAGGGACTTCCTAAAGACTGTGTTGTTTACTTCCCGAACTTGACGAGCTTGCCTGCGGGGTGGAATGTCTTACCTCTCTTTAGAACATTCCATACCCTAATCCCGAGCTTCCCTCCGAGATGGAACATTTGTTTTTTTTTTTACCTTAGAGAAAATGCCAACACAACATCATGCCTCAATTCAAACACATAATTTAAAATTAAAATAAAAGTATGTTCTTGTAACTAGTTGTTTAGCCCTGCTGACCCCACCAAAAAGGGGGCCTTTGTTATTATGTACATGCGGAATTTATAGTTGAGATTTCTTAGAATCAGAGAAATGGGGCCCATTTTACTATCCCGAACTGCCCATAGAAAGAAGCTTGGGATTCCACAGATCGTACTTTGGGGAAAGGTGTCCCAGTCTGTTTGCTAGGGCGTGGCTTTCTTCAACCCGAATGCTCCCGAGAGTTCAGCCGTTAGGTCTGGAAGGCAATGTGCTGTGCAGCTGTGTTTCGCAGAGTTTTTGACTGTGCAGCTGTTCCTATGTCGGTGAGCCCTCCAGGGTGTGGCCTAAGTGCCTTCGAGTGACTCCCAAACCAGAGACCAGATGAGACGAGACAGATCCCATTAAGAGCACATGTGAGAAGGAGCCTCAGACTTCTTGCTCTTTCATTAGAAAATAAAGCTGGAAAGTGGGAAGGCAGGCGTGATGGGCAGAAGCCTCCTTTCTCCATGAGGTACCAGTCCAGGAACCCGGTACCTGTCACCAATAGCAGATACGACACCCTCTTTGTACATTGTCTGGACAAATCCTGGCAAAAATTCCAGTTCAGAGTTACCTCGTTATGAGCCAGGGCTCACCACAAGCCGGTGCCTACTGCCTTTGGCCTTCTGCAGGATCAGCACCGTTTTAGCCACAGCCAGTTTGATGATTGTCCACAGATGCTTGGTTGGTGTTGTTGCTGGTCCCACCGGCCATTGATGAGTTAAAACTGTCACTTCAGCAGTTGCTCTCACAGGGGCTTTATTAATGCCACCTCCCCGCACCAGACTTGACCTTCAATCACTGGCAAACAAGAAAACATTGAAAACAACTTCAACTAAATGAAAAATACTCTGCCAAGAACTCAGTCTAACCGTCGCCACCTTTGTGTGAGTGATGCAGGAAAGTGGGCTGCCTGGCAGGTACATTTTTAGCTGATGGAAAGTTCAGGCTGTTAATGGCTCTTCCGGGACAGACCATGAAGGCAGAGCTGGCTCCTATTGTGGCAGAGTAACTAATGAGAGAGAAATTACTCAAGCAAGTGACTCAAATAACGGAATCCGAGAAGACCCTGACCAGACACCCTGACCAAAGGCTAGCTCCTTCTCACGGCGCAGTTGGGGAAAGCCACTTAATTTCTTGCTGTACACGTCATGGCTAGCCTTCCATCACTGTAGGCAGAAAAGCTACATCTTAAACACTACATCAGATGGGCTCCTTGGCCAATTTCCATTGTGAAGGGCAATCATATTTATTAGCCCAGCACTATTTCACGCAGCATATTTTCAAAGTTCATGCATGTTGTGACATATTTCAGTAATTTTTATTGCCGAAGCGTATGTAAGGTGGAGGCCTGTCAAGTAGGAAAACAGTAACCTGGGGTAGGCTGGCCCTAATGTGGAGAATGTCATTCACACAGACGTGTGGAGCCAGGCTTCTGAGATTACGGTGGTGTTTATGTGGGACCGGCTCATTTGGTTCGGAGCCCTGTGGAGTGGAAGAGGTTATTGATACTGCTCTGTGTGATGAGACAACACAAAGATTTGTGACTGAGGAGAAGGCCGGCCAGGAGCCGAGAGGCTGCCCACCAAGTTCAGGTGCGGTGCATCCTGCTCTATGTGCAATGTCTGAACCACAGTACTGCCATTGCTAGACGCAAAGAAGAAAGAAACACCTGCCTGCTATACTTTAGACCTTGAATGCCCCTCCCCACGGCACCAGCCTGGAGCTGTATTGGAAGGCTGTGGAACCTTTTAGAGATGGGGTCCACCAGCGGAGGAAGTTAGATCATTTGTGTCGATGAGACTATGAGTTGAAGCCTCCAAAACTGGGAGGCAAAACAAACACCTTCTCTTGCCAAGTCGGTGGCCTCGGGTGTTGCGCCAGGGCTGGGATTCTGACTAACCTACACTCTCTTTAGGTTTAGAGAACATGTCCTAGTTATCAAATGAGACGCTATTGAATCTGTAGCTCCTGCCACTCTGTTGAGCTATTGTTGGCTGAGTGTTATTTGGGGAACAAAGTGTTGTTCTCTCTGAGCTTCTTACTTTGTATTATATAGTCTGGGCAGTGTTTGCCGATCAGTCTCTGTGACAAATCATTTGTTCCAGTAAGTTCCCCAGCGAAGCCTTCTGTGCCGATGTGGAAGATAAGCAAGTTGTGGCAGTTGCTTGACACACTCATAGCCATGGAGGACATTTTTCTCTAGCTCTCGGTGTGTTTTCAGAGTAGACTATGCGTTTTGACAGTTTTATTGAGAGGTAATTCATATGCCATATAATTTACCCACTTTCAGTGTACAACTCAGTGGGTTATGATGTATTTACAAAGCTCTGAAATCATCTCTACAATTGTAGAACATTTTCATCACCTCTAAGCAAGCCCATACTCATTAGCTACATACTAATTAGCTATTAGTTTCCCAGTCACTGGAACCAATAATCCACTTTCTGTTTGTCTCGATTTTTCTTTTCAGATATTTTATATAAATTTACCAGTATAATATGTAACATTTGGACCAAAATCTTTTATGCAGCATATTTTTAAAGTTCATCCATGTTGTGACATATATCAGCCCTCTGTATTGCCAAATTATATTCCATTTTATAGGTATACCACATTTTATTTATCCACATAGTGAATGATGATTATTTGGGTTCTTTTCCAGTTTTGACAAAGAATAGTATTGCTATAAAATTTGTGCATAAGTTCTTGGAGAGAAATATACATGATTGTTCTTGGGTATGTATTTAGGAGCAAACTATCTGATCACATGGTAAGTTCTGTTAAAGAACTGCTAAGCTGTTTGGAAAGTGTGTATATAACGTTACATTTCCATCTGTAATATGTGGAGTTTATAATTTCTTCATAATCTCACTTCCATTTTCTGGTTTTTGTCGGAGTAGTGGATGCACGTGTGCGTGCGTATGTGTGCAGTTGCCCTCACTGTGCTTGTGTGTATGGAAGTCTGAGATCGACATTATGGCTCTTTCTCGGCCACTCTTCACCTTATTTTTTGAGACAGGGTCTCTTACTGAGCCCAGAGCTCCCTAACCGGTTAGGCTAGCTGGAGAGCAAGCTCAGATTGCCATAAGCCCTGCCCTCCAGTTTACAGATTACAGCACCATGCCTGAGTGCAGGGAAGCTTAGGTCCTCTTACCCAGAGCCCTTTCCTGCCTTGACCCTAACCATCCCCCTGGGAATGCAGCAATACCTCCCTGGGATTTTCGTCTGCATTTTCCTGTTGGGTGGTGGTACGGACACTTATTCATGTGCTGAGTGACCACTTGTATTTGTTCTTTAGAGGAACGTCTATTCTGAGCCTTGGCCACGTTTTAATTGCGTTGTTTGTCATGCATTATCGAGTTGTAATGGTTCTTACTTTATTTTATTGACTTATTGATTTTTGAGACAAGGTCTCACTTTGTAGGCCAGACTGGCAATCTTCCTGCCTTAGTTCCCTGGATGCTAGGATTACAGATGTGCACCATATGCCTGGCTTAATAACTCTTTATGTATTTAGAAGACAAGCCTTTTTACCACATATTTACCTGAAAGTTTTTTCTCCCATTCTGTGAGTTATTATTTTTTTCCTTTTTGAAAGTATATTTAAAAAAATTTTAATGGTGTAAAATTTATGTGTTTTTTATTGTTGTTGCTATTGGTTTTTGGCATCATATCTAAGAAAATCAGCACAGACAAAGACATCAAGATCCATTCTTGCTTTTGCTCTGACATTTAGGGCTTTGACTCATTTTATGTTAATCTGTGTGTATAGAATGTGGATGGGCCAGCCCTATTCACGTGGATACTAAATTGTAATACATCACTTTCCAAAGAAGGAAAGGCAGGCACCTCTGCTTTGCAGTCACTCTGGTTGGCAGGAGCTCACCTCTCTACACAGCTGCATTCTGTAGCAGGGACTAGGTTCCATGGGACCACAGTGGCCATTGCCACATCCATCTTTGCAGTCAGGCTGACTGGTATCCTCCATTCTCTCAACTCCCTTTGAGCGCCAAATTCTGCGCATCCTTCAACACAACTGAGCATCCTCAAGCTGATCTGTATTTAAAATGTGGGAGTCCTCACTTATAACTGGACACTAGCCCAAGGAACATGTCCCATGAAAGTCTTCACTTACCAGGAAAGTGGGATAGAGGTGAGGACATCCTATTGGTTGGTACTCTAGGTGAGGGAAATATAGGAGATGAGGAAATAGAAGGATCCAGAGGGTCCTAGAAACCTACGAGAAGAACACTATGATGGGCGGATCTGGGCCCAGGGCTTCTGCTCAAACTATGGCACCAACCAAAGACAATACGTGCAGTGAGCATCAAACCCCTACCCAGATCTAGCCAAGGGACAGGACATTGTCCACAGTTAAGTGGAGAGTGGGGACTGACTTTCACACAAACTCTGGTGCCCCATATTTGACCGTGTCCCCTTGTTGGGGACTCAGAGGAAGGCACTCAGATGGCACTCAGAGGAAGGATAGCAGACTACCAAGAAGAGGCTTGATACCCTAGGGTCATATCCAGGGGGAGGAGGTCCCCCTCAGTCACAGTCCTAGGGGAGGGGAATAGGGTGAAACCGGGAGAGAGGGGGGAATGGGAGGATACACGGAATGGGGTAACAAATGAGATGTAATATGAGTGAATTAGTGAAAAAACTTACAATGCAAAAAATGTGGGAGTCCTGACAGCGCCCTCCCCACTACTAGCATAGTAACCTTGGGGGTGGGGGAGCTTGGCCTCTCTTAGTGTTCTTTTCTCATCGTAATGACAAATGCTTTGCAAGGTCATTGAGGAGTAAATGAGATAGCATAAGTGGCGTGCACCATGTTGGAGCCTGAAGCCCAGCAGGTATTCCATACATGACAACTGTCATTATTCTCTTGACACTCCCTGTCTTGCCTTGCCATGAGTCAGTTGCATTGTCCTTGGAATCCAAACTTTAACAGAGCAAGAATGCCCCTGGCTTTGTTTAACCCTACACCCATGGGCCTAGAACAGTGCTCAATACACAGGAAGTTACCAATAAATATTTGTTGATTGGTTAAATGTATAATACTTCTTCCACTACTTGAGTGTAATGGTAAGGACAACATTTTTTTTAAAGCAGTGTATTCAGACAGTTGTGGCGACCCCAGTGGGAAATGCTGAAGAGATTAGAGTCAGGAAGATCAAAAGTTTGAGGGTAGCCTAGGCTACACCATATGTACATATATTAAGCATTTTGAAAACTATGAGACACTACAGAAATAACTTCCTTTGTTTTTAGGGGAGATGTGCATTGATGTAACAAGACAGCAAACCTGCAAATGAGGTGAATATATATTCTCTGGAAGGTGTGATTTCATTTTCAAGATCCTAAAGAACGAGTGATCCTTTAATAAAGTTAATTTATTAAAGAATTTTGAGGTCATAAAAAGTTAATGCCCTTCACTAAGCTTTCACACTTTCCTGGGGAGAAAGCAGCCTTCTCCATCACCCTTCTTAGGAGTGGCTGTATTGAGGCCAGAAGGGGGAAGGAGGAAGGGACAAACAGACACGGCGCCGTGTCTTACAGATGCTTAGTATCTGGGTAAGGAGTAGGAATTTGCTCCTCTCTCTATTCATGTCTTTCTGTTCAATATTCCTATTCATTTTTATTCCTTACAGAAGTAAAAAGTCAGTACTTCCATACCACCTTAAAATGAATGAACATAGACCTTAACTCCTCTTTATTGTGTCTACCCATTCACGGCCTTACATTACAACTCTGACGTTGGCAAATCCTAAGGAATCCTGGGTAGGCTCCTTACAGTCATCAGCAAGAGAGGACCAACCAGTGACCAAAGCCTGTATTCTTTGGCTGTATTCTTCGTTAATTAGTTCTGAAAGCAGACACATGCCTTCATATCCTCATATCCATTGTAAGCTGGGAAATGTGCGCATTGAACCATTAAGGCCTGCCCAGCTCTCAGATTGTACAGTCCTGTGGCACATCCAGTCATAGAATTTATCAAGTGACCACCACATCTCTAGATGCTGTCAAGGTGTGTGGTAGGGAGAAAGCATAAGCCCCTCCCTGGAGAATGACAGGCATGGCACATGGTAACACCCATAAGCTTCTATGTCCAGCTGCACTTGGCCATACAGAACGAAGGAGAGGCCGAGTCTAGGTGTATGTGTGAGAGGCTCAGACACACCTGGAAGAAGTAAATATGGAGCTGAGCGCATGGAAATCTTGGAGGGTTGGTAGGCAGGAGGTCACATGCACATATCAGATAGAGAGAGGAGAACAAGGCAGAGAGCCCTGGGCTCTACACAGAACTGCAGGTAGCCAGCAGCACAGATATGCTATCCCATCTCTTGTTTTTGCCTCAGTGTTCCTCTCCATAGGTCAGGCATTCCTGGGCACTCACAGGAAGGTGGCAAAGGCTACTAATGGTCAACCAGCTTTTGCATAGGCATGCAGAGTCACAGAGGTCCAGCTTGCTGTGCTTTGAAGCTCTGCAGCCTCAACCATGCCATGCAGTTTCCCTGGGACTTGGTTTTCTCATTGGCGGAAGACAGAAATGTCCTTGAAGGGTTGCTGTGAAGTCCCACTGAGCAGCTGAGACCCAGCGTGAGGTCCAGCAGTGGCTGTGTGGCCCTCACAGTATGAAAGCTATCCTGGAACAAAGCTGAGTGGAAAGGGGCGGCTCTGAGGAGATCTAGAATCTGGAACCCCCTTCTGTGGAGTAAATGTCCCCCCCCCCCTTGAAAAGAAGAGAGCCCTGCCACATACTGCCACAGCTGCATGGGGCTCAGTCAGCAGTCACATAAGGACAAGTTACCGCTGTGATTTCTGTCACATAGGCAGTGGGATAGATAGGGCAGGAGGCTACTGGGAGCTGGGAGGGGACAGGAGAACTGTTCTCTGCAATGTCAGTTCTGCAAGATGGAGACGTTCTGGCCACCCGCCTCACAGGACTGAATCTATTGGAAGTTGGTAGCGTGAACATGCTGTGTGGTCTTTCACTTTTATGTAGCAAACATCGAACTTAACACGCTGCATAAGGTGGTATGCAAGGTTTTAAACTGGGGCCAGAGATACAAAGATGAGAAAGGCAGGGGAGGTCCCCGCTTCCAGGGAGTTGAGAAATTAGCAGAGTTCTCCTAGAGAGATGTCATCATTGCTGGGGCAGTGGCCTACGACAAGCTTCTGGGCTCTTTTAAACTGTGATTTCTATAGATGAGAGACAGGAATAATTCATCTCTGTCCCCTCTGTTCGTTGTAGGATTGAAAGGGAAGTGGGTCAGAGGGATGGACACTCGCTGCACAGGCTGCTTTTCTTTCCACTGTGACCAGATGCTTGGCGCGAGGAAGCTTAAGGACTTCTACTGGCTCCTGGATACAGAATGCCCTGGTGGGGAAGGGACGGCAGTGGGAACATAAGGTAGCGGTCACCTTGTGTCATAGTAGGGAGGCAGCAAGCCAGCAATGCTGCCACTCAGCTGGCTCCCCTCTTTAACCTTTTTGTTCACTCCAGGACTCTGGTCTATGGTGACTACCAGCTTTCCATGTCATCCTCCCTCCTCAGTAAGACATCTCAAGAGATTCCCAGACATGCCCCGAGGAGTGTCCCCTAAGTGCCTCCAAATCCAGTTAGGTTGAGGGTGAAAGTAAACTGTCAAACCCAGTAATATTTTTCTTGCCTTTACCATCAAGCCCTCTCTCAAATCCAAGGGGTTTGTAATCTCACAGAAGGGGTAAGGGAACAATACGGCCACAACCACAACCAAGGTGTAAGGGAAAGTGGACTGGAGGGGGGATGAGGGTGTGGAGGGAGGGTCAGCTGGCCCCAGCCTGCCTTGGGGGGGGGGGCGTGGATGCTTCCTGTCTGAAGACAGAGAAGCAGGCCAGACAAAGGAGTTACCCAGAGATCTCATCCCAGTGGCTTCCCAGAGTCTACGCCTAGATCTGAGAGGAAAGAAGGACAGAGGAGGACCTGAGCCACAGCCTTCCAGCTATGGAGACACTGGGCAGCTTGCTGGCAGCTCCTGTCAGATTCCAAGTATGGGAGAAATGGGGAATGGAGTGCATCCCAAGGGGACCAGCTGGCACATGCCAGCAGAGGCTCCCAGAACAGGATATGGTCTCATTTGGAAGCCCACCCATCTGAGGGCGTGGCTGGCTGGGTGGCTTTCATGGGCCCTTCCCAGGGTGGCCTATCCAGATTCCTGCTTAGCCCTGTGTGGTCTTCATTTTCACAGACATTTCAGGTATGCTGGGCTTCCTGAGGAGAGTTGATTCCTTCCTTTTCATCCATCTTTCCTTCTCTCTATCAATACGCCCAACTTTTCCTGGGAGCATAAATGGTAACTTGTGATCGACAGCCAACTGTGGGATTCCAGGTGATTTCAAGGAAATGTCTGCGTGCCAGGCTTATGCAAAGCATCAAGTCTGCCTTTACTTACTATGGCATGCATTGCTAGAAAGAAGCAACGGGCCCTGGAGCTCCTGGGCACTGCTCATGGGCTGGCAGTGATTCACAGGGACAGAATATGAAAGTCCCTGAGTCCTGAGTGAAGGGGAAGGCTGGCATTCAGTTAAAACCCACAAACCGGCCCTAGCCTTTTGGAATCCTAGTGTAAAGGGCTAAGGTCTGCGGTCACCTTGTCCACATTGCACCCTCACATGGTGTTTTTTCATGGCAGTACCCTGCGCTCCCTTGTACAGTCAGCTGGAGGAAGTGGAATCTGGGAACCTTGCCACTCCACAGTACCTGGTGGCCTGCCAGGGCTTTGGATACAGTGCAGTTTTATCCTGGAGCAAATTTGGTACCAGCTCAGAGAATTCTTTCCAATTTCCTTTCTCTGCTTGGCATTCTTGCCGTTCTGCCTGCCCTCCCATCGGAAGAGAGCAGAGCAGATGCCTGTGTCTTACAGGCTGTCCTGGAAGGTCACGCGGCAACTAAAGTGAATGGCGTGCCATGCCGGGGATGGGGTGAATCCACAAGGTGGAAGTTGACTAGTGAGAGCTTCTTGAATGAACATCTATGAAGACCATCCATATGGCTGAATTTGATAAGTCCTGCTAGGGCGGCTCACAGGCTGGGAGCTTTGTCTGGACAAAGCACTTGGCCCATGCCATTGCAGGGTCTGTAGGAGATGCAAGCTCTTCTTTCCTGCATTCTGACTTCTTTCTACCATATGCTCCTATAGGATTAAATGCTTAGAGCCTTTGGTGTGTGTGTGTGTGTGTGTGTGTGTGTGTGTGTGTATGTTTGTGTGTATGTGTGTATTTGTTTATATGCATATATTTGTGTGTCTGTATGTATATGTGTGGTTTTGTATCTATGTGTATAATGTGTATGCTTATGTACATATATGTGTGTACTTGTGTACGTGTATATTTGTATATATCTATGTGTGTGTTACATATGTGTGCATTTGTGTATATATGTATAAGTGTTTTGTATGTATATGTATATATATACACACACATGCATGTATGCTTTGTGTGTGTGTGTGTGTGTGTGTGTGTGTGTGTGTGTGTGTGTTGGAAAGAAATTAAGAAGACTTAGGACAAGAGCAAAGAGGAAAGAGAAACTGACTTTGCAGTAGTCCTAAAAAAAATAGTGCAAGTGTGTTGTAATATGTTTTCTGTTGCTACAACAAAATGCCTGAGATGAGATAATTTATAAAAGGAAAAAGGTTTCTTTGGCCTCATGATGTTATGCTGGAAAGCCCACAGGCATGGCCCATCAAGGGCCTCCTGCTGCTTAATCAGGAGTCTAAGGAGGAAGGAAAAAAATGCTACGTGCAGCCTCATCTTGTAACCTCTCATTTGGAGATGCTATAAGAGACACAAAAGCCCACTCGCCCTCCCTTCTTGCTGCAGAATTGAACACATAGATGTCTGGGGGGCACACTCCAGCCCTAGCAGAGAGCCAGAGAACGCGAGCCAGACCCTCTACCATGCTTCCTTTGAGTGTTTGCTTTTGCACATCTCTGTCCAGCCTGTTCCTCCAAAGCCAGAGGCCTCTGTAGTGTGTGTTACACATCAAAGAGCTGACTTGTCTGGTCAGCCCACGAGCCTGTGTGATGATGGCAGATAGGAAGTGTAATAATTAGGGATGCAGAGGCTGGGAGCCCGCCTTCCTGTGCTGTTGGAAAAGGAGCGGGAAAGTGTTTCCCCTCCCTGTTTGTTGCTCACCGGGACTCAACCTTGCACTGGTATGGAGGAGCGGTTGTTACAGGAAGCTTTATATACTGCACGCATAGCGGTGTCGTCAGTTGTAGAGTTAAGAGAAGCCGAGCGTGCTGAGCACAAAAGGAGCCAAATGGAGAACAGGGTTTTGCCCACAGTAGCCCGTGGGATCGTCACCACAGATGGTGGGCGGAGAGCCCCTGCTCTCAGCTGCAGAGTGGTCCCATAGTCCAAAGAATGTTGCACAGCCACACTGGCAGCAGTGACAAGAGCTGAACTCCTGGATCCCAGACCCCAGCCAAATGGGGGTTTTCTACACAGCGGAAGAGGACACCAGTAGTCATTTGGATTGGCCATACATGGCTCCCACAGTGGCCCAGCTGAGTGTTGCTGCTCTGTGTCAGTCTTCACATGAACTGTGTTAGAATCAAGCTTAGTCCAGCATAACATCATGAGGCCAAATAAACCTTTTTCCTTTTATAAATTATCTCATCTCAGGTATTTTGTTGTAGCAACAGAAAACATATTACAATACACTTGCACTATTTTTTTTAGGACTACTGCTTAGAGGACCTAGAATTTGAAAGACAACCCTGTGCCCCTGGATCCTGAAATACTGCTCCTCCCACTAAGGGACACTC
This sequence comes from Acomys russatus, assembly GCF_903995435.1. Lineage (NCBI taxonomy): Eukaryota > Metazoa > Chordata > Mammalia > Rodentia > Muridae > Acomys > Acomys russatus. The sequence continues at coordinate 73,582,209 of NC_067142.1, read as the reverse complement.
TTGTCTGGCTTGGTGTGTGTGTGTGTGTGTGTGTGTGTGTGTGCGCGCGCGTGCTCGCGTGCACGCTCTTAGGGAAGTTCATTCCTAGTGAGGAGGCAGCTCCACAACATTGCTGGCCCCTGTGACGACAAGCCTGCCATCACTTCTATGGGCAGAAGCAGTACACAGACTCAGGGCCACAGAACTGTGGAATGAAACCTCTATACAGGGCTTCTAATCTGTTCTTAGGATTTTTCTGGTTGGGAAGAAAGGCCTGCAGAGCTAAAGTATCTGGCTCACATGTAACAGATCTGTGTGGCCTGATGCCAGATTGTACTCGTGGCAGAGGTCAAGCCAGCCTCAAGCTACTGAAAATAATTATCACTCCACTTCCACGGTGGCATTCAAGCTCCTGTCAATGGAAGGTCCATTTTGAAACAAGCCAAGCAGAGAGGCGGCATCCTGTTCCAGTGGGCACTGCAGAAAAACAGACCCACGTTCAAATCATGATTCCCAGCTGAACAACCTCAGGCATTGCACATAACCTCTCTGAAGGGCAGTTTTCCACCTTTGTACAAGGAAGAAGACAGTGAGGTCGCCCTCAGAAGTCCATCAGCAAAAGTGACAGGATACCACCTTGGAGCCCCTGGATAGCACGTCACAATCACAGAATAGCAAACATTTAGAAGACAGTGGTTATCAGTCTCTGTAGCTGAGAAATGTCACACTCTTTGCTGATTTGTGTTTGAAAAAAATCCCTTTCTCCAAATGTGAGGTTTGCTGTGTGTCCGGGTGTCTGCTAGAGAGACGGGCTGGAAATGTCAACTGGGTTTGAAAAGGCAACAGCCGCCTCATATGATTAAGGGCCCAGAAAACTTCTGATGATGCCTTCCCCTTTCTGAAGCCCTCGGCTCCTTTAAAAATACCATTAACGTATAGTGTAAAGGAGCCCAAGACTTCCGGCATTTCAAATCTGTCTGGGAGTGCAGATACTAAAAGCATAACAGATATTTAATGGAATCTGTCTTTTTGATGATAATTACAGCATTCTGAAGTAGGGCTTTAAACACATCTGTATACGCAAACTGCTACTTGGAAATTGCTTGCTTCAAGGGGGCATTCAGAATCTCGCCAAACTTTCAAGTTAGATAACTACTGTTTAAATTGATGGCAGGTGTTTGATCTATAAATAAGAGTTGTACTTTGCACCGTGGGGCTCTGTTTACCTGCCGCAGTGTTCATTTGCAACACACCAGGAACTGGAAAGGCCAGTGGTGCCCAGAATGTGGCGGCTGAGATGACGCTTCCACACTTCCGAATTCTGGGAGGAACCAGTTCTTTTGGAGAAGAGGGACTCTGTTGGGTTGGAAGGTGAGCCAGTGAGCCTGATGAGAAGCGAGAAGGTCATAAGGAAGGATAGTGCGTGGTGGGGAGTTGGCTAAGAATGCGTAATAGCCCCAGTCAACGCTGAAAGAGACCTTGCTCTTCCTCCTCACCTTAGCATGCACTTCCTGGCCTCTAGGGCCACCTGGCTTTAGTAACCTCACTTCTTTGAGTATGGCGGTACCAGAGAAATTTCAGTTTCCCCTTGAAGAGTGTTTTCAAAGCTGCACCTTTCCCCATGACGCCTAGATCACTTCTGATATTCAAATACAGCATTTTAATGCCGATCCGGGCCTTACATTGTCTGGACATGTACACTACCAAGGGCTTTCCCTCTTCCAAATTCCTCATATCTAAAACTACATCTCAGGCCCCATCACCTAAAAGCAGAGAGGTAGCCATCGCTCCCTCCTGAGGGCTGCTGACTTCCAAAGTCACTCCCACCTCTAGCTCAGAAGCAGAGGCCACGGTGGCGACGGAGCCTTTCATGAACACTGGACAGTGAATGCAGTACCACAAGGCTGGCTTCCCAACTGCCCTCAGCTTCTGGACTAGAGAGAATGAAGAGGCTGTAAAATGGATCCCTGACTCCAGGGCACCACAGCCACAGGGGACCATCCCCAGGAGAGGAATTGTCAGCATAGATTGTGACCCAGCCAGCAGGCCTCATGGCTCCCAAGCTTCCGTGGTCCCTAGGTGTATCTTCTGTGACAGCTCTCCTGAGGTGTTGGGTGAGAGGCCTCAGTGTGGGGCCCAGCAGAGAGGCAAACACTCCAGGCTAGCTTAGAACAGGGGCTGTAGCCTAGCTCAGAACAGGGGCGATGCTATCATAAAATCACAGTATCCTGTCAAGAGAGGCAGGGCAGCAGAGAGCATGTTACAGAAGAGAGATCAGCTTCTGCGATGAGATAGGTAGGGTGGAGAAGGATGCTCCCAGTCAGTAAGAAGGCTGATGACCTTTGAACCTGAGACCCACAGGAGCAAAGGAGAGAACTGACTCCTACTTACTGTTCTCTGACCTCCACATATGTGCAGTGGCACCTATGTGCATGTGTGTACACACAATAAATATTTTTTCTTTTAAAAAAAAAAGTTTTTTTTAACCCAGAATGTTTATCCCCTGGGACCAGTGTGAGCTCCCAGAGTCTTGACCCCAAGGCTGTGTGACAGAGAGAGAGAGAGAGAACCATCCACTGTGGACGAAGACTGTGCAGATGGCCCTAAATGTTTACAAATAAGAGCTCACTGAGTACAGAGGAATCTTTCTTCTGCCCTCCCGACTCTCCTCCCACCCCTCTGCAGAGTCCTCAGCGAGCAGTGTAGCTCTGGGACAACCACTGTGCTGACTGGGCTCCGGTCCTCAACAGCATCTGCCCTGCTGTTACAGGTGGTTAGGGTCTGGGCCCAGGTGTTTTCAGGTTCTTAATGTCTTTGTTCTGTGGAATAAAGATGCACACAGATTGCAAAGTATTAGGAAGGCATACACCATCAAGAGTGACAGTGGGCCACAGGAGTGACGATCCTAAGAGCCCTTATTAGTGTTTGGGTCTTTCTTTTACGGGTTTCAACAGGAGAAATTTGTTTGCTGAGGGGTTTTGTGAGGGGAGTTCTTTTACTTTGATTGGCCAGAGGGGTTATATAATCTTTGCTTACTGAGCATGTCCCTTCCCTTAGTGTGATTGATTTTAATCACAGGTATGTCCAACTGTGCATAGGCATTACATAGTAAATAGAGGAGTCTCTCTAAAAGTTCACTCAGAAGACACAGTTTGTCTATTGAGCAAGCATGTGAAATCAATCTAGGCTGGACTGGCTCATTACCCATAGTTCCCAGTTTATGTTCCAGGATGTGTTTGAATGGAAAGGGGACATTATTAATGGATTGCTAACAGGAGTGACTGTTTAAAGTAGGTATGTGTACAGCCTGAAGACGGTGCTCCCAGGTTGCTAATGTGCTCCTAGGTTCATGTGGAGAGGGAGCTGTGGATGGCCCAAACCAAAAGAGTCTAGGTGGCTAAGCTATCCTCTGTGCTTGCCTGCCTCACTGCTACTGCAAGCTTGGGTCCTTGCCCTGGTAATTGGAGAAAATAACTCCCCATACTGCTCCCTTTTCTCTTGCCTGAGCGATTTTTTTCAGGGGGCGGGGTTGTCTGCGGAACTAGCTGCCCATCCCCTTAAGTCAGTAGCACCCTGCATATAAAATTATACCTCTTCCCCTGTACCCTGTAACTTCATGATGAAGAAAGGGCCTGTGCTGCCCTTTAACAGGTTGGCCTTACAAGCTGGGGTAAAAATCACTGGTCCCTAAGGCAGATGGATGTGGATTTCTAAAAGCTTAACAGAACAGCTAAGAGAAGTCTGGGAGGAGGCAACTTCAGTTGAGAAAATGCCTCCATCAGATTTGATCAGGCAGTTCTGTGGTGGGGAGTGGGGGTGGGGGTGATGGTGGTGGTGCATTTTCTTCACTAATGATCAGTGTGGGAGGGCCAAGCCTGCAGTGGGCAGTGCCATCTTAGGCAAGTGATCCCGGATTGTATAAGAAAGAGCAGACTGAGCAGCCAGGAGGAGCATGCCAGTAAGCAGGACGCCTTCGTGGACTCTGCTCCGGTTCCTGCTTCAGGTTCCTGCCTTAAGTTTCTGCCCTGACTTCCCCTGATGATGGACTGCAATGGGATGTGTAAGCTGCATACGTTGCTTTTGGTCATGTGTCTTTATCACAGCAGCAGAAACCAAGCTAAGGCACAGCCTGAGTGTCCCTGTGGAAGCAGGGAGAAAGGAAAGGGGTGCGAGGTGGGGAAAGTGACAGATGGCCCTACACAGATTTTCTTCTTCTCCATTTATTTTCCAGGCAGATGAACTTGTAATCCGTTTGCCAAGTGATCACTAGTAACAAGGTCCACACTTGTAGTAAGTTCGAGAGTAACGAACAGCATGCACCAAGGGCAGGACAGAGTGCTGGATTATTTGAAGACCACAGGAAAAGCTTTAGTTTATTTCCAGACTGGTTTTTAAAAGTATTACCGAATTCATTTCTATGTACATAGTATGAACTGGGGTAGGAAAGTATCCCCAAGAAGAGACTGGACATACTATAGTCTCAACACACACACACACACACACACACACACACACACACACACACACCCAGAGGTCAAGAACCTTAGTGAAGTTAGAAAGCTATATACATTTGAGGACAGAAAGCATGGTTAGCGCAGCACCCTTCACCTCCCCCCCCCCCGCCACACACGCTGCTTCCCAAGGCAGCTGGCTCTCTGACAAAGTGACAGTGTTTGAAGGCTAAAGTTATGTATCAACCCTGCTCATTTCTGATTGTGTCAGAGATGTCAGTGGTCATGCTACCCTCTTCTCTTTTTCTCTAGTATAAGTTGGGGCCACGGGCTTGTGTATGCACATCAGGGGCATGCCGGCGTGTGGAGGGGGCTGTGTGGCCGTGCTAGGATGGAGTTCTGAGAAGCCAAAGAAATAAGTATGAAAGTATAGCACACTTGGGTTTATCTTGGGGAGTGGGGGGGGGGCGGTGTGATAGCCCAGCCAAGAGCCTTTATCTGTTTAATGTAGCAGAACTCAACCACAGGAAACCCAGCTCCGTATTAGCATGTCATGAAAATGTGTGGTGCCGCTGCCTGGGAATGGCCAGTTTATTATTGCTGGGGGCTGTCCTGGGTTATGATCTGGAAGAATTTGAATCGCCCTTTACATTGGTTTTTTTTTTTTTCCTCTCTCCCTGCTCTCGTTTTATTTTGGCAGGAGCAGAAGAACAGAGTGCTCCCATGAGATTCAATTAGTTCCCTTCAAAATTCTCTTGGACTCATAATGACTATTAAAAGTAGAAGGCACCCATATCTCATGCTATTCAGCTTAACTGGTAATTAAAGTGCAATTAAATTTTTCACGGTGTAGATTGTGTCAGCCTCACCCCCACCCCCCGCAGGGGAATTACAAACCCTGAGCTGTTGAGAATTACGGGATTAAGCTATGGACATTTAATAATTAAGCTTTGATCGGATGCCACCACTGATGGGCCTCTTAAAGGGAGGAGGAAGGGTGTGTTTTCGGTTATTAATGGTGAATTTAAATTTTATGTGGCTTCTTAGAAACCGGAAAATAACTAGTGGGCTATGAAGGAAAGGCCACTGTAAGAGTAGTTTTGACTTGGCAGTGGTCACTGTCCCTAATGCAAGCCAATAATTATCTCTCTTCTGCCAGGCCAGCTTCCTTTAAGTAGTTTTGTGCAATCTGGGAGATTACTGAGTTGTCACCAGTGAACAAGGCATCAGCATCTGGCTAGAGTTTGGAGACAGAATTGCTTGGAACCTCTGTGGCCTTGGCCAAATGTGCATGGCTCCCTCTCTTTCTCTCACTTGCAATCATTGTTTTTCTTTGTTGGTCAAAAGTGATTTTCAGAGTAGGGTTGCGGCTTTAATAATGTTTCAAATTCTGAAGGATATTTCGCTGACCTGAGGCCAGGACCTCACCAGATCTTCCTGCCAACGAGAGGAGCAGGGGGTCAGTCAGTCTGCAAACAGCATAAAGGGCCGCTTCCTGCAGCCCACCAGCAGCAAGACCCACATATCCTGCACCGCCACCTGTGCCAGCAGATTCTAGGAAAGCAGTCGTTACCCCAGCTTAACTGTGTGTCCCCTGCTCCTGACTGGTAGTGGTTGCCACCCTCAGGCACTCCCCTAGGTCTTGACTGGTGGTGGGTGTCAGGTACTCTCCGTGGTCCTGACTCATCTCTAACTCTAGGCGGAGCTATAACTGTCCATTTTCGGAATCTATTGTGAAAATTCATCTTAAGGAAATATGTGAAGGGGCTGGGGCAATGCCTTGTATAATGCTTACTCTACAAGCAACAAGGACCAGAGTCCAGAACCACAGTGCCTACCAGGAGTGCTGGCACGTACATGTACTTGTAATCCCAGTGATGGGTAGGCAGGGACACGAGGTTCTCTGGAGCTCACTGGCCTGAGCAACCAGTGAGAGACCGGCCCTGTCTCAAAAATTAAAGTGCAAAGTGATTGAAGGAGATGTTCTGATGTTGACCTCTAACCGTTGTATGTACACACACACACACACACACACACACACACACACACACACACGCACACACACACGCGCACACACACACACTGGGGTGGGGCTAGGGGAAGAAATAGCATGTCTCAAGTTGTCAGGGTATGAATTTAGTGATGAGGACAATATCCCATGATTGTGCACGTTGTCAATCCACCAGGTGTTAATGGCCCGCAGCTCCACTGTGCAACCTAGCCTAAAATATTATTTCCTTCCTTCCTTCCTTCCTTCCTTCTTTCCTTCCTTCCTTTCATTTATTTTCTGTGAGTAGCAAATACATTGGCTCCTAGTCCTCAGTGGCTCCCACGAGTCACTGATGAGTTCACTGGCACATAATAAGCACTCGGTATGTAGATGGCTGCTGCGGCGTGAAAGGAATGCCCCCGATGCAGTAGAGGCTGGTCTCGTTTTTCCTTCTGTCTCAGGACAGTTCTTCATTCTTTGGAGTGGTGATAAGAACTCGGGAATATATGTCCTGTTAAAGCTGAGGATTCTTGGAGTGGTGTGCCCACTCCTGGGTGTATTTTTCAGGAGGGGGAGCAGACACTAGCTCCCACACTGGCTCACAGGAGAATAGCACAGCAGCACAGCGCCACTTTGTGTGGGAAGAACATCTAGCTCTTTTGATTGCCTGGAGCCGTGGCTGCAGTGAACACTGAATATTGGTTTTTGAAATGGTAACTAATAGATGGTAAAAAGCCAAATACTTGTTTGACTCCAACTTTTCTCTTGCGGGTGCCACAGATTTTGGCAGTAAACCGAAGTCATCCTTTATTAGTTGCCCAAGACAGATGAATTAGAAGAGCAGCATTTATGCAGGGAGATGTGGGACCCAACTCAGCTGGTGGCTACTGTTTCATATGTGGCAGATACTATGTGCAGCCCACAAACGACACAACAGGTTGGGAAGCACTGAGCCCTTTCCTAATGCTTTGTTAGAAATCTAAGGACCTTCTAATACATTTAATCCTGTAATAAATTTGCTCGTTCAGGTCCACATTTCCCTCGTGCCTTGTGTAGTTTTGCAGAGCTCTTTGGTCCTCCGGTTTCTTGCTTACGGTGAGGACATACTGAGCTTGTCTTATATCCTGAGGATTGAGTGGCCTGGCTCTGGCCTTCTCCGTAGCAGATCATAGTGTAGTTCTTGAATCCACCAGTCAAAGAAACTCCTCTGTTTGTTCCTCTTATTTGGACAGGTGCATAGGCTGCATGTTCTAAAACTCCTCCCACCACACACCCCAACCCCCCCTTACCCCCCACCCCCACCCCGTCCTCAAATCTTGGAAAAGCATCTCAGTGTGTTTTTCACTGCCTTTGCCTTGGCAGCATGAATTTGAGAATCTGAGTAGAGGCCAGAATGTGAGATGCATCCTGCCTACCATGTGATTCAGTTGGAAATTGGGTTTTGCGACATCGGGAAGTTTTTGTATAGGCTATGGCTGTTCTGTGTGTTTGTATGTATGAGGGCATGTTGCTAAGAAGAAATCTGTCATCTCATATAGCAAGAAAGTCCATGGTGTCTGTCTTTGGAAATGGCTGCATCCAGAGCTCTGCAAACACAGCAGGACCCTGTCTCCCTGCGCCTCTGTGTCTTCTTGAGTTGGCTCCATCATCAGACATACAGGACTTGAGACATTTTTTTTAACTGAAGATACACAAGTTTGTCATTTTCTTTCTAACTTTTGCTGTCTCTATAAGTAATTTGTCCTGTTCCCTTAAGAACCATCAGTTCTAGAACTTCCCAGAAGGAATTCCTTCACTGTCCCTTTGTTGTATAAAAACCCCTCCGCCTCCATGTGGCCAGGCTGTCATGTTATTCATCTTTTATGCTGTTGTTCACTCACAAGGAGACCTGACGAACTAGGTTCTCGAGCCATTACAGGTCTCTGTGTAGCTTTTTACTGTATAAAACTGTCGCTAGTCAGCCATTTCTGATGACTGAATTGGCAAGTTCGAGGCAGCTCAGCCTAACCAGTGGATCTGGAGTGGTGGTGTTTCTCAGCAGCAGTAATTGTGTGTAGAAAAACTTGCGTTAATTGCTGCGTAGATGGTTTTTCTCGTTTTGTTGGTGGTGGCTTGTTCCTGGCCCCTCTCCTGAACCTCGGTGGGATGTTCACGCAGCCGGAGGCAAATGACAGAGCATTGGAGCATAGGGGGAGCCATTCATAACTGGGTCCTGTGCCCAAGATGGAGGTCTTTTGTGCTGCTGGTGGAGGCTCAGCATGCCAGCCTGGAGTTTCACATTAAATTAGCTTCATTGACTCCACTAATGAGGACAGAGAGGCATATTCAGGCATTACCAAAAAGCTGGGCTGCCTGTGCCAGGGAGTTACCAGAGGGTAGCATTTCAGAGCTGAAAGGGACAGTCTGGAGACAGATGCCCGCTTCTCAGATGAGGCCATCGTGATTCAGCACACGAAGGGTTTGCCCATAGCCCAAGCTGAAGCCTGAGCATCCTGGTCCTGGCCCATCCTCGTCCTTCTCTGCCTAGCATCTCCCAGAACGGTGCTGCCTTCCAGAGGGGATGGTCAGATGGCTTTTCTGTCCTCTTCACAGCTGCTGTCATGGAGGCACATGAGAACACTGGAGACTGCAGCCACCTTACTAGCCAGATGTCTGCAGAGTCAAAGGCCAGGCTGCGGGCCACAGCCCAGAGCCCCTGACCTGTGGTGTCTGAAACGTGATTACTTCTGTCTCTGTTGCTGAAAAGCTCCCAGCCATACTGGCTGCTTCAAGTGCCCGCTCCAGACCCTCTTCTGGGAAGTTCCTCAACCACTGCACTGTAATTCACCTTGCCAAATCTGATACTCTCTTTACCGGCCTCATTACTTTTTTTTTTTTTTTTTTAATTCTTCTACACGTAAAAGCATCCAGCACATTTTAAAATTCTAGCTATTTTAAATATTCATAGCTGGTTCTGGTAGAATGTAAGACAACCAGGGAAAGTAACCGTTTTCATGGTTGTGTTCTCTGAACGGGACTGGTCATTGGGTTTCTCCTCCAGAAACTTGCCTGTAAAAGGTAGACAAGACCCAGGCAGTTGTGCCTCTGCACAGAAATGCCTAGTGGGTTTGTTTAACTCAGGATCTTCTGCGATGAGCAAAGAACTTGCTGAGAGTGACTCCGCCCCCATATGCTAATGAGATTCAATGGGCTTTCCCAGTCTGTTCTCTCTCCTCCCACTGGGAGAGCACCATTACTCTTTAGCCAAGCTGGCCAAGGAAAACCATTCTGTCTTCAGACAATCTGCACCTTGCCCTCTCCCTGAGGCCTGCCCCGTGCCTGTCATTCCTTTGTGATAGTGCAGGGATGTCCATGGCTTGCCGTCTGGACTCTATCCCTAGCTGAGTGAAAGCTTTGTTCTTTTCTTGTGCATGTGTACAAAGCATTCTTCAAGAACAAAGTCTTGAGTTGTTCTGCTAACGTCCTCTCTCTCAACCAGTTTGATCTACGGAAGTGATTTGCTCGTTCACTGAGGCACGTCTGTATGATGGCAGGCCCATGTACCACCCACTGCGAGATGCAGTGTTGTATTTTTTAAAAGACATACGTGAACCCTATCACCACATGTCATGACATGTGAGCCACAGGCAGTAGCGATACGATTGCAGACTCTAGCATATAGTTAGATATTACATCAAGGCAGGAAAGACACCTGGTCATGGGATATTCATAGAGCAGGCCCATAACAGGGGGTGCTATGGCCGTCACCCACCATAGCTAGCCTGACTTCCTCCTTCAGAAGAATATGAAAAAGCAGAATGTCTTATTCTGGAAAAAAAAAAAAATCCTTGGGATGTTGGGCTTTCTACTGTCACCTGCAAACAGAGGGCCTTGGAAGTCATACAGCAGACGCACAGAAGGACGACTGGGAAGCAGTGGGGCCCCTCCTGTGCCCTGACCCACCCGCTGAGCCCACTGCAGGAGGACCTTGTTAGCAGTACACTGGACAGTCATTTCCCTAGGCTGCAGAGAACCTTCTGTGCTTCTTTCCTCTCCTTGCGTGCTACTCCTCGGGAGCCTGCCCTGGCCCTGCCTGTTTTATTGCTTGGGACTCATCTCTGGCCATTAGCTTCATGGGTAGCCCTGTGCTGAGAGTGAAGTGGATTGCTCTTGGCTGGCAGGCATCTGTCTCCCTGCCTGTGGCCTGAGGGAGAATGCTCCTTGAGAGCACACACAGAGGAGACAAGAAGGAAACAGTCAACCTCCTTGGGGATTTGTTAGGTCTCCTTGGTGTGGTGGAGTAATGCCAGCTGCTCACCCAGTTCCTGTGAGCTCCAGCTCACAGCACTCCTCTGGTGCGTCGCTGCCCATTAGCAGACATGAGGGACAGGACAGACAGAGCCTCCTCTGCCACCATCTGAGGCCAAAGTACATGAGGAGCAGTCGCAGAATGTGTTTGTGTGTGTGGTCTAGCTCTTTACTTGGTTGCCTCCCAGACTCTGCGTTCAAATCTACCAGATTCCCATTTTTCCGAAAAGGGGAGGCCAGGGCCTTCTACCCTGAAGCTTCCTCCTCTGTGGTGAGTCCAGTGACTCTCCACGGGGGCTGCCACACTTCGCCTTCAGACGGCTGGATCTGAGAATCCTCTAGGGTCTCCTGGATTTTGAAATAGGCGATAACAGCTGCGAGCCGCATATATCTTTAAGTAGGAACCCGTCCAGTTTGTAGACTTAACTCACTTCCCCGAGGAACGTTTGGCATTTCTGCGTAGTCAGCAAAGCGTATCAGGCTTCTGTGCACCAGACTACAAATCCGAGTTGTTTAGTACACTGAAGTCATATTGTGAAAAGCCTTACAGCTTTTGAAGATGGTGCAATTCTCTAGAAGATAGAAGATAGAGGAAACAGTCCTTGAATAAGAAACATTGGCATTCTCTGGATCCAGCTCTCTCTCAGAACCTAGAAGACAACCCAAGTGTCATTCCCTACGAATGCCATCTTCTTTTCTTTCTTTCTTTCTTTCTTTCTTTTCTTTTCTTTCTTTCTTTCTTTCTTTTTTTTTTTTTTTTTTTTTTTTTTTTTTTTTTTTTTTTTTTTTTTTTTTTGAGACAGGGTTGCTCACTGGCACAGAACTTGCTAAGTTGTCTCGGCTTGGTGACCAGTGAACCCTAGGGATTCCGCAGTCTCTGTATTTACTCGTGTACCCCACTATAGCTGGCTTTCTTATTTCAAGAAAACCTGTCTTGGCCCAATTTTTGGTCAAGTAAGGATGTTTGTAGGCAGCTGGACCTCTCAGGCCATTTCTTCCACCGCCAGAGAGTAAAGCATCGAGCCTCACACTCGACCCTCCTGTGTGGCACTGGGCTGGGGAGTCAGCAGACACTTGCCGGGCAGGGTACAGTTGTGTCGCTGTGCTTCAAGAGTGAGCCCCAGATGCAGAGGCCATGTAGAAGTGACTGGGGGACACTCATGGTCATTCCCAGCAGAATGCTTAAACGTCTGTGTGTGCCACATTTTTTTTTTTCAGTCTAGACTCACTGCATTTGAATCTGTGGTAAGGCTGGGACTGATGTCTACATTTCCTGGTGTCTGCAGATAGGGAAAAAAATGACTTTCCTAAGAAAATGATAAATACGTAAGAAATGGCAGCGGAAATCTAGCCTGTTGCTGCAGCTTTTCCAGCTCACCACAGACAATCCTTCCTGTGTGCTAGCGATGTCCCACAGAGCACCGTGCTGTGCACTTGGCAGTGCTGTCAGCCACCACGCGGTGCTGTTGTGCAGGTTCACAGCCGACCAGTCTCCACTTTGCTGAGAACCTCATATCACCGTCCACTGGGATGCTCCCTTGCCCCACAAGTCCTTGTCGGTACATCTATACCGTACGTTATTTTCAACAAAACATTTGAATGACAGGCTCTTTGATGGTTGTACATAATTATTTAAGTTCTAGACAATCTTTTTATCTAAGTCCTGAAAAAGAGATCAAACATTCCATCGCAAGAAGTGTGCTTCCTCTCTCCTCACGACACGCTGTGGATACCCTTCACTTCACATCCGTGCATCAACTCTAATGTCCTTGATGTGTAGGCTTGTCAATAGGATGGAAGTGTAACCCGAGGCTGCCCTTTTTCGGGGGGGAGGGGAGGGGAGGGGAGGATATTGTGATTGTTTGCAATGTTGTCGGATGAAAATGGACTCGTTACTTAGAGTTAGGGCCACTAAGATGGAGTGATCAGAAAAAGATCATGGTGTTATAGCTGGAAGGGAGTGGATCAGAAGAGGGTTTGGGGCATTTCACCTCCCCAGGGATGGTCTGGTCCTGAAGCAAAGAAGTCTGGGTCACCACAGGACTGAGAAATGCTAATGCCAGTACTTGGCACACATGGGCCAAAGGATGAGCTACAGTTAGAACGGTCAGGGGGAACTCTCGGTCACATGGCACATTTAGAACATTCTCTGAGCCACAAGAGACAGAGTAGACCAACAGCAAGTGGAAGGGTGTAGCTAGACCCGATAGCAGGAGGAACATCAGGCTGAGAGAAAGCACAGAAACACGAAGCATGGATGGGCCGACACGATGGCCACTTGACCCAGTGCAGGGACAGTGAGATTGCTAGTACCCTGGCTTCTGACACGTACTGCTTACTATATGTGTATTCTGTGAAGTGGGATGTAAGAAAGCTACCCTCACCTGTGCCAGGAGATGCTGGCTGACCCTGAAATGATGGCTCCCATGAAGCCTTTGTGTCCTTGCGGTACAGGATCCAGATGTGGCTGAGCATCCAGATGTGGGCTGATCCAGGCCAGAGACAAGCTACCTTCCACCTGAGTGAGAGCTCGCCATCCACATCATCAGGAGTAGGGTACCTGAAGGAGCACCAGAGGCTCCATTCACAACAAGGAAAGAGAGCATTGAGAAAGACAATTAAAAACAACAAACAGCAGCAAGTCCCTTCCAAATGGAAAGAAGGCAGTAGAATAAAAGTTTCAAGACATATTGCAAACACTTAAAGAGAAACAGAACCCTCTGGAGTCAGCACACAAACAAAACGAGGGTGGGAGAATGGAATAGAATCAATTAGAAATCTGAAAATTAAAAACTATAGTCAATGGAATAAAACAAAACAATGAATTTACATATTGAATTAAGTGATACTGAGGAATTTACTTGGGCAGAAAAAGAAATCTTTTTCTGGGCTGGAGGGATGGCTCAGTGGTTAAGAGCTCTGGCTGCTCTTCCTGCACCCACGCTGTGCAGCTCAAAACTGTCTGTAACTTCAGCTCCAAAGATCTGATGCCTCTTCTGACTCTACAGGGATTTCTCTCCCTCCCTCCCCCGCCTCTGTGTGTGTGTGTGTGTGTGTGTGTGTGTGTGTGTGTGTGTGTGTGTGTTTGTGTACGCATCCTGTGTGATGGCTAAGGGTTATGCTAAAGGAAGCTGCCACCAAACCTGGCAATCAGCTTTGGATCTCTGGGTCCCACATGGTAGAAGGAGAGGACACATCCCACAAGTTGGCCTTGGATGTCTGTAAGAATACCACGACATATGTGTGCATTTGAACACACACATACAAACAAGCAAGCAAATAAATAAGGAAAGATCATTTTTTTTTTTAAGAAAGCCACCAAGTAGTTGAATATGAGAGGAAAATAAAATAGGTGTACCAAGAAGTTAAGCTAGAAGGAAGCTGCCCAGTAACACCATTGCCAAACATGGGATGTGGACAAACACAGCAGTGGGTATAAAAGTCTGTGTACTTACAAATGTTTGAGGAAGCCACAAACCAGATCACATGTGGTCGTGAGCCACTCTTAGGTATTTCCTGCCACCCTATGCTGTGTGGCAGTCACCAAAGGAAAGAACTGTACAAAGGGTCAGGGGTGGGAGGACAGAGGGTTCAGGCAAGTAGAGCCTGCTGGGAGATACTAAACAGGATAGATGAGGAGGGGGGCGGCGAGGGCAAAGGAAAAATCAGGGAGGGGCTACTGAGAGGGCAAGGGTAGAGGGCAGAGACTGAGGCTGGAACAGGGTAAGGGAATGGAGGCTGCTGGAAAGAGAGACTGAGGGAAAGAGCGTGGGGGAGGGGAGATGAGGGACATTTAGCAGGACAATGATCGAGAGACTGGACTAATGTATCCTCTGCAAGGCTTTTCTTTTAAGAGCAATGGCGAATGAGGACTAAAATGAGATGTGCCCTACGTACATACATGGTCAGATGACAGTGTGACTTTTGAGAGTCTGAGTACACTGGGGGACGTGGGACACCTGCAGTAAGAAGGTTATAAGTCATTTCCTTTCCCAGCCTGAGCCTGGCAAGAGAGCAGGGAACGTGCTGGCACTGGCAGTGCTCTATTCCTACTAGCTAGTGAGGCTGCAGGCGGCAGTCTCCTGACCAAGTGCAGAGAGCATGTTGCCTGCACCTCTGGAACGCCAGCCTTTGCCAGGGAGTGTTGTTCAGTGTGGGTCTGAGCCATAAGTGGATACATTTCATCACCGTCATGATCTGGGTGGCAGCAGCTGCTGAGAAGCAGGAGCAAAGCCAAAATCAAAGGGTTGTTCCACGCCTTAGAACTCGATTTCTTCTCTCAGGTACCTTCCCTGCCTCAACTCCTTCGTCCTCTGTGGCTTCCTCTGGCTTCCTTTGCTGCTATAAGGGTCACATTCATTAAAAAAAAAGGGGGGGGGGATGTCCAACCCTCAGACTATTTGACCTATTGTGAATCTCTTCTTCTTCTTCTTCTTCTTCTTCTTCTTCTTCTTCTTCTTCTTCTTCTTCCTCTTCCTCTTCCTCTTCCTCCTCCTCCCCCTCCTCTCTTTCTCTTCCTCCTCCTCCTCTTCCATGGCTTCCTTCTTCTTCTCTTTTCTCTTTTAAGACAGGGTTTCTCTGTGTAGACCTGGCTATCCTGGACTCACTTTGTAGACCAAGCTGGCCTTGAACTCACAGAGATCCACCTGCCTCTGCCTCCCAAGCACTGGGATTACAGGGTTGCGCCACCACGCCCTCCTAGCCAGCAGTGTCTCACTAGGCTCATTATGCTCTCGCCATTGCCCTGGTGCCCGAGAAGAGGATAAACCAGTAGAATGTCAAAGTGCCCTGTTTCCTGTGGGGCTAATAGGATGGAAAGATGTCCTCCTAGCTTGAGGAAAGAACTTGCTTGTTACATATTACAACAGACCTTTTGGGGTCTGCCGTGCCATGAAGACTAAGCATCAAAACTTAGAACATCTGATTACAAAGAGAATCCCTGGCTACTAACAGCTCTAACACACACACACACACACACACACACACACACACACACACACACACACACACACACCCCACATTAAAGCACAGACCCATTTTGCGGTACATTGTGTTACATGACTTAAGGCAATTCATCAACTTTTGTGAATTTTAATTTTTCTCAGAAATGAGAACACCACAGTAATGTCTGCCCTCATGCTGCTGGGGCATTCATTCTGCAGTCCTCAGTCCTGTAACAGTACAGGGCCAGTTGTGGGCCGTGAATAACTTTCTTAATGAAATGGGCAAGTGTCTAAACCACTTGGAGCTGCTAGGAAGTAGTCTTAGCTGTATCACTAAGGCAGCCTGTGGTTACAACACTCTCCCTCTCTCTCCTCCTCCCCTTCCATCCGTCTAAAATTAGACTTTTTCTGAAGCAGTCTAACGAAGTGGTCCTGTATCTCCGAGCCTGACTGTGAGAACTTCTAGGGAGGGAGGGAGAGCTGCCTGGAAGGGAGTGCCTCTGAGGAAAGGGAAGTGGAGGGAGGTAGCATAGCCTGCACAGGGGAAGGAAAGACAGTGACTGGGGCATCAGGGTAAGGCTGGCAGTGTCACACGGGGGCTCTGCTGAGACTTTCTCAGTGACTTCCAAAACACAGGGTGAGTGGCTCTAGGAAGCAGTCTGGCTGGGAGACTAGAAAAGAGCCGGTGGATAAATTGCATTTCCGCACAGCCAGTACCTCCTGATGCTCGTGGGGACTGCGTGCAAGTCTCCCCTCCTCCTCCTCTTCTTCTCAGCCTCCCTCTTTTCTAAGAGCTAGATAAACCCATTACCTTCAGAAAATGATAATCTGCTGGGCAGAGCCCTGCTCCACAGCCCCACTCAAGAAAAACACAGACAGTGAACACACAAACCTCGGTTACCGACAGAGACACAGTGCCACCCTGCCCTGACTGCGGCACTCCTGCTGTCTCCATATGCTATTTTGCAGTGTCCTGGCGTTCACAAAATAAACCGGCCCACTGCATTAGTGAGCACTCCAACCAGCCCAGTGAAGGATTTGGGAGGGTTCTTCCTGTGCTAGCCAGACCTCTCTTCCTAGGTGAAATGCCACTGTCCTTGTTCCCAACTGGCTCTACCCCCTGTTGCATGCCTGGAGCAATTTAGCAAAGGCATCCACTGTGGGTAGGGAGGGAAGAGGCCACACTGAGGAGGTATCTGCATCCTGGGGCATCTGGGAGGAGCTGTATAGGGGGTGGAGTTGGTTTCCCTACTCTACAGCATCCATGTTGGTATCGCCATCTTTGTTTTTCCTGGAGAATAATGTATCCAGACAAGTAGAGTAAATTGAGCAGGAGAGGTACTTACTTCACAGCCGAAGCCAGTAGGCATGCTGACTAGATGAAACACATTACAGTTCAGTTGTAGAGTCAGCTGGGATGACAAAGCTTTACCTCAGCAAATTTGTGATTCGTGAACATGTTCAACCATCTTAACAAAAATTGGCATCACCCATGCAGATGACTCAAGTGAAGCCCGAAAGCCCTGCTCTGCCTGATTCTGAACCTAGTCTGGCCTCTGCTAGGAACTTGCTCTTGACTTATGTAGTTTGCGCTGGCTTTTCTGAACATGTTCACATCCCTGGATGCTCAGTGACGCTCGGCTTGGAACAAGGTATAGGTAGTGCAGCCACCTCCAGGACCCGATTCCATCCTTGAAGCCCTTTGCTGACCTTGACTCCAGACACTCTTCCCCCACCTGGACCTAATAATGCCAAAGCTGGTTGATCAGGGTGAACCGCCCCCCCCATTGACTCAGCTAGCCTGGCTTCCAGCGTGGTCTGTGACTCACACAGCAAGCATGACAACCCTGCTCTATACCCAGGACCGTCTTAACTATTCCTTGAGTTATATTGTTTGAGGACCAGGATTGGGTGCCTGCTGTTCCCACTGCCCAGAATATTCTCTTTCATTCAGTCTAATTTTGATTCATCTATCAATCCATCCCCAACAAAAGTCTATCTTCTGGGAAGGTCCCCGAGGGTTACAGTGGGTCTGCCCACTGGAAGCCTTCCTCATATTTGTTAGAGCCTCCCAAGAGCCCCGGGGGATTTTGAAAGAACCAACTGTGGAGAAATGAAGTTCACCGGACACATGAACCCTTTCCAATGTCCTGGTGAGCTCAGAAGTCTCTAAAGGAAGCTGGGAGGTGTTCACCCAGGGAAAGTGCCCTGGGGAAAGCAGGAGACACCAGTCAGAACGCCACTGTGTTAAGTCTCCAGCCCCTGTGAGAGAAAGGCTGTCAAGAAATAAGGGAGGGAAGGGAGTAAAGACAAATGATGCTCATTTCAAAATATTGACGGGAGCTGGCCCGGCATCAGGGCTGAATTTGACAAAGTGATTGTAGACAGCATCGCTACTGTGGAATTATGGGAGTCAAAAGTAATGGGAACTATATGCAAACAGCAGCCACTGTACTCTAGAGAGGAGGAGACAGAATGGTCTTTCCCCGCCAGCAGAAGTGAGCCGTTTAAAGCAAGAACAGCAGTAATTTGCACAAGTGTTAAAAATCTACTTCCAACTGTAAAATTCCTGAAATATCCCTAGCAAGGCAGTGGCTCTGCCCAGGAGATGATGTGTGGTCTTGAAAAGTAATGAGAATGGAACAGGCACTGTAACGGCGCTGCCCTAATGAACACAGCTCTGTTTGCCTCTCCCCGCCCCTTCCAGCAAATTCTATTACTCCCCCAGCCTGTTAGAGATCATTCGGGTCTTCAGAGAATAGCTCGTGAAAGCTGAGTTACTCCATGACAGGATTTTTGAAGACAATATAATTTGGCATTTCTCAATTTTCTCTGATTTTGTGCAGAGAAAGTAGAAGAGTGTCATAAATATTTTCTGCAAATAGTGTTATAAATGGAAGCACAGCTGGCACTAGCTATTTCCTTGGATGCTAGATTCCGGGTTTCCTTGGGAAACGACCATGCTGGCAGATTCATTGGCTTCATGTTTCTCCAATACGCTTCTTTTTCTCTCAGTTAAGTGATGAATTTGCTTCCTCCTGTGGACTCCTGGTGGTAGGGCGATGCTAGGCTGTGGGGACTTCTGTGTTTAGTGGAGTCGGGGTCTATTAGGGGCCATTGAAACTGATTGGAAATGCTATCGTGCACTGTCAGATGTTAACCCAGTTGCACAGAGCTGCCTAAGCCAAAACTGGTGGCTTAGTGAGCCCGTGAGATGGGATGGAAAGACCTGCTGGGTTCTGACCTCAGCTCTCTGACTTGCACGCTTTGGGGAGATCACAGAGCCTCCTGGGACCTCAGGTTCCCCATCAGTATAATTGTGATAATAAAATGCACAAGTTTTACTACTGGTCAGTGAAAATAGTGGCTATGAAATTGCCTCAAAGTGCATAAAAAGCACACACTTAAGCCCACTATCATAGCATAGTCTTTTGGCCCTGGTACCCAACCCCTGTTTTTGTAACGCTCTTTACCTCCTTAATGTCCCATTTGCCTCACTGGCCCCATCATTACTACCAATTTCAACTCAGTGCTTATTTTGTACAGAGCTTTGCTCTCAACTGTCAGTCGCCAGCTTAAGTAGCAACATTCTTGTCTGTTGCCTCCAGGAATTTTCAAGAAAGAAACTTGGGCTGGCAAATTGGCTTAGTGGGTGCAGGCACTTGCTGCCAAGCCTGGCGTCCTGAGGTCAGTCTCCAGGACTCACATGGTGTGGAAGGTGAGAACAGACTCCTGCACATTGACCGTCCTCTCACTTCCACACCTGTGCCTTGACACACATGTTCTTCCCACAGTGTGAAATACATGATTAATAAGTAAATATAAAGAAAAGGGAAACCTCTGATAAGTCGAAATAAATACAATTGTTAAATATGAGCATTCCGAAAGGCTCTGTAAGAAATACAGGTGCACCGGGAATAGAGAAAGGGATCCCTATAAGGAGGAATCACCCAACCACAGGTAGGAATAGGGGGATGGGTACGAAATACTCTCTCTATCATCCTTTTGCCCCCTGCCCCCACCATCACCACCACCAGGAAGATGCACACTAGCGCACATTAGAAAAATTGCATGTGCAAGTAGAATCATTTGTGTCAGAGATGGGACACCCTTTAGCTGTTCTGAGACACTCCTGAGTATGCAGGTCACCCAACTGAGGCTCCAGATGTCACAGAGCAGGGACGAAATAGACCTGAAATGTCACTTGCTCAGAAGTTCAGATATGGAAAGTATGTAAGTGCAGGGAGCTAATTGCTTTATGTCTGTGCATTAGGTTGGGAGTGGTTTCTTGAATGGCGGTGAATAATTGGAGGAAATACTGTTTAGCCATAAATGCCGGGACTCCCTGTGTGCATACAGCAACACTGCCACACTGGGTTTCCCAAGGGTCAGTGGAAACCTGGGAACAAAGGGCCATGAATCCACAGGCCCGGGACTTTTAAGAGAGTGCAGCCCTGTTCCTTCTGTCTTGGTTACTGTTATTCTGGAATCTGGTATTAGGTAGTTTGGCTCCCTGGATTATCTTCCTTTTTAGGTTTTGCTGTCTTACTCTGGGTCTTTTGCCTTTCCACACAAGTTTTAGAATTCTGTGGCTCTGCAGAAACACTTGCTGGGAATTTGGAGAGGATTGTTTGATGAGGTGGATCAGCCTGGAGAGAGTTGGTAACTTTCTATACCTTTCAGCACATGATCTCAGGATGGCTTTCCATTGTCCTTAGATGCTTAATCTATTTTCCCTGCATTCTTCATTTTCAGCATATACATACCATACCTGAAAGAAATTTTAAACATACTTCATTTTATATATACTAAAGTAATTTTACCTGCCCATTGATTTGGGGTTTTATATATTTGTTATAGAGAATAAATATGCAATTAATTTGTGTACATGGAATTTGTATCTTCTGGCTGGACTGAATTCAGTTGTTGGCTTCAGGAACATTCTATTTTGTTTCCTTTCATTGAACCAGAGATAAAATCCAAGGTCTCCTATATCTCTCAAATAGCTAAGTGCCCTGACACTACACTACATCCCTAGCCCTCTTTACACTTTTAATTAAGGCTTATCAAGTAGTGTGAATCCCAGGCTGGCCCAGAACTTATCATCTTCCAGGCACATCTTTTCTCGCAGCTGAGAGTGTGGGTCTGTGCCACCAAGCGTGGTTTCTAAGGATGATTTTTTAAAATTGCTTGGTATTTTCTGTCAGTGTTTGGTCTATTTTCAATCATGTAATCTATAAATAGAGACAATGTCTTCCCATACATATCATGTCCTCTGTCTCATCTTAATGCTCTGGCTGCAGTTCTGCACTGGGTTAAATAGGGTGGAGTGGCAACAGTGAACATCCTTGTGTTGTCATCAATTCTAGGCAAAAAAAATTAAATTCAGACTTCAAGATTACCAGTGACATCATATTTCAGCTGCCCTTTGCCCAGTGCTCTTTGAATTTCTGCGTCAGTTCTGTAAGTGGACAGAGGGTGGGTATGCTCGGTGTATGACCAGTTGGTGTGACTGCATCTATTTTTGTCTTTTAGGAGCTAGCTCTTTGATTGAATTGACATCTTCTTTTGCCATGCCTCTCTGATACATGGAATGTATATGTTGAAAAAATACCCAGAATGCACTTCTGCCAAGGTCCTTTATCTTAGCCTTCTCATGACACATTGTCTTAATGTGTTTACCCATTTTCAGGATGATGCACCCAACGTTCCAGTCTTGCCCCTTCCTGCCTCTCCCTGCCTTCTATTTCCCAGGAGTTGCAGTCTGTTTCTAGAGTAAAGGTCAAGTTGGTTGAGGAGAGTGGGTCTAGGAAGACTGAAGGGCTGCTGCAGGACCCGTTCTCACACAGCACTCAGTTGTGTAGATTCCCGCTTGGTCTGGACTTGCATTTCTGGCCCATGATTCAGAGAGTGGGAGGGGTCTTTCCCAGCACCGAGGCAGGCGGGTTGATTCACATCCCATGTCACTATGTGTAGCACTCTGTAGAACTGTATCTCATTAAACATCTGAGACTCGGGTATTAGGGCAGCCTCTCTGTCTGGCACTGGTCTGAGCTATAACTTTCACTTATAAAATTTTCTTTAAATATTTAAACTCTGTTTTTATATCTCGATGGATATTTTAATAGCTAATTGGGAGTTTTATGGTGGAGCTAACTTGTAAGGTCCCACTTTAATTATGGGTATCCTGAATGATTACTGATTTTGTCATACGTGGCGAATCGTACTCCCTGCTTTAAATCATTAAAATAGGGCTGAGAGTGTAGAGCACTTTGCCTCATGAAGACCTGAGTTTAGTCCCCAGTGCCGCCAAATAAGTAAATTAGTAAGTAAAAACCAAATAGCAAACAGTCCGTTATTTATACTTGAGGGAAAGAAAACAAGCATTGCCAGAGGCTTCTCAGAGCCATCAAATTGTACTCAGTCTCTGGGAGAGGGGGGTCAGCCCAGAGGACAAGGCACTTTCCCTGCAAGTATGAAGACAGAGCCCACGTAGGGCAGTCTTGGCAACCCTTCCCATCCCTGCGCTCGAGAGTCAGAGAAGGCGGTCACCAGGCAATCTGGCTAGCTAGGAGCAGCTAAAGCAGCAAGTTCTATGGTCAGTGAGAGGCCCTGCCTGAGAGCAGCCGTGGAAGGCACCCTACGCCTTGGCTTCATGCCTCCACATAAACGTGTACATGAATCCGTGCACACATCACCACCACCACAACACAAACTGAAAAATCACAAGATAAAAAATAAATAACCTTAATTGTTTGACTATTCTGTGAAACGTTTACATCCTTTGAGTCACTTCCCTCTTGATGATGGCAAAATACATACAGCTTCCAACAGGGGGAACCCTTTTTCTCTGGAAAATTCATTCTTTTTTTTTTTTTTTTTAATCTCCTTTCTTTTCTTCTGCCCTTAAAAAATGTACTGCTTGCAGGCTGAGGAAATGACTCAGCAAATGAAAGCGGTTGCCACACAAGCCTAAAGATTGACTGATCACTGAAGCCCATGGAAAAAGCCAGATGCAGAGGGAAGTGGTGTCCATAGCAATCCCCGCACTCCCTAGGTGGAGATGGGAGGCAGAGACAGGAAAACAGAAGCTCCCTAAGCCAGCAAGCCCGAGTATGCAGGGCAGCAGGAATAACAAGAGACCCTAAAGGCAAAGGAAAGCATCCACTGACTCACCAAAGATGCTCCCTGACCACACCTGACCACACATGCACTGTAACATATGACCCTGCACACTTCACAGACACACACACACACACACACACACACACACACACACACACACACACACATCTGCATTGCAGAAAACTGTTAAAATCTTGCAAGGAAGATCACTGATGACTGCGAAGACTTCTCCAGAAGCATGAAAGAAACAAGACTGATTTGACCTTTAAGCAGGGATTTGTTTATACAAAGAAGCATGTGAAATGTGGGTTCAATGCTGTGACCTACAGGGAGGGATACACATTTGGGTCCTAGGGAAGGGCCGAAGTTCCCCTGCTGTATCTCCCTGACCCTCTGCATTGTCAGAGGAGAGTCGTTAGCAAAGAAAGCACTGAAGACTCAAGTATTGGAAAGGTGCCTTTTCTTTTATAGATATGAGGAACTCTGGGGAGATCATGCCCACGCACATGCACATGCCCTCCAAATCTTTTTTAATTACTTGTTTTTTATGCAAAAGGCTAGGTGGTTTTATCACGTATAGAAATATCACATTTTTATTTTTATTTATTTTTAATTTATTTTTAATTTTATTAATTTATTCATATTACATCTCGATTGTTAGCCCTTCCCCTGTTACCTCCCATTCTTCCCTCCCTCCCACTCCCCCCCTTCTCCCCTCCCCTATGTCTGTGATTGAGGGAGACCTCCTCCCCCTATATATGCTCTTAGAATATCGAGTCTCTTCTTGGTAACTTGCTATCCTTCCTCTGAGTGCCGCCAGGTCTCCCCATCCAGGGGACGTGGTCAGAAAAGGGGCATCAGAGTTCGTGTGAGAGTCAGATCTCACTCTCCACTCAACGGTGGAGAGTATCATGTTCGTAGGCTAGGTCCTGGTAGGAGTTTGAAGCTTACTGCCTATATTCTCCTTGGCTGGTGCCTTAGTTTGAGGAGGACCCCAGGACCCAGATCTCCCTGTTATAAAGTTCTTCTTGTAGGTTTCCAGAACCCTGTGGGTCCTACTATTTCCCCATTCTTCCATTTTACTCTCGCCTAGAGTCTCAATAGGATGTCCTCTCTTCTGACCCACTTTTTTGGTAAGTAAAGTTTTTCATGGGACATATCCCTTGGACTAGTGTTTTGATATAAGTGAGTATATACCATTTGTCTCTTTTTACTTCTGGGTGAACTCACTCATTATGACAATTTCTAGATCAACCCATTTGTCCACAAATTTCGGGAATTCCTTGTTTTTAATAGCTGAGTAGTATTCCCTAGTGTAAATGTACCACAGTTTCTTAGTCCATTCTTCTACTGAGGGACACTTAGGCTGTTTCCATGTTCTGGCTATTATGTATAAAGCAGCTATGAACATGGTTTTAAAAAGACTCCACTTCCATGCAAAATTGAGATATTATAAACATATTTTCAGGTCAAGGCCAGTGGTTTAAGTTCTATCCCAGCTACATGCTACCTGTGCAGTCTTCAGCAGACTCTGGAAAACTGTGCCACAGCACCTTAAATTTTAAAATAGAGGTAAAAAGCAGCTGGCTTTTAAATTATTGCACTGATTGATAACAGTGAATGATAAATATAAAATGATATGGCTCCTTGAGGGTCATCAAACAACTTGGGTGGTTTTTTTACCTCTCCTCCGTCCTCCTTGTGTATTGCCCTCCCTCCCTCCTCCCTAGTTGGAGCCCCCTCCCCACTTTCATTTCTCTCTTCATATCACCTGCATTCTGCTATCCTCCCCGCCCTCAAGCTCCCAGTCAGGTCCCTTGACACATGGTTTTTGTCGTTAGTTCATGTTACATATTCACATGAACGTTTGGAAAACAGAAACCACAGACGAGAAAGAGCATAGGGAGTTTGTCTTTCTGGGTCTAGGCTACCTCACTCAATATAATCTAGATCCAGCCATTGGCCTGAATATTCCACAGTTTTAGTTTTCTTTGCAGCTGAATAGTGTTCCACAGTGCGTGCACTTTCAGTATCCAGCCGTCTGGTGAAGGATGCTTAGGTTGTTTCCATTTCCTGGCTCTTGTGAACAGAGCAGCAATGAACATGGCTGAGCAAGTATCTGCGGAGTAGGAAGTTGAGTCCTTTGGGCAGACAAGGAGTGGTCTAGCTGGGTCCTGTGGTAGTCCCCATAACTGATGTCCAGAGTGGCTGTGCCAGTTTGCACTCTCAGGGCATCATCCCTTCCCCACATCCTCATTAGCATCTGCTGTCAGTTCTGTTGAGCTTAGCCGGTCTGGCTGCGGCAAGATGAGACCTCAAAGAGTTTTTAATTTGTATTTCCCTAATTGCTAAGGCTGATGAAGATATTTCTCAACCAGTTTTTTTTTTTTTTCTACTGAGAATTCTCTTTAGATTCCTAGCCCATTTTTAAACTGGGTGAAATCATCATATATACATAAACAACAAAAATGGACTTGGATGGTTATATGTGTGTGTGCATATATTTTTTAAAATTAACTTATTTTTATTAATTTTTATACAATATATTGTAATCATATTCTTTCCCCTTCCCCAATTCCTCAATCCTCCCTGCCCAATTTTATGGTCTTTTCCTCTCTCTCTCTCTCTCTCTCTCTCTCAAAAAAAAAAAAAAAAACACACAAAACAAACTTTAAAAAATAAATCTAGTAACATAAAACAACAACAACAAAATCCACTGAGTATAGTAAACAAAGAAGAGAAAAAAGAGGGAACTGGGCTCCCGTGCTGTAGGCTCAGGCAATGTGTGATAGCTCCCACTGCGTACTATAAAATGACTGGCTGAGAGGCAGAACTGCTGTAAACCAGGTGCTGCAACAGGTAGCAAGTTACACAGGCTTCTCTTAGTGCTCTAGACCTACCTGTTCTGCCTGGATCAGATTGCAGCCCTAGTAAATCCATCCCATAGGAGAGGATGGCAGAATGCTGCTCATTAAAGAGTGGAAAGGAGGGAGGAGATTTAAGTGAGGAAGATGAGTATCAATACACAATAAGAAAGGAGTAATTAGTTCTTGCTTTCTGAAGTACTAGACTTCAGCTAGACTAAATATGGTCCATAACATTTATAATTTTTTTAAAGACAGCCAGAAGATTTTGAAGGTACATATAGATGCTAACTATTGTAAGATAAACAATTGTTATTTCCTTTCTTTTTCTTTTGAATTTTTAAAAATATTTTATTCAGATTACATCCTGGTTGTTATCCCCTCCCTTGTATCTTCCCGTTTCCCCCTCCCTCTTTCACCCTATTCCCCTCCCCTAGGCCTGTGACAGAAGGGGACCTCCTCCCCCACCATATGGTCACAGCCTATCAGGTCTCATCCGGATAGCATGCTTCCCCTTCCTCGAGTGCCACCAGGCCTCATTATTGCATTGTGTACATGTACTGAGTCATTGCACTGTACACCTTAAACCTGTCTTACCTATTTTCTTTGTTGCGTTCAGCACCTGCTCCCTGGTCCAACTCTAGGCAACTGCGTAGTTGCGCACTAGCTCTGTGGTTTAGCTTCTTGTAGGAACTTCCTGTAATGTATCACACAGTGTGTCTTACTTAGGGCTACTGTTACCATGACAAAAACAACAAGAGGAGGAAAGGCTTGCTTGGCTATGCTTCCACATCACTGACCATCATCAAAGGAAGAAGTCAGGACAGGAACCTGGAGGAAGGAGCTGATGCAGAGGCCACAGAGGAGTGGCTTGCTCAGCGTCTTCCTTATAGGAACCAGGACCGCCAGCCCAGGGAAAGTATCACCCACAATGGGCTAGACCCTCCCTCATCATCACTAATTAAGAATGTACCCTATAGGTTTACCTAATCCCTGTCTTAAGGAGGCATTTTCTTGGGTAGTTAATATGAAGCAGCCAGCACATGATGCACTTTCTCATTTGACTGCTTTCTTTCACTCAGCATAACACTGCAGAGGGCTGTCCGTGTTATAGTGCAGCTATCAATTCCTGTCCAGTGTTGATTTCCTGTTACAGCCCATTGGGCTTGGTAGACACCAACCCTGCTCTTCCGTCCTGCCAACCCCAAAAGTGTTGTGCCATCCTACTTGTTTCTTAGAGGACCTTCTAGCTAATACTATCTCATGGTGCTTACTGCATTTTTAACATACTTTTTTTTTTTTTTTTTTTGAGACAGGGTTTCTCTGTGTAGCCTTGGCTGTCCTAGACTCACTTTGTAGACCAGGCTGGCTTCAAACTCAGAGTCATCCGCCTGCCTCTGTCTCCCGAGTGCTGGGATTAAAGGCGTGCGCCACCGCACCCAGCCTCAGACTTTAACATTTTGCACCATTTCCCAAGAAAGACTAAGAATGGGCTCTAGCCTGCTATCATACTTGAAACAGAATGCAAAGTTTACCAGATTTGAGCAGGTTCAAATGAATATGTTTAAAATCCTAGAAAATAAATGTTCAAACTCCGCTCACAAGCTCTTCCATAGAAAGTGATGTCACAGTGGCAAAGCCACGTTGGTGTCCATATCCCTAGGGCTTCACTGATCACACCAACTGTTCAGCTGTCTCCGTTGCCTGTATAGTAAGGAAAACTAACGTATAGGGAACTAACAAAGCGGTCCTGATAAAAATCTCATTCCCATGGTTCCTCCAGGACTTAATAATTAATTTAAAGTCATTGTATAATTTGTTATACAATGCTTGGCCTTTTAAAAAACACTTAGAAACATCCTCACATAGTCACACCTTAAAATGGTGCTGCAAGGTATGAAGCAGGCAAAAAAAAAAAAACAAAAAAAAAAAAAAAAAAAAAAAAAAAACAGGCAAAGGACAATCCTGTGACTGTTAGGAATATTAAAAAGAAACCTATTAACATGGAGTGGAATGCCATCCTGTCTGCCAGGGAATCTGTTTCTGGAACAGTTTTCCTGTTTTGCATCATGTTAGTGGATGGGGGGGGTTGAAGTGGGGGAGGAGCAGGTTTGGTAGAGGGGAGAGGAAACCACTACCAAAATCCACCCTTTGGTAAGAAGAGTTAAACATATCATTTGGTGAGATAGGGAATGCATTCAGGGTGGTTCTACAATGCACAAAATACAGAAACAACCTGAAAGTTATAGATGGAAGCAATGCGCTCTCAGTTCTCACCTCATTTCTATAAAGAAATATCAAAACCCAGACCTTTTGGGATTTGTTTATTTTTATTTGTTTGTTTTGTTTTCTCTTTTGAAATTTCTCTGTTTTGTCTGAGCATCTTATACATGCGCATAATGTGTTTTGATCAAATCCATCTCTCCACTTCTCCCGTCCAATTTCTCGCTCATCCACTCCACCCCGGTCCCCTCCCAACTTCCGGAGCTCAGCTTTTAAACCCATTGAGGCCACTGTGGGCACAGCTGTAGGACTGGCTGCTGGAGCAGGGGTAGGCTCTCCAGGACAGCATCCCTGAGGGGAACTGACTCTTGCTCCAGTAGCTGTCAGAAGCTCCTGGGCATGGGGTGCGGCTTCGTGAGCCCTTCCCCCTTCCATGTGAGGATTTTGGCTGGTTTGCTTTTGCTCTGGTCTGGAGGGAGTGTGAAGTTACAGTCACTGAGCATATGTGTGCAGTGGTCCTGTGGCTCCTCCCCCTGATGCCTGCAGTCTTTCTGCCCCCTCTTCCGCAATGATCTTTTTTATTAATTCTGCAACAATGTCAAGTGATTAGTCTTGTAAACTAATTACCACATGTTTATCAGCCCTAAGAATGCAAGAGATTGTGTGTCTGAATGTTGGTGTATGCAGCCCCAGGGCTGTTCTGTCACTTTTTCCCACCTGGGCAAGGGTGATGTGACATGGTGCCGAGCTGCTCTAGTCCAGACCTCTGTCCTCTTCCTTCTGATTGACTGGTCCCAACCCAGCCTCTGCTCCAGAGCCTGGATTTTTTCGGATTATTAATATCTAATTGGAGATTCATCTCAACAATACACAAATGGCTCCTAATCATCAGAATTGTGAGATAAAAGAAAGCCCCCTTCTTGGGGGGGGCAAAAGGCCTACTTGGAAATGCGTGAGGGAAGTGAAATGTGAGATGTCTTATTTTGTGTACAGAAAACGGTCCTGCTTACTAATTTTACGGAGTAAAAGAAACCCAAGAAAGACTCCATTGTGATGTTGTCAGGTCCAGTTACAGTGTGCGCGGCTCTGAGAATGTTCTTCTCATACTAAATAAAGTGCACAGAGGCAGCAGAGATGCATCTGACCTTCCCAGCGGCCTGGTAGTGTGGACATAGACACAGTGTGAGTTGAGGGTTTGAGAACAGGATCACTGCTGATCCTCCCACCACCGTCGGAGCTGGGGGTGGAAGGGACACTGATGATGGTCTACCCACTTGGGGATCAGCAGCTTTCTGGACTAAGAGTGTGGGTTAAGTGAGGCCATTGCACAGTGTGGTCTGTCTTTCCTCTCTGGCTTTGTTTCCTATTAGAGAGGGTCAGAAGGAGGGGGTGGAGGAGAAGGGAAAGAAACAACAAAAAAAGTTATTTGTTACAAATCAAAGCTTCTCTGTCACAAAGACATAAATAAGCTCCATACAACAGCTGCTTTAAATTAAACAGAGCCTGGGGAGCAGAGGAAGAAATCTGTGGCTTCTCAGACAGTCTTGCCCCAGTTACCCATGATGCTCCATGCTGATTCCTCCCAGCCATCTGAGTCTCTCAGTGTCGAGTGCAAGCTGCTGTTTCTGCTGTTGTAGCTGGAGGCCGGTGTCTGGAACAGAGTCCGGGAACACTGTACCCTCTCATGGGAGGTATCATTTCTATCTGAGGCTCAGAATGTAGTGACACTCCAGCTGCCTTAGAGACTTGAGGAGTGACGGAGTCTCTTCCTTCCGTCCTTCCTTCTTTGTAAAGGTAGAGGGTTTTTTGTTTGGTTGGGTGTGGTTTTGCAAGACAGGGTTTCTCTGTGTAGCCTTGGCTGTCCTGGACTCGCTTTGTAGACCAGATCTGCCTACCTCTGCCTCCCCAGTGCTGGGATACACACCTGGCTGCAAAGGTAGAGTTTTAATAACTGCTTTTGACACATTTTTATACTTACAGAATAATTAGACATTCCTTATGTGTGGGTATCGTCTAAAAGCTCGTAGAATATATGCTGTACTTCATCACAGTACATGACCCCTTCTCCAAAGGCCGTAGCCAAGGAAACCCGGATCCACACATTCAACCCAAGGTTGTCTTCAGCCTGTGGGTAGTGAACCTATGCCAATGAACCTATGGAGGCCCTAGCAAGAGAAGGCTCCACTCTCTCGAAAGGTAGAAAAGGGAAACCCAGGACCTGGGGCATTTTCTTTTTCTGTTTTGTTTGTTTTGTTTTGATTTAGAATTGAACAATCTTCAGTTGTCTAACCCTGGCAGAATTACAGTAGTAAGATGAGCGTTCCTATCCACCACCTGGCGTCGGTGGTGACCACCATCCTATTCCTGACCTTTCCAATCCTTCCATGGGGGAACTGTCTCTACAAAGCTCTGCTTGACTCTCTGACTTTGTTTTTCCTTCTCTCCTTTGAGAGTCCAGCTAACATGCATTTCCCTCCTGTGAATTATGATAAATACATTCATTTGTCCGGCATGCCAATGTTCTGATCCAGAGCCACGGTTGATCTTAGCTTGAAGTATTGAGCTAGCACCTCTAGAGTTCCTATTGCCAATGTTTAGGTAATTCTGATCTTTGCTAATATCCTTTCTTGTTATTTAAATTTTCAAAGATACTTATTTTCTTATTCTTATTCCTATGGATAACAATAGGAATCTCTCTATGCAACCTTGCTGTCCTCAAACTCACTCTGTAGACCAGACTGGCCTCACACTCACAGAGATTCCCCCTGCCTCTGCGTCCTGAGTGCTACCACACCTGGCTTACTATAGTTCTTTTAAAAGTTTCTCTCAGAACGTAAATATATTTTGAGTACAAAGGTTCAGTTTCACTTCTGGTGCCTTTCTTCTGGTCTTCTGACAGTTACCTTCTTATCCACCTAGTTACAGTGTTGCCAAATGCAGAGCATCACTGTACAGAGGTAATGAGGCCAGCTGCTGCTGCTGCCGCTGCTGCCGCCCTTCACAGAACTCTGATTTTGCCACTAGCAATGAAGGCAAAGACACATCACCTCCATCCAGGGAAGTTGTGAATTATGTCATTCGTCTTGGGCGGGGGGGGGGGGGGAGGGCGGTGGTCTGTGTCTGGTCTACCAACCCAGTCCTAAGTTGTAGTCCTTCCAGTGTCACTGATGAAGGCGTGGTGTTTACTCACGGGCTCCCTCCATTTTGAATCCTCAGTGTAAGTTGCCACACATACTTTTCCACGAGACTGTCTGAGCCATAGCTTATCCAGTTGGTCTTCCTAGTCCTGGCTTTCTCTTTAGAAGCATCCCAAGAAAAAGCGGCACTGCTCCGCACATAAGGCTCGCCTCCCTAGCCTTCTAGACTTTTCCAAAATTGTGAGTGTTTGGGACCCTGCTGCTTCCATGGTCTGGCTTAACCTTCAAGCAAGGTTTTTAAAATGCTTTGACCATTTTGTCTTATTCGTAGCAAGACTTGGTCTGAAGCAAGCTAATCCGCCATTGCTGGGAAGACGGATTCTGCTGAAGATATTTAAATCACATCTGAGACATTACATCATTTAATACAAAACAGGTGAACACTTCATGTCCGGATCTCCTGAGGCAGGCCTTTTCACCATGGCTCTATTTGAGCCAGGGTACATTGGGGCCTGTGCGTTCCATGGCCTGTTACATCCCTTAAGTCTTTCTAAATCTCAACTCTTGTCCCTGTCATCTCTTTCTTTTCTTGCCATGACCTGTGAAGGACCCCGCGTCGAGATTCTGCGGAGTCCCACGCCCTGGGCTCCGCCAGCTGCTTCCACACACTCCTCCATCACTTGTGCTGGCCATAAAGTGGAATTTAATTTTATGGGCGCCATTAGATTCTGTTTGTTTGGTTTGGCAAGGAGGCCTGTATAGGTAATGCAAAATAATTTCAACCTTGTCCCATCAGACAGCACTCAGTGTCTGGTTGCCCCATGCCAGAGACTGATCGGTGGGTTCAGCTTGCAACAACCTCACCCCACCCCTGGAAGATTCCCCACCGTCCTCTCATCTAGCAGCTTCGGCTAGTGAGACGTTTTCCCCCCGGACCAGATTTTTCAGGCCTTGCAAACTGATTTTTCAAGCTCCCTCACCATTCCGCATTTCTCAGCTAAAATCCGTACAACTAGATTTATATATTCATTCAGAGATGCAGATCCGACAGGCAGGTCAAGCTCTCATTTTAGGACCAGCGAATGCTCTGTGTTCAGGCTTTACAAACAGACCGGAGTGATAAATGCATCTTCCTGCCCTGTAAATGCCAAAGGTCTGCCACCGCTGAAGCAGGATGGGCGTCACTGTGTCACACGGAGGAAGCTGGGCGTGGCAGCAAAGGTCCTCCTGCACGGGGCTTCTCTTCTCTGGGTCCTTGCACTTCTCACGTGTTCCAGTTTCCTGTTCCCCGGCCTCTGCTGAAACGTGAGAGCAGCCGTAGCTTGTTTGCCTACAGTTGGAACTAAAACTGGTATATATTTGGCCCAACCGCACTCGGGCAGTTTCTGCATTCTAGGGCCAGCCTTCTGGGGCAAGGGATAGCTTGCCTTGTTCCTATGAAAAGAAAATGTGTAATGCCCAGATGAATAGAATGCCCCACCAGCTGGTTGTAGTGTTACACAATTCCCACGTGTGTGTTTTTGTCCAGGTGTTTCTGAGTCTTGGGGGTAGAGTCACCTATGACGCCTGTGTCCCAGCAGGTCCCCAGATCCTGTTGAAGCAACTCTATGACCTTGTTTGTCTCAAATCCTTCTTTTTCTCCTCCTCCTCCTTCTTCTCCTTCTTCTCCTTCTTCTTCAACATATAAGACAGTGGCTACTGTCTTTGACACTAGGGCCTCTTTTCCAGTTCTCTGTGTTTCCTATCTGGTAGTGTGTTTTCCTTCCCCCCAGTAGAGTGTCACCTGATAGGAAGGCTTGGGACCTGGAAGGTGTGTGTGCAGTGGGGAGCCTGGCTGCGGGGCAGCTCCCCTCCACATCTGTGTGCAGCCTTCCCTACCATTGGGAGAGTAGCCTGCCCCTTCCCGTGTCCCACAGGCTGAGCCTGGCACCTCATCCTTTCCTCAGTCTAAACCAGCTCACTCTCACTGTTCCCCCAAGTCACTGTGGTCCTAGCTGCCATG
Source organism: Acomys russatus (assembly GCF_903995435.1). Classification (NCBI taxonomy): domain Eukaryota; kingdom Metazoa; phylum Chordata; class Mammalia; order Rodentia; family Muridae; genus Acomys; species Acomys russatus. The sequence goes on along the minus strand of NC_067142.1, from coordinate 73,549,208 downwards.
TTGGGAGGGGGGAAGGGCACGTGCTCCTCTCCATGTTATGACTTAATCCTGCTTTCTTCCACCTGGCTCTGTCTCCACTGAGGGTAAGAATACACTGTAGACTTGTGCAGAGGTCTGAGTATCCTGGACCTAGAGCCCAGCATCTCCCAGCTGAGCCTTCCCATCACTTTTACCCCTCAATTCCTAATCCACCCCAGCACACCTTCAGGCTCTCTGTGCAGCCTTGACTGACACCCGATAGCCTTGTAGGTGAACACCAGCAGCAGACCTTCTGCCCTCTCATCACCTCTCTTTGCAGGGGGTTGATGGGGAGCCCACCCCCCAAGTGGGCCACCCAGCAGGAGTTAGCCTCTCCCAGAGCTCCTGGGAGGCTACTCCAGCCAGTAAGCATGACTCTCAATCAGCTGGGAGGCCTCCAGGACTAAAGTCCCCAGCAGCGCCTTACTGAGAGCTGGCTCGCCAAATTTGTGTGGGCGTCCCCCACTCCCGACAGCAGCCTCCCGTTCACCCTCTTTTAAGAAACTCTACTCAGTTTTTAATCTTCCGGTGACCGAGGCAGGTACCTGTCACGACGTAATTATGCACCACTTTCTCTGCCATCACAGAACCGAAGATTTTCTTTCCCTCTACTCACTGACATGACAGACACCCACTTAGCAGGAGAGATTATTAGTATAAAATTACTTTTTGGCCTTTAAATTTAACTATACCATATTCAGAGCAATAAAATCAAATCCCAAATCCAGGTGTGCTTTTCAGGGAACGTGTCCGGGGCAATTACCTTCTGATAATGGCCTCCTGCACTTAAGCCTTTTGTCTGAGGAGCTCGAAATCGTTCTTATACAACTCCATAATGATGCTCATTCTGGAAGGGACAAGCAGTGAAGTGGCTGACCTCGTAGCATACACCAGAGACGAAGGCGATCAGGGACCCAGGTGTCTGCTTTGTTCTCATTCTCCTCCCTTCCCAGGTCTTTAAAGAGGCATGGTCCGCCTTCTGCGGCCCTTACCTTCTTGAGAGCATGAATGGATAGGTTTCTATATTGTATTTTACAGAGAGGAGCTGAATCAAGGGAATGCAGTGCAAAAGATCTCTGTTCCACAGGAGAGCTTGAATGTGCATTCAGTGGACTCTCACTTGAAGCAGAGCCACACAGGGCTAGCTCCTGGACTGTCTCGGTGGCCGTGGGCCATGACAACAGATGCCTCCTGACTCCTCACCGGGAGGATGTCCTGTTGGAGTCCCTGGTTGTCTAACTTAATGTCCATCTTTCTTCCACCCCTCCAGTCATTCCAGGTTCTTAGGAGCCGGCTTACCCGGTGTGTCCTTCTCCAATCCACCCAGCCACTGTATCATTTCCTCTCCCCACTCTGTCAACAAATGGGGAGCTGAATATATGGCTCGCAGGATCCGGGCACTAAATCATGCTCCTTCCTGTAATGTTATTTTAACTCTTGTATGAATGCTTGTCTGTGTCTGGCGGGATCATTGGGTCTTGAAGGAAACACTCATGTCTGTCCAGTGTGGTATTTCCCCTCGGGCCTGGACAGAATCCTGCATACACATCAGAAGCTCAGTGTTTGCTTAGAGCAGCAGTTCTCAACCTGTGGGTCACGATCCCATTGGCAAACCTCTACTTCTCCAAAATATTTCCACTACAATTCATAACAGTAGCCAAATCGCAGTTATGAAGTAGCAATGAAAATATTACGGTTGGGGGTCACCACCACATGAGGAACTGTGTTAAAGGGTAGCAGCATTAGGAAGGTTGAGAACCACTGTCCTAGAGGCTGTTGGAGGCGGAAGAGACCCCATTGTATGGAGGATCCAGTATGAAATGACTCAGCCCCGAGCCCCCCTTCTTTGATCTCCCACCACACCGCCCTGTGCTGTGCTCTATGCCTGTGATAGTATTGATTGCCAACTTGACATGTAGGGGATACGCCTCTGGGCACACTTGTGTGGAGTTGTCTACAGGTTAGCCTCTGAGACAGTCTATGGCAGGGAATTGTCTTGTGTTGACTGTGGATTGACGTCATGTTGCCTGTTGTCTCAAGCTCCTGCCACTGTGAATTTGCTGCCATGATAGCCTGTAGCCTGAAACTGTCAGCCAAATAAACCGTTTCTCCTTCAAGTCACTTTCGCCAGGGTATTTTATTACAGAAACAGGAAAAGAAACTAAGACAATGTATAAGTTGAGTTCCTTTTACATGTTGGATGCCGTGAGAACACGCTACGGACTGGGTACCTTAGCCAGTGGTAGGAAACATCATCACACACAGGTGTGGTAGGCTGTACAACCACAATGCCACCAAAGGGCTTTGCAGAGGACATGTGGCAGTATCTGTTTGGAATCAGAGAAATGCTTATCCATTTAGTCAGCAAATACATATTGAAAGCATCCAGTTCCACCCCCAATGCTGCTCCTCCAGAGAAGGAAGGCATCTATATGCCTGGATGGTCATGTGGCCATCTTTGGAGCCATCTCTTAGATAGTGCTAGCTCTGTGCCCTCCGCGCTTGAGCTGTGAGCCCATGCAGACCACGGTTAAATATCCCTGTGTAGCTGATCTCCTTCATTTATCCCGCAAATACACGTTGATGGAGCCGGGCTAGTGTTGGGGCCTCATGGAAGAGGACCAGGGTCAGATTCATATTCTAAACTGCCATGCAGCATCCTCTGGATGTAAATGCAGAGGTGCAGGTGGATTTCCCTTTACCACAACCCCACCCCGAATGTAGAAGGTATTCTGGGATCTGAAGAAAGGCAATACATTATCTCCTTGGTATTGGCTTCTAGATCACAGACTAATTTCCCTTCAGGAACTCATTACCGTTCACAGCCAGAAATCCCCACCCCCACCCCCCACCCCCCCGTTTCCAGTCTCTGATGAAATACTGACTGCAAAGGTGAGAGCCACTGACGCTGTTTGCCTTTTGGTCTCTTCCAGGATTTTTTTCCCTGGAAGCCATCCCGTTAGAGGTGTGCAAGTGATGAAAGTTGGCAAGCTACAGCTCCACCAAGGCATGTTTCCCCAAGCCATGAAGAATCTGAGGCTGGTAAGTGTGCCAAGACTTGGGTTGTGCCTGGTGTACCTTTCTTTCTCTGGCTGTTGCTAGTCCTCTACTTGACGACTGTTAAAGTCTGCTTTTAGTTTGTGAGCATACACATGCATCCAAGTGTGCTCGTAAATGTTTAACAGCCATCTCTAAAAACATTTGTAACACTTGCCAGCCTCTGTAGTATAAATGTACTCAAATGTAGTTCATTTTACACTGCCAGTGTAGAATCAGCTTGCTAGTGTATTTTGCGTGTGCATGTATGTTTACATGCCTATGGAGGCCAGAAGTCAACTTGGTGTCATTTCTCAAGAGCCAGACACCTTATTTGGGGCCTCCCCAGTGGGAGTCAGGGACTTGCCTCTCTTCCCAGCACTGTGTTCCCCAGCACTGGAAATCACAAGTCTGCTCCTCAACGCCCATCTTCTAACATGGGTCCTAGGGTTCAAACTCAGGTCCTCACAACAAACACTTACCCTACTAAGCTATCTCCCCAGGCTCCTAACCATGATAAATTTTTAACAGTCCCTCTTACAACCTGGTGTGGTCCCTCGAACACCATTGCACATGTGCCCTGTCCCACAAATCATCCTTCTCTACACCCTCTGAACACAGTTGGTTTCTTCCTGTGATAGGCAAGACCTGGCCACCATCAGCCTGTATTCTCCTCTTCCTACCACCAGGACAGGAGGCTGCTTCCCCTTGTCAGCACTGACTGACTAACGCTCAGGTCTTTATAAAGCTATTTCCTCTGCCTTATGTGTACTTCCTAGCCTGCTGGGCCTGGCGGGGCTCTACTGGCCCTCCAGGGCTGAGCTCTAGTGTCTCTGTTGTCTTGGTTCATACCATTCTTTATGGGCTCTGTAGGGGGGACCCCCTTCCCAAGCCCAGCAGCCTAGAAATCGTTGTTCTCATCCTTGTCACCAGCTCAGCATCAGGCAAAATACTGAGGATCAAAAATATATTTGCTGTTGGAGAAAGGGGAGGGGACGGAGTGAGAAAAGCCGATAAGACCTTAGCAGTAAGTGTGGGGAAATTGAATGGAGGACCTGGGTTAGTACTGGACACGTTGTGAAAGGGACACTTACTTTCACCCTCTTAAGGAGTCCCTGCCTAGAGCAGCCCAGGGCGCTCCTGGCCTGGCCTTCCCACATTTCAGACATTCCTCTCTTCCGTGGCAGTCATGTGCTTATCTGGCCCCGCATTGGTGGATCATATGAGACCTGCACTGTAGGATTTCTTGGGGAGCCCTTGATACACGGGGCCTTCTGGGCCCCAATACTCATGTCTCAGAAGAGCTGTTGTAGAAGGATCGAACACTGCAGAAGGGCTTCCCAGGGAGTGTCCAGAGGGACCGGGCCCACATCGTGACATTTTTACACAAGAAAAGTAATAAATGCCTTCAGGGTTATTAATGGCAACTTGTGCCAGCTACATTGTCTGCTTCTGATCTTTAACTGACACCAGGTGTTAACCAACAAGTACAACACTGAAGCTTCCCTGGAGGTGCCCATCTTTCCTTTCCTTCTTCCTTTGGCATCTTCCCCAGATGAATGGAAAGACAACATCCTGCTGTCTCAGGGAAAACGTCACTTCCCTTATCTGGTCAAGTGCATGTCACCCAGCCAGTCCATCTAGACATAAGACAGCTACCATGATCTGCTGAGTGAGGGTCTCAATAGAAAACAGCAATGTGTCAAAAATTTCCCAAGTATATCAGGTACCCAGCCCAGGGTTGCCATGCGTGTAGGTATTTCATTCGTGATTGGGTTAGCCTTTCTGTTTATGTGGAGCTCATACATACTTGTTTATATTTGGTCCTCATGGCGGATGACAGCCACAAGGCAGGAAAGGTGTTTCCGCTCCTGTTTGGAAAGTGAAGCACTAAGTTGTAGATGTACAAAAGCCCATCTCTCTGAGGCACAGCCAGTTCTGGTATATTCTGCTTAATTTAAGGACATGAGTTGTTGGTTAAGTGCTGCTGCTACCCTAAGTAAGACCCAGTATCATCCTTACAGTTTAATGGAGGAAACAGATAGGTGAAAAGGGTTTTAAGTCCACGTTGGAACGCAAGGCTCCTCCCTTCTCTCAACTGCCCCATTTAAGTAGAAAATGCCTTATGGAAACACAGCATTTAGAAATGCCTTCAAGCCTAGCTAAACTCCTGATGCAGGTTTAGAGACAAGGTGGGGGAGATGTGAGAGCATGTTTGGCTTCCTTCCATTCTTCACTGGGGCAGGGGGGGCTGAAGTCTTGTCTTCGTTGTATTGCTACAGCTGGGGGTGTCAACACTCTCAGCTGCAGAGACAACCCTGAGCTAGTGCACAGAGATGACTCTGTGTGACCTTATGGGTGCCGGGGCTCTTGTGGAGAATGCAGGCCAAGGCTAGAACCTTCTGAAGACCCTCCCATTGCCCAGGACACCTCTTGCTCTCAGTCTACCTTCTGTCGTCCCTGCTCCCTTCTCATGAGTTTGCCATACACTTCTGTTGGCAATTTGGCAAGAATTCCCTGGCACCAGAAACAAACCCAAGTGTGAATGCCGAATAAGGCCAAATGAAGGATGTTCTGGGAGTGGCATAGAATTGTCTGCCATGAATCTCAGTTTAAAACATGGTCTCTCTCACCAAGACACCTGTTTGTCTCTAGACAAGTCCCAGGATTCTTGCAAACACCTTTGACTTCAGACAAATGCCCACGCCTTTGCTATGTTCTCATGAGTAATCCAGGAGCAAATATGTTCCCTGGGTACATGGTGGGCATCAAGGGTGCCAGCATTAGAGTCACAGGCTCAGACTCTAGTCTGACCATGTAGTTTTGTAACTTGAAGCAAGACACGTGGTCTCTCTGATTATGATTTTATTTTCTGTGTGAGGATAATAACTCTTCTATAGAATTTACAGATTTGGTTGAGGCAGCGTTGAGAGTGTGCTTGCCTGGCACGGCCGTATCTAATGGTAATAGCGAAAGTCATAAAGCTCCAGCAAAGCTGAGTCGAGTGATACAATCGCTGTGGTGCAGTCTCCCACTTTTTGGTGTTGATCTCCACATGCTCGGGGGGGCCTTTATTATTTGTACAACTTCAGATATTGGATTGCTGGAAATTTTTCTTATGTATCATTTACGCCTTCTCCCAGGAGTATTGCTTCTAAGCGTCCCCAGGAATGTCCCGCTTTTAGGGAGATGTCCTTATTTGGCCTACTTGAAGGTCTTTTTTATGTCTTGGAGGTTGTGACTCAAACAAAGATTTCAAAGAACTTCTTTTAAAGAGAAGCACTTAAGAGGGCAGCGCCTATCACGCACTGTATCTAATCTAACACATGGACCCCATGTGGCCCTAGATTGTGGCCACAGCTCAGTGGGACTGAGCCGCCAAAGGTACGCAATCTTATCTAGACTGATCCAGGCAGTAACCTGTCTGTGGACCACAGCGGTCCCAGCCTGGACAATTGGGCAGATAAAGCCACAGTCCCCATGGCCCAGTGGAGTCTCCTACAGGCTTCAGGAAGGCTAGACTGCTCCAAGGGGTCAGGACAGAAAATTAAACAGTGGCCCTCAACACAGCTGATCTGAACCCCTTCAGAAGCATCGGGCAGAAGCCTACCTCTGCTGACCCAGTCAGGAGCTTAAGGTGTAAAGCAAAGTCTCCTGCCTGTCCCAGAGAAGAACTCTTTGATCCCCACAGGCAAGGGCACATGACCTAAAGTCACTCACTAACTACCCACTCTCAATAACCAGTGAAGGACACCAGAAGCTACTACCCAACATCAAAGATAGCAAGATGACTAAAGGACAGCCTAAGAATGCAAACAACAAAATCCAAAACAACCCGGCATCCTCAGATCCCAGCTATCGCAAAGAAAGCAACCCTGAGAATTCAAACACAGTTGAAATACAAGAAAATGACCTCAAATCCTTAGTAATGAAGATAATAATAGAGGAAATGAATAAAATCCATAATCAAATGGAGGAAGATGCAGCCAAACAGGTGGAAGACATAAAAGAGGCCTATAGAGAGGCACTGGAAAAAAATCAGGAAACTACAAACAACCAGATAAAGGAAATCAATAAAACAGTTCAAGACCTGAAGAAAATGGAAACAGTGATAAAAGCACAGACAGAAGAAAAACAGGAATGAGAGACCTTAGAGAAGAAAGTAAGCAACACAGAAGTGAGCTTCTCTAACAGAATCCAAGAAATTGGAGGAACAAACTTGGGACTAGAAGATACAATTGTAGAACTCAAAGCAACCATCAAAGAAAATGCTAAATCTGAACATTTCCTGACGCAAAATATCCAAGAAATCAAGGACACAATGAAAAGGTGAAACCTGAGAATAATAGGCATTGAGGAAAAAGAAGATACCTGACTCTAAGGCCCAGAAAATATCTTCAACAAAATCATAGAAGAAAATTTCCCCAATTTAAAGAAGGAGATGCATATAAACATACAATGGGCCTACAATAGAATAGACCAGAAAAAAATCTTCCTGACACATAATAATAAGAACACAAAATATACAGAACAAAGAAAAATATTAAAAGCATCAAGAGAAAAAGGCAAAGTAGCATTCAATGGCAAACCTATCAGAATTACACCTGACTTCTCAGCAGAGGCCAATATTCTTCAATCTACTCCAAAAGATAGAAATGGATGGAACATTACCAAATTCATTCTATGAAGCCACAGTCATGTTGATACCTAAACCCCGCAAAGATCCAACAAAAAAAGAGAATTTCAGACCAATTTCTCTTATGAACATTGACACGAAAATACTCAATAAAATACTCACAAAACGATTACAAGAACATATCAAAGATATCATTCACCATGACCAGGTAGGCTGCATTCCAGGCATGCAGGGATGGTTTAATGTATGGAAATCCATCAATGTAATTCACCACAAACAAACTGAAAGAAAAAAACCACATCCTTAGATGCAGAAAAAGCATTTGACAAAATCCAACACCTATTCATGTTTAAAGTTTTGGAGAGATCGGGAATACAAGGCATATACTGAAACATAATAAAGGCTATATACAGCAAGCCAATAGCCAACATCAAATTAAATGGAGAGAGACTCAAGGAAATTCCTCTAAAACAGGGACCAGACAAGGCTGCCCACTTTCTCTATATCTCTTCAATATAGTTCTTGAAGTTCTAGCCAGAGCAATAAGACATCAAAAGGAGCTCAAGGGGATCCAAATGGGAAAGGAGGAAGTCAAATTATCCCTATTTTCTGATGATATGATAGTGTTCATAAGTGACCCCCAAAATTCCACCAGAGAACTCCTACAGCTGATAAATTAACTCAAAAACTCAGTAGCCTTCCTATATACAAATGACAAACATGCAGAAGAAGAAATTAGGAAATCTACACCCTTCATGATAGCCACAAGCAATACAAAATATCTAGGAGTAACTCTAACCGAGCAAGTGAAGGACTTGTTTGAAAAAAGAAAACCTTTAAATCTCTGAAGAAAGAGATTGGACATGAGAAGATGGAAGGATCTCCCTTGTGCGTGGATCGGGAGAATTAACATAGTAAAAATGGCCATCTTACCAAAAGTAATTTACAGATTCAATGTAATCCCTATCAAAATACCTACACAATTTTTTAAAGATATTGATAGATCAATTCTCAACTTCCTATGAAAAAACAAAAAATCCGGAATAGCTAAAACAATCCTATACAATAAAAGATCCTCAGGAGAAATCTCCATACCCAATCTCAAGCTGTACTATAGAACAATAGTAATTAAAACAGCATGGTACTGGCATAGCTGGTGGATCAATGGAATCGAATTGAAGACCCAGAAATAAATCCACACACATATAGTTACTTGATTTTTGACAAAAAAGCCAAATCTATTCCATGGAAAAAGGATAGCATCTTCAGCAAATGGTGCAGGTCTAACTGGATGCTTACATGTAGAAAAATGCAATTAGACCCATATTTGTCACCATTCACAAAACTTAAGTCCAAGTGGATTAAAGACCTCAACATAAAACCAGAGACACTAAATCAAAAGTGGGGAAGAGCCTGGAACACACTGGCACAGGAGCAACTTCTTGAACAGAACACCAACAGCCCAGGCCTTAAGGTCAACAATTAACAAATGGGGCCTCATGAGGCTAAGAAGCTTCTGTAAGGCAAGAGACACTGTCAACAGAGCAAAGTGACAGCCTACAGACTGGAAAAAGATCTTCACCAACCCTACATCTGACAAAGGTCTAATATCCAAAATATATAAAGAACTCAAGAAATTAAACACCACCAAACCAAATAACCTAATTGAGAAATGGGCCTCAGAACTAAACAGAGAATTCTCAACAGAGGAATATTGAATGACTGAGTAACACTTAAAGAAATGCTCAACGTCTGTAGTCATCAGAGAAATGCAAATCAAAATGACTCTGAGATTCCATCTTACACCTATCAGAATGGCTAAGATCTAAGATTCAAGTGACACCACATACTGGCAAGGATGTGGAGAAAGAGGAATACTCCTTCATTGCTGGTGGAAATGCAAACTAGTACAACCACTTTGGAAATCTATCTGGCACTTTCTCAGAAAACTGGGATTAGGGCTTCCTCAAGACCCAGCTATTCCACCCCTTGGAATATACCCAGAAAATGCTCCACCACACAACAAGAACATATGTCCAACTATATTCATAGCAGCCTTATTCATAATAGCCAGAACCTGGACACAGCCTAAATGCCCCTCAGTTGAAGAATAGATAAAGAAACTGTGCTATATTTACACTATGGAATACTACTCAGCTACTCAGCTATTAAAAACAAGGAAATCCCTAAATTTGTAGACAAATGGATGGAACTAGAAATGATCATACTGAGTGAGTTAACCCAAAAGCAGAAAGACTCACATGGTATATACTCACTTATAGTTGGGCACTAGCCCAAAAGGCATGTCTCACAAAAGTCTTCACTTACCAGGAGATTGGGATAGATGTGAGGACATCCTACTGAGACTCTAGGTAAGAGAAGCATAGAAGATGGAGAAATAGAAGAACCCAGAGGGTCCTAGAAACCTACAAGAACATCTTGATGGGTGGATCGGGGCCCGGGGGGGGGGGGGGGCCTCTGCTCAAACTATTGCACTAACCAAGGACAATACAAGTAGTAAACATTGAACCCCTACTCTGATCTACCTAATGGACAGGACATTCTCCACAGTTAGGTGGAGAGCAGGGACTGACTTTGACATGAACTCTGGTGCTCCATATTTGACCACCTCCCTTTGGTGGGGAGGCCTGATGGCACTCAAAGAAAGAATAAGCAGGCTACCAACATGAGACTTGATAGCCTAAGACCATATAGTTGGGGAAGAAGTCCCCCTCGGTCATAGACCTAGAGGAGAGGAATAGGTTGAAAGTGGGAGGGAGGAAGGAACAAGAGGATACAAGTGATGGGATAACAATTGAGTTGTAATCTGAATAAATTAATAAATTTTTTTTTTTAAAAAACAAAGACCTCCTTATGGGGCTCTGACTCAAAGATACTCTTGGCATATTTGCGCCTGCACTTACTAAGGAGCAATACAGTTAAACCAAAGTAAACTTTAAAAGGTAAATAAGAAGAAAAAAAGCAAACAAGATTCAGTGGGATAGAGAAATTGGCATCAGATCAAATTAAAAACCTCTTCCTAGTACTGATAGACAAAGAATGGTGTGGATGAATGATAGGAAAAAGTATTAAGGCCTCCCTTTTCCTAGAAAAACTGAGCACATACAGGGCCACTATGGTGTCATATGATTGAGGAACGAAAGAATACCAAGATTAGACATATAAATACATTCTACAAATACATAAAATATAAACATTGTATTGTGGCAGAAACTGAATAATAACTGCAGCAACAGCTTTGGTCTGAAGATATTTTTTTGGGCCTAATGACAATTATCACTGATTATTAAAGGTTGATAATACAGTGTTTGGGACACGACAGTATGCCCAGGCTGGCTTGGAGATTTTCTCTGTGTCTAGTGTCCTTGAAACTGCCATGCTTTAGCAAAATGTGCCCTCGAAACTACAAGATTGTTAAAAGCTGCGTTGTGAGGTTGATGAGGGAAAATTATTGTAAAAGATAATTCTGCTTTGTCACAGTTTATCAATGCTGACTGAACTTAGGACCAAAAGGAAATTAAAACATGTGTCATGGACAAAAATGATACGATCTGTGTTTTGAAACAACATGCATCTCTCCCTGCCCACTTCTGAGGTCTGTCTAAATAAAGAAACACTCTGCCTATCAGGTAGGCAGGCTGCAAAACTCACCCGATCCCTGTGCCTGATCCACTCGCTCCTCTTGCATCCACCCAACTTCAGGCCCGTCCTCACGCGGGGCTGGAAGGGGCTGGAGCCCGGCAGGCACTCATCAGTCTCAAGCCACACATACATCTGCCATCCCACCAAACACATTCACGCAGGGCCTGGTCTATGAGTTGTGCCTGCAGCAGACCTTCTCAGGACTGAGCATTTCCCAGCAGTTGGCCCAAACCCACACAGCCCTGTGGGAACACCTGTGACCTGTGAGTGCGGGTGCAGGCCGGGGTCTTCCAGCAGAAAGCTTTTCTCTTGGGTTTCCTCACCACTCAGGCAACCTGGAAAGCAGGAAGGAGGCCATGCTTTACCCTTTATAACAGATACTCTGTCTTGATGGATGCCCTGGGAATAATGAAATGAGACAGCTCCATTGCCGTTTTCAAAGGCCAAGCATGAGGCAGAAATGAGAGCATCTTTTTTGTTTGTTTGTTTGTTTGTTTTGTTTTGTTTTTTGAGACAGGGTTTCTCTGTGTAGCCTTGGCTGTCCTGGACTCAGTTTGTAGACCAGGCTGGCCTCAAACTCACAGCGATCGGCCTGCCTCTGCCTCCCGAGTGCTGGGATTAAAGGCGTGCACCACCACCGCCCGGCAGCTCTCAAAACAAGAACAGGGATGCGCTGTCACTGATTCAGTTAGGACCCAGCGTCCTGCAGGAGGAGCCTGCTCAGCCAGCTCTGCTGTGATTTGCTTCGGTCTCATTTCTCAGCTGAAGTTCTCTTCTTGGGATTGGCGCACAGCGGCCCTGCAGTCCCTGCACAGAACTTCCTCTGCTTCCTCCACTCTGTAATCCCCTTCCCGTTCTTCCCATGTGTCTCTTGAAGGACTTTGTTACTCATTTGACTCCTTTTCTATCGAGGGCTGGGAAGTCTCTCTTTCCCATGTTTGCTTCAGACTCCCCAGCCTGGATCCAGCCTGGCTCCTTTGCCCATGCTGCTTTGTTAGCAGAAGTCAGCCTTCCTTTCCCTGGATAAGCTTTTTACAACCAAGATCCAGGCTCACTGTTTCTTCTTCTCTACTTTAAGGGTCTCTTTGGCTTTTCCTGCTCCTAAACAGGAAGTACAGGTTTCAGGTCCCAGAAGTCACTCATTCCACTCATGCACCCAGGCAGATCCCAGCACAAGCACGCTGGTCTCCGCTTCGGTCTGCACCCTGCTCTCTCTGTGACCGTGTTTGTGTGTAGGAATCTGATCGGAGCCCCCGCCTCCCCAGGGAAAGGTGAACAGGAGCCCTCCAGCCTTCCTAAGACTCTTTAGCCATGTGTGGCCCCTCCGCACATGCGGTGTCACAACTTGTCACGTGGGTCAGTGGGAGGGAAGAAAAGAGGACAAGAAACATAGGGACGTCATGTGTCGTGAGCGCCCCTGATGCCAATCAAGACCCCTGGCTCTGATACTTTTGACTGTCACCTACTGAATTCTAGTAGGGAATAGTAACATCACCAAGCGTGTGCTTTTAAACAACAAGAAAGGGAGGAGATAAGGCTAGAGAGATGGCTCAGTGTTTAAAAGTGCCCGCTGCTCTCCCAGAGGACCTGAGTTTATTTCCCAATGCCCACTTTAGGAGGCTTACAACTCCTTGTAACTCCAGGTGTGTGTGTGTGTGTGTGTGTGTGTGTGTGTGTGTGTGTGTGTGCGCGCGCGCGTGCGTGCGTGCACGCGCGCACATGCGCACACGTATGCAGCCTCCCTCCCCCATTTTTTAAATTTAAAATTTAAAAGAAGAGGAGGTAAAGAAAGAAAATGATGGATGAAATGCAAGCATGGTGATTAAAACCGTCGTAAAGAAAATAAACATAAATGTTCCCTTTAAAGAATCTAAGCCCAGAAGTAGCAAGGAGCCGGATGGTAAACCTGGACCTACGCTGCTGGCTAGCACTAACAAGGCATCACCCTTCCACTCTCAGCTAGAGTGATGTCAGGGACAGCAAGGTATAACAAAGTTTGCATAAATTTTAGAGTTTCAAAATGCCCATCTAACGTTGAAAAGAGCCAGGCCTAATCTTTGAAAGCGATCAGTGGATGCCAGCTTTGACCTAGCAGTGCAGTAGAATCATTAGACAGCAATTTTAACAGCAGCCTCTGTAAAGACGCTTCAGTGAGCAATTACAAACACCATCAAAACAAATGAGAAACTTGGAAAGTCTTGATGGAGAGAGGGAGGCTGCAAAGGAACAGACAGAAATGTAGGAGCTGATAAATTCAGGAAGCAAAGTAGAGTGGAGGGGAAACTCAGCAGCAGACAGTGGGAACAGGGTGACTGCAAAGTAAAGGGCAGAGAGATAGCATCTACCCATTCTAAAAGCAAACATGCAGGGAAGAAAGCATAAGAAAGCCTCAGGGACCTGGGGACTGGTAACTAGTCACGTCAGCCTTGTGATATTACCCCCAGAAAGAGAAGAGAAGTGGGGTAAATTCAGAAAGCACTGGAAACATTAATAGAGGCATCCAAACTAGAAAAGAAAAAGTAAACACAACAAAACATTATATGTTGAAAACATACAACCATCACATTATAACTATTAAGTTAATTAGCAAATTAGTACAACCTAAAATCAACATTTATAAGTCATTTAAAGTTCTATACACAAACAAAAAACATTGAATGTTTTCTTTTGTAATGCCATAAAATACTTAGAAGTTAGCCAATGTGATGAGGGAAAGATATTAAAGTATAAAAAGTGAGACCTCATGCTGGTGGATCAGAAAACTGAAGATTTCAGCATTGCTCAGAGTGATAGGTACATGCCCATGAAAAGCCAATTATCTATTTTTTTCAAAATATAAAAATCAATCCTTGCTCAACCATGTTCATAGCAGCCTTATTCATAATAGTCAGAACATGGAAACAGCCTAAGTGTCCCTCAGTAGAAGAATGGATAAAGAAACTGTGGTACATATACACTATGGAATACTACTCAGCTATTAAAAACAAGGAATTCCCGAAATGTGGGCAAATGGATTGAGCTAGAAATGATCATAATGAGTGAGTTAACCCAGAAGCAGAAAGACTCAAATGGTATATACTCACTTATATCTGCATACTAGCCCAAGGGGCATGTCCCACGAAAGCCTTCACTTACCAGGAAACTGGGACAGAGGGGAGGACATCCTATTGGGACTCTAGATGAGAGAAGCATGGGAGAATAGCAAAGTAGAAGGATCCTGAGGGTCCTAGAAACCTACAAGTAGAACATTATGATAGGCAGATTTGGGCACAGGGGTCCCACTCAAACTAAGGCACCAGCCAAGGACAATACAGGCGGTAAACTTTAAACTCCTACCCAGATCTCTAGCCAATGGACAGAACATTCTCCACAGTTGAGTGGAGAGTGGGGTATGGCTTTCACACGAATTCTGGTGCCTCATATTTGACCATGTCCCCTTGAGGGGGAGCCCTGGTGGCACTCAGAGGAAGGATAGCAGGTTACCAAGAAGAGTCTTGATACCCTATGAGCATATACAGGGGGAGGAAATCCCCCTCAGGAACAGTCATAGGGGAGGGGAATAAGGGGAAAATGGGAGGGAGGGAAGAATGGGAGGATACAAGGGATGGGATAACCATTGAGATGTAACAAGAATAAATTAATAAAAAAAAATTTAAAAAGAAGAAAAAAAATCAATCTTAAAATTCACATGGAAACTCAAGAGACACCTCCCTCCCCAACAAAATAGCCAAAATGAATCTTTAAAAAGAACTAAGGTAGAAAAGTCCAATTCCTGATTTCTAACTTACTACAGAGCTATAGTAATCAAAACAGTGTGTTACTGGTATAAAGATGGATATATAGACCAGAGTCTACACAATAAAAAAAAATGCAGTAGACCCTCACACATATGGAAAAGTAACTTCAGCAGCATCCCTCAGTAAGGAAAGGACATCACTTCAACAAATGGTGTCAGAGAAACTGATGTCCACATGCAAAGGCTGAGGTGAGAGTCCCCTAACCATAGACAGAAAGTAACTCAAATGGATCCAAATCCTAAACAAAATAGCTAAAACTATAAACATATTAAAACAAAAAAGGAAAGCATCAAGACATTGAGTTTAGCAATGATTTCTTGACAATGACAACAAAAGCCTGGGTAATTAAAGACCAAGTGGTCGACAAATGGATTTCCTCACAATTATAATCATTATGCATCAAAAGGCAATCTATCCATGGAGCAGCATGCAGCTATAGACACACAAGAGTATAACATTCAGCCCTAGAGTGAGTGAAGCTCTCAAACGTGCTCTATCCTGATGAGCTTTGAAGGCATTACACTAACTACATACAACAGGCATGCACTGTAAATTCTGCATATGTGAGGCACCTAGAATAGCTGCAGAAGGCAGAAGGCAGAGTGTGTTACCAGGCTGAGGGCAATGCAAAGGGTGAGTGCTTGATATGCAGCAGGTACATCTTCCTGGCATGGCTTGGTGCAGATGTTCAGCATGTGGGTGGCAGGCATGGTTGCTCGATCGTGTAAATGTGCCTTTACCACTAGGCAGCACATCTAACGACGGCCAGCATGGTGTCTTAGTTAGGGTTTCTATTGCTGTGACAGCTGCTATAACCAAAAGCACCTTGGAAAGAGAAAGGTTTATATCTCATCTTACAGTTTATAAGTCCATCACTGGGGGAAGCCAGGGCAGGAATTTAGAGCAGGAACCTGGAGGCAGGAACTGGAGCAGAAGCCACGGAGGAGTGCTGCTACCTGACTTGCTCTTCCTGGATTGCTCAGTTTGCTTTCTTATACAATCCAGGATCACCTACCCAACCTACAGTGGCCCTCCCACATCAACCATCAGTCAAGAAAATGCCCCCACGGCCTTGCCTATGGGGCAGTCTGGTGAGGGCATTTTCCCAGCTGAGGTTCCCTCTTCCCAGATGACTCTAACTTGTATCAAGTTGGCATAAAACTAGCCAGCTAATGTGGTAAAGTTTTTTAAGCATATTTAAAAATGTATATAACTTATATATTTTACTGCAATAGTTTTCCTAAGCGATAGAAAACTACCTGAATTTGGCAAAAGAAATAAAGCTATGTAAATGCCCCACCCCAACCCTACCCCCACCCCAACCCCAAATTAAACCTAAAGACATTCTCACCCAGGTTCACTACTCAAATAAAACTAAAACCCAAAACAACTCCTTGGGGTGGCAAGAGGATAAAATGATTCCATGCTGAAGGGGAGGGACACCCGAATGATAGTGGCTCACCATAAATCCTATGAAATCGCACGTAGGTTTCAAGTGTATTAGGAGAAAAAAAATTGTTGATCCCCAAACCTGAATTCATCAAAGCCATCTTTCAAGTGCTGAGAAAGGAAAGCAAGCTGCTCGCAGTTGTAGGAAAATTAAAAGGACTCGTCACCATCAGACCTCTCCTAGAATTGCTGCCCAAGGTCTCTAAAATTGAAAGAAAAATGAGGGAAGAGGACTCTTGGAGCATCAGGAGGAAAGACCACAACAAGCAAAACTATGAATAATTAGAATTTCCTTCTCCTCTTCAGGTTGCTGTGCTGACAGTTGAAGCTTTCAGCACTGGGGAGGTAGAAGCAGGAGGATGAGAAGTTCAAGGTCATCCTTACCTATACTGCAAGTTCAAGGCGAGCCTAGACCACATGGGGACTCATTTCTACATAAATACATAAATCTTTAAATGACGTATTAAAAGAGAGATGGTGACACGGGAGGATTCCAAAAGGAAAGGGACACACACAAAAGGTAGAAAGAACAACCAGACAATAAAATTGTATATTTAAATTCTAGTGCAGTATTCATTACATTGTAATGATATAGCCTATATAAATTATATAAACCGATGGTTCTCAACCTGTGGATCGTGACCCCTTTGGGAGTCAAACAACCCTTTTCCGTGGGTCACCTGAGACCATCAGAAAATGCAGATGTTTGCATTACTATTCATAACAGTAGCAAAACTACAGTAATGAAGTAGCAATTAAAATCATGTTATGGTTGAAGGGTCACCACACCATGAGGAGCTGTATTAAAGGGTCACAGCATTAGGGAGGTTGAGAAGCACTGCCCTAAATACTCTGAAAGGCAGAGATTCGCAGGACAGATATATTTGAAAGCAGCCCAGGTATGTTCTGTCTGTAAGAAACTCTTTAAATATAGTGCTATGGGCAGACTGGGAGTGAAAAGACAAAAGAAGATGTACCATGAAACCATAATCAAAATATAGCTGCTATGTTATTATCGTATATGAGTAGAGTTCAAGGCAAAGAAAACTTGACCAGAGACCAAGCAATCATGTAGTGGAAATGTAGTCAGTCTCCCCAATAGCTGTAACAACCGTAGACAGCTGCATCAAACCACACAGTTTCAAACAGTGGAAACAGTCTGGTAGAGCCCTGCCCTGGGTCCCGAGGCAGGAGGATTACTAGGTAGAGACTAGCCTGGGCACCCTAGCAAGTTCAAGGTCACTCTGGGTACCATAGCAAGACTGTCTCTAAACCTAACCCAACCAAACCTTTAGACCTGAAAGAAAACAGAAAGCTGCAAGCGTAGGTAGATATCGAGCCTCTGGTGACAGTTGATAAGAACAACTAGACAGAAGATCTACAAAGACAGAGGAGAATGCATTTACTACCACTAGTGACGTTTATAAAATACCCTGCTCAAAAGGGCTGACTAGACATCCTTTGCACATATGCAAAGAACAATTGTCAAAGGGAGCGCGTGCCACATTCTGGGCCAGCTACAAATATCAATTAATGTACAAGGTTCATAAGTGTAAGAGTCAGACAGAGTGACCCTTCTGACCTCAGTGGAGTCAAGTTAGGAATCAATAACAGTGCTTGGAAACAAAAGCAAATCTCCACCTCCCTCCTCTGTCTGGTGTGTGTGTGTGTGTGTGTGTGTGTGTGTGTGTGTGTGTGTGAGAGAGAGAGAGAGAGAGAGAGAGAGAGAGAGAGAGAGAGAGAGAGAGAGAGAGAGAGAGAGAGAGAGACAGCACAGTGCAACCCGGGTTGTGCTGTCAGTCCTGGGAAAAGATAAGACTCCTTCAGAGTCTCTCAGGCACTATGTTCGTATTTATTGGGTTGGTTCTGGAGCGATGGCTCAGCAGTTAAGAGCATTTACTGCTCTTGCAGAGGATCCCAGTTCAGTTCCCAGCACTCACAAGCTATCTTACGCCATCTGTAACTCCAGCTCCAGCGGATCTGTTGCCATCTGCTGGCCTCTAAGGGGACTGCACAAGCATGCAGCGCACATGCCTATGTGCAGGCAAACCAGACAACACATAAAAATAAATCTTTTAAAACATCATTATATTAACATATTAAAGATAGCAGCACAGTCACAGCTCCTGCGTGTGTTTTGCCTGAATATATGTATGTGCTATCTGCATGCAGTGCCCATAGAGACCAGAAAAGGGCATTAAATCTCCCGAAACTGGAGTTGCAGGCAATTTGTCAGTGCTGGGAACTGAACCCAGGTTCTCTGTTAGAGCAGTAGTTCAGTGCTCCTAACCACTGAGCGATCACTCCAGCCCCGACAGCCACTCTTTCTGGCATGATTTTTGCCAGTGACAGGCAGCCAGAAACTCACCACATCTGTAGCCCACCACATCTGTAGCCCTCTGTCCTGTGGCCATCCCAGCAGTCTGCTGTCCTGTGGTGGTCTCTGGGTCCCAGGGTAAATAGACAGACAGGTGATGTCGGGTATTCTGCCTCCCAGATCGCATACCCCTCAAGGGGACTGATGCTCACAGTGAGTCTTGGAAGGTGTGGAGTGGCATGGGGCCTGCAGGAAACCTGCTGAGCTCAAATGGGCCCTTGGAGACTTTGGGGTTCCCTACGGCCTACTGCTGTTCAGTGGCTCTGGAGCTGCTTGTGGGCACAGCTCCACTTAATGTCCTCTACTGGATGCCCAGACCACCTCCCCTAGCCACACACTGCTTTCATCTTGGGATGGACAGAAGAGGAAAACTCACTTCAGTGTCCCCTTGCGGTGACCCCGTCTACAGGCTCTTATCTTGCGTCTGTCTCTTTTCCTTCTAATTTTATATCCATATTTAAATCATGCTTGGGGAAGTTATTTATTGCATTCCCCAGGCTCAGAGTAGAAAGCATGTGAATGAGATCCTTGATAAACTTAATATATTTATATTAAAAATTAATAAGAAAGCCATACTGTTTCCAACTTTAAATCATAATTTGATCTCATTTCATTTTATTTAATACATGGCCACGATTCTAAAATTACTTTTAAAAAAAGATTTAAGATGGAAATCAGTTCTGGGGGCCCTTCCTTTATTTCTCAGAGAGGCCTTTGCCTCTCATGTGGCAGACAATCTACATTACCATTTCCGGTGTGACATTTAGAATCTGTATGTGGGTGCAGCACATCCCACAGGAGGCTTCAGATGAATCCTCCTCCGTGCAAGATTGTATGCAGGCTCCTTTTAAATGATAGCGTTTAAAAAAAAAAAAAAAACAATTTAATGGAAAGAGAGAAGCTTTTCCCAAACCAGGCCTGCTCCAATTTTATATTTCCTTAGTCTGTTTTATACACCACCACAGGAAATTAAACTGGAATTGTTCTCTCTGACAAGCCCATGTGTAGCATTTGGGAGACGCTGAGAGTGCGAGACTCAGCGCTCCCAGTAGCAGTTGCTCTGGCTTGTCCAGGATTTACTGAAGTTCCCATTTGGGGTGGGGCATGAGGTGAGAGGAACTGTCCCCTATCTCCCAGCTGAGCTGAAGAGGTGTCCTGAGGGCAGGCAGGTGTTTTCCTCAGGGTCATAGTAGACACCACGTCCTCCACCATCAGGCCTGCCTAATGATGTCACCACATTGACACCCGCAAATACAGGGAAGTTGCTGGCAGATTTAGCATTCTTTTTTTCTTTCTCTCCATTTCTCTTTCATATATAACTATCACCCAGAGAAAATAATACTTATTAATTATCTCTAAGCTCTGGTTTCTACACACGTGATACACTTTTGTTCTTACACACACACACACACACACACACACACACACACACATACACACACCCAATGTCTTCACATTAGTCCTCTGTCCCCTCCTTAAACTTTTGTTCTCTGCTTCTAGCCATTGTGATGCATAGGAACGCTAGTGCCCCACCCCCATATGACCCCCGTGTTGAGGTCACCAGCAAATGAGTGGGCGCAGAACATGGGCCCCAGGCTGTATAACACGCCATATCCAGGAGACCACTGCTTCTCTCTCATCAGTGCACTGTCCACAGCTAGAGGACACACGGGACAGGTAGAGTGGATACGGGGCGAGCCCTGGGGAGCTGGCATCCCACTCCGTCTCCTCTTAGACCAGGTGAGTTGGAGCAGTCTCTTCTGATCAGGGAGGATGTCTGGCTGGACATTTTTTGCCCTGCCTTCAGGAAACAGTCTTGGCAGTGTGGCAATGAGCCCAAATGGTGGCAGCTTCCCTGTTGCCGGGTCCTGCAGCCCCAGTGTGGTCATAGGTCCCAAGTCTCCAGCGGAGCTTGGGCTCTCTGCCCTGCTATCAGATGGCAGCTCTGCCCCTTGAGTGCACAGGAAAATTCTGGTTAGGACTGGAACTGCGGGGGGGGGGGGGGGGAGTGAGGAAGGAAAAATGGAAGAAGAAAGGCGCTCAAGAAAACACAGATCAGCCTTCCACTGTCAGGGTGACAAGAAACCAACATTGTCACCTAGCTGTCAGTCAAGTCACAGAGAGGCCCAGGTCCTTCCTCAGGGGGAGAACCTGCAGAAACACAACCATGAAGCAAAGCCTCTGATCTGCGTAGGAGCTGTGAGAGCACACCAGCAGAGGGCGCTGTGCCAGCGAGCCCTCTCTCAGGGTGGACACAGGGTCAGGGCTTGTTTGCAGGGGGCTCTCCCAGAGACCAGGATTCCTCCTCCTCCCCAGGCAGCCCTAGGTAAGTAGAGGGGGACCGGACAGCTACCGCGACTTTCAAGTTAGAGCATTTGCTACAAAGGATCCCTTCAGACCCAGAAGCCTCTTTAATGACAACCATTGTACAGGTCTCTGTCTTGGACCCCAGGATGTCCAGCACAGAGGGCCCAGGGAGGTACAGGGAAAAGAGAATAAAACATGAGGCACCAGATGTTGGTTTTTAATCTTCTCCCAGAGCTTGGCTGCCTGCAAGGTAAGGCAGCTCTGGTCCTTCCGACCACTCCAGCAAGCCCGGCCTCCGGATAGGTGTACAGTAACAGAAGCAGGACAGGCACGGTCCCTGCATCTGTCCTGGCCCCTCCTGTGGGCCTCGCTCTTAGTGTCAGTCCAGAGCCAGGGGGCTTTCTTTGAGTTTTCATCCCAACATCTAATTGTCACCCCACCTCCTGCTCCTCCAAAACACACACACACACACACACACACAGAGAGAGAGAGAGAGAGAGAGAGAGAGAGAGAGAGAGAGAGAGAGAGAAATAGGCAGGCAGGCAGACAAAGTCCACTTGTTTTCTGTTCTTTAAGCCTACAGGGAACATCTTTACAGAAGCGCAGGCTGCCAGCAGCCATCAGTCTTAAAGCTCTGCTGTCCTGCCTTCAGTCTTCCCCTCCGTAGAGGCGAGGGTGTCTGACTTGATAAATGCAGTGAGGACTGAGGGAGTCTCTTTGTGAGACCCACCCAGCACTTTCCAGCTCCAAAATCTCTATAGCTTTAAGGTGTTTGAATCCAAGAGCTCCACTCCTAAGGATTTATCTCAACAAAAAAAGTAAACGAAAAACACAAGCAAGCGCGCACGTGCACACACACCAATATTAGCAACAGGAACAAACTCATAGACGGGAGGATCTGTATCATATCATAATCAAAAACAGCTGGAAGTGACCTAAATTCTCAAGAGTAGCTCATGCAATGCTGTCTGTAAACGTGGTGGAGTTGCCCACACCTGTAAAGCAGTTAGCATGCTGACTTTAGAATAGCACTGAGTGGCTATGGCTGCTGGGGGTTACTGCACCTGTTCTCAGTGGGATGTGGGGATGTTAGCCTGTCAGGGAGCTCATTGCCCCATGCTTCATGGCCTCTAGCACACATCTTGAAGAGTCTTTAGAGTAAAGTCGAGCGGAATACAGGATACGGTGGCTTTGGTTCTCCCCCCCCCCCCCCCCGCCGCCCCATTCCCTGCCTCCCATTGCACAGAGCATAATGCTGTTTGAAGCATTCACTGCTCCGGAGACAACCACCCAAAGACCCGGCAGGGTGAAGAACAGTAAGATTATGTTCACAGCAGCGTCTGAGCATGGCAGGAGTGGTCTCCAGCCTCTCCACGGTGCCTGGCTGGCTTCCGCCTGGACACTGGGCACAGCTCTGGTGTCTCGGCTTAGAGTTCACCATCCAGAGCTGCCCACATGTGGCCTCTGCACATGGCTTGGCTTCCTCACAGCTTGGAAGCTGCTGTTTCCAGGGGGAAACACTTGTGACCAAAACCGAGACTTCTTTTGCCTTTAGGTTGCTAATTTCATTTCATTTCTGCTGTGTTCTCATACTGGATTCTCACAAGCTCAGCCCGGTTTTCAAAATATTCTAGAGGTTGAATTTCCAGATTCAGTAACAGACTGGACAGGGAAGCTGAAGGAAAGGATCATCCAAATGCTACCATTGCAGTGGTATACACAGGGAAGAGAACATGAAATGTGTGTGCACGGTACCTAGAGATTAAGAGCCTATAAGGTGAGAATAAAACGCAAGAAAAAGTGATCACAGGCCAGCAAGATGGCACAGCACGTGAAAGAGCCTGTCACCAAACCTGGCAGCCCAAGTTCTATCCCTGGACCCCACAGGGTAGGAGAGAACCAGCTCCTTCACACTTTCCTCTGACACCCCGACCCCCCACACACAATCCCCGACCCCGCCACACAAAATAGCTTCAAAACCATCGTTAGTAGGAAGTAGCACACCATTTCTTCTTTTGTGTGACATAGTGGTCACAATGAAGCTTATCAAATACCTACCCTAGCCACCTAAACCTGTGCGTCAGTACAGTCACTAAAGAGCCCCGGGTTGCCAAGTGTGAAGTCCACCTTCTAAACCCCCAGGCAGCACCCATGCCACCTGTATTCTGGTTTTGTGAACCACAGTGCTGCCATCTCCGTAAAAGACTGATTGCTCACCTGTGGACCACAGGGCTCCCAGGTCATCAGGAAATGGTGGAAAGCCAGGCCGGGGCTTGTCCGTTTTGAAATACTAATCTGTCGCCTTTCCTTTCTCCTTAGGCCTTTGACATTATGAAAGTGACCCATGGCCGAGAACACAGCCTGATTGAAGATTTGATTCTTCTCCTGGAAGAATGTGATGCCAACATAAGGGCCTCCTAAGGACGCCCATGGGGACAGGGGAGGTGGCGCGCCCTTCATCGAACGCCTTACTGAGGTCGCACACTCGGTGATGTCTGCTGTGTGTGAACCTCGTATAGAAATCGCCATTGTGTTTATGTGGATAGACGTGTCTTTGTGGTGTGTTGGGATAGAGCAGAAGTATTGTAACAAATGCGGAAGATGAGCTTGCCATCTGGCAGCCTGGCTTCGCCTGCTCATGGGTGGGTTTCATGTTTAAGATCTCAGCTTAGCAAAAATAAAGAGGAACACACAGACAGCACTCAATAGGCAGAGGCAGATGGATCTCTGTGAGTTCAAGGCCAGCCTGCTCTACCTAGTGAATTCCAGGACAGCCAGTGCTATGTAGAGAGACCCTGTCTCAACAACAAAACAGAACAAAAATCGGGTGGAATAAGTTAAAACTTCCTCTTTGGATGTATATAGAGGTAATTGTAGATAAAAGTAATCATTTTCACAAGTGTATGTCCATTGTATCAAGAAACAGACTTTTTATTGTTCTTTTAATTTTATTCACATGTATTGTGCTTGCAAATGTGGTTGGCTGTGATGTTTCAATATTTGAATACATGTCTACAACATGCACCTATCAAAGAGAAAATCTGGCCTCCCTTTATTTTTTCTGCCTCCATGGTTCCCCATTTCTCATAACCACCCACCTAAGTTTTACACACGAGGGAGAGAGTGCAGTACTTGTCTCTGTCCCTGGCTTATTTCATGTGGTATCATTTCCTCCAGTTCTATCCATTCTGCGGCAGATGACAGGGTTTCACTCTTCTTTATAGCTGTGTAATATTCCACTATTTATGTGCACATTGTCCTTGTTGGTGAGGACCTAAGGTGAGCACAGCCTTGGCTAGTATGAATGGCTTCACTGTAGACATGGACAGGTAAGTACGCTTGGGGTTTGCAGGTTTAATTTCCCTTTGACATATACCTAGAAGTGGGGTGCCTAGGTCCCATGGTGGTCCTATTTTCACTTCTCAGATGAAGCTCCATACTGTTGTTCTGGTTTCGGTTCCCACCAACAATGTGTAAGACTTCCTTTTCTCCATATCCATGCCAGTGTGTATTACATGCGGGTCTTGCTCGCTTTGCTGTTGACTCTAATAGCATTTCAACTGGTGTATGTATTTCATTGTAGTTTCAATTTCCCTGACTGATGATATTGATTGTGCCTCATGTTTTTGTGACTGTTCAGAGCAGTTGCTCATTTTGTAATCAGACTCTTGTTTTTGAATTCCTTACATATGATAAATATACTATGTACTGCAGCTATGGCTCCATTGGGAGGATAGTGGCAGACAATTCTCCCGGGTCTGTGGATCATCTCTTCCTCTGTTTTGTGTGCTGTACAGAACTTGAGTGTAATTGCTTGTCCGTCTTTGGCTTTGTTCCCTTTGCTTTTATAATCATGTAAGCCCATCCGTTGCATGTTCCAGCATCCATGCATGTCCCCAGGTCAGACCTTGGCATTTGGCCTTTGACCCATCATGAGCTGAGAGCCATCATGAGAAAGTTCTGCCTCCATCTCCTGCATGTGCGTGTCTGCTTCCCGTGAACACTTTGTGAAAGAGGCCAGCTGCACACCCTGCGTGGTTTGGGCACCTGAGCTGGTTCTAGGCGTACAAGCTTACTCCTGGCCTCTGTCCCTCTGGTCTGTATATCTGTCATTACTCTATGACCATGTTGCTGCTACTACTGTGGCTCCGTATTGTGTCTTGAAATGAGGTACCATGATGCCTCTGGCCTCATTCTTTTTGATCAAGACTGTGTTGACTGTTCTGAGTCTTTAGTGAAGAAGCAGAGTTTTGAGATGTTGTCTTTACTCCTGTGATAAATAACTACTACGTTATTTCATTCTGGATCCCTCACCAACACAGGAATCATCTCAAATCCAGGACGAGGCCACCTCAGACATTACAAGAAACCAGCATGTCTCACATAAAAAAGAAAAAGACACTGAACTCAGCTCTTTGTGTGATTCTTTCTCCTATTTTATAATTCTTTGTGTGTTACTATTTTCTTAAAACTTTTTTCTTCTGTAATTGCTCGAATTTGTGGTTCAGCGTGTTGATGGGCAGAGCAGGAAGCTCTGTTGCCCTATAGTAAACTGTGTTCTCATCCCCATCCAAATTACACTGTCTTTCTCTGCTTCTGTTGTCTTTTCTATTTCCCAGCCCGTTGGCCAGCTGCTCTTTCTGCTTTAGATAAATAACAAAAAATATTTTCCTGTCCAAAAACGTTGAGCCTCGTGTGGCTCACTGGTCTTGGAAGCAGTGTGGTCCTTCGTGTCTCAGTGAGATTCTGGTGGTACATCAGGCAGGTGGCTTGCTGCAGATGAAATGGTCCTTAAACAGTGGGCCTCCATCCACTCCTTATGTTACAGGACACAGATGCAGGCTGTGGAGGCAGAACCCAGAGCAGCAGCCCTCAGAGGGAGGGAGGCAGACACTGTCCGGATGACACATGGTTGTCAGAGCCTGAAGGGGTTAGACCTTCTTTTGTAGTCAAAAAGGAAAACACCAGGAGGCTGGAATGCACCTGCCAAACATCTGGTGGCCATGGAAACCATGAAGTGTGCAGTGTGTCTCACCCGCACCCATGAGCACCAAGGCCTTTTCTTAGGGTGCTTCTGCTCATGCCTGCCCCAGCTGTGATACAGCCAGCTCATCCCTACGGCACACGTTGTCTCTGCCAACCACAGCAGCATACAAGATGGGTACCTGAACACTGCTTCACAAGCGAAAAAACAAGCCTGAAATCCAATGCGCTGGAATACCCCTCAGTTTTCTAAGTAGCGCTGAGAAGACCTTGACCTCAGCCCTTTTGGAAGGCCAGTTCTACCCATTCAACAAATATGTATTAAGTGACTTTGTTATTTTCAGGAAATGTGAACATAAATGCCAAATAAAAGCCACGTGACCTCAAAATGTACAGTCTAGGAGAACTTGTATCAGTTAGCTTTACTATATAGTAAACAACCCCAGAATGTAGAGACTCAGTATAATACTGTTTAGCTCATGCTGTTGTAGGTCAGCAGTCTGAGCTAGACATTTTTGGTTTGTCCCAGGATGGTAGGTCACTCGAAGGTTCAGAGTGACTAGATGACCCAGCTCCTTAGGCTGCCTAGCCAGCTGTGTCCACATGCCAGGAGAGTTCCAAGATCACTCACTTAACTCCCAGTCAACCAGTGTTTTTCTATCCTGCTGTCATTACATTGGCTTTAGTCCCATATGTCAATGCTACCCTCAAATCAAGGCATAGATGTGTGTTCCTGTCACTATAAAAACAGCTATACGGAGCCGGGAGTGGTGGCGCACGCCTTTAATCCCAGCACTTGGGAGGCAGAGGCAGGCAGATCGCTGTGAGTTCGAGGCCAGCGTGGTCTACAAAAGTGAGTCCAGGACAGCCAGGACTGTTACACAAAGAAACCCTGTCTCGGGGGGGGGGGGGGGAAAGAATACAATGTTTGGGCTGGAGAGATGGCTCAGAGAGCATGCCTGCTTTTTCAGAGGTACTGAGTTCAATTCCCAGCAACCACATAGTGGCTCACCACCATCTGTAAAGTGATTTGATACCCCCTTCTGGCCTTCCGGTGTACATGCAGGCAGAGCACTGTATACACAAATAAATAAATCTTAAAAAAAAAAAAAAAAAAAAAAAACCACACAGCTATAGGGGCACAGACACAGGAGTGGAGAACGGTGCCATCTGTGCCATTCACCATAGCAGCCTTGAAACTCTCTTCATGTTACTGAACACTTAGCAAATATGATGAAGTCTACACTCTGTACTTCCAGAAATAGACCAGAATAATTTACTATTAGGATCCAGATTCTTAGAACAACCCAGGGCCCATCGGTGGAGTCTCTGGCATCTTCTCAAATGAAAAATGTCCTACATTTTTTAAAGAAAGGGGAGGGGGAAGAGGAAAGGAGAGAGGGGGAAGAGAAAGAAAGAAAGAAAGTGAATTCATGGAGGAAGAGAAAGGCCTCAAGAGAAAATTGGGGGTGTAACATGCATGGCCCATGGGCAGAGTTCATGGATAGGATGTGATGCTCGCCAACTTTCTGAATGAAATTTATCAGTCACTGATGATCCTGGATTAAGAGATTTGTCTTCACGCCTCCTAGAGAAAATCCGATGGGCTTTGAAATCCCTCTCTTCCAGTTTGCAGTGTGCAAGGATGAGGGTGCCCTGCGTGCATCCAGTTTTAATAGAAACCAAACATTTAAGCAAAGGTAAACATTTACCCAATAAAATTACAGCAAAATAATTTTGGCAAAGAGGGAAACGGTCAGAGAACACAATTTAAAATCTGTGTCGCTAGTGGCTGAGGATTGATTGCGGCCCCAGCCTCCATGAGGCTGTTTCATTAATCCATAGTCATTGTGGCGGCAGGGCCTTTTTCACATCAGTAACTTGACGCCATTAGTCGCTCCTCTGGGATGAGAACACATTCAGACCGAAAATGAACACGCCGGGCATAATTTATAGCCATGCCATGTGAATGCCAAGAGTGTGGGGAGGAAGGTGCTCAGGAATCCACTCGTAGTGGCTACCCAGACCTCACTTCCCTAAGCCGGAGCCAGGTGGCTGCAAACCACAGGCCCCCAGTTAGACTAGCTGCAGGCAGGGAGGGAAAGTCTATACAGGAGCCAGATGTCTTGAAAACTCCCTCCTGGTCCAGTCAGGAGTGGATGTTAGCTCCCTCACGGGGAGCCCACTGGGGTCCTGTAGGGAGAGGGTTCTGGACATTGTTTGAAATCTTCATGGCAAGCCAATAGCTGGAGGAAGCCTCGGGGTGACATGGGACCCCTCCTTTCCTCTAAGGTCTATAAGAGATCAAGCTGATGGAAGAACAAGCAACGCCCCTGAATCAGGACACCTCCTTAGCATTTTGGGGCTTTGTAAACATCAGGGCAATGATGCTCAGGGCATGTTCAGCACTAATCCAAAGCCCTGGGACCTCACAGGCTCCAGCAGCATCCTTCCTCTCTCCTTCTACCCTCCCCTTCCTCCCTTGGAGCTGCAGAGGTGCCCAAATCTCACACACACACACACACACACACACACACACACACACACACACACACGGCTGAGCACTTACTGGAAGGAGAAATGGCTGTACTGTGACAAGTGCACTGAATGATAAGTAAAAGGAAGGGGTGACAAAGGACACCTGTACCACTAGCATCTAATGACCAGCCTGTGTAGCTTGCAGTGTAGACAGGCAAAGCTGGGTTGAGCAAAAGACTTCACACTTGGGACTGATCCAAAGTTCCCCTCAAACAGCGGGCTTCCCAGGGCTCTCAGAAAAATTGGACAGACAAGCTCACACCAAGGTCTCAGGAAGCCCAGAAGCCATTATTCAAGGTCAGCGAATGACCTTGCCATGGAAATCAGCATCTCGAGATCAAAAGTAACTTGAATGAGAGCCAAGAAAACAGGAGAAACAGACTTAGATTTCACATGTTGGAAATAAGTAAACTGTAGAAATCTGGAAACTAGAGAATCGCTTCATATCATAAAAGTGGGAGGAGAGAGGCTCAGGAGCACCCACCCCCAGCGGATGAGCTATCGACAATTAATGTCCCCTGGACAGGGGAGAAGGCTAGTTTTCTTTAAGAATGTAGTTCCTGGTAGGTCTGCCGTGCTGCAGACGGTACCACATCTGACTACATGGGCAGCACACACTGGACTCAATGAGAAGGCGGAGGCTGTGGCAGAGGCAGATGTGGGCGGAGTTAAGCAGAAAAGTGGGGTGTGTGCATATGATCAAAATCCATCTTATGCCTGCATGAAATTCTCACAAAGTTCATAAAACAGTACACAGCTTTTAAAGCATGCTATGTTTGAGTAAGAACCATACAGAGTCTAGAGGTGAAAACTGTGATTTTTTTTTTTTAAACATCAAAATGGCAATGGATATCCTAGTTAGAAGATTGGCCACAGTGAGAAGAAAGAGAAACAAGTGTAGGCAGGAAGACAGTTTAAAGGTTGTCCCTTGTGTGGCTGAGAGAGAGGCACACATGGAAAGTACAGTGAACACAAGGTGTGGGAGGTATATAAACAATACCCACCGTACATTCAATCTAAGAACACAAGGAAAGAATACAAAGACAAACTTGAACACACAAGGTAGTAAACTCCTCTGATCTGACCAAAAAAAAAAGAAAAAAAAGAAAAAAAAATCCACAAATTCAGGCATCTAGTGAGCCCGTCTTTGCTGCAATGAAAGACCATGGCCAAAAAGCAACTTGGGGAGGGAAGGGTTTATTTCACTTGTACTTACATATTACAGTCCATCACTGGGGAGGGGGGAAGGAAGTCAGGGCAAGACCTCAGGCAGGCCAAGAACCTGGAGGCGGGAGCTGATGCAGAGGCCATGGAGGAGTGCTACTTACTGGCTTGCCTAGCCTTCTTTTTTATAGAACCCAGAACTGACAGCCCAGGGATGGCACCGCTCGCAATGGACCGGGCCCCTCCCCCACTGATCACTAATTGAGAAAAGGCCTTACAGCTTGATCTCATGAAGGCATTTCCTCAACTGAACTCTTTTCCCAGTGATGACTCCAGCTTATGTTACGTTGATACACAAAACCAGGCAGTACAGAGCCACAGGCATAATGAGTTTAAAATGTGTGTGTGTGTGTGTGTGTGTGTGTGTGTGTGTGTGTGTGTGTGTGTGTATAATCTCACCATAGAAACATCATTATGATTTAAAGAAAACCTAGAAAAAAGAAAATCTTAAAGATTTTTAGGAGGAAAAAAAGGCAATCTGCCTTCAAATAGTTTCCAGGTGATGCATAGGGTAACTTTTGTCCGTACTACTACAAGTCAGATAATGAAGGAGAAGAACTGGTTCCTGGACTATGATACCCTGCAAAACTATCTTTTAGGAATTACAGTAGAATGAAGGCATTTTAAAACTGAAACTCAAGAGGAGTTATTCCTAACAGACTATAGCCCGGGGAAGACAGAGTGCCAGGGCTAAAGGTGTAGCTCAGTGACAGAGAGCTCATCTAGCATTCAAGGGCCCTGGCTTCCATCCTCACTGCTGCCGTGCATACCTACCCTAAAGTACAAACCATCACAGAGTGGTAAAGTGACCATGGAGGAAAGAACAGTACTATAAGAGTAAATGGACAAGAAGACAAAGAAGCCACTGACAGTCCAAACCATGCAAGTGCCACGGAGGCCGGAGAAGGCAATAGAATTCTGTGAGCTGGAGATATAGGTATTTGTGAGCCGCCTGACTCAGGTCCTCTACAAGAGCAGCAAGTTCTCTTAACCACTGAGCCATCTCTCCAGCTCTGGGTTACCTTCTCTTCCAGTGTTCAGTGTTCCCTCTGTTTTCTAGAATGTACTTTAACACAAGGAGTTAAAATTGTCAGTGTGGCTGGGGCAGGGGTTATGGAGCTGCACACTCCGCCCCCAGCTAGAGGGCTACTATCAGTTAATAGGTGCTGGGGAGGAGGTCTTTTTTCTTTGGGTGTGTCTACTGGCAAGTGGCTCATTCCCCAGCAGATGAGCTCATAGCCATGTGCACATGGGCCGCACTGCTTGGACTCAGTGAGTTAATAATGATAACAACAGATGCAGACTGGGAGTACTGAGAGGATTTGGAGGAGAGAGTTGGGGTACATAATTAAAATAAATTGTATATGTGTATGACACTTGGAAAGGATAAAGGAAAAGTACTCCTAAACAGGTCATTACATTGTTCCTAGCCATGCTGTCACCAGTCCCCAAAATGGTTTCATCTTTTCAAGGTGAAACCCTGTCCCACTACACAGTAAGCGTTCACCACCCTGGGCCAAAGTAACCAGGGCTGCACTTTGCTTTTCCTGTGCGCTGAGGACTCTAGATTTTTATACAAAATGGAACCAGATGATCCCCACCTTTCTGTGTTTGCCCTATTTTCACTTAGCCTAATGTCTTTGGGGTTCGGCCATATTGAATCACAGGTGAGAGTTTCATCACGTTTTCCACATCCCTTCACCTGTCAGCGGACTTGTGAGCGGCTCCCAACATTGGACAGTTATGAAAAGGTCTGCTCTGAGCACTGACACACAAGTATCCCAGACAAGTTTCTGCTTTCAGTTCTTTCCATTGCATACTCAGAGATAGAAGTGTTGGGTCATGTGGTCAAGCCATGTTTAATTTCTGGACAAGTCCTCATGTTGCTCTGCACAGCAGCTGAGCTATTTTAGATCTATACCAGCGGTGCACCACAGTTCTCATGTCTCCACATCATTGCCAACTCTTGTTTTCCTTTGTTTTGACTGAAGTTGGGGGGGGTCTGACTATGTAGCCCCAATTTCCCAAGTAGCTATGATTATTATATATGTGCCACCTGCCACATAGAGCTTATTGTTTTCTGGGATCTTGTTTTATTTATCCAATTGTAGCCACAATAATGAATGTAAAATAGAATTTATTGTGAACTTGACTTCCACAGTAGTTAATTAGACTTGACATCTAACCTGCTTTTTAAAATCTGGAATTAGAATAAAAAGCTTTTCTAGGATACTTATGAATTTTTGGTTCAAAAGGTAAACAGCACCAAAATCCACCAAAGGAGCCAGGGCAGGCACATGAGCCTGTAGCCCCAGCTGAGTTGGAAGGATTGTTTGAACTTAGAACTTTGGGGCAGCCACAACAACGCAGAGAGACTAGGTTTCAAAAATAAAATATACTGGAAGGGATTATTCCTGAGCTACTGTGCTGTGCTGGGTGTTCTTAGAGTCACTAGGAAGGCTGTGTTCTTGTGCTCTGAGGCCCTCCCTGTAGGCCCTGCGCAAGGAATGGGAGAGGGGGACATCTTCGCCCCTCCCCATCTCTAGGACACAGTGAAACCCACTTCGTATTACCATGGCTGGCACCTTTTTACAGAGCGGGGGACTATTTGGCATTCCTTTCCATCTTTCAGTTCAATGTGTTTCATGGGTCACATGATCTCCGATTATGAAGGTGACACTTAGGACAATTTTTATGGCAAATTGAGTCCCAAATTACAACCCCTGAAGGGGTCCCCATTAATAACGAGCTGTAAGAGCAGCAGCAGGGGGCCTGAGCCGGGTTCCAGCGCAGGGAAATGCAGTTGCTAATGTAGCATTTCAGGAAGACACGGACAGGAAAGCGTTATTAAGACGTGTGCAGTGCCTTGTCCTTTCAGAAAAGGATGTTCGCATTACCACAGACACCCACCGGATTGCAGGATAATGAAGACAGAATTATTTTTGCTTGAATTGGGGATTTCCCTGTGGCTGAGTTAAGAAGCATGACCCACCACCAGTGAATTGGAATGACTTTTCTTAAGCGTCACCCACTCTGATGGCTTTGTTTCTGCTCCAGGCATCCATGGGCGGTTCACTTTGTCAACATGGGAGACAGTGCGCCTCCAGCGCTGGCTTGGGGAGAGGCAGGGGATGCCTGGTTGGGTGGTGAACACAGCAAGCCTGCCCAGCAAGTGCTTCTCTATGAGATGTCAGGTGTAGGAACCAGGCCCGACTGGGCTGCCTGCCTGTCTTGCTGTTTCATGTCCTGTTTCTAGCAGCTTCCATGTCTGTGTTTATGTTGGTTAGCTAGTCATGTTTACTGCTTTGAGAATGCACCCCTCCCCTCCTCGGGACTTTTCCTCCTGTGTGCAATCACCTCTTGAGGGATCTCACCTGCGAGTGGCATTCCTGTTTTGCTGCCTGTAAGAAGGCTCTTTGAACACTGAATTAAAAACCCCTGCTGCTGCTGCTGCTGCCCTCTTAGCATGAAGGACCAGCTGTGTTATTGTGTGTGTATGTGTGTGTGAGTTAAATCCGCAGTCCCTTGCCCTTGACTCGGTACCGCGGTGGCGTGGGCGCCACAGTCAGGGTTTGAACGCACCTGTGCATGGAAACATGCTGCCTGTCAGAAGACGCTGGTAAGGAAGACCGAGTCTGGGCTAGTGAAATGGCTCACTGGGTCCAGGCACTTGCCACATAAGCGTGGTGACCTGAATTCCATCCCCAGAAATCATGTGTGGGCTGAGAGAACCAATGCCTGGATGTTGTCTTTCTGTGCTACAGTCACCATGAGCCTGGGCTTCGGGGGCCACCATACATTCTACACCATGGGATACATGGATTCTTGGGGTTGGGGCGGGGGGGCGGCAGTGAGAAGCACTGAGTCAACATGTTGTGCATTGCAAATTCTTAGAAAGCAAAACAAAACAAACAAGACTCTCAGAGCAAACAGACTAATAAAAAGGAGAAGAAAGGGAAAGAGCAGAAGTGAAAGCAGAGAAAACTAACAAAAAATTGCATGGTATGCGCACAGTCATGTTGCGGTTATTTTATCAATATGGCCTAATAATGTTTATTATCAGGCCTACAATTATTATTATGGGTATTTTATAACCTGCTAGTAACCAATCAAGACACAGATACCTGTTATATTTAAAATAGTCTTAGTTAACTTGGGGCAGGGCAGATATTAATCCCCTAAACTATTTCTCATATTGGGACAGTTATTCCATAACCTGCCCCAATCCCATGCCAGCTGCTTCTAATAATTTCTATCAAGTTACCACCCATCCACAATCCCAAATACTTGCTAATTATCAGCATCTGGGTCAAATCTCCTTCCACGCCGGCCATGTGCTTCTTCCTGCACCTAACCCAAGGCGCAGCCTCCTTCCTCCTGCTCTGCTCTTCTCCAGTCTCTCCTCCTTCACTGGATATTCTCTCTCTCTCTCTCTCTCTCTCTCTCTCTCTCTCTCTCTCTCTCTCTCTCTCTCTCTCTCTCTCTCTCTCTCTCTCTCTCTCTCTCTCTCAAGCCTGGGAACCTTAGCCATGCCCATCCCATTCGCCCTGCCCTGGTATGATGGCTTTTTACTTGTCAAACAGGAATAAACTTTTAGGCAAAGTAGAAACAATCTCCATCAAAGTATATCAGACCAACCTCCAACAGGTTTTCTCTGTGTAGCTCTGGCTGTCCTGGAACTTACTTTGTAGACCAGAGATCCACCTGTCTCTGCTTCCCGAGTGCTGGGAGCAAAGGTGTGCACCTCCACTGCCCAGAGCATGTATTTTTAATTAACATTAAAGATTAAATAATATCCAGTTCTTTGGTTTTCTAGTTTGCTTTACTTTTTAACATTTACTCTGTGTGCACGCGTACACGTGTGCGTACACGTGCATGCTACGTAAACAAAAAAGATCAGAAAACACCCTACAGTAGTCAGTTCTCTTCCTTCCTCCTATGAGGTCTCTGGGACTCAGGTTGTCAGTCTTAGCAGCGAGTGCTGTCACCCACTGATCCATCTTGCCAGCCCCTGGTTTGCTTCAAATACTTCTAGCAGTTGAATCAATCAGCCACTAAAAAGATCTGTTCTATGGAAGATGAGGCAGTAGGAACTAGGGAAGCAGACAGCATCTCTGACCAGCCAGAGCTCCCTGACTAGCTGCAGATACACATCCCAGCACGAGATAGCATCACTACAGAATGACTGTAGGATGGATGGGTGTTTCCCATCCTCCAGGGCCTCAAGGACAGTTGGAGCTGTGTCGGTTGTGATTGTATCGCTGAGCTAAACACTGTGACTGTCTTAGTTAGGGTTTCTATTGCTAAAGCAAGTTGGGGAGAAAAAGATTTATGCAGCATACACTTACATATTGCTGGTCATCACTGAAGGAAGTCAAGACAGGAAGTCAAACAGGGCACGAGCCTGGAGGCAGGAGCTGATGCAGAAGCCATGGAGGGGGTGCTGCTTACTGGCACGCTTCCCCTGGCTTGCTCAGCCTGCTTTCTTATAGAACTCAGGAACACCTGCCCAGGACTGGCTCTACTCACAATGGGCTGGGCCCTCCCTGTGATCACTAATTGAGAAAGTTCCTTACAGCTGGATCTCATGGAGGCGTTTCCTCAACTGAGGCCCCTTACTCTCTGATAACTATAATGTGTATCCAGTTGACATAGAACCAGCCGGTACAATGGCCAAGGCCACTCATGGAAGGAAGGGTTTATTCTGTGTTTATGGTTTCATCATGGTGGGGAACTGTGAGAGTAGCCTTCAGGCACAGTAGCAGAACTGCTGGGAGCTCGCATAACAGGAAAGAGAGAGAAAACTCAAAGTGGCACATCTAAGCTCTCAGAACCTACCTCTGGTGACACGCATCACTGCCCAAGCCTCCGCAGTCAGGGCCACCAACGGAGGACAAAGCATTCAAATGCAAGATATACTGTGAGGACATTTATCCTTCAAATTACCACTCTCTTATAGAGTCCTCACTGAAGGCCCTGAAAGGGAGGGGGCACCTGACTTGCAAGAGACAGGTAAAGGGGCAAATGAAGAACTGGGCTAAACTCTGTCCCCTTCTAAATTCATATTGAAGCTGTAACCATAGATACATCCAGATTTAACTGTGCTGGGAGGAGGGACTTTTAGTATGAAATTAAATGCAATCCAGGCCAATAGCATGGTCCTCACTCCAATCTGATGGGCATCCTTCTAAGCAATGATGACCTGGACACAAACACTGGATATTGTAAGAAATTCAGACAGTGTGACAGCAAGGAGGTCGCTGCTCAGTGCAAAATGGAAGACTCCCTTTGTTAGCAAGGCTTCCTCTTCTCTGCCTGGGGAGCCCAGATCCCCATGCCCTCTACCTGAGGAATGTCCTCTACCTGAGGAATGTCGTGTAGTCCTCAGGGAAATCACAGGTCCCTCTCTCCCAATAAAAACCCATTCAGTAAGCACCTGGGATTTCTGGAATCCTCTCCATGTAAATGAGGCATCTCAGAACCTAAGTCCTCCAGCCAATCATCTTTACCTACCCTGAAAGGCGCCCCGCCCCCCCCCCCGCCCCCCCCCACCCCCACCAAGGTTCTATATAACCCTTATTCACCCTTAATAAAATTGACCTGCCTCCCAGAAGTTGATCCCAGAAGTCGTCATTTCCGGTCCTGCTCACAGGGCACTGACTGCCCAGTTTGTTGCTTCTGCTCCCTTGTCCCCAAGGACTGGTGGCAGATGACGACCCCGCCCCTCCTCCAACCAGGGAGGGGCCACCAGGGACAGGTGACACACAGCCCACATGACTGAAGTATGGAGCCGAAGGGGTAACCGAGTTCGCAGGAGGGGCAGCTTTCAAAAACAGATTTCCATCCATGAAGCCAAGGTGGCAGGCTATATACACAGGGTGTTCTCATTGCTACTGTGCCTTGCCACTGAGGGCAGGCATGAAAAAGTGCTGCTGCCCAACAAGGGTTTCGTCAGTGTCTGTCTCATTCCCTGCTGATTCTTTACTTCCAGAACCATGTCTGACCCATTGCAGAGATCACCAAGACTTGAGCAGTGGGTGTGTGAGGAGTCACCAGAGCAGGTCTCGCTCCTGCCGTTTCCACAGTTCTCTCCCACTACCCTCCCTCCCTCCCTCTCTCCTGCACTAAGCTCTCAGCTAGCCCATCCCTCCCACCAGCGCACAGCATCAAAGACTGTGGAAGGCAGAGCCTCCACCTTAGGGTCCCCCTCACAGGTCTTCCCTCAAAGGAATGGGTCAGCTGAAGCTGGGCCAGGCGGGCTATGAGTGGGGATCAGCTGCCCTCAGGACCTATTTATGCTCTTGTCAGCTCAAACAAGACTCCTGCGTTCTCATTTTGCCATCTCTAAGAAGCTTTGCGGGTTTTAATAAGGACCTTAGAGACGCCCTCCTTTGCAAGCTGGAGACTAATTCGGGTGCAGTAATTAGGGTCCATGCAGTGGCCATCCAGGTGGAGGGTCCTAATGAGGGCTTTCCTCTCCTCCCCCCGCCCCCTACTTCCTTTCTGGGCTCTCCCGAAGGGAGTTTTTAACCAGAGAAAGAGCAGCTCCACGGTCAGGGAAGGGAAGTCTTGTATTAGTCAGGGTTCCCCAGAGAAGCTGAACCAATAGCATGCATATGCACCGAGCAGGGAGACTGCAGCCCTGAACGCAATAAATAGACTTGCACAGGACTTGGGGATGGACCGCAGTACAGAGGCATGGGATGCCGTTCTGTGGTCAGACGGGTGCTTAGTCTAGGCCTCCATCTCCAGCATCACAAAAATAAAGAAGGAAAATGATAACGGCATATGGTGACCAATCCTAATGGGGGAGGAGCATCCTACCACTGACAACTGCGAACACAGCCATGGAAGGGATGTTCCTCCCTCTCCCCAGAGCATCCCTGAGTCTTAGTCATCCCCATGGCCTGAAGCACAGGTGCCTGAGGGTCAGGGCTGACATGAATGACCTTCCTCTGCTAGGGGAAGCCCTGAGATTTCTGAAACTGGCTTTCTCAGCCATTGTGGCTCTGACAATCAAACCTCCTTTTGAAATGTTTCATAAAGAAGTCGCCTCACCCTGCATCGAACCTGTAAAGCTGCTGGGCGAAGGGTAGGTGGCTAGGATGGCAGAGTATCCTCTCCATCCCTCACCACTGGCCCTGCCCCAGGAGAGAGGGACTCAATTAAGAATGACTGAGTGTTACTCACGGCAGCACTTCAGGATTCTAGAAGGGAAATTCATGGTGGTGGAAACTTTGAACCTCAGAGTGGTAGAAAACTTTGATGATAATGAAGCCATCATTTCTCAGAGAATGTCAGTTAAAGCCTCAACGCAGGTCAAGCGTCTCAGGCAGGAAGGCCTCTTCTGCTGCCACCAGAGTCAAACATCCCTTCTCAGAAGCAACAACAGTCCTAGGGCTGTCTTAGCTTACCAGGCACGGAAGTTGTTCACCCAAGAGGCTCCCAGGCCTCTTGCTCCCCCCAGGCAGGCTTACACTTAATATCAGTTCTGAACTGTGTATGCATAGGGTGGGTGGAACTTTCTAGAGTTTGCTGAGCCAGGCATTAGCAACATTTAGCTGGACTCAAGTATGCCCTTACAATCCAGTCCACTCAATGACACAACATTCTTCTCTGCTTGGTGGGGACCCAGAGATGAAGTCCCAAACTGGGTCGGAGCACACCTTCCTTCTCTTCTCTGGCCTGGGAACATTCAACAAGTGATCTCAGGGAAGCCTGGGGTGTAATGGAGCCCCCAAGAGCAGGAGCACCGTGTTCCCTGAGGGCACAGTTACCTTTTCTACTCTCTGACAGACAAGTAGATCTGAATTAACAGTGTTTGCTAAAGCTGCAGTTTTTCATACAGAGTATGAGGCCGACTCCTCATTTTCTTTCTTCATCCTGGTGTGGAAAAGAGAAAGCTGCAACCCAAATCATATGGCGAGGAGTTGCAGGAAAGGATCTGTAACTCTGTCAGTCAACCGCTAGGACAAGCAAGGGTGAGGAAACAGGTGGACTCTGAGCAGGTGCTGCGGTCTCTCTCCAGCTTGGGGACTTTGGAAGACAGCTCTGCTATTTGGAGGATACTCGCCTTTCAAGTATTCCATATAAGCAATAGGTTTAGAGCATGAAAGAAAAACAAAAGCCTTGAGCCATCCTTTAGAAATGGCTACACAGGAATTAAGTAGAATCCACGGCTACAGAGTTGTTATTAGCATCTGCAGGTCTCCGTGCAGAACTGTAACCCTAACCCCAACCAGAACCCAAACACACACCAAAGCCCTAACCCTAAGCCTAACATCTACCCCCTAACCATAACTACAACCCAAACCTTAGCCCTAATCCAAAACCAAATTCAAACCCTAGCCCTAAGCCAACGCCAAACCCTAACCCTAACCCTTATACTACCCCTACCCCTAGCCAAAATCCTACCTCTAACCCAAGCTCTACCCCTGACCTTAACCATAATTCTTTTTTTTTTGTTTTGTTTTGTTTTGTTTTGTTTTGTTTTTCCAGACAGGGTTTCTCTGTGTAGCCCTGGCTTTCCTGGACTTGTTCTGTAGACCAGGCTAGCCTTGAACTCACAGAGAGCCACCCGCCTCTGCCTCCTTGAGTGTTTGGACTACAGACATGTGCCACAGCATTCTGCCCTAGCAATAATTCTATCTCTAACTATAACCCTAACCCAAACCTTAACATTAACCAAAACCTTAACCCAACCCTAACCCTAACCCAAACCCTAACCCGATCTACACTCCAGAAGTCCCTATAGAAAAGCCATCAGGTTTTGTTACTGCTAGAGTTTAGATATTACGTGCCCCACTTCTAGGTCTGTGTGGTAAGGGCTTGGTCCCCAACCTGGCACATTTAAGAGGTGAGACCTGGGGGAAGGTTCCTTTATACCACACGTAGGACCAGAGGCCTGTCCCAGGAGTCCTTCCTCAGGATACCTAGTTTGTCCACGTTCCTCCCCACTCCATCAAATGATGGCTGTCAGACCCCGGCATGGTGCTTTTGGACTTCCGTCCTTCTGAACCTTGATCCAAATGATGTTTCTATTGTTTATAGAAACAGCAGAAAGTGAATTTAAAAAAACTGTCCTCTTAGCCCTGCTGATAACAGACTGGATCCCAGTGAACTCCTGCACACTACTTGCCTTCAGTTGTTGAAAATGCCCAGGTGAAACCAGACAAGACAGACCAGGCCTAGGGCCTCTGACACATGAGAACCCAGACATGCTTAGACACCCTCAGAGTCTACAGCTAGCTCTGGGTCTCAAGCCAACACCTCGCTTTAGGACTCCTTAGCCCAGAGTCCACAGAGAGGGTAGAGAAGAGACAGGAGTTAAAATTTCAGAGAGAGCATTCCCAGGGCACACAGGCTTCCTTCGTACATAAAATTCTCTTTCCTTTGACAGCTTTGCCCAAAGCCCCTGTGTCATTGCTCAATTTGTGTGTAGCTCTGTGCTAAGGCACACGCAGCGCCCCCAGCCCCCAGAAGCCAAGTTCAGAGACTGATGTGTATGCCCTGTGTTAAAATATGTAGACGCACAGGCCAAGAACATGGTGCATCTTCTGGGGCATGCTGTCCATGTGGATTCCCCTTTTTGTACATTTGTGGAATCAACAGGTAAGTCAATCCATGAAACAGGTGTAAGGAAGACGAACAAGCTTTCTTCGGGGCCATCAGGGAATCTTCTATTCATCATTTAAGTGGACGATTGAAAGCGTGGCCACTCGATGTGTGTAAAATGCCTTGTAATGTTTGATTCCTCTTGTTACAGCTGGTTTGCAGCTAGGAATTTATCCTCAGGGATGTGTCAGAAAAGTAAAAGAAGAGATTTATGCGCAGTGTGTTTGTGACAGTGTCGCTGATAACCATGGAAGGGGAGCACCAGCTCACGGTCCATGACTGGAAACAGGGTTCATTAATGGGACCCAGTCCACGTTATACTACCTTCTGCAGCTGCAGCTGGCCCAGTCCTGTTGTTAGGGGATGAGCTGTGCTGTTCCTACGCATGGGTCATGTTTAAGGTGACTTGGGGGGAGAGAAAGAGAGAGGGGAGAGGGAGAGAGGGAGGGAGACAGAGACAGAGACAGACAGACACAGACACAGAGACAGAGACACAGAGACACACAGAGAGAGAAAGAGAGAGAGAGAGACAGACAGACAGACAGAGACAGACAAACAGACAGAGACAGACAGTGAAACAGACAAAGACAGAAAAACAGAGAGAGACAGAGAGACAGAGTGAGGAGACACAGAAACACACAAAGTAATAGAGATATAGAGCAAGCAAGAAAGAGACACACACACAAAGCACAAACTAATGACAATACTAACAGTGCTTCTCGTTGGTCTGAGATAAAAGGTGATTTTTCTTTTCTAGTTCCAGCTTTACAATTCCACTTAAAAAATAAAGGTACTTAATGGCAGCACACCTGTAACCTCAGCTCTTGGGAGGCCAAGGAAGGAGTAGTTATGAGTTCACTTCCAGCCTGGACTTGGTCTCAAACAAAACAACAAAACAAAACCTTAAAAACTAGAAGGCAAACCCAGCCCCTGGGCCCCATCATGAAAGAAGGAAAAAGGGCAGTTTCAATAATTTTAGTGATGAAAACTAAAGCGGCCACTGTGCTGTGTACCCTGCAGGCAGATATGCCCTGCACAGCAGCTCCCCCCACCCCCACCCCTGGGTGGCAGCATGGTGACCTGTCAATCACCTCCCCCAGGCAGGTGGACCATGCTCATTTTGCCTCCTCCTCTTTCCTTGTGCTCTAGAAAATACTTCCCACCTGAGGCCCTGGGCCCTAGGCCCACTCTGGAAAAAAGAGTGTGTGCACAGGCCTTTGCTGCTGCTGCCGTTATGCATTCTCCCTTTGGTCATGGGTAACTGGGTATAGCCAGGCAGAGCTCTTGAAGCCCAGGGTTTATTTTATTTCAGCGGACAGAAGGGGTAAATGGCATTCCAAAAGGGTTGTTCAATGCTTGTTTTTATAGATGTGCCACAAGACTCAGAAACAACCTGCACTTTCACCTTGTGGAGAGTAGTCCACCTTGGGAATTCAGAAGCCAGGGCTGTGTGTACTAATAGGCCACAGGCCTAGGTTTGTCCTTGGCAAAGGGCATTGGGTACTGCTGCCTGTCCTCTGTGAACTGTGGGCTTTGTTCTTAGCTAGGGGTTTCCAAAGTCAGTCCTTGGGCCCTTCCTCAAGGGGTCTGGAGTTTCTGTGCCTCCCCTCCAGCCTCTCCCACGGCTTTACTGCCCCAAGATGGTTGATTGACTCACTCATTCAGCTGGTGTTGGCTCAGTGCCCTGTGAGCTACAGGATTGGATCTGGATGTTAGGAAACATCTAGAATGCCAGCAGCCACCACAACATCCAGGTCAAGTCTTTATGACCATACTCATGAGTAACAAACACGTGTTGCACATATTTATAAAGATTTTGTAGACATGCTTCCAGCTAGTGGAGCAGGTGGAACCCTCGGACACTGTGACAGCTGCTATAGGAGACACAAAGGCTCTCTGGGAATAGGAACAGCCTAGCCTGCTAACTCAGGATTAAGGAATCCCTTTGCATGGCTTTTCATGACTTTCTTAGTCCCAAGGGCAGCTTCCCATGAGCATTACAGGACTGTGGTGGACAGACTAGCAATGGACAGGTTGACTAGTGTCCTCCTTGAGATGACGGAATAGAAAAGAATGACGTCATGGGTTAGAAGTGAGACATCCCCGACAGGCTCCTGTGTTTGAACACTTGGTCCTCGGCTGCTGCCATATAGAACCTCAGAACATGAGGTCATTGACTGGCCTAGAGGGCTGTAGCCTGGCTTTCTTTCTGCTTCCTGGTAGGGGGAGCAGCTGCCTCAGAACCACTGTGGATGAACTACCCTACCTGATACGTCCTCCAGGATGGACTATATGCCATGAAGCCATGAGCTAAAATAAATGTTTCTTCTCTTAGGTTGCTTCTGAGAGCTGCGTGGTCACACATATGAAACAAATGAAAGGATTCTCAGAAGATGGCCAGTCAGTACAGTGCTAGCCACAAAGGCACGAGGTCCTGAGTTTGATTCCCCAGAACCAAGCCATGTTTTTAAAAAACCAGGTGTGGCGGTGTGTGCTTGTAATGCCAGCACTAGGGAGGTGGAGATGAGAGGCAGGATGGCCTGGTGTATTCAGCAAGTTCCAGGCCAGTAAGAAACCCTGCCTCAAAAAATGAGGTGGGCGGTGACCAAACAACACCATCTGTGGTTGACCTCTGGCATCCACACTTAGGTCACACACATGTGCACCACAGACACACAGACACACACACACACAGATACACACAGTAATGTAGATAGCAATCTATCCACAGGACAGTGCAAAAGACAAGCTACTTCTGATGACCACACCCATTCTCCTTGCCAACCCCCCCTCAGTGAGGGCAGATGTGAACTGAGACCGTGCCTGACCCCCGGAGAACTGAGAGATGGGGATCTTGATGGAGGAACAAAAGGACTGGGCAGTCCCCCCCAAGGCCTGTCTTCTCTGTTTTCCCGAGGGAGTGATCAGTACACAGCGTCTCTCCTTGAGCTCCCACAGCAGGTGTTACCACTAAGAACCCTGATTTCCATTTCAACTTATGGCTTCTTTCTTGGTAACCCACTGGGAATCCAGGAAAGTCCTGTCTAGGATATTAAGGGCCCACAAGCCAAGCAAGGCTGTCAGAGCAGGGACAGGATACAGAGCAATCCCAGACAGGAGCATGTGTTTGGTTGGTTGGCCACCTGGCACAGTGTTCCCTAGGCACAGGTGCACCCTGATGACTGCAGGTGTCCACTGTTGTCTGCGTTGGAGGAAAGAGCCAGTCTTTGGGGATAGGAGCTGCCCTAGGAGATATTTGTACATTCTAGATGTTTTTCGCTCCTTCTTCCAGGATGTGCTCAGTCACAAGTTGAGACGAGCACCAGTGTAATGACAAACCCTTGTGTCCAGGCTCGGGTCACACACAGCCACTGCAAACATGCTGATTTTGTGTGACACCGGACTTACTGACCGGAGATAGAAGATGCTAGCTGACTCTCCGGGACAGAGGCCCATTCTTAGGATTCTGTGACTTAGCTCTTACCTCCATCCATCTCTGCCTGAGTCTCTGACTTGCTGGAGGACGAATCCACAGAGGGACTAGACAGGTGAATCCCAGAGGACCTGTTGGGCCTAGGGTCCTCCAGACTAAGGTATGACTTTAGCACCCAGTCCTTGAATTGTAGTCCCCTTGTGCACAAAAGGACCTCCTGGGTAGAAAAGGAAGCAGGACTCTGAGTAGAATAAAAGTGAACATTTAATGCCACCATAGTTT
Organism: Acomys russatus; assembly: GCF_903995435.1. NCBI lineage: Eukaryota > Metazoa > Chordata > Mammalia > Rodentia > Muridae > Acomys > Acomys russatus. The sequence continues at coordinate 73,504,851 of NC_067142.1, read as the reverse complement.
GATTCTTTTAAACACCAGATTTTTTTTTTTTTACAACATTTTATACCTCATGTGCCACAAAGTCAGAGACCGTAGCCAGCGAACAACATTGTCACACCAGGAAATCGCACACAGCTTAATGGTTTCATGTCACCAGTTGATGAGAGCTATAGAATTCAGTTCTTTTCTGGACTATTCTCCAGGCAATCTGTTCATATTTACCATGATCAAGCCAACAGCTAACTTGTATATAGTTATGTAAAAGCCCATACACAAAGCCCAGCCTGCAAAACAGGCTGTTGGGGACCTGCCCAAGGCAGAAGAGTTAAAAGTTTGACTATTGAACAAATGACTCGTGTTTTAAAAAGCAACGGCAAACACGTGTGAGCTAAGAACTTAGTTTTTTAAAACAGCACCAATCCTCTACCCAGTGAAACAGTGAATTTGAAACAATGACAGCCAAATGCCACCATCTTGAAAATGAAGGCTTGTGGACTTGTGAAGTCACCGATTCTGATACAACCGATGCAGTTGGGCAGGCCTTGTCTCCAGTTTCCCGATGGGCCCGCGTCTACAGATAAGCATATCTATATATACATACATACATTACTTGGTGTGGACTCTCACAGCCAAAGCTGGGCGACCCACAAAGATCATGTACCGCAATTGTGCTCATTTTACAGCTTAGAAAATCCGAGTCCCAGAAGACGTGGTCATGCGTCCCAGGCCACAGTTAGAATTAGGACTCGGGGTTTCTGTCCTATGTTATTCATCTATGTTGCACACCCCCTGTACAGACACACTCACATATGTACACACACTGGCTCGGAAGAGCAGCGTGTGTTCGTGTACACACCCTGGGTACGAGGTGGTCTAGTAGGGACACTCTAGGTGGCTGGGCACATGTCCCAGTTCTGCTGTGAGCCTCACCAGTCAGTGACTATCAATGTAAATTTCTTCTTCGTCTACCTAGGGTTCTCCCCTTCTCTGGAGAGAGCTTCTAATTTCTTCAAAGCATGTCCCACCAGTTACACCAATCCCTTTTCCTTTTCTTCTACCCCAGGAGGGCAGCTTTTATGACCTGACCACCCCCCCCCCCAAGCATCTACAGGGAGGCCCAGCTAAATGCAACAGGGCCACCCAAGGTTCAAAGCTAGTGATGTGGCCCCAGCTGTGGCCTCAGCTCCCTGCCTTCTAGCTCTGGGATTTTCCTCCTAGTTCTAGCTGCTTCTCAAATGAGACTACTGGCCCAAACCCCTCTCTGCCTCTCAGGGGACACATGCCATCAGTACTATGGGCTACAAGACTCACTAAAGTGCTTTGGTTTCTTTAGAACAGAGAGCCACAACATCTATCCATGGGGAGGATCTCTCAGGGGTCTTGGGGATAAGCAGAACTTAATACTGTCTGCACTTGCCTTAGGGACTGGGTGGAGACCCGTTGGAGGAGGCTGGATCCTCTGTTACTGAGGCCCACAGAACCTGATTTCCAAATTCATCACCCTGACAACTCGGAAGGAAGAACTTTGTCTCAGTCCCTTTGGCTGCCTACTGGAGAGACAGCTGCGATTCAGAGCAAAGCTCTGCACTGTGAGGACGGGAATCCCGCCCCTGTCCATATCCATCCTCCCTCCCCTGGCCCATGTCTCTGCTAAAAGACTTTGCTGGAGTAAGGAAAACAAAAAAAACGACAAACACAGACTGAGCAAGCACCCACTTCAACTAAGAACACGTAGAGGGCGTTCCTGACCACGATGCATAAATGGATCCAGAAACACAAGTGGTGCTACAGGACCATGTTCTGAGGTTACAAATCAATGACAATTTCTCTGTAAATCAAGGTTGGCAGTATAAGAGGCTGGCAGTATAAGAGGCTTGGCAGTGTGGGGAACAGAGACAGGAGACTCCTTGAGGGAAGGTCACTCTAAGTGTACATAAAACAGATGTATGACTCTGGCATTGGAATGTTGACATCCACACATGTGACCCCAGGAATTGCTGTATGTGGCAAATATTAGTGGTGACCCTACCCACAGTGTCACGCTGTGTCCAACACTGTGACATCACCTCAGATTTTGCATAGGATCTGTTTGTTTAGGGATGGGTAAATTAATTCTTAGGAATTTTCAAAAAAAATTTTTTTTTTGGAGAAGATATATTGGGTTTAAGAGAGTTTCCTGGGTTAGAATCCTGCTTTTATTCTTATGGAAATAATTCAGAGTTTGTCATTTAGAAATAGGTTCTATATGACACATCAGGAAGATGGCTAAAGGATGCAATGTATTCGTTGCCACAAATGGCTTTGTAACGTTGTAAAACACTTACAGATGATGTTCAGGAGAGCAGTACTCTATCTAATGCAAAAGAACATTGTGTTTCTATCACTTAAAAAAAAAATTAGAACAATTTACCAGCCGTGTCTGTGAAACTTGCCCTCAGCTGTTTAACTTGGCGTGGAGAAGAGCGGCTGTGTGGACCTCTCTCTCTGTCGCACATATGTTAGCACTGAGCACTCCCCTTGTAATGTGGAAATCTAGGCCATGCTGCTGGACTGTGCCAGGGAGACCTCAGGACAATGACGGCTTAGTCAGCATCGACTCACAGAACGCAGGATTCTCAACCTGTTTCTAATGGGCCCTGGCTTTGGGTTTTAAAGATAAACTACCCTAAAAGGGAGGAAATGTTTTTGCATGTGTCCCAAGGAAAGAACAACATTTGGGAAATCTGTTTTCAATTTTGGAAGGAACTTACTTTTAGTAATTTCTTTTACAGACTACAATTCTTGGTGGAATAAGGAAACCCGAAGAACGTTCACTTCACTTCGGGCTCGGTTACAGATCGGCAAAGGCCTTGTTCGCAATGAGCCGACTGTGGCCCCTTGCCAACCGCACCTTCGCTAAGGGGGTCAAGGGCAGACGGCAGGTTTGGAATGCAAGCCTGTGAGGCAGGCACATGAGGGAACCCAAATTAACAAGGAGCATGCAATCCGCAGGCCAGAGAAGGCGGCTGTTCCCCAAGGACGTGAGAGCACATGGCAGGTGCTTTTCTTGCTAAGAGTTTGTATGGAAACCCTTGCAGCAAGTCCAGTCTGGGTGCCAGGTCCTTTTGAACCACCCCCACACAGCCTAAGAGCTCCTCCTTGGATGTTAGACCCAGGCTTAAGGCTGACTCATGACAAATAAGGTCTGGCTCCTGCCTGATGCTGCCCACTCCTTTGCCCCCTTTTCTGAGCCTATAATGGTGTTTCTTACTCTAGCTCAGGAGCCCTTTCCTGCTCGGAGACCATGGCTTGGGGCACTGCTGTGTCTCGAGGGGCAATTGCAACTTATGTCCCCGAGTTCAGAACAGCAATCGGAGATGGAAGCCAAGAGAGAGAGGTATGTGTCTGGTTCAGCTCTCCTGAGATGAAAATGGAAGACAGTTTCCTGGGGTGTCCAGGAGGGTTCAGGCAGGGAGAAGATCAAAACGTTCCACTCTTAGGTGGGTATTGAAAGCCAAGATAAAGCGAACACAGGCTCCCTGGGAGAGTGGCAAAGCCACCTGCCCCCAGGTGGGACGAACCAGGGGCCTCCTCCCAGGAGAACGATGCTCCTGTCTCGCAGCTTAGTTTTACTAGGCTGCAAATGCTTTACACTAAAGTCTGTGAAGGAGGGCTAGAGTCCTGGGAGAGTGAGCAGAATGCACATAAGGCATGCACACCTAAATATTAATTTCAAAGGGACACTTGTGGGCCTTCTGTGGACAGACAATGAATTAGAACTGAGTTCTTTGACATTCCCTTTATGCCCGCCCCCACCCTCACCCTGCCTTTTTTATTTTATTTTTTATTTTTTTGTGCCTCTAAGCCAGGCCTGGTACCACCTCATTCTGGCACTGTCTTCAGATGCTAAAGCTACTTGTTTGTGCCTAAACAGTTGTCCTCCCATAGGCAGCTCATAAGCAAAGAAAGGAACAGGTGCATCATGGGATGCAGGAATTCTCCACAAAGCTTATCAGCTAAGATAATGCAATGCGGTAGGCTAAGGTGTTTACAGCCTGTTGGATCCTGTGGGATGCTCTGCCATGTGGATGTGGTGTCCTGGGAACTAACCTGGCTTGGCAAAGTAACGCTGATAATATGGCCAAGCCACTGGTGCTGGAGCATACAGTTGCTAGGAATGTATGCAAATAGGATCCAAGACGGGGTTGGGGGCAACTGAGGGCCACTCTCCCAGGAGAACCTGCTGGCTGAGGGTCTTATCGCTACAGATGGGTCAGCGTGGTCTCCCTCCAGGAAAGGCACCGCTAGTGGCCTGTTCAAGTATTCACTGGGGCTTGGTGACCTCAGGGCTAAAGGGAAAAGGCAGCAGGGCCCAAAGCCAACCTCATGGATTACTAGTCAAATGAATTTGCTCTTGAGCAGGGAAAAGAAAAAAAAAACAAACAAATCAAAGCCTTTCATGAAAACACAAAATATAGAAGTATATTTCAAACCAGCAACCAAAACAGATGTTCAAAGTATTGGCATCGCTATGGGCCCAGAAGCTTCCAAGAACATTGCTGTTAAGCAGGCCCATGCACACATGTGTCATGAGGCTGAGGTGGGCCCTGAGCCCAGGACTCCTGCAGAATGGCACTGGGGAGGAGCTGTAGGAGGTCTGGAAAGGGCCTGCTTTCCCAGGGGACATAGTTTTAAGAGCTGCAGGATGCACAGAAGGGGGGCGGGGGAATGGGCTATTCCAGGGCTTAGGCCATTCAACCAGCAGCTTGGGACCCCTTCGCATAAGAGTCCACTCTTAGGAATGTGCAAGGTAGGACAGCTGGTTCATCGCCTCCCTCGTGGGGCCAGCTTTTGACCAACAGAGCTAACCTCTAAAACTGTCAAGGTGGTGGTGTCATCTGTGCCCTGTTCTGCATCAAGGGTCGGGTAACGTGGCACTCACATGACATCAGTTCCTGTGTGGTGAGTTCTGCCTACCACACACCACACCATGCTGTGCTGGGTACATGTGTCCAACGAGAGGGCTGATCCAGAAATACAAAGTTCTTTCTCCTTGGGGAGCGTCTGGGGTCGAGGAGTTTGTTAACAGGGCTGGCCCAAATGTGCTACAGGGAGGGTGAGGTTGCTGTCCGTCCTCCTCCTAACACCTGGAGCATGTGTATGCGCGGGTAGGCTGCAGAGGCTCTGAGAAGGAGGAGAATTCCTGGTCCTTGCAGGATGCTCAGTTGTTCCAGCAGCCTATAAGCAATGCCTGGTCATTCCATGCCCAACCCTATACACCTAACGTGGTCCAACAACCCTGAAGGGAGGGGAGTCATTTGAGAATGAAGCCCTCAGTTTTTGTTTTTGTTGTTGTTTGGCTGGCTGGGGGTGGGGGTGGGGCGGAGATCTAGGTCTCCACATTCATTCAACTTTGCCACATGTATCCAGGGTTCTGCAATACAGGGGTGGGTTCCTCTCTCTGCCTCAGGGTGCCAAGGCTGCATGGACAAGCCACAGAAGCTTTAGGACAGGGGCGAACTGGCCTCTTGCTACTGAAAAGGACTCTGGGTGGCAAAAAGCTCCATAGCCCCAAGCATCCTTTTTCTAAATACATGCTGAGCATCGCCTGCGTGACCCCGAGAGCCTCAACACAGAGAGCCTCACTCTGCGTCAGTAACACCACAGACCACGAAAACAGAGAAACAGGACTCATCTGGAATTGTCCAAACTTTCCATCCAGAAAGAAACTGACCTAGGAAGAAACATGAGCTTGTTTCAAAAGCATACAACAAACAAGAACAGGGGCCCAGGTCACACAGACCCCTTCCCTTTAAAGACACTTCTTGTCCCTAAAGCTCATGTGCACCCATTCCATGCTTGACCCTGCAGGGGGACCCCAGCTGACCTGTCGCTTATGGAAGGTGGCATCTCACCTGTCACCTGCCCTTCTGAACTGCCCTGGGAAACACACTGGCTCACGCCAACACAGTTTCCACGTTCTGAGTGGCCTCACCAGAATAGCCATGAAAGACAGTTAACATTTATTCAGCTGCAATACCGATTAGGAGACATCACTACAAACAATAACACACAGTGAATCAGAAACAAGAGAAAATACCAAGAGCAAACAAGCCGTAAATACATTTTCAAAAACTGGGTTGAGTTTTCTGTTTTGTCGATTTCTTCTTGACTAGCACCATCTGGACACAAGAAAGTACGAACACAAATGTTTGGGTCATCGTAAAGATTTGCAAGGCACTTAATCCCTCATTCTGGGTCGTCTTGGTGGTGTTCTGCTTTCAATGGTAATCCCACGTCACCCTCCCCTTCCTCACAACCGTAAGGTAAGAGTTTCTTTGCTAACGGGTCTTTATGTACAGTTCTTCAAGGTTCCTCAAAGTGCTTCCTCAGTCCCATGGGGATTCCCATCACTCATTTCCTCTTCCACGTGTTGTCTGTACCTTTCCTCCCTACAGAAAACAAAGGAATCATCGCCTTTCGCTCCACGCTCACTCCAGACTTGCCACCAACCTTCATCCTCATTCCTAGTGTCTTGAGTGTTGCCAGCACAGAGGGCCTGGGAGGGCGGTGTCCTGCTGAAGTCCTAGGGGAGCGAGGGACTGATGGCTCCGAGCCCATCCGTCCTTATCGGCGCCTGGAGGTGATGTCAAAGCAAGTGATCATCATGAGATGGGCCTTGCAGAAGTTGACACGGCTCTCCAGGCGCTCTGTCACGCCCTCCAGTGCCTCCAGGTACTCCAGGGAATCCAGCTGCAGGACCTGTTCCAAATCGACTGAAAGAGAAAAGAGCTCTTGGAGCTGGAAGAGCTACCACAGGAAGGGCTAGCTCCCCCACCTCCTCTGGGCTAAGGTGGCCTCAGTTGTGCAACAGGAACATCCCCCTCCTGCCTGGTCCTCAGCATCTGCTGGGAAAGGAAGACCCATTGCGGCTTCTAGCTCCTTGACATTCAGAGACAGGTCTTAAGGAATAGGGAGGTGGTCTAGAATCTTCCCATGCCTACCTGAGCTGCCTCCAACACAGATTTGTGAGGTCCCCACTCCACCACTCTGTAAGCCAAGGCAACTGTGTTGTGACAGCAAGGGTCCCCCTTTGAAGAGTGATGTCGCCTGAGTGACAGGCATATCACCCACCTCCCTAGAGAAAGCAGGTTCCCATTCCTGGGCTATGTGCTGCTCCCCCACCCCCCCACCCCACACTGCTTGTTTTTGTTTGTTGGCTTGTTTTTGTTTCTTAGGCAGGGTCTTCTGTGTCCCAGCTGGCCTCTGACTCTCAGAGTAGCTGATATTGGCCTTAATACCCCAGTCTTTCTGTCTCTTCTTCCTGAAAGAGCTGAGGTGGTCAGCATGAACCATCACTTGAGCCAGTTTCACCAGTCTCAGTCACCAGTCACTGGGCGTATATATGATGTCTAAAACACATGTACTAATAGTTAAGATACCCCTTAAGCTCAAAAGACAAGTTGAGTCATGTGTGGCCATGGTGCCTTACATTGGGTTTAGGCCTATAATAGCACCAAAGATTCATACACGTGTGTTCCCTTCGTGAGGGGCATGTATCTGGGGTCCCTTTGCCCCATGATGGCTTAGCATAGTGATAGACAGCCTGGTCCCAGTTCTAGGGGTGCTACAAAAGGTCCATGTGGGGAATGCCACATGGACAGCAACTAACAGGGGTGTGGGTGGCCTAGCAGGATTCCCATCTGGACAGCGCTACCTCCTGGCATTGTTTTCTTAACGTCAACACAAGAGGAGGAAGTGGAGGGATCCCTTCCCCCTTCTCCTATTCATCTGGAGTTGCTGATGTGAATAACACAACACAAATGCGATGAATGTACAAAACCACACCCGGGACAGAAACACAAGGGTCTGTACTGGAGTGGAGTTCTTTTTAGCCATGGATCTAGTCAGGGAGGGTCCTTGTCCAAGGTTATATCACTAATGAGGACTGCAACTAGAAATAAACTCAGGGCCTCCGCATCTCATCCCAGCGTACTGAAATCAGGGCCTCATCCTACCATACGCACAGCAGGCGCCATCACAGGCCCCACTGTAAAGAGGTGGAAGGAGGTGGACCCCAGCACACCACCATTATGGCACCGCCTGCCTGCCGTCAGGGAGAGTGTGCTTGCAGCCTCCTTGATTTTTTTTCTTTCCCATTCCTGTTTTAAATTTATTTCTTTAATCTGTATTTCCCCTTTCATGAAACCCTCTATTCGTTGTTTTAATCAGCATCCAAAAAAAAAAAAAAAAAAAAAAAAAAAATTACTGACTCTTGACATGTACCAAGGCAGGAAGAGAGAGATCGCCCCCTCCAAGCATCTGAGGCCCATGTGTAGGGATGGGCTCATTCACATCCCAGGAAAAAAAAAAAAATTGAGTTTGGAAAATGAAGGTCATTTTCAAGCCCGCCTTGGGCATAAGCTGCTCCTGAACAATAAAAGTAGATAGTGAAAATGAGGGTGCTGCCTAAGGGATACCCCTGTGCTCAGGGAGGATCCAGGGATCCATGAAAGAAGCAGGTGAGAGCAGGAGGAGAAAGAGGTATCAAACTGTTTATGTCTCAGGCAGAGTTTAGCTTATGTCTTCATTCCTGGGCTGGTCTCATTCCACCTGGGATGAGGACACTTTTGGTGGGAGAGTTTGTGTCTTTGTCCAAATTTCCACCCAAGGAACTAACCACATTACACAAGCAGGCATTGAGGAAGCATCTGCCTAACAGGGTATCTAGTTGCCTGAACGCTGGGATAACTGCATCTGTTATCAAGGAGCCAAACTCCTCCTCTGGGACGTGCAGCATACGCACTCACTCTAGCCTAGAACCCGCCCCTGTGGGATAGACAGGACCACTCTCCTCTTTTACAGTTAAGGGAACCAAGACCCAGAAAGTTGAACACCTCACCCAAAGCCACAGAGCCAGCATGTAGCAAAAGCCAGTATTGAAATCAGGTCTGTGGGACCTTGAGCAGAGCCATAGATGCAACTTCAAAAATAGGAGGATTCTCTGCCCTCTGAGCTACCAAGAAAGGCAGTGCGAAGGCAGGTTATTACTCTTGGTAGGCACAGTCAGGAGCTGGTACCTGGGCCTTCCCTCCGGGTATCACTTCCATTCTGTTCTTTTTGTTGTTTAGTTTTTTTTTTTTTTTTTTTTTAAATGTTTTGCTTTGTTTTTTCAAGACAGGGTTTCTCTGTGTAGCCTTGGCTGTCCTGGGCTTACCTTGTAGACCAGGCTGGCCTCGAACTCACAGAGATCCGTCTGCCTCTGCCTCCCGAGTGCACCCTCTTCTTAATCCAGCTCTTTGGGACACAAATCTAAGCCTCTAAGCTCCACCTGTGAGACTCCTCCACAGCAGGGAGCACCAGGGCTGGTGACAATGCAGGAGGAGACTGTCACAAGAGGTATGCAGGTAGCTGAGGGTGGAGTTCGGGGAAAGAGCCGGGCACGGGGGAGAGTGTTGGGAATGCTGCTGATGCGGGATCAGCCCCACATCAGTGTACCAGCTGGAGCAGAGCTAAGTCTTACCCTGCAGTGTATGGAATGGTTAGGAACAATTAAATTAGGGACAATCAAATCTCTCTCTCAAAAAGACCAGCACCATTGTGAATAGCTATCAGGTGGTCGCTGTCATCTGGATTCTTGATTTAATGGAGATGACTATGGAGCTGGTCTTTGGACTTCTGGGGTCCCCAGGAGCAATTTGTGGGTGGCACATTCTAGTCTATTAAGTTCTGGTCCATTTTTGGCTACATCAACCTTGTGAGTCTGTGCTTTATGAGCCTTCCTGTCAGTGATCTTCTGCCAAGTGCAGGAGAAATCAACTTCACTTCCTGGTGCTCTGAACTGAGACCCTCAAGACAAAACATCTTGCACAGGAACTCTCACTACCCCTCTGTCGTCCTGGCCTGATAGTCTTGCTGCTCTGTAAGACATCTCCATCCCGCAGGCCCCACGCCTCAAATGTGGACAGTCTGTGTGGCTGTCGTCCTGGGTGAGGCTCCTAGACTGTGTTAACTGGAGACCTCAGTGACAGCAAGGATGGACATGTGCCAATGGCTCTTACATTCACGAAGCCACTTGTTGGGGTCCAGCATCAGGTGCTGCTTGGTTGCTTCCAGCTCCTTCATCAGCCACTCGTACTTGGCTCGGACCTCGGCAATTCTCTGCTGCCGATGCTCCAGGATTTTCAGCTTGGCGTTGAAGCACATGACCTCCTGTGCACAGAGGAAGAGATGGGCCATAGAGAGGAGGAAGAGTGGGGGGGGGGGAGCCTTCTGCTCTGACTCACCCCTGCAGCCTCCTCCAGAGAGAAAGCCTGTGAGAGGGGCTGAGACAGGAGCCCAACTTCCCAGAAACATGGTAGGGATCCTGGTTACCTCAACAGACACCCAACTCCAGGGAGACTACTGCAGGTTGTCCTAACCTAGAAGGGTCATGGCTGCCCCCAAAATGTTGCTCTGCACTAGTGTGCAAAACGTCAGAACAAGGAGCCAGTAAAGAAAAGCCCTCAGCCTATCAGGCTCCAACTCACTAGCTTTTAATGTGTTCCAGAAAAGGAGCCTGCAGTACCTACCAAAGTCTACGGCTGAGACCAGAGCCCTGTCACCACCCACTGCCCACACCAGAAACCTGGCAAGGCCCTCATGAACTCCTATTCCTTAGGGCAGGATCTGTGGGAAACTGCGACCAACCCTTGGGGAGGAAGCAGTCTCACCTTGCTGGTGCACCCTCGTCGTCGCTGCAGGCGCTCCACGTCATCAATTTCATAGACTTTAATCTCAAATGGTTCCCCAAGGCCCCTCTGGGTGCTCCTCAGGGGGCCGTCCACCCAGCGGACCCCTGTGCTGCTGGCAGTTTTTCTCACAGGTGAGGGAGTATCAAGGGACAATGCTGGAATGAGCCTCCGTCTCTGGGAACCTAAGGCAAGGAGGAACCAGAGCAATACTGGTAAATTTGAACATAAGGGATAGCGCAGGGTCCCAATGAACACCTCTCATTAGCTGCAGTCATAATGGACAGCATCCCCCATCAGCTTTGGAGTCGTGTTTGGAACCCTCCAGTTTCCTGCCACCCCCTTGGCCTCTTCACCCATCATTTGCTTCATCCGGACAGCGCCACCCTCCAAGCGCCCCTAGCAGCGAAGAGCATGCAGACAAGGGCATCAGTCAGGCTGCCACCACAACCCCAGCTGGACTGGGTGTTCCAATGACGTTAGAGGTGTCCTTGCTAGGGATACAAGGTCCAGGTGTTTGGCGGTGTACATGGAGGACCACTGTAAATGCTGAATGCTATAAACTATCCAAGAAGCCATCTATGCTGTGAGGAAGACTGCAAGCTGCACCCCTCTATCTGTTATCCCCCTCTGTTTGTGTTGGGGTGGGGTTGGGGGGAGGAGCCTAGGAAGGGAGCCTCTGGCCTCATACATGGCAGTAGCATGGCAGGAAAGTGCTCCGCCATTATTTATGTAGCTTTTCTGTATAGACAAGCCTAACCCTGCCTCATGTACGCAAAGCATCTCATTTCATTCCCATAGGAAATGAGACAGGAATGAAGATGATAGGTGGTTTTCCTGAGGTCTCAGCATTCTCTCTCTCTCTCTCTCTCTCTCTCTCTCTGTGTGTGTGTGTGTGTGTGTGTGTGTGTGTGTGTGTGTGTGTGTGTGTGTGTGTGTTAGGGGGTAGGGTTCATGCATGGGTGTAGATGCACATGTGGACAGGTGTGTGGTGGCCAGAGGTCATTCATTCTTCAGGTATCATCCACCTTGGTTTGTGAGACAGGCTCTCTCATTGTCATGGAGCTTGCTGAATAGACTAAAGCTGGCCAACAAACCCCAGTGATCCACTTGTCTCTGCAGCCCAGCTCTGACATGATAAGCCCCGACTCTCTCTCTCTCTCTCTCTCTGTCTCTGTCTCTGTCTCTCTCTCTCTCCCTCTCTCTCTCTCCTTCCTTCCTTTTTTCCCTTAACGTGGGTTCTGGGAATTGAACTCAGGTTCTCATATTTATGTGGCACACACTTAACTAACTAAGCCACCTCTTTAGTCCCAGTAATCCTTACACACACACACACACACACACACACACACACACGCACACACACACACACACATACAGACACATAATATATATGTGTCTTTATACACATATATATTTTCCTATGTTTTAAGATTAAGAAAAACTAAATAACAAATGATTTTCCCAATGGTATTGTTAAGTGTCTGCTGAAGACCATATACAAATAGCCATGAATTGGTTGCTGACTTGCAGCACTTTCAGGGGTTGACAGAGCTACGTTTAGAAGGTTGGTCCTAGTGGCAGGAAGTTAGGTCACTGGGGGAAGTACAAACTCTAAATGTCCAACAAATATAGGACAATGCTTAGCTCATCAGACACCAGAGAAATGTTTACCAAGATTACGTGGGTGGTATTACCTTACCCTAGCCGGTATGATTTCTGGAGGGTGGTGGTGAGGTAGCTCAGAGGGTAAAGCTGCTATCTGTGCAAGCTTGGGACATAAGTTCAATTCCCAGAGAGAATCAACTCCACCAAGTTATTCTCTGGCCTCCACATGCACACATGCACACAACCAATAATAAACGACTTAAATTCTATTAGGTTAAATTTATTAGATTATTACTAGAAAAAAATTGTGGCAAGGATATAAATTAAAAGGGGCCTTCACATATTGTTTATATGGAGAACAAACAGTAAGAAACGGTCTAAAAGCTAAAGGTGGAGCTGCCATCCCACTCATAGGAATGTGCCCACAGGGAATGGAATATGCTATAAGGAGACACATGTCCATATTTATTGGAACACTATTTGTAGCAGCTAAGACATGGGACCAAAACCAGGTCCTCCACAAGAGTGATGCATGCGTTTAACCACTGAGCCATCTCTGCAGCCCAGAGACTGTTCTTGTCAGCAACACTGACTAAGAAAAGGATAAATCACAGTCTCTGACCTCAGAGACAAGGGACCAGGATTCTTTTTTTTTTTTTTTTTGAGGTTTATTTATTATTATGTATAGTGTTCTTCCTGCATGCACACCTGCAGGCCAGAAGAGGGCATCAGATCACATTATAGACATTTGTGAGCCACCATGTGTTTGTTGGGAATTGAACTCAGGACCTTTGGAAGAGCGGCGCTCTTAACCACTGAGCCATCTCTTCAGCCCCCAGGATTCTTCAACATGGACAAGGAGGTCTCCTCACTGACTAACTGTTTCTGTGCTAGGGAGCTGGGGATGTGGATGCTACCCTGTCACCTCCCTCTCAGATCACACAGAGAAACATTTGGCACAGAGTGACAGTACGCACTGTATACAAACACCCTCTGTACACTGAGGCCTCTGTATTTTGCCCAGCCTTCATCTTTACTGTGTGTAGTCATGTACATGTGCTTATGTGACACGCTCAATGAAGAGTCCTTTCTATTCTCCCCTCCAGGCTCCTACACACACACACACACACACACACACACACACACACACACACTTACTTCAATAAAGTGCAGGCAGTGATCTATGAGACACGGGGGCAAAGCAAATGTCTGTCTCTTAGGGTCCAGCACCTTTATATGAGACTAGATTAGACAGTGGGTTTTGTTGTTTTTGTTGTTACTGAGGGAAGTACAAGCCAGGTGACTCCGGCAAGCTGTTCCATGACTCTGTGCCTCAGATCCAGTCTCTGTGAAATGGGAGCCCTGAAGCTGAGCAGGGTTGAGCATCAGAAAGGTGACAAGCATAGCTCTGACTGGCCTAGAGTGAAGGAGATGTGTCCAAAGAGACCTAAGGTGAAGATGTGCCTATAGGCAGTTCTTGCAGGTGGTAGACGCCCCTAATGCCACCCCCTCACCTGTCTCCATTTGACCCAGCTTTGGTAAAGCTCCTGCATTCATTATTTTCCCTGGCAGAAGCAACTTAAGGAGGAATTAGTTTTGGCTTCTGGCTCGCCATCATGGTGGGAAGCCACAGGGGTGGGGTGGCTTCTGTCTGTGGTGGCAGGAATGTGAGGCAGCTGATTCATCTCGATGACCAAGAAACAGGGGGTGCTCTGGCAGAAATGGTCACTTCTACTGTTACATATATATTCCATAGGAATGAGAGAGCTGCCAGCTGGGGACCAAGTCTTTACGTGCATAAGCCAGTGGGAGGTACATTTCACATTTAAATGATAACTTGCATGGTCAGACCATAGCAAGTGGTCAGATGGCAGGAAATATCCCTTTAAAGGGGAAGTCAGTAGTAGAATGTGTGGGAGAAGGTGTCTCTCGGTGTCTGAACAGAGCTAGGTGCCCATCAGACAGCCTTGTCAGGATGATTCTGTTTGCAGAGGAATAGAGGCCGAGCTGGGTGGATGGATGTATTAGTTACCTACTGCTGTGTAACAAATGAACCCAACCCCAGCAGCTGAAACACCCATCATTTAATTTGCATATTTCTGTGAATCCAGCACATGGAGCATCAGTGGCCTGAACGACATTTCAGAGGCACAGGCCATGCTTGCCACCACTCACAAGGGCACTAACAGCAAGACCTTGATGTGCCATGCCATTGAGGGAGAAGCCTGTGCCCAGGGTCTGGGTTGGTCCACACCTATTTACAATTTCTGGGATTTCCCTCATGGTTTACCATCTCTATCTCAGAAGTGTTATTTCTAGCTTTTCCCTCAATTTCTTCCCTAACTACTTCCTTCTAGGGTAGTGTCAGCAACAGAAAGCCATGGGCAGTTGGAAACCCCAGCTAAGTAGAAGTCTTTCAGGGCCCCACTGCATGCTGCCACGCTGCCTCTTCATCAGTTAGCACACGATTAAGACATGTACACATTCAGTGTGTAAAAGCAACACGGGTTGATAGCTGTCCACCTAAGTTTGTGTCACCAATGGGCCAGGTTTAGTTTAAGAAAGTCATCCTTTGTACTTACTTTCTTTGTGTGTGTGTGTGTGTGTGTGTGTGTGTGTGTGTGTGTATGTATGTGTGTGTGTGTGTAAGTATGGGTTTGTGTACATGTTTGTGCAGACACAAGGAGACAGAGATCAACCTTCCATGTTACTACTCATCAGGTACCACCCTCCCTGTGTTTTTTGAGGCAGGATCTCTCACTAGCCTGGAATTCACCGAGTAGGCTGGGCTGACCGGCCAGCAAGCTCCCAGTATCTACCCTTCACTCTGCTAGCACTGAGATTACAGGCACATATCCATTTTGTGTTGTTTCAAAAGCTGGATTCTTGGGATGCTACTCGGGCCCACACACTTGAAAAGCAAGCACTTTACTGAGTTGTGCCCTAACCCCTGAGCCCCAGGACTCTCATGAAACTTTCACCAGACCTACTCTCACTAAATGCTGCAGCACTGAGGTGCCAAAAGCTGCAGAGAGGAGTGCCTGGACCATCAGCAATGGTCTTACTGGGTCATCTGCTGTCCTGATGCCCAGCTAAGGAGTCTGACATTGGGAAGGGGCCTTGCTGAGTCAGAAGATGCTATACAGTGGGTGCTAGTGTCAGGGACTGTGGCCATTCTGGGTGTTGAAGTCTCATTTCCCTCTCTGGGGAGTACACTTCTGTCCCTCCCCAAATTCTTGTTGCAGCAACTCACAAGTACACCTCCCTTCCTCCCTTCCTCCCTTCCTCCTCCTCTTCCCTCCCTCCCCCTCCCCCTCTCTCTTGTCAGCTTGAAATAACCAACTGAGAGTCTTCCCTGATCCAATTGGCCTGTAGCCATGTCTCTGAGGCATTGTTTTGATTGTTGACCAATGTAGGACGGCCCAGCCCACTGTGGGCAGCACCATTCCCTGGGCAGGCAGTCCTGGGTTACGTAAGAAAGCTATCTGAGCATGAGTCACTAAGCAGCTTTCCTCCATGGATCCTGACTCCAGGCTCCTGCTTGGAATTCTTGCCTGACTTTCCTCAAACAAGGGCTGTGACATGGACATGCAAGGGGAAGCTGAAATAAACCCTTCCCTCCCCCACTTGCTTTTTGGTCATGATGTTTATCACAGCAACAGAAAGCAAACTAGAACAGTCCTAGCTTTGGGTACAGATCCTAGGACTGTAGTGAATGGACAGGATGAAGTATAAACACAGGCACATAAGAAATGGTGACACAAGTCAGTGTCACAGTCCTGCTCATCTCCATGAAGCCAGAGCGAAGGCCTCCTGCATGACTGAGGGTTGTGACTGTAGAGTCTGCCATAATGGTCTGACTGATCCTCTAGATCAGTGGTTCTCAACCTGTGGGTCATGACTCCTGTGGGATAAACTGATGTTTCCACAGGGGTCATCTAAGACCATCGGAAAAGACAGACATTTACATTACAGTTCATAACAGTAGCAGAGTTATAGTTATGAAGTCGCAACAAAAATAATTTTATGGTTTGGGGGGAGTCACCACAATACAAGGAACTGTATTAGAGGGTTGTAGCATTAGGAAGGTTGAGAAATACTGCTGTGGATGGAGAGGCAGAACCTTGCCAGGGCTCACCTGGTTCCCTCCTGGCCCAGTCTGGCCCACTTTATTGCTCTGTAACTCTTACTCTGTACTTGAGGCCCTAGCATCACATGTTCTGGCATCTCTAGGGACCTACTCCAAAAAGCTTCCTGTGTCTCAGGGAGCGAGCCACTTTTCTTTCTTCTCTTGATCATATATTCAAGAAGGTTCCCTGACCTTGGTCCTTCCCTTCTATGGTTAGGTTCTTTTACCTTGGTTCTTCTCTTTGCTGACTAGGTTCTATCACCCTTTTTCATCTGTGTCTAGGTTGAGTCTCTTAGAAGGATTCTGGCAACCTTCAGCTCCCTTCCCTCAGTGACAAGAAACAGCCACTGTGTTTCTTGATCTCATTAACTCAAAATCAGGCCACACACCTGGGAACCAGATGAGCAGCAAGGCCAATCTAGGATGCTTCCAGTTCAGTGAAGGTCCTTAGTCACAGATACCTGTGCAGTGCTGGGAAATAGACCTGCTCTCCCCTGGGGCTCAGTTCATTTATTCAACATTAAGAGCTGGGAAGATATATGTTTGATACAAAAACAAAAACAAAACCCAACTAACCAAGCAACAGACAAACAAAACCCGGCAGACTAGACTACACTCAATATTTAAAACACTATCACCAATAGGACAATAAATACTAAAGATCTACACGAGCCGCATATTAGGGTCACACTACCAGCCAATCAAGGAATCAATCAATCATACCCAACAGTGCCCTGCACCTTTCAGTGTTGGATACCAAGCAAGCCTTGCAGAAGCTCATGGCTAGGCTGGCCCAGGTATCGGTGTAGCTTAGAACCGATGTGCTTCCCCGGCCCCTGCGCCCCCTCCCTGCACCTCCTCCCCGCCTGGTGGCTTCTCTTCAGGCAGCCCCTTCCTTTGCCCTAAGTTTTCCAGTTGCTAGTGGCAGCAGGCCAGGCCCCCTGCAGAGGGAATGAACTACCTTCAAAGCGAGGTCCCTGACAATTCTCGGAGTTCCCCATCAAGCCAAGAGAAGGCAAGCAAGAGAGAGAAGGCTCATGGGTAACCTATGGTGGTTAGAGCACAGTGCAAGGGATCAGAGAATGAGGTAAAAAGGACCCAAAGGAATGAAGTGTGGTCCAGAGGGAGGTGGCTGGGGTAAGGGTGGGGGCTTGGCTAGCACAGTGACGATTTACATCCTGTTAGCGACTTAGCTGCCTACTGGCTGGACGGACCCTATTCCCCATCCGGCCAGGTTATCTTCACTCTAATTCAGAGCTCTAGGCTACACAATTCTGTATTGCCAACCACAGAGGGCTGGCTAGGGACTGTGAAGAATCAATGAAAATCTACTCGGAGAAGTTCCTCTAGAGAGTCTACAATGACTCCATCGCTGACTACAGTTCTACAGAGCTATATATAGGATGTTTCTGGGTGTTCTTATTACGTTTCCCACACGCTCAAGAAATAACAGCACCTGGGTTTGCATTTTCTAGGCTCTCACTATGCTCACTAAGAATGCTCCCTTTGAATGAGCCCCATTATATTGCAGATGGGTCATGCTCTTGTTGATCCAAACCTGGGCTCCCATGGTTTATTTTCTCAGCCTCCCGAGCCCTCCACTCGGCCTGCCAGGGTAAGCAGCAGCATCCTTCAAGACCAGGCCTTTCCCCGCAGCCATCCTCAGTTGCTTTGATTTGCAGGATCTTGCCTGTGGCCAAAAGCTCCCTTCTGCTGGTCTGCGTTCCAGGCTTAGCACAAGGCAGTATGTCTCTGTTCATGGTCCTCCTTTAGGTAATGACCGCTCTCTCTGGATACTTCACGTTTCTCGTGGTTGTCTTAAACTCTGATGCTGACTCTCTTCCCATAGCACCAGCTCTGGGAGTACGGAGGATACTCCCAGTGTCCAACAACTGCTGCTGTTTTATCAGGGTTTTACAGGCGTGGCAGTCTGCAGAGTGACTCTGTTGGGAAGTGGTGGGGCTTTTGGGAGGTGGGATACAGCTGGAGGCCTTGGGTTGCCCGGGACATGACTTTGAATGGAATTGTAGGAATCTAGCCTCTTTCTCTCATTTCGCTCCCAATCATCATTGGTCCGGTACACACGCCCTGCTGGGATGTGCTACCTCACCCCTGGCCCCAAAGCAACAAGGTCAACTGACCATGACTGAACCCAGGAGCTAAATTAAAATAAGCCCTCCTCTTTGTTAAGTCGACCGCTGCAGGCGTTATTTCACAGTAGCAGAAAACTGACTAATGCCACATCCAAAAAATGGAGTTCATTAACAAAGGGTTTTCTTATGGAAAGAATATCATACTATTATTTTTAGTTTCATAATAATAATGCGCCCAGCAGAAAGACTGTTATCTATCAAGCTCTTTAAATAAGAAAATTGAGACCCAGAAAGGCTAATTAAAAGTCAAATAGCTTATGACCCTAAGCTTTATCTTTTCACTATACCAAGCTCCTGTGCTGTTGACTGTGCTGCTCACCAGTGTATATCTATAGGAAGGGGCTTGAATGGTGGTGACACACAGCAGTGTTTGATGACGTCTCCTGTTACATACACATCCCACAGGAAGCAGAGGGCTCATGGGTATTTCCCAGCAATTATAATCCCCCCCTTTTTTTCAGTAAGAAAACAACTAAATCATCACAATTCTCCAAATGCAAAATGATCACATTTAGAATGTAATTCTAAATCCTAGACATCTCCCAGGACTGGAAGACTGGCCATCTAGTTAGGAATGTCTTTTGAGGGGGTCTTATGGATTCTCTTAAAAAGCTGTTTGTGATTTATGCTGATCATGCCTGACAGCCAGCATTTCTCTTAATAACGACCCTAAATAAGGCAGACAAGGTCACCTAACCTGAAATGAGCGAGCCTTCCCTGCGGTATCCATCACAGAGCCCACGATCTACGGTGGTTGCACACAGAGGTCTGGCGTTCGGGACGCTCCATATTAAATCCCATTTCTAGCACCTTCCCTGGCATTTTTATGTCGCGCCATTTTCCTTCAATGGCCTTCTAAGAGGAGTCCCTCAAAGGGCAGCAGTTAGGACGGGAGTTAGCCCTGAGCAAGGACGTGTGTGGAGCCCGCTGTCTTTCTCTGAGCTGAGAGTGTTCTACACACTGCTTTCTTTTCTCATTCACTCATTTGCTTCCCTGCTTCATTCTAGTATCACAGCCAAACCAATATATTAAGGAGCCTCGACAGTGTTTAAGTTTCATATAGGGGACAGATAATGTAGCTGGGTGGCAATGCGCTAAATCATAAGACAGAAACACTCCACCAGGAAAGCGCAGGTGAACTCAGAGTCCACACTACAACTGTTCTCCAGGCTTTGAAGAGCAACATGGAGTAAGCAGTAATAACAATGCCTGTCAATCAAGTGCTAGGAAGGCCAGCATACTTATTTTCCATGAAGACTGGTGTACATAAAGTATTTTGTTATTTTCAGTAACTAATACCAGTACATTTCAGGGCCCCCCCCCAACCCCCAAGCCTTGGGAATAGGCAACAGAAGCTGCCTTGTTGCACTGAGCAGCTTGCCACTTTTACCTCGTCTTACATGGGGGTCCTCTGCAAAGCCTGTTCTGAGACAGGGATGAAATAAAAGTTCTATCTGAGCATAGCGGACTCGGAAACACACAGCTAGGAAGCGCAGATGCCACTGTGGCAGTGGCCATGATGGTGCCTGAGCCTGCCCAGAATGGAGTGTCCTCTCTCAAGCCTTGTGCTATGATCTGCCGTGGACTGGACAGATGGATGGGCCACTCTGTACCATGGCAAATGGGGATGGGAAGCCACAAACTTAGGCTAGACCCTGGAGATTGAATTCTTTGATCCAAGGAAGACGGATGCCTTATGATGGGTGTTGGCCTCGGCCCTTATGTGCGCTGATCCATTGCAGCTTGGGGGTCACAGCTGGCAGGAAACACGCAGAAGCAACCCCATGGCAGATGGTGAAAGCCTGTGAACAGTTCCTGCAGCAGCCGCTACAAAGAGAAGGACCCTCTTCTACATGTCACCCCCATCTCTTAATCCTCACTAGGATGATGACACTGACATGCAGGGCAAACGATTCAGAAAGCTCTCGATTGCAGAGCCTTGCAGTGCGTGTAGGACAGTGGACAGGCAGGACAGGTCTCAAGGACATTCTACTCTGCTGCCCTCACTCAACAGAGGTTGAGAAATGTACAGAGGACAACTGATTTTATTTCATTAAGGAAAAAAAATAAAAAGTTCTTACCCTTAGGATACAGAGGCGATTTCTTTAGTATATAGTAAAGAATGGAGTTTCAGGCAAAATTATCAGGGCGTCTAAATTATTCTTGGAACCTTTGCCTCTGTCTCTGCCCATTTCCCTCCTTCTGCCCTTTGAGCTCACCTACTGAAAGGTACCTGGGCCACTGGCTCTGACCTTGGTCGTCTTTTTGCCCAACATAACTTACTGTCACATGTCCACCTGAACTTCAAGGAACACATCAATAACTCAGGCTTGAGGACTTGGGCATGTGTGCCTGCTGGTAGCTCACTTCTGCGGATGGCAGAGAGTGCCCCTACAAGTGGGTAGGCAGCATGGAACATGGGCATACATTGCCTAACACTTGGGGGAGAGGCACTGTAGGACGCATGGCTAATACATGTCTATGACCGTCACCAGTGTGTTTGTGGTAGGGATGGATGAAGGCTCTCCCGTCGTCCAGCTTTCAATGAGATGAAGTGCCTCATGTCCCTGGGGGAGGGTCTTGGAGGCCACCAGCCTCTATCTGTAGCTACTAGGTCAGAGGGTAGGGTGTCTAGCTGATCCCTCAGAAGGCTCTGGGCAGTAGCAGTCTCAGCCTTTGAATATAAACGATGCACATGTGAAAGCAGAGATAAGAGACAGTAGAGGAAGCAAGCACCTGCTGGCTGCCTGAAAATCCCACCCCTAGCATCCCCAGCACCCAGACCTTTAGAATAGACTCTGAGGCTTTTATCCTCAGCCAAGGTGGCAGGTGGCAGGACACTGAAGAAAGGGAACACATGACTCCAGCGGACCGACCCCATGGCTGGTCGAGAACAGATGGGGTGCCCTCTGTTCTCCCAGCCCATGCCCGGTACCCACCTGAATTAGACCGTTTCTTTGGGGTCTTGAGGCTCCTGCACCTCCCTCCCACGGAGCTGCTGTTCTCGCTCATGGAGTCCTGGGCGGAAGATGCGCTGCCTGTGGCCTCGCTGTCCCTCATCATGCTCTCATAGCCACTGCTGCCGCCGCTGTGGTAGAACAGAGCGGTCTTCCCCATGGCAGGTGGCAGCTCCCCACTCAGGACGCTGCTGTTGTCACTCCCGTGTCCGCTGCTGCAGCGGTGCGGCTTCCGCGGGGGGGTGATCTTGCTGTAGGGGGAGGGAAGCAGGTGGGCGGCAGCGGGCTTGTCCTCTGTGGGAGCCCCACTGCGCTCCTCCGCCTCTGCCCGCAGCTGTGCACCCCTTGGGCCCGCACTGCCTTGCAGCAGCTCTGAAATGCGACCATTGACTGCTCTCAGGGGCAGTTTGGAAGCCAAGCCAGAGCCCCGGTTCCTGCTGAGCGACTGGGTGGACCAGGACATGTGCTTTCCGCTGGGCGGCAGGTTGGAGCTCTGGCCCACAGACTGTGGTAGGGACTTGGTGGAGAAGCTGAGGGTTTTGGTGGTCGAGGTGGACAGGCTGCGGGATTTAGGACTGGCCAGCAGGAGCTTGCTCACCGCCGAGATCTTAGACTGGCTGGCCTTAGGAGAGGCCCCTGCAGACTGGGTGATGCCACAGCTGTTTGGGGAGGCCCCTGTGCTGCGACCCAGGCTCCTGCCAGTGCGGGGCATGGTACTATCTTTGCCTGCGGCGTGCATGCGGGAGCTCACTGACGACAGGCTTTCCGCTCTCTCCAGCGACAAGCATTCATAGTGGCTGACTGTGGTCCTGCCAAGAGAGTTGGTTCTGCTGGCCAGCTGCTCCAGCTTGGCGCTGAAG
Organism: Acomys russatus; assembly: GCF_903995435.1. NCBI lineage: Eukaryota > Metazoa > Chordata > Mammalia > Rodentia > Muridae > Acomys > Acomys russatus. The sequence goes on along the minus strand of NC_067142.1, from coordinate 73,482,456 downwards.
AGCTTACTGCTGCTACTGGCATCCTTAGTCTTGCTGTTGGATTCATCCGGGAAGCAAGCGGAGAAGGTAGCTGGCTGGTTCAGGGGGCTACTGCTGCTGCTGCCGCTACCGCTGCCACTGTGTTGAGGGCTGGCCCTGTTTTTCTGGTCCAAGCTAGACTTGCGCACGGGAGGCAAAGGCGGTGTCCCTTTGGGCCGAGCCAGGACACAGTGCTTGGGGGACGCTACTTTCCTCTCCAGGGTTGTCTTTGAGGACTGGGTGCCTGGAGCTCCGCCAAAGCCATTGCTCTCTGCCAGGCAGTGGTAGAAGCTGTCCAGCTCTTCGTGCCTGTCGGCTTTCTGAAATGCCCTTGGGAGGCTGCTTGACTTTAGATTTCTGTTGGAGTGCATGGGACTTTGGGCCACCAAGCCAGGCAGGACCATCTCACAGCCATCCACCACCCTCCTAATGCTGTCAGTCACCTGAAAGGCAGCTGCATCTGGGCTGCTGCTGCTGCTCAGCCTGTTGTTGACTGAGTTGGACCTGCCATCCAGTTCCTGCTCTGACTTACCTTCCATCTTCAGGGAGCTTGAGACAGGCTCACACTTAACCCCTTCCTCGCCAGAGTAGGCGGTCTCCTTTTTCACCTCCTCTTCTCGCTTAAGCCAGGGATCCTCAAATTTCATCTCTCTCCTTGCGTTGGCTTCTTTGCTTTCCTGGGACTGGGATGCTTTAGGGGCTGCCTTTGGGGTGGCAGTGGAGGACTCAGGCTCTTGTACGTTTCGGGGGCTCATGGCAATGCAGGGGTACACTGTGATGTTGGTTTTCATGGGGATGTACCCTTCGCAGCTGCTCAGACCGGCGGTATTGGAGATGGTGACCGTGGTCTTGCCCAGTGTGGAGATCTTGCAGCCTTTGAGGGGAGTGGCTTTGTTGACAGACTCTGCCCCCATCTCAGATAAGATGAGCAGGTTGTCGGTGGTTCCCACCTCAGGCTTCTCTCTGCATACCACAGCGGTGTTCTGGATGCTGTTGACGAACTCCGAGGCCGGGGGCTCTGCCATGGCTTCCCCATGCCCAAAGCATGTCTGGGCGATGAAGCTGTGGCATGATTGTTCACCGTCACTGCCCGCGCTCATCTCACTCAGCCAGGAGCTGATGGAGGAACGGCGGCTGCCTGTATCCCGAGCTTTCTCATCCAGGCCCAGCTTAGGGAGAGGCAGGAACTGTGTGATGCTCACCTCAGAGACGGGCGCCACGCTGGAGTAACATTCCAGGTCCTCACTGATGCTGCTGATGATACTGACGGGCCTGGATCCTGAGGCCAGAGCCTGCACGGAGCAGTCGCTGTTGAAGCTGATGATGCTGGTGGGGCGGCCACTGTCCAGCACCCCGCTGATGGTCAGCTCCTCTACCAGGGTGAATACCAGCTCATCCTCCCCATTCAGCTCCAGTGGCTGTTGCACAGTCACCATTGTGGTGCTCAGAATCTCCTTCTTTGAGTCTGCAGAAGGGCCTTCCTGGTGTTCGCCTTCAACCAGGCTTCCAGAAAACCCTTCGCTCTCAGCAGACATGGATTTCTTCACGACCTGGGGACTCATTCCAGCTGGGGGTGTACGCACATCAGGCTGAAGTAAGGACTCACTGGAGACCATGCCGGAGTCCTTGCTCAGGGAAGGTGGGGGCGCGGAGGAGGGCAAGACGCCCTTCTGGGTGTAGACTTTGCACCTCTGAGAGGGAGAGCTGGGGGGCTTGTACTCTGAGGTCTTGGACAAGCTGGCGATGCCTAGGCGCGGGGAGCCCATGGGTCTGGGCTTGCCCTCCACAAAGCCACAGGAGTTCAGACTCTCCCGGCTGCTCTGGAGACTGGGGCTCTGTGTGAGCTGGGAGGGACTGTGCTGGCTACTGCTGCCGGGGATGCTCCTCGGTGAGGCTGGACTGGGGCTGCTGCTTTGTGTCCCAGTAGGCGCAGGGGACCGATTCTGCTGCACCTTGGAGGCCAGAAGCTCTGTGCCATCCCTCTCGGTCAACTGGGCATTGTCTGAGCCATTATCTTCTTTGTCGGATTCAGACAATGTGTCTGGCCCTGCCGCTTGGCTTAAAGAAATGCGTCTGCCAGCCTGTTCTGGCCCGAACTGCATGGGCAGCTCTTCGAAAGGAAATGTATTGGGCTCTTCACTGCCGTCGATGCAGTCTAGTCTTTCCTGCAGCTCAGCAAACGTGTTGCACTTCAGACAGTCCCTTTCCGACTTGCTGGCTGCAGCCTCAGCTGCCTCCACCGGCCGGCTGTCAGCCCTGGTCTTCTGGAGGGCTGGCACGATGGGCACAAAGTCTGGGGGCCCCTCGTTGTCAGTAAGCTCTTTGTCGGACAGGGCTGTGCCATTGGGCCCGATGTAGATGACAGTATCGCAGGACTGCTCGCTGCTGGAGGAGTAGTCGGGATCACTGGACAGTGGGGCGAGGGGGAATTCAGGGTCCACTGGAGCCCGGGCATGGAAGGGTCTCAGCTGGGTGGGCCTGCGCATCCTACCCTCCTCACAGGAGCTTTCTCCCCCAGAGGAGCTCGATGTGTACTGCAATGTGGGCGAGAGAATCATCAGTGGGGAGCTCTTCTGAGACAGCCCGCCCTCCTAGGAAGCCTGTGTCAAACATATGGCAGTTAACAGCTGCTGACTGACCCTTGGCTCTTGAGGAGCAGCCCGTGGAAGGACCAGTACTCCCTGGGTTGTGCCAGAATACCCCCCTGTCCCATTCCATGGGTATGCGTGCACAGATAGCCCCCATCTGCACACTGGTGAATCAGTCTGATTGGGAAAGGTGGTGACCAATCTAGGCCCCACCTGACTTCCTCAAGGCTATTCCTTTGCCTCAGAACACTGGCCACGAAGCCCTGCCTTTTTATATATATTAAAGGAGTTTGCAAAGGAGAAGGAAGGGGAAAGCCAAAAGCATCACTAGTTGGCCCATAAATTTTTTTTTTTTTCTGATGTCACTGCCATTTTATTGCTACCATGTTTTCTACTGTTTTCCTGGCTCTGCTTCTGCCCAAGCAAGTGAACCTACTGACACCTATCAACTCAGCACAATGGACACACCCGAAAATCAACACCAGAACCCACAGCCTGAAGGCTCCTGGGCACACAGGGGCAGTATAGCCACACGAGTGAGGCATTACCCATCCTTTCTGGAGCCAGCTTACTGGATGCAGTCCTCACCCATGTAGGACCATGTAGGAGACAGAGGCCTTCCAATCCCTTGAACATTTTTCAACTTACAGTGGCAGTCTGCTAAAGCAGTCCCTGTCAGGGGCCAGGGTGGGCGACCCAGGAGAACAAGAAAAGGAGACTCAACTTTATCCTGTGTTGGTTGGAAGGTTTTCCTGTTCTGAGACAGTGGCTGTGGCAGCCGCTGCCATTGCATAGTCCTCGGTGCTCAGAGAAGAGCGAGAGTGACTGGCTCTTTGTAATGCAGTCCTCATCCTTAATGTATTCTCCCTCCCACTAAGATCCCCTTACCTTAGTCTTCTTCTTCTTCATCCTCAAGACTCTCGATGCGATCTGGATCGTGGACAGGGTCTCCGCGTAGCTGCCAGCTGCGGCCGAGATGTGTGCGATCATGGTGGTGCGACAGTTCACATTCCCCAGAGACTCCCTCAGAAGCATGGTGAGCTTGCTCTCCCTGCCAAACAAAGTGGATTAAGGCTGCATTAGTGGGCCATGCCTCACGCTGGCTGTCAGGGCAGGACTTCAGGTTTGTGTGTGGCTATTTGGTTGTGGGTGGTAGTTTTCTTCCCTTTTTTTTTTTTTTTTTTTTTAATGGCATAGTAATTAGCATTGCTTTGCAGCATGTGGCTATTTGCAGTTGGCAGCTGAGCAAGTGCTTCTAACTCCAAGGATGGGATTCGTGCAAACGCCTCCCTTGGCACTTCTGTTCTGGCCACGATGGGCTGTTCTAGTGTGTCTGTTGGTGTGCATACGGCATCGCACATAATGAGGCCTGGGAATAGAAACGAGGAGAGAGGATCAGGAGAAAACGGCTCTGTGACCAGTGATCTGGCATGCTATCTGCACACATAGCCCTTCTCAGCCAGTCTGTGCACACACGCAACCCCTGTAATAGAAAAAGTGTGCTATGAACCTGCACCAAAGTGCCAAGTGTGTGCACCACATGGGAAATCCCCTTCGGAGCACAGAGGCATGCTACTGTTCTTGCCTCTCAACTCTGCTGTTTGTACCCAGTAACGCTGAATGAAAAGATGTCGGTATTCCTGATAAACAGAGAAATGAAGACACAGCCCAAATAGTCACTTAGCAACAGGAAGCAGAAGTTTCTAGAAAGGCTTCCTCCGGGAATTTTGCAGTTGCTATGTGGAAACACTATCTTGGTTAGTGATAACAAGGCCCAGGGCATTGCAGATGCTTTCTAGGTTCTCTAAGCGTGGACCGGAAGGAACGGCTCGCGTTTTTCCATCTCCGTACTTGCCCCAGCGAGATTCTGCCCTGCTTTAGAAAGGGTTCTGCTTCCTGAGTCCTCCTCATGCAGGCAGCCGCTGGGTGAAACACCACTCCCCTGTGGACTACCCCATCTGAGGCCGAGGCAGTCTCTGGGTTTCCTCCAGCTCTGTTTCATGCTCAAATAATGTGTTTGTAGCCTCAGATGGGATTATTCCTCCTCCAGCCCATGTCCCCACAGAATCCCCTGGGGAGGGATGGTCCAGCTCAGCAGACTTTGTATGGGATGCTGGCCACTGACTGGGACTTAAGTCTGGCTTCAGGGAGGAGAGACGGTGGGGGTATAATAGTCTCTTTTCCTACCTGGGACCAATTAAGGTGTTCCTTTGGGAATGGTGGACTGGTGTGCTCCAGTTCCAGGGCAAATTGTAAACATACCAGGGCAAAATAAGAAGGGATACAGGTGGTGAAAGGAAGGAACGATACTAAGGTGGGGTGCATCAGATCACATTTAACTCCTTCAAAGTATACCCTGCAGGGGTGTCTCAGGAGGGAGGTTGGGGCCCAGTGCTGACAGACACTTAGTGAACACAGTGTATCTGAGCGAACCACAGGAAGTACAAGATGGACTCCATTTGGGTTAGGCTGTGACCATATGCAGTCAACCCTTATAACCCATAGTAGTTACATGCTATAAAGTACACATAAACAATGACTAGAGGATATTGAACCATGGATGGCCTAGGGAGGTACATAGTTTGAATTCCTGTGACCCTCTCTGGGAATGACAGTTTGGTCAACTGTCAGGTTATTTTGTTTTAGGTGACTTTTCTATTGAAAGGCACCATATTTTATACCTGAGGTTTAACAATAATAATAATAATAATAATAATAATAATAATAATAATAATGAGGTTACACAATATTTCCCTATGATAAAATACTGTCAAGAGTGTTCAATAATTTCCTGGCCTTGAGAGATGACAGGAGATGTCTGTGGTCCTCAGTCTCAGAGCAGCACTGCCCAGTGTTTTCCCCTTTAACAGTCTGCAGCTGACGAGACTACAAACTCGGCCTCTTCCTCTTTCCATAGCTTCATCGTGAACAGCAGATGTGACTGTCACCATTTCAGGAGCTGCCTTGCTTCCAGAAGGCCAATCCCCGCTTCCCTCTGGGCATATCACACTATCGATGCGTTGGCATTGAACCTGCAGCCAACAGCACAGGAACTCGGGCCTGAGAGGAACTTATCTAACACTCATATTTTCTCCATGAGGCACAGTGCACCCCTTGTGCCTCATCCCATTAGAAAGCACTTCCGTGCCATGCTGGGGAATCATTCGAAACAGCGACTCATGGACAGAAGTCATAAAAAATTCAAAAGCACACAAGCCGAAAGCACACATGCCAGTGGGGAACATGCATGTCAGGAACTCAAAATCTTCCCCCCCACTCTGAGTGTGGTCCTTAAATCACTATAAAAGTATCAGGAATATTAACTTGGAGATTAGGAAGACATTTTAGCAAGTGGGAAATGTGGAAATATGGGATCTTCAAATGTCCCCTCAGATGACCAAACTAAGAAGTTCCTTGTGGGAAGTCTTGCTAGTTAATGCACATGGCCAAAGGCACACACTTCCGGCTCTCCCTGTACCTCTGTGCAAATCTTTAGAAGATCCTCAGCCAAATCACATGACATACCATGCCACCAGTCTGCTGTCCTGTGGGATCCACACCATTTACATGTGTGACACAGTTGTAGACAAATGTCTGTGGCTTTTTGAAAAATGGTCCATATGGTTGGAAGAAGCTATGGCATGTGTGTTGCTTAGCAACTGGCATTCTTGCCATCTCATGGAAAGAAAGTCAGCAGGACTGCTAGCCAGACCAACACGGGTCTCCAGCCGCAGGGGTGTGAAGCAGAAAGCCAGGAAGTTGCATGTTTTTTCAGCCTCCTGGTGATGCTTTGACTCAAAGCAGAGACAGATGAGAAGGCAGGTGAGAGAAGGAGTGGGTACCAAAGGCTGCCCCCTCCAGGCTGAGCTGAGCATTCTGGGAAAGACTAAGGAGGCTCCAAAGAGTTTTCAGGATGACAGTCACCACCAGCTTGATACTGAGGAGACAGGAAGAGAGGCTGAAGACGGTCTCTGCCATGGCGCCAGTATCAGGCTAGCTGGACAGAGCAAAGATATGGGGGTCCCCTGGCCCTGGAGGACTGGCTGGGTAGCACGAGGAAGGCCAGGTGATGAGGCAGAGCTGAGCACATCTGAGAAGGGACCATGTCACTCATCTAGGTAGCTGTCTCCTGTGACCACACAGTCCAGCTCTTGTCTATCCAGAGCATGTTTACCTATTAAAACAACTAAGAAAAACAGTCTTGATTTAAAAAGAAAGTAATTATTTTATTAAGTAAAGGGCAGGAAAGGCGAGGCATAATGAACACATTAATGTTTTATGCTGCTAGGGCCCCAAACATACTAGGCAATCATTAAACTACAACTCTAAGCCAATGAACATATTTTTTAAAAATAATTTTTATTTAGTTTTATTTCATGTGCATTGGTATGTAGGCGTCAGATGCCTTGGAACTGTAGTTACAGACAGTTGTGAGCTGCCATGTGAGTGCTGGGAATTGAACCCAGGTCCTTTGGAAGGGCAGATAGTGCTCTTAACCACTGAGCCATCTCTCCAGCCCGCAATGAACATATTTAATTACAAATAATTGTTTTTGAGGCAGAATCTCACTGTGAGCATCTGGCTGTCTTCAAACTCACAGAGTTCTATTTGCCTCTGCCTACTGAGTGCTGGATTAAAGGCATGTACCTCCATGCCTGACCAATAATTCTTAGGAACACATACGACTTTGGAACAAGTGCCAGCAAAGCAGGGCCATACAGTCTACCCCGGGTTCACTGTCTGTTCTTCATAAACACAATGTTATCATCCAGTTGTTTATAGCCACTGGAACAAAGGCCAGGAGCGTTTACTTGGCCCTGTGTAGAAGAGTGTTTCTGTCCCTACTGTAGGGGGGCTGTAGGAATGCCACCTGCACATGATGGCGTCATTACATAGATAGACGCATTAGCCACTGAGTGCACCCCAATGTTCTATAATCTGTATTTGATAAACAGCAGTCTACGCTGCTCCTAAATCTATCTAGATGTTTCACGGAGTCCTGAAACAAAGTCAGCTCCACAGAAACTGGCAAAGAGAGAAAGCACTTGGCTTCAGAAGTCATTGGAGCACCAGGCCCCAAACCACTGTCACAGCTCAAACCCTGTCCTGCCATGCGCAGAGGCAGTCTGCCCTTGCAAAGGGGCTGCTTGGCCGTTCATGTCCACTGAACTAATTGGCTCATTAGGGGGGTGCAGCTGCTCATTTAAGGAATGTTTGTGGAGCACAGACCAACTCAGGTAAGAGCAACTGACTGACTATATGTAAGGAACCCATGATTCATCTAGAGAAATAGACATGGAAACCCTCATCCTGACAGCCTTCCGTGAAAGCTAAGGACAACAGGCACCAGAAAGATGGCTGACTAGATGCCCCTACCACGTGTACTTTGAAAGACAGCCAAAGCCACAAGTAAACAACTACATTTTGATTTAAAAAAAAAAAAAAAAAAAAAAAACTAAACTAAATGAAGGTGCCATAGTGCAGACATTGAGGACAACTACATAGGGAGGGGAAGGGCACATCTGATCCCTGCGCCCCTGCTGAGGACTCTAGTTTGGATCAGCTTAGACACAGGGGCACTCTTTCCTGTGGGGAAGGTGGTCAGGAGGGCCCTGGCCACACCATTGCCACCTTGCTCACCCTAAGTCCTCACCACAGAGGACCCCGCAGTCCCTAAGAGCACTAAGCCATAAGTGGGGTCCCCCCCTGCTGAACTACTGAGCTCCTCCAGAGAAGGAGTCAGTACTGTGCGCCCCATCCAGTGCCTATACTGACTTGGTGCCCTGCCCAACAGGGGACCAGTGTCTAGCTGAGCCAAGTGTCTGTGCCTCCCAGGGCTGAGCTGATGCTGCAACTCCAGGCTACGGCACTCTGCTTCTGCAGATTTGAACTGAACCCAAAGTCTGAGCTGTCAAAGCCTCCTGCCATTCTGGATGGTGGAGTCATCATTGTCCTGGACTTTCAAGCCACAGCTCTGTGCTTGCTGCGGCATTGCCAGTGTACCACCATTCCAGGGTATGGTGACATGACAGAATGATGCCTCAACCCTCGGCTTCAGTTGCTGCTGTGTCGTACTGAGTCTGGATCCCAAATTACATCTGTGCCCTGGAAGCAGGCCACTGTTGCACGCTGTATGCCTGAGCCCAGTCAGAGCCACAATAGCAGTCCAGAGCGTAAGGTGTAAGCTGCCACATGTGCCTTGGTATCATTATCAACCAGCTTTGTGGACAGCATGTATCAAACTGTGCCTTAGAAGGTGAACTGTGCCCCACACCCCAGTTGCTATTGTAGATTTGTGGGACCCTGAGTTCAGAACTGTGGCTCTACAGATCCTCGGAACATCCCCAGTCTGGAGTCTCAAGCCACTGCAACCACTTGCAGATCGCAGTAGGCCTGATACTGTGACTCTTCATTTTAGGGAAAACAACAACACAAAGGATCCAGAAGCAAATCTGTGGAAACTAGTATGTGCTCGGGCAGCCAAGGGGTCAAAGAAAACAAAATGTAAAATAGAGAAAAAAAATGTATCTTGAAACTGATAACAGTGGAAAAGCCCAAGGATTTCTGTGAAAGCAGCTCCAATAGCAGATTTTATAGCAATAGATGCTATAAAGACCCCTACCCCAGCAACAGCCTGACATGGCACCTCAAGGAAGAAAAAGAGGAAGAGGTGGAAGAGGAAGAAGAGAAAGAACATGAGGAAGATGAGGGAGAAGAGGGAGAGGAGGAAGAATAAGAAGGAGGAGGAAGGAAGGAAGGACAGAGTAAACTTCAGAGCAGAAATAAGTTGAATAGAGACTAGAAAAGTTACAAGATAAAAAAAAAATACACATTGCTTTAACAACTATAAGCAAATGCAGAAAATCTTCAAGTATTTGGATGGCAAGGAGAAGGGAGGAAAAAGAGAGATTAAAATAGTAAGTAAACTTTCTTAACAAAGGAAGATCCAGGCCTGGGTGGCTTCACAGCTGAATTCTAAGATTTCAAAGAAAAATAACGTGAGCGCCTCTTCAACTCTCCCAAAACTTAAAGCTACAAGGAATATCTATCAATACCAACATCTCAATAGGATCTTTACAGAAACATAAACAAACCCCCAAACCCTAAGTAGTTAAGCAATTCCAAGAAAGAAAAATAAAGTCGGAGAACTCACAATTCCTGATTTAAAATTCTATTACAAAACCATAAACAACAACAACAGTGTGGTCCTGGCATTAAAACACACAGAGACCAGCAGAACCAGTACCAAGCTTAGAAATAAACCCAAGCATATATGGTCCACTGTTTTTTGGCAAAGGCATCAAGAGGAGAGTCTGGGAGAAAAGACAGTGGGAGAAAAGAAAACTGGGTTGCCACATTTAAAAGGATAAAATTGGAACCTTATACCATACACAAAGATAAGCTGAAAATGACTAAAGACAGAAAACTGTGATGTGCTTCCCTGACACTGACCCAACGCAATTGGGCCATCAGTCATAGACTGGAACTCCTGAAACTGTTAGCCCAAATAAACCTTTTTCGTTTCTTCAGTTCATCTTCTCAGGCATTTTGTCATAGTGATGAGACACTAAGACAAAAAAATAAGCACACGATGATCATTATCAATTTCTCTGAGGGGCTTGAGGAAGCACCTATATGGGAAGAATTTATACAGCTTTAATTTTATATTGCAGGTATGGGTCAGAGTCCATGAAATTTGAGTTATAACTTCAGCAGTTGACCACTGTGTATTTAGGGAGATGAACCCTGTATGAAATTTGGGCCACATGAACCCACTTGGTACTAGACATCACTGTTTGACTTGCTTAGTTAAGGTGATATTTATGTTAATCAAACTTACAATTGTAAAAGACTGGCTACAGCTAGTGAGCAATCTCAACAGAAGAGGCGAATACAGTGTGACTTGAAAATGTAGCCAGCAGAAGGTTTCAAGTTAACAATGTATTCGACAAAGATGGTGTTCAGTAAGACTTCCTCCAACTAACATGTTTATCAAGTATGGAATTGCTTAACAAACTGCATACATTCTCCGGAAGCTTCCATCGTTTACATCACAGCCCATTCCTTCTCGCAGGTGTAAGGGAAGACACCACTCAGTGATGGCCAGGAGGTAGAACCCAATTACTCCAGATACCATGAATCTATAGTCTACTGAAGGAGTTGTTCACCCCACAGCCTTAGCACTGCGGGACCACTTCAGACATTCGAAAGCTCACTCACACACTCAGAATCAGTGCATGCATCGCCTACCAACTCCAGAACACAACTCTGGGTCAAGATTGAGAACATATTTATAGAGCCATAACGTGATATGCTTTGTACAGGGCTGGTTTTGGTTTGTTTTTTTGTTTGTTTGTTTGTTTGTTTGTTTTTGAGACAGGGTTTCTCTGTGTAGCCTTGGCTGTCCTGGACTCACCTTGTAGACCAGGCTGGCCTTGAACTCACAATAATCTGCCTCTACCTCCCGAGTGCTGGGATTAAAGGTGTGCACCACCACACCCAGCTTTTTTTTTTTTTTTTTTTAATTTGGGAGGACATACCATCTTCCCAGGGCAGCCTGTACAGTTTCAGATAGCCTTAATTGTAAGAAATATCGTCCTTATATTTAACTCCAATCCGAGGGTCACCAGCTCTGTCTTCCAGGATGAAGTAGGGTAAGAAAGGTTGTTCACATGAGCCTTTCACAGTTTTAAAGGTATTCATCATGTCTTTCCCGAGGGTTCTGTTGCTTAGGAACATTGAGTTTTCTTTAGATTGCCTTTTCACATGTTTGGTTGGTTCACTGAAGCTCACAATAAGCCCCTCCATATCACCTAGCTTTGTGTGTGTGTGTGTGTGTGTGTGTGTGTGTGTGTGTGTGTGTGTGTGTGTGCGTGTGTGTGCAGTGAGTATATCAGAAGTTTCCCTCAATTCTCCACCTTATTTTTTGAGACAGGGTCCCTTGCTAACCCTGAATCTCACTGACTTATCTATCCTAGAAGGCCAGTGATGTGCAGGGATCTGCTCCTCTCTGGTCCCCTCCCGCTGGTGTGTGTGTGGGGGGCGGGGAGGTGGGTATCCCAGACGTGTGCTGCTGGGCTTGGCTTTTACATGGGTGAAGGGGGGCTGAACTTATGTTTATGCAGCAAGCACTTTATTGACTGAGACATATCGCCTTCTTCTGGTCACCCCATTTATCACCTCCTTGGCCTCAAAAGAGCTTCCATTTGCTGTGAACTTTGGGAGATACTTTGTGGTCATTTTTGCTTAGGATGAAGGGTGTCCATATCATATTTTAGGGAAGAGTGAGCTATGCCTACTGTTCTTAAAGACCAACTACAGGGTTTAGGATCATGGCTTTGGGCCACGAGGTATCAATCACCCTGGGACTGGGCTTGATTGTGTGGGAAATTACTCTATCTAGCCGCAAAAAACAGCTGTAGATACCACAGTTCATGCCAGCATTGCTGGTGTCAATGTTCAATGCTTGTTGTCCCATGCAGATATTGGGACAGTACCATGTCCTGAGGCTTCTGGAACATTAACATCTGGAGCCTGGAAGACACTGCCCCATATGTCTCCTCAGATTGCCCCTAGAGCCTGTAGCCTTCCTGTGAGGTAAGTCAGAGCCTTACCGAGTTCTGGAAGTTCTTCTAGTGAGTGATGGCAGTTTGAGGTACCTGTCAACCATGCAATTGGTGCCCTACGTGAGTACAGACCCTCCCCATATCTTGTGTCCTTGAACCCAAACAACCAGAGATCTTGGGCAGAGCTGCATCCTGGGGACTGTGCTCTCAAGCGCTGGACTCTTTCTGACTTTCACAAGTTCTTCTTAAAAGACTCTAAGCACCTTCATGATGGGAACTGTGCTTTTCTTTGACCTGTATTTATTCAGCCAATACATATGACTTAACAGCTTTAGGGCAGAATGGGAAAGACTACACTCATTAATATTCACTTTGGCATAACCAGGAATTAGGAATGTCATCACATTTTTAAAAATGGCCCCCAAAGAATAAAAAAGACAGCCAATAGAGCAAATCAGTGGACAAATAGAGTAAGAAGTATGCAGCTGTCCCTTGAGTCAACGGGCTGCCAGAAATTGCATATATTAACAAAGCAAGGGATGCTATGAAGGTGTGCCTGGTGGTTCAACAGCAAGACCCCAGCATGTAGCAAGCATGCAAAGTTGTCTGAGAAATAGATGATTGTTAATAAGCCCACCTTAGGATCAGAGCAAAAGCAACGATGTCAATACCATCACCACAGCTAGAGCATGACCAGTGTCCCAGCATTTTTCACATTAACTTTTTCACTTCCTTTAAAAATCTCATTTAACCCAAGTCTTATTACCATTGACCATCAAAGCTTCACTACAGACATTTTTACAGTCCCGACACTTGTGAGCTAGCCTCTACAATTGGTTATGGCAGCTTTACCCGGGAGCGAGACTAGGAAGCATCTCAATTATGCCAGTGTGGCTATCACACATGTTCGGAGTGAAGATAACATCACTGTGTTCTTTGGAAACTTTGCTTTCTTTCAACTTTCCATTATCCTCAGGTCAGGAGTACATGTTCATCTTGACCTCTGATGGTATCCAAACTGGACGTAGGGACTGATGAGACAGAGATGGAGTCAAGAATCATGTTGTCATGGTAACCTGGAGGCACTTCTTTGATTCTAATCCTTGCCCTTGGATTTTTTTTTTTTTTTTTTTAGAGTTTTTGAGAAGAAAGAAAAGGAGGCTACAAATGAAATCTTTGATGCAACTAAGTCCTACTCCAGCCGGTGTCTTCTCAAGGGGTCTCCCTACCATTTTGCTTGCTACCTTGTGCCATGATCTCCTGGGTGTCCTCAGTTATAAGCTTATGTGTCTGGAACATTTTGTAGCACTTAGATTGGGGATATGTTTACAGGACAGTTGCGGCATCCTTCCGCATAAAGCCCACCACTTTCTCCACACTCCCATTTGTACTTCTCTGGTGATCAGTGCTCTTGAATATGTTTTCATGAGCTTATTGGCCATTTTCATGTCTTCTATGGAGAAACGTCTATTAAAGTTCTTTGTTCGTTGTTTAATTGCTTTCATTGTCGTGTTTTAGGATGGCTTTATAAGTTCTAAGTGTTAACAGGGTCTCACTGTGAAGTCATGGCTAGCATGAAACTCGCTATATGGACTGGGCTGGCCTATGAAATCAGAGAGATCCACTTGCTTCTGCCTCCTGAGTTCTGGGATTCAAAGCCTGTGCCACCATGCCCAGCCTTCTCTGAAAATATTTTTTTTCTCATTCTGTTTGTTGTCTTCAATCTCTTGGTAGACTTTTTTGGTGTATAATGGACTTTTCATTTCTATATAACACTTTTTTAGTCCTTGATCTTAAACTTTTTTGTGTGTATGTGGCTCAAAACCCTTCCAATCTGTGGTTTTTGCTACAACAAGCCTGCCAATTAGAGTGACTTAAGATTGCCTGGTTTATTTTGTGCAAAGGATGCTTGCTCAATACAGTCTTTATTACTCATAGGCCACTCCTAGTCACCAGCCCAAGAACTGTGAAAAGTCGTCCCCCACCCCACCCCCGTGCATATGTGCTATGGACTTTCCTGGCTGTATTCCTTCTGAGACCAAGTAGAACTTAAATTTCTGGAGTTGATGAGGGCAAATCTTGTTGGAATGACTTCTGGGTACCACATGTGGTTTAGAGAAACATGATCCCAAGGGTTCTCATCAGATGGATCAACTGCACTTGCATGAAGAACAGGCCTCACTAATTGGAAGGAATTAAAAGAAAATTGGGTTGAAGACTGGTTTCCGCCACAGGTACAAGTCTGAGGGAAGATGTAACACAGAGGCGACCATTCACACACGTTAGTAACTTCGGAGAGAGCCTGTGAAGCTTTAATGAGGAATGACAGGAAGGAATGAAACATTCTTTAAAAATGTTTTGTGTTACAAGATTACATTTCCCTGTGGTTCTAGCTTTGTTTGGACATAAGATAGGCTGCTATTGTGTGGGTTTTACATTTTGTTTGAATTAGGTAACAAGTAGTCATTTGTTTCTGGGCTGGGGCTCTATCTCAGGGTCAAATACTTGCCTAGCACATGGGAGGCCCTGCTCCACCCACAGTACCAGAGTAATTTACTCACTTTAAAAATACAAAAGAAATGTGATTTGAGTTCAGGATCTACTCTACTCTCTCCTTTCTCTCCTTTCCTTTCTTTGCAGAATCTGGCCACGCACATGCTAAGCAAGTGCCCTAGCCCTGCTCCTCACCCCCAGATGACCTGAGAAAGCCTTAATGGGCCAGTTTTTCAAAGTGCTGCTACTAGGGAATTCACAGGAGTTAAATACACCTTCCTTCCTCAGGCAACTCCCCTTTTTTGGAAGGGGGCTAGTTTCCCCAGCTCAATCTCAATGCTTTTTCATAAGGCCATGAAGGGTGCTCCTTGGCTGGCTGATGTTCCAAAGACCATATGGAATGTGGCTCCTCACAGAATAAGGGCAAAGGTCTGTTCTTTCCATATCCAGACCCATCACTGGATTTAACATAGAATTGCCTTCCTATAAACATTCAAATAAGTATCTAATGGTTAAACTTCTCCATTAAAAGAAGTTCCTGCCCCATAAAGCTTCCTCAATCCACAACCTCCAACTTTTGAAAAATAAGACATCTTTTTCCTTGTTCACAAGAGCCAGTGTCACAACAAAACCAAAACAGGTGTTATTGAACTGGGGTTCCAGTGAACACCCCTCCTACAAAGCTCAGTCTCTCTTGGGTAATGCCAGAGTGGTTCTCTCAGTGTCCAGAGCAAGCTAGCTTGCTTGGGTTTGCACATATCACAGTCCCCAATGGCATATCACAGGAAGGACATTTATACCAGAGCTATCATCCTGAGGAGTGTGTACAACAATGTTCCCAAAGAGAAACCAAGAGACCTATGATTATGGCCTTAACATGATGGCAAGATGATGGTCAACTCATCAAGACAATGTGAGGCATTAGGTAGATACAGCAGTATGAAGTTCACAAGGCAAAAACTACTGAGTTCTAGCGGTGTGTCTGGCTAAAAGGAGCTGGTCAAACACTTAGTCTAATACCTTTAACCTGGAGAATATAAATATGTATTCCAGGAAGGGTGGCAAGTATCATCCTGGCTTGGGGTTAAGTGTAGGCAAAGGGAGCCACCACCTGTTTGGTGGGAGTTGGGATTTAAAACTATTTTTTAAAACTTTTGTGACTTTGTGAGTATATGCCACATGTGTGCAGTACCCACATAGGCCAGATGAGGGCATCAAATCCCCTGGAACTGGACTTACAGGAGTTCGTAATCTACCTGATGCAAGTGCTGAGCAGCAAGCAAGTGCTCTCAAGCACTAAGCTATCTATCTCTCCAGCTCAGTGGGATTTTGACAGACCTTGTTTACCTCCAAATAGCCCCTTTCTTAGTCCCTTGCACTGGCATACAGAATGTCCTATTTAGACACACAGGTAATTTCGGAGTCATTTGCTCAACAAACATGCACTGATTCCCCGAGATACCGTTGGCTTTCTACCTGCCCTGAAAATACAAACATATGTGAGATGGACAGGACCCTGGCAGGGAGCCTGTATGTGCTGGGATGCCCAGAAATCCTGGTTTTTATGTTATCTTGTATCCATCCTAGTTTTCACTTGTCATTACTATACTTTTACTAAAACAGTATGGGTGGTGGGGGCAGACCTTCCGGCTCTCTATCCACAGCTTGGCAGACACACGTAAGAGGGGCATGGTGAACAAGAGGCCACACTTTACAGTATGAGTCCTACTAAACTGAGAAACATCTTCCGTTGAAAGCATTCTAGCTGATACACAGATACAACCCATAACTGAGCTGACATCTGTTCTACATGGAGAAATATGAAATGTAATTGTGAAACTTCATTCAATCCTATCAGAATGCAGTCAAACTGCAAAATGTCTGTAAGGAAGTGGTTGGATCTTAACGTCCACACTCATCGGGGGAGCGCCTAGTTCTCACTTTGCTCCTGGTCACTGTACAGATTTGAAAAATATTTGAGACTTCGAAGAGTAAAATGGAATAGCATAAAATTGCCGATAGCAGGAAGCTTTGATGTCAACAAAACAAAGCAGTCTTTGTCGCTCAATCTGAGTGTTAAAGTTTTGGAAACAAGTCACCTAAATTAGAATTGAATTTTGTCCAAACTAAATGGTAATCTGTAATCAAGTGCTCAATAACAGAGAGAGGAAAACCTCAGGCTCTGAGGCTGGTGATGAACTGCAATTATTAGAAACAAAACCTGCAAACAGAGAACCCTGGAATATGACAGGCAAGAGTTCAAGCTACATAAAAGATTAAAAATGAGAAATTCTCTAGTTCCTCTTTATTTTCTGAAAATTGATGTATAATATTTTACTCACTTGAAAAATACATCCCACTGAAGCAAAAAATACTATAGACTGTGAGGCTTATAGTTTCCTAGGCTACCAAAAGAAAGGGAAGCTGCAGGTTTATCAAAATGCACAGATAATTTTATATGTTATCACACAAAATATCTACATTGTGGTTTTAAGATAATAATTGAAAAACACATCGTTAAGGAAAATACGATGTTGTGAGAGTTGTATTAGTTGCATTTCAGTGACTATAACAAAAATACTGGAGGTGATCAACTTAAAGCATTGAAAGTTTTATTTGGGTTCACAGTTTCGGAGGTCTCAGCCCACAGTCCATTGGCCTTGTTGGCTTGTGGTAGAAGTGTGTGGGGGACCAAGGTCGATTACCCTATGTGAACCAGGAAGCAAGGGGTGGTGATGGGAGGCAGAGTCATAACATCCCCTTCAAGTGCACTCCCAGTGATGTAACTTCCTCCCACTAGCCCTCACCTGGTTAAGATCCCACGACCATTAGCACTGTGGCCTGGGATCCAGCCTTCAGCACACAGGTCTTTTAGGAATGTGAGCGGTCAGAAGCATTCAAAATCCTAGCCAGACAAGACAGAGGCAGGTCAAAGTACACTAAGCTATAGCTGAAATAATTTTCCTTATTTTCTTTGACATTCAGAGAGGCAATCAAGACGTTTTAACTGTTTTTCTTTGATGTGCAGAGATATATTTCATTCTGTAAAAGTGTTTGAGGGTAAATTCTGCACTTGACCTTGGCCGCAGGCTGAGAAGCACTTACAGTGAATTCTGAAGGGGACACGGACTGTCTCCGTGGCTCACCAGTGTGCCCAGATCTGTGAGAAAAGACTTCAAAAACGTTAAGTCGCATGGGGCGTTCCTTTACACTTTCAAAAGGGTCTTCTGTTCAGCTAATCAATTACATGGCCTCCTTACTCAGAAGAGGGAGAGTGTGAAAGCGGCAAAGAAAAAGAGCAATCTACTGGTTAGGTGCCTAGAGAGACCTTTCCAAACACAACTGCACAGTATGGATAGCTATCAGAATCATATTAAATGCATTGTTGAGCTTGCACAAAAGAACAAGGCCATGTGTAGTCAGAGGAGCAACTGAAGGTGGGGACTCCAGAGAAGCAGAGTAGCAACCTTAAGCCGTTGGCCAACCAGGTGCTCTCACGGACTTTGGTTTTTTATGTGGCTTGGGCTGGCGGATGGGGTTGGCATGTGAAACAGAAGACAGAGCCCCAGACCCATCCAATATGGATATTTTATTAGGAAATTCTCCCTGTTCAACAAACGTCCCCCTCACATATTGAGGCCATGATTTTCTTGTCGTCTAGGGCAGCAAAACAGCAAGGAAGAAACTGGAACCTAGTATGAATCACTCACAGCCTGGGTTGCCTGTCTTGAGTCTCCGGATCTGGGTGGTCCCAAATATTTCAAGCTGAGAATGCAGTTTAGGCTATCCTTAGCTGGCACCTAATAGAACTAAATACAAACACTGTAAAGTAAACCCTCCTTATCCAGGTATCCAGGGCTTGGGAATAAAATGGCAATGCAAAGAAGTTCCCAGACAAAAATAAACACCCAAGGACGGGAGGCACCACGGGATAGAACTGGCCAGAACTGCAGATGGCCCACGAGATGCACACATGGGTTTCAAGTAAACAACAGAAAAGTTGATTAACATCTTTAAGGAAATAAAGATGTCCAAAGAAATAAACAACAACAAAATGACCAGGAACGACCAATTTCTGCTCAGGGCTTTGTTTAAAAAAACAGAAGTGGGTTTAGCCTCCAACTTTAAATAACTAGACAGCCAGACAAAATATAAGAAAAAGGGAGGGAGGGTGGGGTGGGGATTGAATAACAGTAACAGAGATGCAGGGGAAACCAGCCTTTGAGGAAAGGAGCAGTGTCAGAGACTGAGAGTCAACACAGAGGGATGAGGGACAGAGGTCAGAATGCAGGGAGTCGGGGAGGGGGGAGTAGGGGGAAGCAGGACAACTGAAAAAAAATTTTTTTAAATAGCAGAAATCAGAAAGCCATAGCTGCTCTAAGTTAGTCCACATTATACAGAGCAGTGGCTTTCAGGCCCTGCGGGGCTCCATTTACAAAACTTTGCCCATTTTGAGAGCTAATGCTGAGGCAGAGTGTCCCTGTATCTTGTTTTCCTAAGTACAGCACCACCCTCTGTCCTGCACAGCCCAACAGCTCGGCAAATCAGGCAAGCCAGAGGCCACTGCCTCAGGAAATGTGTGGACACAGGGGCATATCAAAGCCTGACAGCAAAACCTGACTTGTGAACCTACTGTGCTCACCAGACTGCTGAATGGGTGCCACTCCCTCACCTGGACCGTCTGTTCGAGTGGAAGTTTTCAGAAAGGCTGCCCCTTCCTATTGAAACCTCCTGGAAGGCTCAGCTGTGATTAGATCTTCAGTGACTGGTGGAGAGGTTGGACTGTTGCAGGTCCAGAGTCTAACTATAATTTACCTCAGGCTCCCCTTAGTCCCTGAAAGAGCCATCCTTGCACCCTTCTATGTTGTGACTAACATCTGAGGCTAACAGATAAAAAAAACAAAAAAAAAAACAAAAACCTTTTGGAATGTGTTAGCTTAAGAAACCCTAGATTCCAACAACCAAAAGCTGTGAGTCATCAGACAGCATCTGAGGCCCACTGCCGAAATTCCTCAACTTTTCTTTAACTGCCTATTTAACGTGTTCAGAAAGCGTCTTCTGACTTTCTTTGCTCTGTACTCTAAAATCTTCATGAAACTGCTTCCGCATCAGAACACGGGAATTTGGGGTGACCTAGAGCTGGGTTCCTGGGCCGTGGTCATTCATATCTGGCTTTGGAATAAACTATCTCTGATCCTCTGAGCCGCGAGCCGTGGGTTTTGTGTTGACATATAAAAGTAGAGACAGTGCACCCCGAGGCAGTGGCAGTGTCCACCTGTCATCAGAATGCTTAGTTCACACGCCATGGGAGCAACAGCAGCTGTCTCCAGGATGCATCTCCTCACTTGACGCAGCTCCCTTGGATCTCTCTTTTTCCGCACACAAGTCTGCAATGACCCTCTTGACATCTGTATCAGCTCCCAGCTCTTTCCTTCAGTAAGGCCTCCTTGAACACTGCCAGTTCTGTTACCCTTTCATAATTAGTCTGCAATACACACACACTCACACACACTCATATACACACTCACACACACTCATATACACACTCACTTACACACACTTATACACATGCACATATGTACACACTCACACACACATACACTATTATATGAAGGGTAATATATGATCCAAGAGTTAATATCAATAATTAACCTGAAATAAGAGGACCTGTGATTGCCAATGAGCAGTCAAGTAAGACTCAGTATTATAAATGAATAAAAGACAAAGAAACTGGCCCAGCACATGAATTCACTGCCACCCACTAGACTCTGACCATGTGGAAGGTGAGAGTGTGTGTATGCTTCTGACAGCATGTGGCTGCACAGGGTGATGCTTTTTACTACTCATTGTGGAGCTTTTTGGTTGAGCCCTGATCTTCACACACAAGAAAAAGCCATCCAGACCTCAGAAATATAGTCAGCTATTGCTAGGAGCCAACAGGGCACTGATGTAATGTGTATTTAAGCAGCCAGATCAGGAGGACTTGCTGATTCACAGGTCATCAGACAGAGAGAGCTTGATAGGGTAATGCTTTGATCATGAAGGCAAATTTCTCTGGTTGATTCACATTTGTGACAAAAGACACAAGGTTTAAGATCAGTCCAAATTGTTGTGAAAGCTTTAGTTTCTCAGTTATGTTATGTAGACATGTTTTTGTTTTAATCCCAGGTGTGGGATATGGGACTGTCCACAGCAGCAAACTATTCGCCTCGCGTGGCTTTGAGATGGGCATGGTCTTTGCCAGTTGCAGTTAGTTTAATTCTGAGGACTCTTGAGGGCATAAATATGAGAGCCCAGAAAGAAGAAGAATGCTAGTGCCTCCCCCTGCCCTGCCGCTCCTGGCTGCTGTTGATGCAGTGTGACGAGAAGTCAGAGACAGCCTGAGACAGAGCTTGCTATTGCCTCAAAGAACCCAAAAACTCTAAATAGCAGAAAGTAAAGAGAGCTATGCACTCTTTTCCTCCAACCCCCTCTCTCTCCTACCTGGTGTTGGGGCGTTGGAAGGGATTGGAGTGGAGAAGAGAGAAAGAGATAAAAGAGACCAAAATTAAAAAAAAAAAAAAAAAGATTTTAAAAACACGCCAATTCCAAGTGAGTATATACTGAATGGGACCCGAGGCAGAGGCATTCATTATCATGACAGGCTCATACGCTAGTAATGTAGACCAACAAGTAGAGTGCAACATGAGTGCCTGTGAGATGCCTCCAGAAGAGTACAGGGCTGTGACAGGGTTGGAAGAATTGCTTTGGAGCAACATATTGGGAGAGAAGGTCTCAGAGAAGGCTTCGCAGAGGCGGTGCTATTCAGGGCCGGCCATGGGGAGCTCAGGAAGGAATATGCATTTCCAAAAAGTCATGCATGTGTATGTATGTATGTGTCTGTGTGCATGTGTGTGGAGGCCAGAGGACAACCCCTGTTGCCAAGCTTGTTTTTGTGACACAGTCTCTCCCTGGCCTGGAGCTCGACAGGTAGGCGGACACACGGATCTCTCAGGGAGGCTGGTATGTTAGGTCACAAAACCTGGGAGTGTGCTCACAAAGGGGGTGGGGGGCGCCAAACTGAGAAATCACTTTCTGCAAGTTTTTTTTTTTTTTTTTTTTTTGACCCTGCTTGTAAGCGGCAGTAAGAAAAAGCAGACAAGGAAAAGCAGGTAATGACTAGGGTCATCATGGTCTTGAAAGGCCCGATGAACATCAGCAGGTGTCCTGAGGTCTATTGCTCCTCAAACCAGCAATGCATTCACCAGAACCATCTCTGTCCCATGAGGTCCCTGCTGCTCCCGAATGAAACTCAGCTTTGCTTTGGCTGAAGCATACGTGGTACAATTTAACTATTCCTGTGAATAAATCTATTTGAAAATTATTCAATTACACAACAGAATGAATTATCACCTCATTTGCATGGACCAAAAAAAATCTATTAATGCTCAATTGAGCCTGAACCAGTTGTGAAACAGGTGAGAATTTATGGTTGGGCACTCTGATTGAAGCTCAATTAATGTTCAAGGCAGTTTTTTAATGAATTAAGCCCTGACTCATTTGTATGCTCCATTCCTTCCAGTGCCTAATTGTGCCTAAATCAAGCTCTCCTTGAGTAACCACAGAGCCCTCAGGGTGCCTAAGGGCATCCTGGGCTCCTCTGTGCACTGGCCTGGACTAACCACAGCCACCCTCCTCCAGCTGTTTGCCTTCTGTAACGAATGGAACGACTTGTGCTATGACTATTAGTTATCATTAATGATAACAATAAGCTACGAGTTTGGAGTCTCCCATTTAGACCAATAGTTTATCACAATGGGTACCAGCCAAGCTCTACATCAACACAGCACATGGCGGAGCAGCTGTGAAGGGTTCAGCCTTGGAAGGGTGGATGGTGGGCAGATAGGAAAGCCTGGTGAAGCACACCAGTGGTCGGGGTAGGTAAACGAGAGAGATGGCAGCTTAGCTCCATCAGCTGAGGCAGCAGATTGCCATGGCTCCCCCTTCCCACCCGCACCCCTCCTCCCCTTGTGTGAACCAAGGGCTGGTGTGCACATGATCATCATGCATCACACTTGGCTGTTTTGTGCCTGCCCTTGCCCCTGCCTCGCCCCCCCCCCCCCCCCCCCACCGCCAGTGCTCCTGAGCTGACTCCTGCAATATTGTTCCCAGCGCCCTGCCTGTTACTGAGGCCTACTGAATACTTTTGCCTGTTACTGAGGCCTACTGAATACTTTTGCCTGGAGGAGTGATCAGAACAAACACAAGGTTTAAAACCAAATTTCTTCTTAGGCTTCACATTTCCCCAGCCATCTCTTGTATGTGTTTGGTCGGCTCCACCAGATCCTGGGGGAACCAATCCTTTGAGCTCCTCTGTTTCCCGTAGACCAGAATCCCCAAGGCTCATCCAAACAGCCCTGACCTTCATGCATAGCAGTCATATGTTATGAACCAAGCAGGATCTGAGATGCAACATGAACTTTCTATCCAGTGTGAAGGCTCTTCAGAAGAAAGCCCCCTTCTAAGTCCACACAGACAGGGTTTTCGTCAACCTTGTAACACGCTACCCACAAGCTCCGCCCCAGAGCTCCTCCTAGTGTGGTGGCTGGGGCAGTCAGCTGGTATTCCATGGAGGATGTGTCTGGCATCACACCTTGGTCAGCAGGATTAACAGGTGCAGCTGGGGTTCCGCAGTAGCTACCCCTTAACCCGTTCAGCCCCAATGAGTTTCTAGTTTCTGTAATTTCACTTAACTCTGTGTAGGGAGTTTAACACTGGGCTCTCTTAGATCTGTGTCAGGCAGCCTCCCTGTGTGCTGGGCACGTGGTCTGAAGGCTTCAATGTAATGAAAGCAACTTAGAATCCATTTGGCCAAGAGAAACACCTGCTTTTGTGAGCTGAAGTGGATGAAGTGCTACAGTGGTTTCCGCTGAACCCAGATTGCAAAACGTTAGGATAGGCTTACAGAGTGGCCTTTTCACCTTTGAAACAGATGTTCCGGAAAGGCCTCCCAGACACGTTATCCATGGACCTAATTTTGTTCCAGATGTGAAGGGCCAGAATAAAACCCTGGTTTCAAGGTAGAAACTGGGGACTGAAATGGCTCCTGAGTACCAGTGGTGGTGCTGGCATCCACGTTCCCTGGCCTCACCTGAATGTGGCTCTGCCAGCCCAGGTGGCGTCGTCTCCTGTGGAAACCACAGCTGTCGCACTCCATCACACTTCCTTGGGAGCTCAGTGTGAAGAAAGCTGACACATTCCAGTAGTGAGACTGCTGGATCTGGGATAGTTCCCAAGGCTGCTACTCTCAGCCAGATGCTTGGGGAAACCTATTATCACAGGCACAGCGAACCTGGCGTCGTTCGCACCTCCTGTGTGCCCTTCATTACCCAGCTGGTGTGCAGCCAAACCTCGGGACCCATAGTATGATAACCTCTTCTACTGAGAGACGGCTGGGACCTGTTCTCTCTGGAATGCCTTTCAGAGATGGTGCCTCCCAGAGAAGGAAACCCACCATGTGGTCCTGTCTGTCAATGGTGGGCAGCTCCCAGCTCTCCAGGTTGGGAAATGGACCCACGTTTCTTTCTGGATCCCGCC
The DNA here is from genome assembly GCF_903995435.1 of Acomys russatus. Classification (NCBI taxonomy): domain Eukaryota; kingdom Metazoa; phylum Chordata; class Mammalia; order Rodentia; family Muridae; genus Acomys; species Acomys russatus. The sequence goes on along the minus strand of NC_067142.1, from coordinate 73,458,215 downwards.
CCCCCCCAGGAGAAGTAGGAGGGCTGCGTGGTGAAGGTGCCATTGGGGTTATGCAGCTTTCCTGCTGATGGGGAATGTGAGGTAGCTTCGAGGACTCTCAGGACAAGTGAAAATGGCTGAGATTGGCTAAGTTCCTCCATGGCTAGTGCCAAGTGCGGCACTTCAGGTCACTGAGGTCCAACGCGGGTTATCAGAGCCCTGTTTCCCCTGCACAGAAGATCTGGGTCAAGAGCATCTTACTGAACATGTGTGTGTGTGTGTGTGTGTGTGTGTTGTTGTTGTTGTTGCTGCTGTTGTTGTTGTTGTTGCTGAGGACTGAATTTGGCTTGCACATGCTGATCAAGTACTCTACCACTGAGCTACTAACCTGTAGTGTCCCCCTCTGACATTTTTACTTTTTATTTTGAGAGAGAGTCTCACACTAAGTTGCCCAGGCTGGCCTTGAATTTACAATCCCCCTGCCTCTACCTCCAGAGTAGCTGGGATTATGGGTCTGTATTACTAGGCTCAGCTCTTAACATTGTAATGTGACATTTGGTTGAGCCCTGCTTGTGGCTTGGGTCTGCAATGAGAGACTTCCTTTCCTTTTTCTTCTTTATGTCAGGTTTCACCTTGCCACTGGCACCTAGCCACCAGTCTCAGCTTAGCCATCATAGAAATAGGCAAGGTCAAGGAAATCACACACTGGAGTCTCTGGCCCTCCCAGAGTCAAAACTCTCACTTATAAACTTCTATACTCAGGCTTTATGGACATAAGTGGTCTATGGACATTTCATATCTATTGACAAATATTCACTGGATATTGGCAACCTTCTAGGTGCTGTGTGAGTTTGAACAAAGAATTCCACCTCTCTGTGCCTCAGTTTCGCAATCTTTGCCATAACTAGATACCACGAATCACTTAGAATAGCTTCAGTGGCATAGTGAAAGGTGTTGTCACTCTGTGTCATTGAGAAACATTCCTCATGGAGAGCTGATTTACGTGCTGCGCTAACTGCCTGCCATGTAGCTGAAAAGCCAGAAAATAGATATTGGAAACAATTTTCTCCTTTTCCCTCTGATCCAGCAGTTCATAGATTAGCCTCTGTTCCCTTTGAAAGGTTGTGAGGGGGGAAGTCATATTCTTGTTTCTGCCTTTCAACTTATGGGAGGGAGAGAGTCTGACTGTTGGGATGGTAACTGTGTCTCCTTCCCTCACCTACCCCCACCCCCCAGCCCCACTGCACCCTGCCTTCCTCTCTGGAGAACCACTGAAATCTGGGCAAGGGACCCAGTGCTGCTGACCCGAGTCTGAGTCCCGGGGCCCCTGTGGGGTGGCAGAGAGAGCCCTGTCTGCTCTGCTGAAATTAAGAGGGTGTGGGGCTTCACTTCCTCATCAGCTCTTGCCAACTGACTTAGAGTCTAGAAGGAAGAGATTTCCACTGGTAACCTCAGAAATTAAGCTAAGGGAAGATAAAGTTGGAACCCAAAGGGAAACGGAGAAGTCTCCTGTCTTCCATCTAGTCAAGCCCTTATGGTAGCTAGTGGCAGTGGGCAGAGGAAAAGATCAGCTGTGCCGGCTTTGCTACCCAGAGGTCTGGCCACACTGGGGGTCCAACGCTCTTCTCCTAGTTCAGGGGAGGAGTAGTTTTCCAGAACAGAGAGGACGGATCAAACTTGGGTCACAATAACTGATGCCTGAACCCAGGCTGCAGCCCCAGAGAGTCCCATATCACATCGTTTCTCCCCTAATGGCTTGCACATATCAAGCCCAGGGAGTTAATCAGCAGACAATTGCTGCATGGATTGTTAAAAAAAAGATTCTGTCTCTGTAAATTCTATAATGAACTATGAAAATACCGCCGGCCAGAGAACAGGCAGGAAGGGAGGGATAAAGAGAGTGGGAGGCTGAACAGTCTCATAAAAAAAAAAAAAAAAAAAAAAAAAAAAGAACTTCTTTTTTGTGTCCCAGAGATGCTCTGAGCTCACCCTCCTTGCTTCCTAACAGTCATTAAAATGTATAAAAATGAATGTTTTTAAAGCAGCAATACCAAGAATTATCACTGCTGCAGTTGCCTGGCAACCTGAGACTTTGGTTATTTTATTTCTAAACAGGGAATGCTATAAACTGGTATCCGGAGTTTGTGCAAATAGTTCTAAATTGATGTTCTCCCCGTAAATCAGGGGAGATAATCCAGCATTAATGTGCATTTGAGGAGGTTAAATATGCACATGTACGCTTCTCTCACTCACAAGATCCTTACACGGAGCTTCTCCCCAATTTCATGCTATCTTGAGTCAATCTTATTGCTGATATTCATTTGCATTTTTTCTGACAAATATCTACTTAATTTTATGGTATGTATAAGTAATGCACATTCAAAACCAGAGGAATAGGACTGAGCGACACCAGGGGACTGGAATGTCATGCCCGACAGCAGTTTGCGCCACTTCCCCCAGTTTCCCGCACCTCTTCCAGTCTCCCAAACCTCTCAAAGTCAGTTCCCAGTTCTGAGAAAGTGGAGAAGCCCCAGGTCTACCCAGATGCTAGGAGGGTGAGTGATGAGATTTTTAAGGCTGGTGGGAGAATACCTGTGCACTGTGGCGATGGCCCTGTACACCCCAAACTGCCCCGCTGCCACTGCACCTGTTGTCTGCGGGCACCTGCGCCCCGCTGCTTCTCAAATGAGAAGTGTTAACATTTTAGGAAAAGCTGGCTGTCTCTGTGTAGGAAACGCCATCCCTCTACCCCCCTGAGTCACAGACTTGAATTTGTTTCTAGTGTTGCCTGCTGCTTTGAGTGGATTGCTGTGCCCAGGTGCTCTGATGTCCTTAAAATAATGTTGGTTCCTTACCCCCACTGGAGCCGGAGGAGACAAGCGACCCCACTACAGGCTGTGCAAGCTGTGGCACTGTGGTGAGACAGGGACTTCTGGAATGTGATGCTGCCTGGAGCGCCAGCTGTTAGTCTGACGTTTGACAAGAGACTGGCCCCAGTGCATTTCAAGCCTGGTGCAGCCATTCATGCACAAAGAGCGAAGTGGAGTGAGACTAGTTGCTTGCACATGGTGCTTGCTAGAGACTGCCGTGAATTAACGGGGTCTCAGGCCGTAGCTCAGAAGAAACCCACCATCGAGGGGCTGAAGCAGGGCTTACACCACAGGTGCCTGTGTGGCCTCGTTTCACAAGTTGTCAGAGAAGAGCGCCAGCAATAGACACAACATGAGAGCATAATGGGGTAATTTTCCACGACCTTATTAAATGGGTGTCCAGACATTAGCAAATACATATCTGCGGTTTAGAAGCAGAGTGCAAGCACCCTGCCAGCAAATGAGCAGATAGATGCGAAGCTTTGGGACTAAATTCCTTAAATGGCAAAGGGATGAAGAGGGCTCTCGGGAAGAGGCCTCCAGAACTCGCTTGGGACAGCTTAGAAGCAGCTTTTCAAGAATGGGCCTGTGCAGAAGTGGCCAGCTCAGCAGGACAATGGCTGTAGTGTGTCACAAGCTCCCAGACTTCCTACACAGAACATAACTCCCCCAGAACAGAGACAAGACCAAGCGCGGAGCCACAATGACCCGCTAGGCCCACACAAGAGCTCCCTCCCACACCCCACTCCCTTCTCACTGTCCAATCAACAGCAGCCTGCTCTCCTTTCCTTCACAGGCACCAACTCATCAAGGAGAATCAGAGACTTGTACAAAAAAAAAAAAAAAAAAAAAAAAAAAAAAAAAAAAAAAAAAAAGTCTCTTGTTTCTGTAACGGTCAGCTCACAAGCTTCATCATTTTGCAAAAGTGCAAGTCCACTGGTTCGGCTTCTGAGAGGTCCGTAACGAGCCCTAGCTCATATTGGATCGTGTGGTTTATTAAAGAAATGGCTTCTCGAAATGCAGAGACAGTTATAAATGACGCTACAGGTTTGAGGCATCACTGTGTGCAGGATATGCTTTCTCCGGGCTTGTACCCGTCACAAGGCAACGTCTGAAAGGATTCAGGTTCCTTTGTAGGGAACTTGGTTGTGGTTAGAATTTCTGAGTCTGTGACCCTCTGAAAGGCTGGGACATCAAAGCACATTACTGAGGCCAAGTTCACACTGGCAGATCCTTGCGGTGGCCCCTCAGGGGCCAGCTTCAAAAGCAAACACCTAGAACAGTGGTTTGTGGAGAGAGAGAGAGAGAGAGAGAGAGAGAGAGAGAGAGAGAGAGGGAGGGAGGGAGGGAGGGAGGGAGGGAGGGAGGGAGGGAGGGAGAAAGCTCCTGCTGTTACCTCTGCTCACTTTTTTCCTGCTCTATCAATTGTGGAGATTCCTAGCACCTTGCTGCGCTGCGCAGGAAGTGGTGAGGCCTGGCAGACAACTATAACGAATGAGCCTGGGAGGAAATTTGCAAATCTGTCAGAAACCTCAGAACAAGGACAGATTTCCCTGGGTGTGAGACTCCCTGGAGTTACAGAAGAGCACTTTGTGCTTCCTGTCACTGAGGAGCAGACTAGGGTCCTGGTGCCTTGCTGATCTGCCCCCGCCCCCCCCCCCCCCGCCAGCCCGCCCCCAATGCTATTCTGAATGGCATCACCATTTAGGATTGATAACTGGACGGCAGAGGGATTGGCCAGGCAGCTTGTGCTGTGTAATGGCTGAGGTAGGGAGCTGACTGCACGCAGGCGCCTGTCATCTGGAGAGTCAGAACCACTCAGAGCACATCGAGGGTGCCTGTGGGAGCACCCCGGGGTGGGTAATGAATCCCACCTCACTTTCTGGCTTGCTCACATGACAAATGGTCCAGTACAGTGATGAAGAGAAATGGAGACAGACTATATCCCCTCTGTGCACATTTCAGTTGATTTCCCAGAAGCAAGCACAAGTAATGCTGCTTCTGAGCAGTTGTCTGGGTGACAGATGAGGATCAGTGAGGTCTTGTGTTTTGGAGAGATGGGGGAGGGCAAAGAGTATGAAGTTTGATTTTCTGGGATTCCCCCCCCCCCCCCGGGAACCAAGGCAAAGATAAGGCTTGATGCCCAGAAAGCTTTAGTCTGCTGATGTAATATGCCACAGCATGACTCTAGAGGTCTTGTGAAGAGGCTGTGGACCATACTGGTGGGGTGACCATCCTGCTGTGTAGAAACAGCCAGTATCAGGCAGCGCTAGATGAGCACAGGGACCAGCCTCAATGACCACAGTCTCCCAAACTGGGAAAGGCTACTCAGCTTGATCCTGTCACCAACTGCCTGGAAGATTTGAGTAAATCTTTGTCTTTCCTTCCTGTGTCCTGAAGGAGGATAGTTTCTAGTCCGTTAGTCAAGGGTGATTCACAGACACCAAATACCAAGACTGTGCTGTGGCTGAGAATCCAAGAAGATGTCAGAGCAAAAGTCTTGCAAAGCATATGCCGAGTGCCAGTGGTTACAGATCAAAAGATTTCTGGACAAATGGCCTGGTCATTAGATGGTTAGCCAGGCCACTGCACTTCCTGATGCCGAGCAGTGGACTGCCCAGCAAGCTCCTGGTGACCTGTTAGGCAGGACCAGGGTCACTGATGGAAGCTTGTGTCCATAGCTAATGGCTGTTGGGGTCAGGGAACCACTCCTTGACACGGTCTCATGCAGACACAACATTTATGTTAAGTCTGTGTTTACATGCCATATAAACATTTTGCTCATCACCTGTGTGGCCAAGAGATTAGGAAGGGACCCCTGGCTCCAAGCAGAAGGATGTTTGGAGGAGCTGGTGGCATTCTATTACAGCCTGTCAGCTTTCCCAAGAGGGCAGGTGGCTGGCCCTTGGGACTAGCCGATGTTAAACATATGTTTAATCTAACAAGAAACCTTGAGCTAGTAATAAAAACAACTCAAAGTGTTCACCAAACTACAAGCAGAAGGAAGTTACTTTACCTAATCAAAAATAAAAAAAAAAAATCAAATGCTTACATTTATCCAGCCCTCCCACCATCAATTCAACAATCTGAACAGACAAATATTTATAAAAATCATAAATGTAGGCCACTCTTTAAGAATAAAGCGGGAGGGACCTGCCACCCAGCCTCACAGCAAGGCGGTATGTTGAACTGTATCTGCCTGATGCCCAGGAAGTTATCTCGCTCAAAGCCAGGAGTCTCATTTCCTTGAAGTCAAGTGGTCCTGTAGCTCCTTTTGTCTTTGGAAGATCTTCAGACTTGGTAGTTCTGTTATGCAAAGACATTTTTCTTTGCCAGCGCCCTAACATTCTGGGTTATTTCACAGCAGAAAATCATAGAAAATGAAACTTGATAAATCCTCACCTTGACATTGTTTTCCCACAGGAAATGAACCTTACAAGGGCAGGAAATGTCGCTTTGGGGGTTTATGTGGCTTGGATACCAAATTTCAAGAAAGGGCACAAACAGGGTTATAAGTACCAGGTAGGCCCCCTAGGGCATCCCAGGATGATTGTCCTGCTGGGAAACGGTGTCTGGGGGTCTGTTATCAACTTGGACCAGAGGAAAGGAGAAACCAAAGGTTCGCCTTGAGCCTCAGGCTCTGTGGCAGCATCCCCAACTCCCCTCCCCCTCCCACTGCAGCCATTTTTACTCAAAGGATTTTTATGGGTTAAAACAAAATATTCCTTCATATTTACTCATGGCAACTCTGTGAGGCAAATTCTGTTTCCACTTAAATCTGATAAAAGGGAGCTGAATGAGGTCGTTGGCTGATCGCCATTGGTCATTGGTAACAGCCTTCTAGATTGAAAAAAATATTTCACACCTAGTCTGTATCTTATGTCACTGTGATACATATAAAATAGAGTTGTAATCCTCATTTTCAGATGAGTGGAGGTTCCTGTCGCTAGTAGGAGATCCAGCTGGGCTGGCCAATGGTGGTGAGGGGTGAGCAAGGCTGGGGCATTCATGAGCATTGGTGACATGGCATGCTTAGGACTATGCTGAAAATGGTAGAAACTCTGACTCTATCTTCCTGGAAGAGTAGTGGTAAAAAGAAAAGGGGCCTGTTTATGGAGTAAACATTTCCACGGGAAGAGACATGGCAACGCTCCCAATCCCTAGCTTTTTAAGCGTTTCTAAGCAGGGACGTCAGGTGACATACAGGATTCCTGTGGTATGCCTGTGATAATAAAGGGGTCTTAAACTAAAAATTACTTGCTGTTTACCTGAAATTCATATCGAATGAGTTCTACTCTTGCAGCTTTAATCTGGCTGCCCCATTCCCCTTTGGTCACTGTTTGTGACACCACGGAACAGAGCCATCAATGCGATGCTGACTGTACCACACCAGTGGTTAATTATGACTGCGGTCCTCTGTTGAGATGACTTTCTATTTCATCCTAGAGGCCTCAAATTAGGACTGTGTTGGAATTAAATATGGGCAACACTTTCCAATTTGGAAGACGGTGCATTATACCATCATTATCTAAAGCTAATCTCTATCACTGAACTCATAACCCGTCCAGACTGACCCTTAGCTGCACCTCTCCCAGGGCAGCCCTCCTGGACGGCGAGACCCATTCCGGACTCTAACACTATGCTCACGCCATCTTGCTGTTCAGTAGGAGAGTCACTTACTTGTACGGGATGTGCTTGCCCCCATTGACCAGGGCCAGGATGACGTTGCCCAGAGCGGACAGTGAGAGGCACAGCCCCGAGCCTCCTTCTCGGTTTTTGCTGAGCGCTTTCACACAACTGCCGAGATCAATGAGATGTAGGCGGCTGCGGCCTCCAGACACTGCACAGAGGAGAACACAAGAGAAAGAACGGGAGAATGGGTAAGTTCTGGGCAACACATTTTCTCTTCCGGTAGCTCTTTGGGGATCTTGGGAGATGAATATTTGGTGACCCAAACAAGTCAGGCTGAAGTTACAAGTAGCATCAGTGCTCTTAAATTGTGCCCTCCGCATACCACAAACCCTCTAAAACCTACATGTTTGTTTATTTTATGAACAAAAGAATGATTCCTGCAGATCAAATGGCGCACTGATGGAGGGTAAGGGATACACCTGACTACTCCCTGGATGCCAGCGTTCTGAAATGTACCAAGTTGAAACCTGAACAGTTCGCAAATGATCATCTACTCTAGTTTGTCATTTTCAGGCTGCCAACCGGAAGCTCAGCCAGGATCCAGGTCGGTAACTTCGGGAAAACCTGGAGGATGTGAGATCCAGGTGCAAAGGCAGGGAAGACCCAGCTATTTGCTGAGCGTCTGCCAGTTGCCAGGTGTGCAGGCATCCGTCTCATTCAACTCCCACACAAAATCATCCAAACACCGTCATCATCTTGTAGGTGAGAAAGTTAAAGTTTGGAGAAGTTAAGAATTTCACCCATGAACTCTGGCTGCAATGAAGTAACAGGGACCAGACTGGGTCTTGTGTCCAAAACAACCAAAGATAAACAGAATGTACAAAGTAGCTGTATTTAAGACGCTGGACGTTAGATAGAGAGAGCAATTCTAGAGGCACACGAGACAAATTAGGCAGACACTCCTGATGCTTCCTCTGCTAACTGTGCTGACTGTGTGTCCCCTGGCTCAAGGCAAAGAGCCCATCTAGAACTTGGTAGGCCCACTGAGCTCAAGGGAGATAGAATTCAAGGCCTGGGGAAACCATGTGTAGGACAGAAGACTAGAAAGGAAAGAACTTGGGAATTTGCAGACGGTCTCTGGAAGATTCAGCTGCGTGCTCATCAGCAGGTGCACATGAGGTCCTGCTGATGCAAGGCCAGAGGCGTCTGCTCCCAGTAGTCAGATGGGAAAAATCTACAAGTTCATGAGAAAAGGTAAGTGAGCATGAATGGAAGCGGGCGGGTGGTACACACACGGTGAAGAAGTGTTTGAAACAAGCCCAGGAAAGCATAGCTATTAGAATCCACAGAAACAGTGAGGAAAAAAGTTACTGCTATTCTGTGTCAATGTTCAAATGCATAAGTAGAGACATGGCTACCCTGGTCTGTATAACAAGATCTGTGTCAATTAAAATGAAAGTATATACAATAACTTCTAAGAGATTAAAAACAAAGATGGAATTGAGTCTGGGAGTTTATGGCAGGTTACGCATTAGCAAAAACAAAAAACAAAAAACAAAAAAACAAAAAAACAAACAAACCGAAAGGTTAGTAAATTTGATAACAAATCAATATAAATCTTCAAAGTAAAATATAGAAAAAAACATAAAAGTAAGCAACAAAAGTAAAGAGTGAGGGCGGAGGGAGAGGGAGGAGAGGGAGGAAATTAAAAGGGCTACATAACAACCTTGGGCGTCTAAAACACATATGGCTGGATTTGCAGAGGGTGATGCAGACGCAGTATTTGAATAAACAATGGCCAAAGGTTTTCCCGAATTATGAAAACTATCAGCCCACAAATCTGAAAATCTTATTCAGCCCCCAGGAACAAGGAAAATGAACAAACCCAATGAAGCAGGCAATTATTGCACTGCTCAGAGCAGAAGAAGAGAGAAACAGCCCAAAGAGCAAAACCATATTCCATACAAAGAAACAACGGTAAGTATGGTGGCCAATTTCTCCACAGAAATAGGTAAGGAGAGGATAGTACAGCGATGTTTTTTTTTTTTAAAAGATTAAAAATTGTCAAACAAGCAGCCAACATCCAGAAAAAAGTATCATTACAAAACAATGGGGAAATAAATACACTTTTTTTTTTCTCTATGAGGGGCTGGGAAGGTGGCCCAGTAGGTAATAACATTTGCTATGCAAACATGCAGACCTGAGTTTGAAACATCAGCAATCATATAAGAAGCCAGGCACAGGTATGACGGACAGCCTGTAAGCCCAGCACTGAGGGGTGGGATGGGGGAGGGGAGGGTCAGGTAGAAACCAGATGTTCTCTGACAAGCCAGACCAACTGACCGAGGTGACCTTCACGTTCAGTGAGAGAGACCCTCTCTTAAGGAAACGGGGCAGAGAGCAATAGAGGAAGACAGGCAACATGCTCCTTTGGTTTCTCCATGCATGTGCATGGGTATGTGCACATACATGCATGTACTCCCCGCACCTGCCCCAACATGTTGGCTTCATGTAAGGGACTTTCAGGCGGCACCTGGGTATATGTTTCTAGGTATCTGAACACCTATAGGAAAAGGTATGGATCGTCTGTCTATACTATTTCTGAGGACAAGGTATAGATTGGTTGTTGGAAAAGAAGTTCGGGAAATATGAGGGATCCCATGCCTGCTGTTGGTGGTGAACATTCCAGGAAGCCTAGCACCGTGGCTTGGCCCCACACTTTAGACATGAAGGAAGTTCAGTTAGCATGTTTTCAACTGTCCTGGGGCAACCCCTCCTAAGGGAGGCCATATTATTTCTCTTCTACCCTATTTCAAATCGTGCAAGATTGGCTCATGGCAATATGCTAGGGAAACAGTTATTTTTAAACAAAATATCTTCTGTCTTGCAGCCCAATTACATAGACAGGAAAGGCTTAGGTATTCCTCACACATCTCAGATGAAAGGGCAAAGACAGAGACCAATTTGGTCTTCCAGACTTAATAGTCCATTTGACGTAATGGAATAAAATTTATAATGTACACATAGTAAAAACAGAACACAGAGAACAAAAGGTGGCTTAGATTGTGTGGAAGAGTTTTATAAAATACCTGTAATTACCAGCATGACTCAGAATGAGAGGCGCCCTTACACAATGGAAAAAGCCACTCTCTGCTCTCTGCCCTCTACCCACCGGCGTCTGGGTGGTCAGAGAATCTGGCTTCCACAAATGGTGCTCAAGCTAGAAGGAAGTCAGTGGGCACAGGCTGTTCGATAGCATAAAGAACTCACATCACCATCCATGGCCAGAGAGAAAGTAATCCCGTAACGAGTGAGCCAGAGGGGTGGTAATTGCTACAGGTATGATGCAGGCTCCTAACTTGTCAGATTTCTGAGATCAAGGACATAAGAGTTAAAGGAATGCGGTCCAATCTGTCTTGAGCAGTTTTTTGTTTTGTTTTTTTTTTTAAAGAGAGCGTGTCATGAATCCCAGGCTGCCCTTGAACTTGCTATGTTGCTGAGGATAATTATGAATGTCTGATGCCTCCGTCTCTGTCTCCTGTGGGCTGGGAGAACAGGCACGTGTCACTACGCTCAGCTAATGCAGTGCTGGCGATCAAACTCTGGGCTTCATGGACGCCAGGCAAGCCTTCTTCCAACTCAGCTACACCCTCAGCCCCAAATTCTTTATTTATATTTTAACTCTGGAGTTGGACCAAACCAAATTACTACATACCTTATTTTCCCCACAGGGAGCAATATACTAATTTTACCTATTTCTGAATCACAATGTACTCAGTACCTGGTAGGTCCTGTGAAATACCAAATTCTCCTAATGTCACCTAATGCCTACCTTATGCATACACTGGACCGAAATTATAGATGAGAAAACTGAAGTTCATACACTCTGGGGGGAAAATCATTCACGATTTCATTGAAAATTAATGCTGAGTCAGATGGAAACCCAAAGCAGACTCTAAACCATGCATAGTCCTTTTTACTCATCTTGCATCGAGACGGCTTCCAATTTGGCAGTGCTCTGTCACCTGGGACCTGCAAAGAACTATGGCTGCCTGCCTCCCACTCCCAGGCCTTCTCATTTAATCGGGCTGGAGTACAACACAAGCACTGGGGGTCACTTAAAAGTTCTCTAGACAACTGTCATGTGCTGCACAGTCTCCCCACCTGGCTGAGCTAGTCGTACTCTCCGTTGCCTCCATAAGACACTGACTGACAGCCACAGTATGCCCAATGCATGTGGCTGCTAAGGATGTGCTGTCTATCTGCCAGTACAGCAATTTATGATGCTTGCACTTATTATGCGCTAAAGTGCAAATAATACAGAGACCAATAAAATATTATTTCATAAGAAGTTTGAACATTTATATATAAATTAAATTAAATGTGTTTTGGGAAGATGTTTTCAAGAGATTCAAGTTAAATTAGTTGTACGTGAGAAATTAGAGTTGAAAAATGAAAAAAAAAAAAAAAAAAAAGCCAGAAAAGGGCTGTATGCAGTTGGCAGCAAGTGGGTCTTTTAAATTCTTGAACCACTTTGAAGAAATTAAAGTAAAAGTGATTAAAATCAGTATGGTTCGTGAAAGTTAGAACTTTAAGTTGAAAACTCACTTCTAAGGGAAACCCATGCCATGTGCCCCTAAGATCGATGAATAAATACACATTTGTTACATGAATGTATCTTTTGATCTGATTCCCATCTTTAGTGGGCTTTCCTTGGGAACGGACCAACTTCTGGTAGTGCAGTGTACCCGTAGCCCTAGCTTGCACAAGTGCGGTTTGCACACTGGGTTAGATATTTCAGATAGATGGTCAAAAGGTAGAAGAATGCATTGCAGCTCAGTTCCACAGTCACACGGTTTCAGCCTATGGGCACCTGGCCCCAACGTGAGGCAAGGTGGAAAATCATGAGGTAAGAATGTGTGATGGATGGCGGAGACTGCTCACTTCATAGCAGCTGGGCAGCATAAAGAAACGGGCAGAGGTGAGGGCCGAGATCTACCCTTGAAAGCCATGAACCCTAGCAACCTGCCTCTCCCAGTGAGGCCCCACTTTGATTTCTACCACTTCTGAATAGTCTGTTCGGATTTTAGATCAATCATGGCAGTAAATCGCTCACTATACCAGCGCCCTCGGGGCCTACCATCTCTGGAATAGCCCTTAGATACATACTCGGAGGTGCGTTGCTAATCCCCTAGGTATCTAAAAATCCAAACAAGTTGGTCTCGCTTTCTGAAACTAGCTGTACTATATGGTAGAGAAAGGCGGGGTTAATATATAGCACACACCCCACGGAACCTAACACACAGTACTGAGCGCTGGCATGCAGGCACAGGACCAGCACCATGGAGACCCACAATGAGTATCGGTGCCTCCCACTCTCAGGAAGTTCATAGCCTAGTGGATCCCAACAAGCATGGGAGAGAAAACGGCAAGACGGACTAGGACAAAAGCTGCTCTGGGGTTCTATGGAGGAGAAGATCGTGCAGAAGGGGGAGTCCGGGACGCTGCAAAGGGGAGGCAGCTTGTGGAGGAAGTAGGCTCCAGACCCTTCCTTGTTACCGCCTCTGTCCCTTCCCGCTGTCCTGGGGTGATGGCGGGAGAGATTAAAAATACAGGCGCAGAGTTGGTAGTGTCACATCCTAATTGACTCTGGTTAGGGAGCTGGGAGTCCTTCAGTGCATCTGTCTCCCTGGTCAGGGGTTTGCTGCTGGGCAGAGTAGGAAGGTTCGTCTCCTTTAGAAACACATCTGCTAAGCAGAGGAGGAACCCTTGGAGCCATGTGAACTCTACCCCTGGCTAGCACATGGCTGAGTTAGGTCATTCCAAGGCCTTTGTAAGGAGAGTGTCCGAGTGCCACCACAAAGCCAGGATGAGGGACGCCGATTAGATTTATACTCAGTGACTGCAGGCACGGATGCCCACCCAAGTGCATGTTCATGCATCCGTGTCTATGCAGATAGACAGCCTAGACCACGATGGTTCCCAAGGAGGAAGCAAGGTTAGTGAAGCCATCGGAGGCCCAGTGTTAGTTGTTGGTGGACACTGGATATCTACAAGCTTGTTCATCAGAGAGATGCTTTGAGATTATCAATTCTTATTGTGTATACATTGTGTATGATGCATGTCATCAGTACAGGTGTGTGCATGCTATGGTATGCGTGGAATCATTTCTCCCTTCTACCATGATTTCTGGGCATGGAACTCAAGTCATGAGGTTCATGTAGTAAGCACTTTCACCTGCTGAGCCATCTCACCGGCCCGTAAGCGAGCGCTGACCTCCCTGGGTCACCCCCATGAAGGGACAGTGTCAGCTATGAGGAGCAGCATTGGCTCATTCAGGCCCTCTCCCCAGTGTTGAATTTGCAAGGAGCCTACAAGCCCTTATCGATTTAACAGTGAGGAGAACCAGCTTTGCTAATATTCCAAAAGCCTTGGCAAGTGGGGAGCTATTTTAAGCCCAACCTGATGCCATCTACAAAACAGCGATGCATCAACAAAAATGTTCTTTTTGACCTTGACCAGAACGTTTAAATCATCTGCCTGTCTAGGTGTGTGTGTGTGTGTGTGTGTGTGCGCACATATAATGCACACATTGGTCTAAGACTTGGGCCCATGCATACACTGTGTATTTAGTTCTTGCAGCAGAGATTGCTCCTGAATCCACCATCAGGCTAAGCCTCTCCCAGTTGGTTAACAGCTCTGCTTCCTGCTTCCCCGCAGGGTGACTAATTAATAAACCTTTCCTTAATTGAGTTCTGGCTGCCAAGTCCACAGGGATTATAACTTACATATAAGTAAACAAATTTTCCATTTTAAACAACGCTCCAAATCTTCTCATTATGGGTTAGCCACATAAATCCACTGAAATCCTGCTAGGCCCAAAGGCTGGATCTGATCCTTTGCCTCTGAGCCACTGGGGCCCTGGCTGGTGGGAGGGGCTTACCCTTTGCCCTCACCAGCATCTATTTTACTGCTGACACCAGACAGCACCTGAGGTTTGGAAGCCGTTGGTGGCATCTGCCTTTTTCCTTTTGCCTGAATTTATTATTTAAAAGCAATCTTCATGCACAACTTAAAAATAAAAAGATGAGTTGGCTGTTAAATATTTAAGACGTGCTCAGGGTTTGGTCGGGCCAACTTGGGAGCATGTCATCCGTTTTAGAGAACGTTCTTTTAAATTGTTGTGGAGCCAAAAATTCAAATTTTTACATTTGAAGTACTTCAATGGAATTTTTTTCCCATATTTTCATTGTTTGCTTCTACTTCCAGATTCTAAGTTGCAAATAAGACCAAGAAATAAAAATGGAAAGACCTAAAGGGAGTTTCCAGCTTGGGGTACACGATTCAGAAGGACACCACTGGACGCTCTGGGCCTCTCCGCGTGGTGCCTTGGGGAGCGCCTGTCTCTGGCCTCCCTCAGAGCTGTTGGGAGCTCCCTTGGCTGCAGGCTCTGATGGTTATTATTGACAGCTGTTGAAATGACTAAAATAAACAGTATTCCAACTCTCACATCTACTCTGTTAGGACATCACGCAGCAAGGGTGGGACTTATAGCCAGCTCCCAGGACTGCTGGGAGAAAGGAGCACAGGTCAGCTCTGGCTCTCTCACGCCATGTCCTAATTCCTGTTTCCGGTCTCAAGAATGCTATGCTGAACGGATGTGTTTGACATGGTGTGAACTCCCCTTTGAGAATTATCGTCCTTTAAAAGCTTCCCATTTGACATGTCCTGCTATTCCCACCCTCCACCCCCCACCCCCACACCCCCTGTCAAACCCTCACAATCGCGGGCTGCCCAGGCAGATCTGATCTTAGGCTAATAGTACTCTTCCCTGTGGCTTTCAGAGTGACAAGTGACAGCCAGGGTCTAGATTCCTGCGGAACCACTCCATCTGCTTCCCAGATCTATACAGGTGGTCTTGGCAGGTGGTCTTGACAGGTGGAACCCCAGCCCCAGATAGGGCTGTTTCAGTTCATTGCCTAAGGTGGGGGAATGGGAGGCAGGTCTCTAGGGCATTCTAAACAAGATGAGCAAAGAGCAAGGAGGTTAAGTGAACATAAGCTGGGGAAGTGAATCTCAAACATGCTGCGTTAAGTGAAAGAGTCCAGCTGCAAAGGGACCCATTTGGGCCACAGGATTGATTCATACACTGGGTAAAGGTCACACAGACACATCAGTCCTTGGCAGGGTCTAGAGGTGGGGTGAGAGCTGACTATAAAGAGCCAAAAGAACTTCCAAGCCACACACATCACATCCGATTCTCTTGGTTAGGCAGCTGTGTGGGTTTGCCAGAACTCATCCAAGAACACAAAAGGAGGAAAATTCCACCGGATACAAATTACTGTTCAATAAACTCGACTCTAAGATTCTAAGGCACTGTAGGTAAGTTCGGCATGGTGGACACATTGCTGTAATCCTGATACTCTGGAAGCTGAGGCAGTAGGATGGTGAGTTTGAGGCTAGCCTGGGCTAAATAGTGAGACATTGTTTCACAATACCAAAACAACAACAATGTGAGCAAGCAGGCAAGCCATCAAACTTTAGGGAGTAGGCAGGGTGGGAGAAACCAGGCCAACGAGATAGGGGAGAGGGTTTTCCAGTCGAGGACACTAGGAACTCCAGAGATTTATCTTCAGGAATGTTTTCTAAGGCTTTTGAGCAACAAGGACACTTGAGAAACTAGGTGTATCTCCCTCTGGGAGGGTCATAGATATTTGTTTTAATTTCAGATTTTCTTCTGAATAGGGCTGGCAATGGTCTCCTCTGATAATTTCAAGCCAAGGTGCCTCTCCTGATTCAGGTTTTGTTGCTTTTCTGGCATCCACTGTCCCTGAGACAATTATTCAAGAACTGGGGTCCAGTTAGATGGGGGCCAGTTCCTTGGGATTGAAAAACCCTACCAGGGTGTTCTTGTGTGTTGCCGAGTCCCTGCCTCACCAGCCCAGCCCTCTGTTTTAGGTCTTGTCGGAAAGCCCAGTGAGTCGACAGACCACTCAGGCCATGGATCAAGATTCCCCATATAGAGGCACTCAAGTAAGTGTTGGTACCCAACTCTGGTGGGCCTGGAGTGTACACTGATGAAAGGCAAAGATGCATAATCGCTTCAAGTCCAGTCCTCGCTTTGAGAAAAGAGCTGGGCTGGGACTGTGGACAGAGCTGGGGTCTGGCAGTGTGGCCCTGTCACAGACCAAGTACTGTGTCTGCATTTATATAGGCAACATAGAAGGTAGGAGCCCATATCTGGCAGTTCTCTCAAAGTGTGATTTATAAACTATTCAGAAACATGACTATTACTTCGGAGTCTATAGCATGGACTCCACACAGTGAAAAAGGGCATATTGCAGGTGCTCTGGTGGCTTACTGTTGGTTTCCGTGGTGTGCTGCTGTTCTTGGATGTCAACTTGACTACATCTGGAATGAACTAAAACACAAAAATAGAGGGCACACCCGAGAGGGATCTCTACTTAATTTGAAGTGGAAAGATCTACCTTTGATCTGGATCTTTGAGGCAGGAAGACACATACACACACACACACACACACACACACACACACACACACACACACACAGAGAGAGAGAGAGAGAGAGAGAGAGAGAGAGAGACAGACAGACAGACAGACAGAGAGAGAGAGACAGAGAGACAGAGAGACAGAGAGAGACAGAGAGAGAGACATTCTGTTAGTTCTGTTACTTTACTGAACCCTGACAACTAATACAGGTGGTGACCCCTGTAGGATTTGTGAACAGAAGTGTTCAACATCTGTTTTTCTTTCTTTCTTTCTTTCTTTTTTTTTCTTCTCTCACACATCCAGGGTAATGCCATTTGTAGACGGTCACTGCCAAAGCTAACCTTTTGTCCCTGTACTGATCAAAAGTGAACTTGAGCCTAGAATCTGCACTTGTCTTGAGTTCCAGACCACTGAACTGCAAGTGGGCACCACACCCTCTGCTGAGGGAGAGTGCTGCTGCCTTAGGTGAGGGGTGCCAGTTGGCCAGAGCTGGCGCTGGAGCTGGCTACGAGGGACTTACTTCCACCCTTGCCGCTCTTCTCCATCCGGTACTGGTAGATGTGCAGTGTGAACAGCATGTGGGAGTTCCGGTGGTCATCCTCGTCACAGTCCTGTTGGCTGCTTCGCCTAGAGGCAATGGCGGCGTCCAGGAAGAAGGCAGCTTTCTCCGCGGTGGGGGCCCGCAGCTCACTCTGGTTCTGCAGCTGGGGGACAGAAAGTAAAAAACAGAGGTGTCAGGCTTCCCCCCTGCCTGGGAGATAAGGCTCAGTCCACTCTGCAAGGTCAGAAATCCTCCTGAAACCTGCTGAACACATGGGCTATTCTCCGCTTAGTCGTTTGTTTTTTTCTTTTTCCATTTTTTCATGTATGTATGAAATGCATGTGTGTATATGCATGTTCGCGTGTGTGTGGGCACACTTGTATGCCTGCAGAGGCCTGAGGTTGACATTGAGAATTATCTTTGATTGTTTGTTGTGGCAGCGTCTCTCAGTTGATCTTAGAATTCCACATATAAATGGTTCCTTGGCCAGGCTGCTCTATAGATTTCCTGCCTCTCTTTAGAGCAGCAGTTCTCAGCCTATGGGTTGTGATTCCTTGGAGGTCAAATGACCCATTCAAAGGGGTCGCCTAAGACCGCTGGAAAGCACACATTATAATTCATAACAGTAGCAAAACTATAGTTGCAAAGTAGCAAAGAAAATAATTTTATGGTTGGGGGTCGCCATAACATGAGGAACTATATTAAAGGGTTGTAGCATTAGGAAGGCTAAGAACCACTGCTTTCGAAGCTAGAATGATAGGCAGGCTGTCACACCCACCCGGCGCTTACATGGGTTCTGATCCGCACGCTTTTGTGGCTAGTCCTTTAATGGCTGAGGCAACCCAGCTTAGCTAATTTGTTTCTGAAAATTAATATTGTCCATATTTATTGGATGTAACTTGGTTTTAGATACTTTACAGCCAGCAAGGGGCTGCATTGGGGGGTGGGGTTTAGTGGTAGCACCTGCCCATCTTAGACACCATTCATCCTCTAACATGAGAGATGTGACTAGTCTTGACTTTAGAGATTATACTGGAGACAGGTGCTATGCAATGTGGTTTTACATCTGAGACAGAAGGAACCTGTCTAGTGTTCATTTCTGACTTCTCAGTTATTTGAGAAGAGCTAATCCTGGGCCATGCTTACTAGCATAGTGTTGAACAAGAAGCAGATGTGTGTGGGTGGTGGCAACGGGCAGTTTGACAGAGCCTCCAGTCACTTAGGAGAAGGGCCCCTGGATATGACTGTCGGGTTATCTTGATTGCATGGTGGAGTTGGGGAGACCTGCCCACCGAGGGCGGCACCATTCCCTGGCTGGGATCCTAGGCTGTGTAAGTGGAGAAACGGAGCCCAACAGCAGCGTGCATTCACTCACGCTTGCTTCCACACTGTGAAGGTGATGTGGCCAGCTGCTTCAGGCTCCTGCTGCTGTGGTAAAGGCCTGTTCCCTTCAACTCTAAGTCTTAATAAAGACTTGTTCTGCCAAGTTGCTTCTGTTACAGTATTTTATCATAGCAACAGAGCAACGTATTGAAGCAATGTAGAAGCACCTAAATACTTGGAGGTCTTATCTGTATTTAAGAGACATCTGGTTTTACTTTAGCTTCTGAAGTTATGCTCAGGGGAAACCCACATGTAGTTAGAAAAGACACAGTGAGCATCATATCTAAATTTCATGAGAACCCTGGGCCCGAATTCCAGTGCTCCCTTTTGTGGTAGAAAGGACATCTACTTTTTTGTTTTGTTGAGACAAGTTCTTGCTCTTCTTTAAACTCCCTATCTCCTCTCCTGAGCGATCTGACAGGTGTGTGCCTGATTTAGCTTTGATTTCTCAAAGAACTGATTTGCAACATGTCTTTGGGTTGGTACAAATTACGACAATTTTCTACCCTGACACCAACCAGACCTATAATTTCAAGCTGTGGGAAGCAATAGTTGGTGCAGGCAGGATATGCAAGCTAAGAGCATCTTTAAAGTCCTTGAACTTCGAAGGGATTTTTTATCGGATGTGTGCTTTTGAACTTACTATCAGACTTAAACTAAAGAATTATAGGCATTTTAAAGAGGAGTTCCAAGAGGCCATTGCTTTCTTCACATCTTATTCCATTAGACAGAGCTGTACTTAAGAGAACCTTTGTCAGTAGACTCAACAATGATCCCAAGTTATCACATGTTTGAGAGCCTCGGTCCCAAGTTATCACGTGTTTGAGAGCCCCGCTGAGCTTGCTGCAGGAGCAGCGGCCAGGGCACTCCTGCATCTAGCATGGAGGCCATGCAACCACAGCTGAGCATATGCTATGCTCCAGTGCAGCAGCTCCCTGGATCATATGGACGTGTTAGAAATGCACATTGCAAAGCTTTACCTCAAGTGGAATGAGAAACTCTCGGGGAGGAGGCCAGTGATCGATTTCAACAAGTCCTCCAGGCAGCTCTGATGCACACTACAGAGATGTCTAAAGGAAACTGGAAGGGTCTGGGTATCCTGAGCAGAGGCTGAGCAGGGCTGGGCTCCGAGAGATGGATAGAATACTGCCTTGGGGCATCCTCAGCCACGGAAACAATCCATCTGGTGGAAGGCGGGCACTTATCGGAGACACCTATCTAAAACAGGAGGCATAATGGGGAGCCTACTGCCGGAGAATGGCAGAATTGACCTTCTGTATATAAAGCAGGGGAGCCCCTAGAGTCATCCCCATGTTAAACAGCAAAGGGAAGACACTCAGAACAGGCCTGCCTTCGCGCAAAGGCAAACACGATCTCCTCTTGGCTTCCATGCTTCTAGCAATTATATCACGGTTCTAATTAGAAATCGGTTATTAGTTTTTCCCACAGCACTGCTAATCCGGCTGTAAAGCAGTGCCCGAGACGGTTTATAGAGCCATAAACAGCCCAGCAATGGCTGCAGCTATTTGTGCAGTGCAGTAAATATTTCAGTTTGTTGTTAAACAAAAGAAAGATTGTGCTGGTTTTTTTTTCCCTTTCTTTCTTGAAAGAGGCATCAAGAAAGTGGATTCAATTTCCCCCCAAATGCTATGACAATTGCAGTCCCTGCTTATTGTCAATTAGATTCAAGGTACAAATATTTAGGTTGGGTGAGCAGATGGCCCCACAGCTGCAGGCCGTAAAGTTCCAGTCCACTTTAAAGTAAACACTCATAAGCCTTTCCCAGTTTACGTGGTAAGTGATTCCAGGGCTGAGTTGCCCCATCCTCCAAAGCCAAGCTCCCAAAGCAGTCACCTGTGTGCCGCAGATGGGGTCCTCACAGAGGTACACGCCTGGCGACTGTCCGTCCTGTAGGCTGCCCGTCGCCACTTCGGAGAGCAGGTCTCGAAGGTTCTCCTCTTTCCCCCACACCTCAACAGCTGAGATCCGGACTGAGAATCGGGCCCCGGTCTTCTCTTTGCGTTCATTGATCAGCTTGAACAGCCAAGAAATGGCGCACGGGATAATGCCCAGGTTCTGCATGGAGTCATCCCTTCCAATCATGGTGTAGGATTTCCCTGTGGGAGCCGGGGAAGAAAGAGACACAGTTGGAGTGGCCAGACATCACTCGTTAGAGCCTCAAAACAAAACAAAACAAAACAAACAAACAAACAAACAAAACCAGATGCTGAGGACACAGGAGGAAGGCGTGCGGGGAATGGGAAGAAGGCAAAGCAAAGGAATAAAAAGACCAGGGGGGAAAAAAAAAAGCAACCGTTTCCTTATGCTGGTGACTAAACAGCTATAAAAGAATGTGAGAGCCCAAACAGATGACAAGATGAAATCACAAGGTACCTTGCAGAGGACCTCGGACATCATGGGCTCGCTACTTCCTGCAATGTTCTGCATGAAGTAGGAAGCAGGGGCTTTTCATCACGGTTACAGCCCTTTTTATAGCCACCCCACAGATTAAATCCACACACGCGTGCTTTATATTCTTTCTCGAGTTAAATGCTGTGTGTGTTTTTTTTTAATAGCGTGAGCAAATTCCATTAAAACCAGGACCCCTGCTTTGATCTGTGATCAAGAAGTGAAGAAAGGAGCAGGGTGGGGAGTGGGGGTGGGGAATGGGGGGTGGGAGGATGTAATGGCCTCTCTGTCACAGGGGCTGGGCCTCTGTGGCCTCTGCAAGGCCTCTGGGAAGATCTCTTCTACGGAGGAGCACGCTTTTGAGCTTCCCAAACTGCTAATTCATTCTGTATGTCAGACAAGGCCTCGATGGGGGGAGGGTGGTAAACAGGTGACCACAGGCCAGTCCTGGGAGGGGAGTTAAGCCAAGCCTTTGCAGGGCTGGCTGGTGACTTTCCCACACGCTGAAGCAGGGCGGAGTCCTCACAGGGCTGGATGTTGGCAATGAGGGCAGCTTTGGTTTGTTCTCCCATGTGGGGCTCTGCTTGGAGAATCCTCTGTTGGCGCCACCCACCTGAGTTGGCTTCCCAGACATGCCCTGTTCAAGACATGTACACCTTTCCTGCTTACTTTCTGGGCATGGCTATGACCTAGACGAAGTAGGAACACTCTTGTTACCCCACTGCTCCCCTCTTGGACTTGATGCTGTCCTACATGACTAGGTGCCCACTTAGGACCGACACTTGCTTCAGAGTCAGGTATGGTTATCTGTTATCGTTCAGTTTGGCACCAAAAGAGACCTTAGCCCTTCCTTTCATCGAGGACTCTAGGACTAATATTGAAACATGAATGAAGTGACAGGAAACCTAACGAGCAGCGCAAGAGGTCAAGTTTTCACTCACCGAGCTTGGCATGGCCAAAACAGAACACACAGCCGTCGGCTCCGTTTACCACAGACTGGATTACCTCAGCCACAGTTCCGGCACACACTTCAGCCTGGAAGACACAAGAGGAGGCACAGTGGTAAACGCACTATGTAGCACCATGAGGCACCTCGATGACACAGAAATGGGTTTGCCTTCCTGGGGCGTGGAGGCTTCCTGTCACCACATTCCCAGATGGACCAGCCTCTGCCACAGAACTCTGAGGGGACTCAGAAACCTTAGAGGCCTTCCACCCATTGCTGGCCTGTGCACGAAAGGCATTGATTACAAAGCTCCCTTCCACTAAATGGTAACACTCTGCAGCCTTAAAGTAGGTGCAGGCTGCAGTGGGAGAATGGCATGGGCTCTGTCACCTATCAGTCCTAATCTAGCACATTGGGCAAGGCACTCAACTCTCTCTTGGTCCTCTGTCCACTAGACTTTACACACACACACACACACACACACACACACACACACACACACACACATGCACACACAGAGACACACACACATGCACACTTTCTGAAACACGCTAGTCACATCGGAGGGGAAAACATGATTGACGTTTCAGGACAGAAACCCCAAATAACATCTTAGCTCTAACAGAATCGAGAGCTTCTAGATGGACATCTGCTTTCTCTCCATCTCTTCTTTCTTTGCTCACGTCCCACTTTTGAAAACATTTTTTTTCTACACATAGACCCACTACAACCAGCATCAGTTACCACACATCAACATGCTATTTATTATTCTTTAGCTGAGTCGTGCCTTCGGCGTGATTATTACAATCTTTACACAGAGACCAGGTTCTTGGTCACTTCTTTGCATCTCTTCATTGGTGCTCGATGACAGCGCATGCTGTAAGCTGAAGGTCAATGGTGGGGACCACCTCAGAGATTTGGAAACTCTCCAGTTAGCATCTGAGACTGCCACCGCGGCAGGACGACAGGATTACTTTCCATGTCTTGTTGCTTTGCCTTCACATCTTTCTCAGGGGGCTGGTGGCAGAGCTCACAGGCCCCGAGAGCCGTCAGTCGCTGGGGGCTCTGCTGCCATCAGAGTAACATCTCCCGGTGGGAATCTGAAAGGACGCAGCCTGGGCCGTGAGTGCAGTTATTCAGCTCCGTGGTGCAGCTGCGCAACGGATCTATGTATTTGGAAATCAATTTTCTCTCCCAAACTGAAATTGAAAAACCGCACTCCCAACAGTAGTCAATTGCTCAGGGGTGGAGGCCTCAGCCAAGGGGATGGAGGGATGGGACTAGGCGAGGAGCATGAGATTTTATACAACTTCCAGGCAACAAGGGCCAATACCGCAGTAAGGCCGAGACTGAAGCAGTAGAGGTTCCCTCAAATTCACCAGAGTTGTCTCTTCCAGAGCAGGAAGAAGTTGCTGCCCATGAGCCTGATTTTGAGTATGAAAGGAGGTGGGGGGTCAGGCGACTGCCAGCCACCTTGGCCACACACAATATGAACTATCGGAGTCTTGTCACTAAGGAGAATTTTGGTTATGTGTGGAACAAACGGACATTGGAGTCACCAGCACTGAGGTCAAGGGGCAGTAGAGACGTAGGGGTGGCCTCATAGGGTGCAGGGGGCATCCACATGCTCCCTTATAGGGCTTCCGTTTAGCTGTTCAGAGAGAAGAGAAGGACCAAAGAGTTGCCCATGGCTGACAGTGACCCCTGGAAACTCCCTGATGTTCTTCCTCATAGGCCCAGGGAAGTCTCCCTGAGCACGTGGCCATGGCAGGGACAGCTCTGCCCGAGATCTTACTAACCCACAGGTCTGAGTCCTCTCCACCCATCCCTAGGCCAAGGCTAGCAGACATTTCTCCTATCAGTGGGTAGCCAAAGCTGCCAAGGCTGCATGAGGGTAGCAAGGATGGCTCCTGAGGGCAAGAAGGAACAGGACACTCTTACTGTCAGGGAGTTGATGGTCTTAGAATGAGGAGGAAAGAGTCCGAAGATGCCTGGGGCCACCACGCGAAAGCTGTTGCACAGGTAAGGACCTGAGAGTGGCTCTTGAATCTAGGCCAGTAGAATATAGTGGAAATAGCAGTGCCAGCGCAATTCTGAGCCAGCATATCTAGGCCATGGACACTACCGTGTCCACAAACTCAAGCCAGTCTGCTGGATCTGGCTTAGGGGTAGTTGGGGAGGACTCAGGCCTGTAGGTGAGTAAGACCTTGGGCAGACCTGTCCCTGCCACGGCTGTGTTCTCAGGGAATGTGGGGGCGGGTCCTTCCTGCTTCTCTGGGCCTATGGGGGAGTTTCCTGGGAAACTTAGTCCTTGGCAATACAGATGCAACAACAGATGACCCAGACAAAGCCACACTGCACACTTACTCATTTACTGCCTTGAGACTTAAGGGGTGCTGACCCTGTGGGGTTGACCTGACTACAACTGGTGGTATCAGATCGACAACTGTGATGGCAGACAATGTCTATTGAGCACCTGCTGTCCTCACAGCCTAATGAGGTGTATATATTTGGCATAAAAGGCCATTGAGACCCAGAGAGCTGAAAGTTGTGCCCAATGACTGAGCAGGATGCACTACAGTTAATGGGGAGGTGGTGGGACCTCGGGGGGGGGGGGGAATCTCGGCTTAGGACAGGAACTAAGGTGACAAGGCTCACCTGTGGAATCTCAGTTTACTTGTCTGGTGTGAAAAGAATTTAAAATGCCCCACTCTACCCAAGAGATTTCAAGGGAGAATCCATGGCTTAAGGTACATAAAACCTCTTGAAAAACACAAATATATAGAGGAATTTATGCTATTAGACACCTGAGCAAGCCAGAACATTCTGAAATCTGTGAAAGTGTAGCTTTGAGCATCTTGAGCCTGGGAACCAAGTAAAAAGCGTGAACAAAGACTAGCAATAAAAATGGCTCTTTTTTTTTTTTTTTCTGGAATAAATCTAAAACTCATTAATAGTCCAGGCGTAATTTAGGCTCTGCTTTGAAATCCTTACAACTTCCCCAGATAGCTTTTGAAAAGTTTTACCCCTGTTAATTAAATTATTTGTAGACTATTTATTAGCCCCAGTGTCAGGCTTAAATTACTGAACCCATTGGGTGGTACGACATAAAAATTGAAATAAATAGAGAAACTGCAAAACTTAATCACAAAGGGCCTTATATTCCTATGATAAAACCTGGGAAACGGATGCCCAGCCTCTCAGTAAATGGTGCCTACATGCACTCTTGCCTGTTGGTGGAAGATAGGAGTCACACAAACACCAGTCACCTCTACAACCATATATAACATAAGGAACATTATCATTCTGTAAATGGTAACTACTGGTGCCATGATCCCCAGGTCGGCTGTAGCCTTAGCCATCATACTGTAGAGAGTTTAAAAAAAATCTAGGGAAGCACTTGAAGTTTATCAGGCCACCATCTAGCTATACCATTCTTTATTCACATATAAATACATTCATTTGTTTTGCGCATTGAGGTATGAACCCGAGGCCTAACTTGGTCAGACAGCAACAGATGACTGATACCACTAGGTCTTCAAGTCCACATTGCTCCACTGATTCTGGCTACAGGCTATACCTCAGCCTTAGTTTCCCTACTGAGCACTCTATTTCCTCACAGGGACTATAGTCCTGCCTTCCACATCCCATGGTATAGGACTTTAATCCAGTTTCCCTTGTTATATGGCCAGCCCAAGTCCAGGTGGGAGTTGAGCCCTTATGGGTCAGCTTATGGCACTTTATTGACAGTTACCTCCAACTTCTGTTAGTTTCTTATAAATAACTGCCTTGGTTTTTCTTCTCCTCAGGCATATATTTATGTGTTTTAAAATAATGTGTGTGTGTGTGTCTATACATGTCTCTGTGTATGCAACAGTATACATACATGAGTGAATATGTATGGAGGCTAAAGGTTGATGTTGTTGGTGTTGGGTTCTCTCTCTCTCTCTCTCTCTCTCTCTCTCTCTCTCTCTCTCTCTCTCTCTTTCTCTCTCTCTCACCATGATCTCTTGTGGATCCTGGAGCTCATCCATTTGTTAAGACTACCTGACCAGTGAGCTCCAAAGACCTACTACAAACGTGCACCACCATGCATAACTTGTTGTATGAGGGCTGGGGATCGAACCCAGGTCCTCATGCTTGCATGGTAAGCACTTTACCAACTGAATCATGTCTTCAGCCCTCCAAGGATATAACTTGTTGAAACCCCAGCACACATGTTCTGCCCAAGGAAACTACCACATCAGCAACTCAGAAGAATTGGAGTATTCTGTGGGGCTCAGAATGGCTTCCTAACATAGAGATACAGATGGAGAGACTTGGCCATCAGGGTATCCCAGGAGACGTCCTACCACCCGCACTCCCTTAATCAGCACTAAGTGAGCCTGGAGGGGACATTGACTCACCTGAGAGGCATCTTGTGGGAAGACTGCATCAAAGGCGAACATCTTCGGAGGAACCTGGCTGCTTCTCTTCGGGAAGGCATTTTGACCTCCACAAGTCAGGGGGTCATACAAGGTGATCTGCTTCTTCCGTGGATCCACCTTCAGGAAAGAGCTGGACTCTGAGGTATCTCGAGCTGACGTGGAACAGATCCGCAGCATGACTTTCACCTGTTAACACCAAGCATGGATTAAAGAGCTGCCTGCTTAATGAGGGAGTGGCCTCCTGCACTCGGCGGCATGAATATTCACGGCAGTAGTGAACTTTCTCATGACACATTATGGCGAAATGCACAAGGCATCGGCAAGCTAACCCTCACAGGGTCACGGGAAGGCTGGCTTATTTTATAATTACCAGGTAGACTGTTTTGATATGCCCATTACTTTAATACAGAGAAGGCGAACTGTGTTCTTTGTCTTCCTATTAATATAAATTAAAAATTAACTGTGCCCTGGTGGCCCAATTACATAGATGAAAAGCTAATCTGGACTGTCAGGCTATAGGGGCTGGTGAAGTTCCCTCGAAGCTCAAAGATCAATAAACCATGCACATAAAAGTTAGCTTCATAATTTACTCCCCAGCTCGGCTCATCGGGGCTCTGGGAGACAAAAATCCACAGTTATTAGTGTCATCATTAAAGCTCCATGAAATGGCTGGTTTTTAATGGCCAGTATTTGAAATGCGTTCCAAGGGGCAAGTGTGATAAAAGATTGGTTTGCAACATGTTATGTGGGATTCCATTGCGTGAGCATGGAGAAGCCTCCTTTGTGGGGATGGAAGTGTGTCTCAGTTGGAATCAGGAGGCAGGACACTCTAACCCACATTCAGAGTCATGGGGCACTAGCATCTCTAGTGCTCATGACCAGCCCCACTCCACCCCATGGCTAAGGACAGTGGCAATCACTGAAACTGACCGCCTGCTTTGTGGGCAGAAATCAAGCTGAGTGAAGGCCAGCACGGATCTGGAGGCTACAGTCCTGGGAGATGGACTCAGCTTTTTTTTTTTTTTTTTTTTTACAATGTTGTTTTATTCAGCACAGTATGTGATGGTCACTTTCTTTGAGTATTTACTGTGTTTCCAGCATTGTGCTAGGCATGGGGAGGCACATAATGCATAGGGCAGGCCAGACAGCTGCAGAGGCAATTTTAATAATTTAATGTGGCAAATTGTGAATGCCTGAGGATGATTTCTAACTCTTGTCCTCCTTGTCTGACTATCTGTTTGTATTGATGAAACTTCCTTCATGCTTGGGGCAAGGAGTGGTGCTAGTTTTTTGTGTTTTTTTGTTTGTTTGTTTGTTTTTGCAGGTGCTTGTGGGTTCCCATGTGTGTGAGTACAAATGAATGTGGTTGCGCATTTGATGTTGAGTGTCTTCCTTGATCACTCTCCACCTTATATATTGATGAAGGGTATATTATTTGAACCCAGATCTTGACAATTCGGCTGGTGTAGCTAGTCTACTTTCTCCAGGCACCCCGCCCAGATCTCTGCCACCCATCTGCTGGGATGGCAGGTGCCCACCTAAAATTAACCTGGGTGCTGCAGACTCTCATTCTGGTCCTTGTGCTTCCATGGAAAGTTCCTTACTGGTCCAAACCATCTCCCAAGCCCTTGGTTGTACATGTTTGAACAAAACATCTCAAACATACAGAAACATTCGGAGAATAAGATGTACCGTGCACAGTGCAGTGAGGCCGTTCTCTTGTCTATCTCAGCCCTGTTTGCTGAAGCCTGTGAACTAAATGTCAATGTATGAAGATTAACCATGGATAATTCCAAGGTGCCAGGCTCAGCAGATGTCACGTGTCATACCCTGCCTGTGCGTCTCCTTATAGTCCATACTCTATTGTGAGTCAGAGACCAGGTGTCATGGTGATAGGGTGTGGTTGGCCTCCCAGGGTTCAAAACGTGGTTATCCTGTGTGAGACCACAGATTGCTTCCTACCATTTGGAGGTGAGGGCCTGTGCCACCATCTACACGATCTCATTTCATTCCCTTAAGGACCCAGGGCATGGTCACACTTGTCCGGATTTTACAGGAGGAAGTGGATGTCACACACTGTTGTGTTGTTTTAGCCTCACTCTGTTGCTGTAATAAGACATTCTGTCTGAAAGCAGCTCAGAGGAGGAGAGGATTTCTTTGGCTTGCACTCCCTGGTCACAGTTCATCACTGAGGGGAGTCAAGGCAGGGAATCGAAGCAGGAAACTTGGGGGAACACTATTTGCTGGCTCGCTCTCTGAATCACTTGTTGGCCCAAGCTTGTATAATGCAAGACAACCTGCCTGGGTGGGCTAGGCCCTTCTGAATAAATTAGTAATAAAACAATCCCTCATAGACATGCCCACAGACCAACCCAACAAGGACACTTAATGGAGACTCCTTATTTGGGTGATTCTAGGCTGAATCACGTTGACAGTTGATACTAACTGGGGCACACACCTCGGCCCATGCTACCGAACTTGTTGACTTATAGGGCTGGGCCAGATTTATCTCTAGGGCCTCATGGTCTCTTCTTCTAGCTTCTACCTCCCATGGTGAAGCCTTCTAGAGCCTCACTTTCCCCATCTGTATGATAACGACGGCTGCCTTCCAAAACTGATGTGCGACCTGTGTGAGCTGCCGCATGCGGCAAGGTGCTGAATGTGGAGCACGGCGCACAGAGGACTCAGTTCCTGTTCTCCTCAGTTCTGGCTCCCTTTATCTGCCTTCCTCTGGACCACGACGGACTATTAGTTTCCAGTGATGGTGCTGATGATGAAGATCCAGAACACCTGCCTTGGATTCTGGGTACCATGTCACACAAAGAGGACCCAGGATAGATACTTTAGGTAGAGCTAGTTAGTAAGCACAAGACATGGCTAGGATCCTAGCAGGACAGCACTTTTGAGTCCCGTAGCCACTGTGTACTGGAAAAATAGCTACTGGGTCACGCCCTCGTCCCCCATCACTTTCTATCGCCTGATTTTGACTCTACTCACGTATAGGTTTTTCCCAGTTACACAGCGTTATCCACACAGCTACTTCCGAGGGGTAACTGGGCCCCCAGGCTTTCTGTGAGTGCTTCCTCCCCCCAACCCAGCTATGAACCACACAAGTCAGGGGGTGCTGCGACTCCAGGCAGAACTGATGGAGCCTCATGGCCCACTGCTTTTCTATTTTGCAATTTTGCATGCCATTTCTAGGTAACTGGAGGTGCTGAATGAAAATGCGAGCCAGGCTAGGCAGAAGCCCACATGGAGAAGAAGGCAGGCAGGCAGGCCCTGGATCAGCCAGCCATTTGAAGGAGAAGCATATGCCTGCATCTTAATGAAGCACATGGTCTCTTTTCTGCAGACGAACTGAAGACCCTGCCTTATGTCCTGCTAAGGAGATACACAGTTCTTTTTAAAAAAAAAAAAAATCATTGAACTCAGAGCTAGGGAAAATGCCACACTTCATTCTTTTCTCTGCAATTCATTTAAATAAATGCAAGATTTTTCCCCTTCTAGGAAGGAAATTGGGTTTTTCTGCTTCGTGTCCTTTTTGTCATTATTCCTTTAGTCCCACCACTCCACTTCCTGCTAATCCTCTGTAATTAAAGAGCTTAAGAGACACCACTTATGATCAAGAAAGTCCCTCGGACTTCTTGCCAGGAGCCCTTGCTTTTGTTACAAACACTGTTAGATTCTTGGCAACATCTTTGACCCTGCCCTCCACTCTGTTCCTCCTGGAGAGCAGGGCCTGCCATACACAATTACAGCCTAGCTCAGGTCTCAGGGTCAAGGCCACAGTCACTTCCAAGAGCAGACCTGGCACAATGACATCCAGAGAACTAAAGGGACAGTCTGAGTGTTGGAAAGGAGGGGCATACACCCAGAGAGGGGAGGCAGGACCAAAGTCCCCTCTGGTTGGGAGCCACTCTGCCTCATTTGTCTAATTACTCAGTGGTTGGTGTGAGACAGCTGTTGCTCAGGGCAGCCACTGTCTTTATGTCTTGCTCATTAATCTTTTCAACACTTGCAGGTGGATGGCATCCTGAGGCTGGAAAGAAAGGGATTGCGAGACGCTCATTGAGAAGGCCTAGCGTCACTCAAGCTGCACACACCTTCTATCAGTGCGAAGGCGGTAGCCG
This sequence comes from Acomys russatus, assembly GCF_903995435.1. Classification (NCBI taxonomy): domain Eukaryota; kingdom Metazoa; phylum Chordata; class Mammalia; order Rodentia; family Muridae; genus Acomys; species Acomys russatus. The sequence continues at coordinate 73,427,389 of NC_067142.1, read as the reverse complement.
GCTGCCACCCGTCTTATTGAAGGCTAATGAGAAGTGGGCTCTGCAGTCACTTGCCACCACTATTACATGTGGTTGTGGTCAGCAGACACTGTTGTTGGTCCCTAGTCAGCATGGCACAGACCTAGTGAGACTCTGTTGTCTGTCTTCCCCAGAAGCTGTGGGCCTGGAGGCCTGGGTTCAGCCATCACTCTCGGGAGGGCTTTGGGCAGGCAGTGAGCCCCTCAGCAACCAGAAAGGCTACATAAGATGATAAGGGGCAAAGAAGTTCCTTAAGTGAGCATTCACAGTGAAAGCTCTCCATGGACAAGTGGAAGGTGAGGGACTGCTCGGCCACTTGGCTGTAATCAATGCTGGGTAAAAAGGTGTTTTCCCCACTCAGGGTCATAGCATCAGACCAAACCACTGCGTTCTTCCAATCCTTTACGTCTCTGGACTCTAATTCCCTTAACATAGACTTGTAAGAATCAGCTCAGTAGAAACTGGTCAAGGTGTAGATGCAGCAAGCAACCCTAACTGCTGTGCAGCAGCCTTTTGGTTTAAGGGCTAAGGCTGTGTAGTGGCCTTTGGCTAAGGCTATGCAGTGAGACTGTCTCAAAAAAAAAGGTAGGTTTTTCAAAGGCCACCACAGGAAGAATGGTGGGCAAAAGAGGAAAGATTGCCAGACGAGAATCTAAAAGCAAGTGGAGTGGGGTTGCTGGGTATCTCAGTGGTCAAATGCTTGCCTAACATAAAGAAGGTCCACAATGCACATGCACATTCACACATTTGCATGCACACGCATACACACACACACACACACACACACACACACACACACACGAGTGCACACATGCACAGGCACACATCCACATGCTAAGAAGTCATCAATTTAGATAACACAACAAACCACAAAGCTTGGCAGTAGCTAATTCCAACCACAGATCCAGTTTTGTCCACATTAGGGCAAGTGGCAGGGATGGGACGCCAGGATTCCTAGTGGAGGCAGGCGACAGGAATATGATTACGCTGTCCTCAGCCTCACATGTGGGTTGAAGGCTGAGCTGAGGGGGCTAACCCCTGTCTAGGAGGTGGAGGGTGAAAAGCAGGGCCATGCTGTCCTGGGGATAGATCAGGCGGCCTTTCCTGGCTCCCTCTTATTTTAGGTAAGATCCAGCTGTGAAAAAGAAAAACTTAGAAGGCCACAGAAGAGTCCATTGCTTCTAAGGGACACCTTTCCCTCCTCACGGGCATGGGCTTTGATGGACACAGAGCAAACCTGGAGTGGGATTGGGTTCTCACCCAGGCATCACCACCAGTGCATGGTGCGTGGGCCTGGGCATCCATCCTTATCCTCCATGCTCCCTCCCTTGACAGACAGACAGACAGAAAGACTGCTTATGAAGTGGCACACAGAACAAAATAGTGCAGTCAGCTCCCCACGCCTGCAGTGTCCACCTGCGTTCAATTAACCAGATTGGGAAGACCCAGAGGAAAAAAATCATATGTGTACTAAACATCTAGACTTCTTTCCTTGTCATCGAGTCCCAGATGCTACAGTAGCAATGTACATACTAACTGTCTACACAGCAGGCACATGACGCCATATGTATATTGTAACTGATGAAGACATAACTTTAAATGCTCAAGAGGATCGGAAAGGTTTTTTGGAAATATTGTACCATTTTATATGTGGGACTGGAACATCCATGCACTGTAGAATATGCAGGGGTCCCCAGGCTCAGTTACCCAGAGATACTAAGGGATGGCTGTATTATCTTCAGGAAAGAAGAAAGGTACAAATTTGGGAAGTGGGGGAGCAGTAGGATCCTTTCCCTCAGATCTACTGCTATAAAACAGACTGTGTACATCAAATTAACAGCAGATGAGGATGGGGCAAAAATTCAGTGGATAAGAACATTTGCTGTGCAAGTACGAGGACCAGAGTTCAAATCCCCAGCCCCATGTTAAAAAGTCAGGCATGATGGTGTGTGCCCCTGTCACTTCAGCGTTAGCATGGGGGTGGGGAAGAGGGGAACGACAAATCTGGAGAAGTCCAGTGCTCACTACCTGGGCAGCCTCACCTGAGTCAACTTCTGGCCTCTGTGTGCTTGTGCACACCCCCTCCACCACACGAAAATATTAGAAAGCGAAATTAAGCACACACATACAAAGAGTTGTGATAAAAATTAATTTTCTCCTACCTCCCATCAAAACTAACCTTTTATAAAGGTGAGTAATCCATACGAGATTTGATCTGAGCGCCTAAGGGCTAAATGAGATATGTTTTATATTCATCCCTTCCTTCTCTGTCTGGATCAGGCAGTGGGATGAGTGTGCTCACCCTATCTAGGGACAGTGCCTTGGCCACATCCTCGATGATATGGGGAAGATGGGAGACCCAAAGAGTATATACCTTCCAGAACACACAGCATCTACTGGATTAGGATAATAGCAGCCTTCCACAGCCATCCGTGCTATGACATTCTGACAAGCACATGGTAAAAGACATTGATCAAGTGCCCGTTTCTAAAAACTCATTGCAAGGGATTAAGGATGCAATTTCCCAGCCATTATTTAAAGAGCCCCCTTCTCTTTAAATACCATAATGTAAGATTAAATTGCTAGCCTGACATAGGGTACTGCACTTCACCAATATGAAGTTTTTTTTTCCACCTCTTATTTACTCAAGATGTCTCCTTAGCTTTATAGATGACTGGAAATAACATTAAAGTAAATTAAAATCAAGTTTCACACAAGATGATAGTTATACATTTCCCTGATAAAATTTCTAAAAGTGATATAAATTTGTTCTTTTTTGTTGTTGTTGTTCTTAATCTCTCTGTGTCTCTCTCCCTTTGTCTGTCTCTGTTTCTCTGTGTCTCTGTCTCTGTTTCTCTCTCTGTCTCTCTGTGTCTCTGTCTCTGTTTCTCTCTGTATCTCTGTGTCTCTGTCTCTGTCTCTCTGTCTCTCTGTCTCTCTGTCTCTGTCTCTCTGTCTCTCTGTCTCTCTCTCTCTCTCTCTCTCTCTCTCTCTCTCTCTCTCTGTGTGTGTGTGTGTGTGTCTGAAGTTAGGTGTTTTTCTCAGTTACTTTCTGCCTTATTCTCTTGAGAGAAGGTCTCTCACTGAGGCCAGAGCTGTCACTGGTTTTTCAGCTGAACTGGCAATCTAGGTTGCAGGCACACGTGGCTCTGTCCAGCTTTTTACAGATGTTGTGGGTCTAAACTCAGGTCCCTATGTTTTTTGTAGCCAGCACTTGCTCCAGCCCTGAAATGGCTTTTCCTGGAGCCGGATCTCTATGACTTCATGAGACTGAAGGGGTCAACCATTATAGGATTGCAGAGCCACACCTACATGGACCTGGAAGACGGGAAGCACAGTTCAGCTGCATGTTAGGGGACCTGTTGGATTGAATGCCTTTGCATAAAAATGCAAAGCCATCCTCCAAGAAGTGTCCCTAGATTGTGGGGCTGTGTCCGCTTGGAGAGAGTCAGATTTGTGTGACGCATTTGGAGGTTAGAGGCTGAGATGCGCTCTGGCTTCCTGGGGAACAGTCTGCTCTGTGCTAACAAGAGCAGTTCAGTACCAGCACCCTTGCTACGACTTCTCCCCAAGTTTTACAGACCTTGCAGTTTAGTGGAGGCTCTTATCTGCTTTCCATGGGCTTTCCTCACAGCAGCTCTGCCAAGAAATTACCATTGCTGTTATAATTACCATGCTCCCTAGCTCCACACTGGGATTCCTGGGCCAGGTACTCCAGCAGCGTGCCCAAAGCCAACTGCTTAGCTGTTGCCTTGACCTGCTTCTCTTCCACGATGCATGCCGAGCTGATGAAGCACCCTTGGGGACATGGGAAGGAGCGGGCCAGTTCCTTCACTAAGTAAGGACTTAGCTTTTCAGAGGCACCATTAGGTGAGTTCGTGGGCTGTGCGGCGCCAGACAGCAAGTAATAAACAGCCACGCCATCAGAGGGGAGATTTACATTATTAAAGGCCAGGCTGGGGAAGGTGACAAGTGGGGGGCACAATAAAGCTAAGTGTGAGGGAGCATGTGAGAGACCAGAAAATGGAGTCTGCTAATGAGATGTACTCAACAAAGAAGTGCTTTGGGGAGTGTAGGGGGCCTAGAAGATCCCATAAAGCTCTTCATCAGGAGGCATCTGTCTGTCACCAGGAAAGCCTAGCCAGGGACTGCAAAACACATGGGGGGAGGAGAAAAAGCCCTTCCCTGTGAAGCGCTGCTAATGGCTGGCAGCTTTGGGAGCAGAGTCCCTCACACCAATTAGTAGACTTGGGAGAGAGCGGCCAAGCAGCTGGGGAGGGGACAGACACATCTCAGGGGCCAGTCTGTCAGAAAGAACTGGAACTCTGACAGTAGCCTATTTAGAAGTCACTCCAAGCCTTAGCTCATTCTGAACTCTGGATGAGCTGGTGTCAAGTTGCTCTAACCAGACGACCTAAGACAGACATCTTCCGGCCTGACGGAGGTGGATCGCGGGAAGTCTTCCCAGGAAGATTCATTCCAATGTCAAGGTCATCCACCATCAGTTTCCCCCCTGGGATTTGCGGGATGCTCAGCTGGCTGCCTGGGGCACAAGCTATGGATGGAGAAGGGCTCCTGGCTTTGGGACCTAAGTCCTTTGCTGATGTGTGTCTGTGGACAGGGGATTTAACCTCTTTGGTGTCTGGTGTATGTGCTAGTCACAAAAAGAACGTGGGGTTCTGCAATCATTATGGAGACAATGTCTACAGGGTACACACTTGGTAGCACTAGCCATTACTGCCTCACAGCCGTCACTGTGGTAACTGAGCCTGCTGAAGAGACCATGAGCTTCGAGGTCAGACACATTCATGCTATTGGTAGCCACGTGACCACCAATATGTTTAATAGCCTCCTCATCTCTAAATGGAGACAATTTAGTTAATGGCTGAACATTTTCAGGCATAATGCCCCAAACAGCCAAGTTTTCTATATAAAATAAAAAGTCTTCCCAAACCCATGTAAGGATGCCTTAAAACTGGACTTTTCAAGAATAACACAGGCAGAGGGAGCCAAGCTTCTGCCTTTTGACAAGAAAAGCTCGAGATGCCCTGTGCAGAATGGGATAACAACCCAGGAACACAGAAGGGGAGGAGGCCAGAGGAGCAAAGGTTTCTGTGCAAAAGGCCCTGCTTTTGGCCAGCCAATCAGCAGGTGGCCCCTTCCCTGCTCTGGACTGTATAAATTCTCAGTTGCCCATGGGTTGCGAGGCAGTTCTTGCCTTCCTGTTGTGATGACCACATACCACAACTGTAAAAACCAGGTTCCATAGCACTGGCTTCTGTGTACTTTGGACTGTGAGCCCTTGCTGCACATCACCTTTCTAAGGATTTGTATGGCTATGAGTCAAGTAATCGTGCACAACGCTAGGCACAAAGTCCTCAACACGTAGCGTCTGTCACAGGGAACTGCAGCCACGATGCGGTGGAAGAGCCTCAGGAACCTTCTCAGTGATCGTCACATCTGCCTTCCTCAGCTTATCCAGGAGTCCATCAGGCCACTCTTTGCCAAAGGTCACTCTTTTTTTTTTTTTTTTTTTCTTTTGCATACAGAATTTCAGTGAAAATGAAAGAGTCCCAATGACACAATGTTTGGCTCAATATTAAAACTTAAATGTCTTGTTGTTCTCAAAGGTGGCTTATCGTTTTTTCATACTGCTGTCGATTTTTTGTTTAAAAACATTTGTTTTTCTTACTTTTGAGAATTTCATGTATGAACACTGTATTTATATAATTTCTGCCCCATTTTCTCCCTTCCAACTTTCCCCATGCTCCCCTCAACTTCATGACCTCTTCTTTAATATTATTGTTTCATGCACACCATCTCACACACACACACACACACACACACACACACACACACGTATATGTAATACAGCCTGCTGCATTCCTGTAGTGTTGGTCATATGCATATGGGTTTAGGGCTGACCAGGATGACCTATCAGAGGCTCAATCCCTGGAGATGACTGAATCTCCCTAAGTAGTAATTTATCACCTTTAGCTCTTTATCGGGATCCTTGTGAGCCTTCCCCCATCCACACTGCTGTAATCATTGCATAGTTTTTGTTTAAGAGACTTTGCTCTTAGGAGTTCATGAGTCCCCCAGATTTCTATAGGAACTACGGTAAGCCCGGGCCTTCTAGTTCCCGCCCTTCCCTGTCCCTTCCTAGCTGATGACGACTGGAGATTTTCTGAACATTAAGTAGAAAAGAGACCATTGCCAGAAATAAGAAATATATAGTGATGCAAGTTTACAATCTCAGCTACTTGGAAGGCTGAGGCAGGAGGAGTAATCATTCAAGGTCTAATTGGGTCAGAGTGAGTTCAAGGCCATTTCCCACAACTTAGTAAGAACCTATTTCAAAATGAAAAAGAAGAGTGGGGCTTGGGATGTGGTTCAGTTGTACAGTTCTTACCTACATGTGAAAGACCCTGGGTTTAATCCCTAGCAATGCAACACATGCGTGCACATGTGTGCACACACATGTAAACACACACACACACACACACACACACACACACACACACACACACACACACATCCATCCCTTACCACATGTACTCAAAACAGCACTGAGAGAGCTTTTTTGAGAGAGACAACAACGGTCACTTCTTAAAGTTAGAGTTCTTTCAGATGTACTCAGTTTGGATTTTGGACATTTATTATCCATAAAAGGCCCATTTCCTACCAATGTTAATGCTACCAAAGAGCTAAGTGGCAGATCTGTTGCTACACAAGCAAAACTTAAGGTTGTGTCTGCTGACGCAGCCTTGGTTGTCACCGGAGAGCTGCTCTTTGGCTTGGAAAACAACAGGCAGGACAAGGGGGAAAGCTGTGTTTCCTTCTGGAACGCGCCATAATAAATGGAAAGTGTCAGCTCCTCTCAGGACACTTGCTTTGCTGCCTCTGGTACCTCACTGCTGGGTTCTTCCTGGTCCCAAGAATCTCAGTATCCCACTGCACCTGGCCTTTGACCTAGATAAACAAATAATAACTTATTTACCTAAAATAAAAACATCTACATCAACAATCACGTAATTATTAGGCATGACTCTTCCCTGCATGTATGCCTTTAGTCCATTTGCCTTATGAGACCATCTTTAGAGAACAGTATCTCCAGGCTGTATTGCACAGGCAGCTCCCAGGAGACAGTCTTGTTCCTGCTAGTAGCATGAATGAATGATAGCTGCCTGTGACCTGGTGTAAGGAGACCGGTGGGAGGGGGACATTAGTCTGGCTTCATGAAGCTGCCTAGGGACAAAAGGCAGGTATCTTAGACCAAAACCCACTCAGTTCACCATTCAAGCCTTTCCAGCTTCGTAGAAAGAGAATAGGCATTTGTCTCAGAGCCAGCTGGGAAGCTGGGGTTCAGTAGGGCTCTGGAGGCTTCCCTAGAAAGGCCAGGGGCATGTGTAGTCACAGATGCGCTGTCTCTGGAGCCTGAACCTCTGTCAGCTACAGAAGAAGAAAAGAACCAGGCAAATGTCCCAGGAGAGAAGACATCAGGGGGAGCCTTGAGGTCAAGAGAGTGGAGCCTGGATTCTGGATGAATTTAATTCCCACCAAAGCCTGATGTACGTTCAATAGATCACTGAACAAACAACATCCTCATGTCCATAAGGAGAGATGAGGAGGAGAGCAAGGGGCAGGGATAAAGACAGTACAGCATGTCTTGTTCCCAGATCCCTATTCCTTGTCAGGTCTTGGAGTTTTGACAATAAGGAAGAGTAAGAAAGTCCAGTAAAAAAAAAAAAAAAGAAAGAAAAAGAAAAAGAAAAAAGAAAAAGAAAGTCCAGTAACCAGCCACGGTTACCCCCCAGGTCTCCCCCCATCTCAAGGGAGAACCTCACGTTCGTAAGTGCACACATCCCATCTGCTAACTCATGACTGTGCACACAGCTCTACCCAGCCCCGATGCCAGGGCTGTTAGGGAGACAGACATGATAAAAGGAGATGGGATGAGGGAGGGGAGGGGCACACTGCTGTCTCTGCTTAAGGGTTTCTCTACTTTGTAGGTTTCATCTTGGAACTCAAACAACTCTCATCCTCAGCTCAGCTCCAGCAAGCCTTTTGCTTACTGCTGCCATCTCGTTGGGAGGAATAATGTAAGGCAGAGGGGAAGAACACGCTGATAAGAAGAGCTGAGTGAACCCCCAGCTGGAAGAAAGGAACTTGTGCCAATATGTCTCCTGTCACTCCCGACACCCCCTCACCTCAGGACCAGCTTCTGATGCCTGCAATTTCCTTGCGGCCCTCTGCCTTGGCAGACAGGATCTTGCTGGCAGCAGGAGATGAGTTCGAAGCTCATGGGCAGGTTCTAATATGGAAAATTATTAGCAAGATGTATGCTTTCTGTCTTTAACCATGTGCATGGAAGGTCAGCTAGAGGCTAGGGAGGGACGTTTTATAGCAACCATACCATTTGCTGGAGAGCAGGAGAGGCCTGCTCCCTGTGTGCTTGCTAAGAACCGATGATGCTAACAGCAGTAGCACAGAATTAAATTACAAGCCACTTCCCACAGTGGCAAACCTCCTCACCTAAAAGGCTGAGATGAGCTTTCCCTCTGTAACTGAGGGGATTTGGAAGCCTTAGGCGAACGGTAGCTGATCAGTAAATCTATCTCCTAAATTTGAGAGTTCCAGAGCCTTCCTAGCACACACGGAGTGAAGGAAATGTCAGAAGCAACTGTCCCCTGAAGGGTTGGATGGCCTCCAGCCACACTGGCCATACTATGAGTGCTAACTTCACCTCCTTGGCAGGTTCTTTTGTACCACTCGGAATCAGCTTCCTCAAAGACCAGGATGCAGATGCTGACAGAGGTTTTATTCTGGCACCGTGGAAATAGTCCCTGCTGCCAGAGAGACAGTCAAGCAATGTGACCTGGAGGAGAGGGTGGGTCCTTCCTCTATGTGAGAGCACACACCTCCAGGTAGCATGGTTTCTCCTTCTGTAAAGTAATGCTACCAGGGCCATGGGCTTCCTTCCAGTTTGGGCAGTAGGGCAGGTAAGAGTGAAAGCCTGCAACTTGTACATTTAAAGCACGGGATCTGAGTGTGAGTACTGACTGACGAGTGAGTACATGCAAGGCTGGGGAGCTGGCACAAGGTTGAGAAGACGAGACCTATGGAAATGCATGTCTGGGTGCTAGCAGCAGCCATGTGACACAGTAAGAGGGACAATAAAGCAGTCAACAGACAGGCAAACACTTGTTAAATGCTGATGAGTAACCAAAGCACTCTCCTTTACCTAGGAGAGCCAAGTGTGACAAGAGCTTTAGATTCTAGAAAGGAACCTCAGACAGATCTGCTTAAAAACACACAAGAAGAGACAGCTTGTTGTAAAGGACCATGCACAATCCCACAGGATGCAGGTGGGTCTGTCCTGGCTATATTGATGGTAGCTAGCAAGCAGGCTGACAGAACCATCTTTGTCTCCACGGGAGGAGGCAGAAGTACCGGCTCCTCCATCCAGGGGGCACCAACAGGATGCTTCGTCCTTTGGTCTCTGAGCCACTGGATTTGCATCCCAAAAGGATGCAACTTTTGGAAAAGTAAAGGCCCCAGGACCTGAACTCTCTGCAGAGGCATTTTTTGCTTTGTAAGCACAGGTTTCAGGAGACTGGTTTCATCGAGCACAGGGAGACTGAAGTTCTCTTACTTTAGGACAGCTCTGTAGGGCCTCTCCCCTGAGTTGAAAGACAGATTTCTGGGTCCCCTCTCAGTTTCTGATTCAGGCAGTCTTGGGTGGAGCCTGACGACAGGCATTTCCAGCCTCTTTCCACCTACATGTGGATTGTGTGGCCGTAGAGACATATTTGGAGAGTCACTGCCCAAAAGGCAGGCCAGCTTCATCCCGAAGAACTCAAAAGAGGCAGCTCTACTGTCAATCAAAACCAAAAATATCTGCGAGTGTTACATCTTAGGAAATGACAATCTTATCAATGTGTAAGATCTAGACACTCAAGGGATCTAGACACGCAGGGATCTGGTGGCTTAGTGGTAGGTCGCCCGCCTGGCACACGCTTGGACCTGGGCTCCCCCAGCACTGCAGAACAACAGAGCTGTAGTGACTTCTCACCACTCCCAGCTTTGTTTGAGGGAAACTGGGTTCAGTGTCGGCATTTGAAAGGATGACTGAGTGCAGGAGCGGTTCAGTCAAAAGTGGTACAACTCCTCCATTACACTCACTCTTCACCTTCATCATCATCATCATCACTGTTGTTATTGTTATTATTGAAGCATAAACTTCCCACAATAGAATCCAAAACAATTTTTTTTCTACAGCCTTGACTTTTTCTTTTTCCTTAAATAATCGCTTATTTTAATTCTTACTAAAACAATGCACATAGAAAATCAATATTAAAAGAAACTAACAACTATTTGAGACCATTCTTCTTCTTGGCATTGAAAGGATGTGTGTGTGTGTGTGTGTGTGTGTGTGTGTGTGTGTGTGTGTGTGTGAGTGTATGTATGTGAGGACACAAATTTGACTGTGTTCATATGTGTATATGTGCATGAAAGTATGACTGTGTGTTTTTATGGTGTACATATAACAAAATGTACACAAATATGTAGTGAATAAGTGGTATGTGACTGTGTGTGTGTGTGTGTGTGTGTGTGTGTGTGTGTCTGTGTGTGTGTGTCTGTATGTGTGTGTGTGTCTGTGTGTGTGTGTCTGTGTGTGTGACTGTGTGTGTGTGACTGTGTGTGTGTGTGTGACTGTGTGTGTGTGTGTCTGTGTGTGTGTGTCTGTGTGTGTGTGTATCTGTGTGTGTGTCTGTGTGTGTGTGTCTGTGTGTGTGTCTGTGTGTGTGTGTCTGTATGTGTGTGTGTGTCTGTGTGTGTGTGTGTCTGTGTGTGTGTCTGTATGTGTGTGTGTGTCTGTGTGTGTGTGTCTGTGTGTGTGTCTGTGTGTGTGTGTCTGTGTGTGTGTATGTGTGTGTGTGACTGTGTGTGTGTGTGTCTGTGTGTGTGTGTGTGTGTCTGTGTGTGTAAGAGTATGCTTCAGATAATGCTTAATGATTTTATTTGACAATTTTTAGAATGATATGGATACACAGTTGAGTAGGGCAGTGTGATGACTAATCTTGGTTGTCAACGTGTCAGCATCTGAAATTAACTAAAGCACAAGCCACTGGACCATTCCTGCAAGGTAGCTTCTTAATCAGATCATTTGGAGGAGGAACCACCCTAAATATGGACATCACTGTCTGGCAGCACCCCCATAAAGGACATGGAAGAAGGTGACTGCTTTTTCCCTGCTTGTTCTCATGTCTGTCACTACAGCAGCGCCCGCTCCCCCAATATTAGAACCTACTTCTTCGGGCTTTCAACAGTAGACTGAAGACCAGCACTCCCCAATGGCCTCTGGGCCTCCAATGCCAGAGTGAGACTGTAGAGAGGAAACTACTAGAGTCTGAGCTTTTCCCATGTGAGACAACTATAGCGAGACTACATGGGCTGAATCCTGTAAGGCAACCTAAAAAATCCCTCTTCAATATCAACTTATCTCTCTATCTATCTATGTAGATATAGATATTCATTCTATCAGATTGTTTCCTTTAGAGAAACCTGACTAATATGGATGCTCAATATTTATTTCATATGGAAAATAGATTTTAAAAGCAGGGGACTTAGGGTAATTTCACTCAGTCATAATTCCTCAAGATTGACATTTGAATTTGATAGAACCTGTCACTAAAAACATATGCCTGTCTGGATGGTGGAGAGCAGACACAATATTATGCATTGTTGGGTACATAAATACTGGCAACCTGCCAATGTGTCAACACAGAAAATAACGAGGATGTAACCCAGATTCATCCTGAGGCCCAATCAGGTACCAAGCATCTTATTATGATACTACCCATCTATGACATAGTCCAGACAACGAAGAACCCTTGGGCAGCACGGAAAGGTCAGCTGGTGACCTCCACCCAGAAAAAAAAATTGAATAAACTCTCATTCATAATAAGAAGCATTCATCTATAAACATGGAGTCATATAGGCTATAATGACTTTCCCTCAGAAGGTCGAGTTTAGAATGGGACCAGCTGGTGGCAGGTGGCTTGTGCTGGAAAGGCTTTCAGTGGGTTGAGCCCTGTGGCTGGCATTCATATTTGATGACTGCATGGCAGTGTGGCTATAAGTGAAACACACATTTCCAAATTAATAAGGCTGATTTGGGAGTATACTGGAGCCTGCCACTTACACATCTTGGCGGCCTATTGTCACTGACGGTACCTTTCACACAGCTGGCACTCGGTTCTGTAGGTCCAGGATATTTTTAAGTTGGGAGTTAGGAAGCAGGCTTGGAAGTAGTCAGAAATAGATCTTTACTGGGAAGGTTCTGGAGATAAAAGGAGATCTGAAGGAGGGGTGCTCTGTAAAGACCGAGACCTCAGATCCAAGCTTGGCAGTGTTGTGTAAGCGGCCCACTCAGACTCTCTCCTTTATAGATCTCTAGAGGTGGTGGTGGCTGGTGTAGGAAGGGGAAGGAGGCTTCACTGGGTGAATGTGGGATGCAGGAGGAGCCTGAAAGTACAGAAGAGATGAAGGTAAGTGTGTCTTGCGTGTGCCCGGGTGAGGAGTGCCGGGTTCTTTCATGCTTGGTCTCAGCTCACACATTTGGTCCAGACTTAGCATGGAACCACTGCTGGCTTATCTCTACTTTGCCCGCAGCTGCCCTTTCATGGAAGAGAGCTTAAAAAGCAGAATCACTCCCCTAAAAGTTTGAGGAAGATGATTCAACAAACAGGATTGAAGGCTAGCTGCCGCTCTATGATCCCTGCCTTTGCCTGTCTGCCACACTGCCTACTTGCAAAAAGGAAGCAATACAGCAGCATAAATCCTCTCTATCAAGCCAGCCAATTGCATATAAATTGTACACAAAACAGACTTTACCACGAATATATTTACGGCTGCCTTGGCAAGTTTTATGGAACTCTCTAGAGTCATTTTCCCCCACAAGCTCCTGTAGCTTAGCTCGCTAAAGCATACTTGAACACTAAAAAAAAAAAAAAAAAAAAAAAAAAAAAAAAAAAAAAAAAAAAAAAGAAAGAAAGAAACCTAAGCTCTGATTAAGTATAAAGGACCTTTAATTTTAGATTAATGCTCTGATAGGGTGTAAAGCAACTAAGTATTATGTAAATTTGTATTTGGGGGATTTTCCTAAAATCATAAATTATCAACTTGATGGATTGTAACAAGTCCTCTGAAACTGTTCTCTTATTCAAATCTTTACAGTGTAGTTTATTGACAGGCTGACAAATACAATGGCCCTCTTGGTGGGCACACCATAAATTCATGACTTGTATAGCTCTCTGTAAACAGACCTGCTGATCACCCAGCCAACTCAGGCAGGTTGGCACCAGGTGACATGAAACTTAACATCTCTCTTCCTTTGCGTGTCTGGTAGATGTGACTTCAAAGGTCATGAAGATCCTTGTTGGAGTCTGGGTAGAACCAGCACATAACCGTGCCCACTGGCATCCACGTTACTCCACCAACGAAAAGGAGTTGGTGCTGTGGGCAATTTTCAGACGATGTACCGGGGTCCAAAGAAGTAAAACAAGGTCTTTAAATCCAACACTCAGACATGCAGAAGACACCACTGGTTTTACGCCTTCTACCCTAAAGGTGCGTGAAACTGTGGACTCTCTAACTGGAAATGAAGGCTCGGAAGATGGAAACCCAGTTGGCCATCTTGCAAACAGAAGGCTCTGGGGCCCCCAATACCGGTCACAGCAGGAGTAGGAGAATGACTGCATTCTTTCAACAAACCTTTTTATTATGTATTTGTTAATCCGTCTACTCTCTACCAGAAAATCCCTCTTGTCCTTGTCCCCCTCTCCTTCCCCTCCTTCTCTTCCTCCTCCTTCTCTTCCTCCTCCTCTTCCTTTTCCTCCTGTTTCTTTCTTCTCCTCCTTCAGACAGGGTCTAGGTATGCACCCGAGGATGGCCTCAAATTCATGATCCTCCTGCCTCATTCCACTGGGTGCTAATATAGCATGGTAACAAGGACCCTTAAACACAGCACTTTATTTTTATTTTATGTGCACTGGTGTTTTGCCAGCATCTATGTCTGTGTAAGGTTGTCAGATCCCCTGGACCTGGAGTTACAGACAGTTGGGAGCAACCTGTGGGTGCTGGGAATTGAGCCTGGGTTCTTTGGGAGACCAGCCAGTGCGCCTAACCTCTGAGTCCTCTCTCTAGCCACCCCCACCCCCAGTAACTGCAAAACAAACAAACAAACAAACAAACAAAAAACCCAGCATGTTAAAGAACTATAATTTCTTTAGAAGTCCCATGGTGGCGTGAGTTCCAGGACCAGAAGAGCAGCCGTCTCCCAGGAAGAGACTGCTCACCTCATGGTTCTGGTAATTCATCTTACAGTAAATCCGCACCCACCCTCCTTCCTGGCCTTTGATTTTTCTTTTCTATAAATTGTCACTATAGGAAAGGCTACGATGAGCAGAGAGCCTGGTGAACCTTCTTCAAGCAGATCTCAGGTAGGGCTCCTGGGCACTTCAGACACATGTCTGAAGAAACAATGTTCTAAACGTCACTCAAGAGACCTGTGCCTTTAATACCATCACTTCTGAGAGTTCGAGGCCAGCCTAGCCTACGTAGTGAGTTCCATGCCAGCCAGGGCTGTGCAGTGAGTCCAAAACCCAAAAGGTTAACACTCAGGAGTATATAGTTTAGTTTCTCTGCTCATGTGGAATCCGTATTTAATAACCCAGCTGGCAAGTGGGCCAGAGTAATTACTGTGTCACTGCGTCCCACACAGCCGGAGCTGTCAGACATGGGCTGCTGAGAGAGATGGTGTGCACTGAAGAAAATGGATGAAAGAAATGAACCCAGGGTTTTCCTCCTCCCGGGCCTGTGTCACTCTAATGGCAGAACAAACTTCATGTTGTCGGTGGCAAAAGAGATTATTTGAAGTAGCCTTGAGCGACTTTGCCCATTATTACAGCACGGCAGGATGAGGAAGGGGGTCAGTGTGGAAATGATGACTGGGGCTTCTCTCCAAAGACAGAGTGTGGCAGGGCTGTGACAAGGAGATCTCAGGCAGTGAGGAGGTCTGTGCTGAGAGACCGGCTCGGTCTGTGGTGGCCAGTGCCCTCTATGCCCTGCAGATTCATTCTCTACTCTTTTCCATCCTCCTTGATGCCTAGGGAGGTGGGGATTCTGGGGCTCTGCAACTGCAGGTTTCTACCCTGTCCATACTTTTATAAATATTCCCTTTACTCATTTTTGGTGTGACACCCCTTTCCCGTCCTGATCCTGGGCGCTCTGCTTTCTGCTCCCATGGGTCATGGGTAGCTATCTTGGCCATTTCTCTGAGATTCCATCTGTAGGCAGCGACTGCCCTTAAGCAGAGGGAGGAGAGAGAAGACTGTGGTTTAGGCTGTGGGCAAGTGGCAGAACGTGGCTGATGGAGTGCAGGGTGGTGGCCGTGAAGCCCTGCCCTTTCCCACTGTTAGCAGCAGTGCTCTGAGGATTGCGGTGAGGGTGGGTACCTGACACCCCCAGCTAGAAAAACATGGTGGATGGAAATGAGGGGATATGTGTGAAGCCGCAGTTACTATGGGGGTAGACAGTGTGGAAATCCTGCTTTTTCATCAAATGTTCCAGCCATGCTCTGACAGGAAAGGAACAAAGCAGGAATCCTCAGAACACTGTTAGGCAGCACCAAGATTCCTCTTTGCCCCCACTTGAGGCTTTCTCCCCATACCTTCCAACCTCCCAACTGGAGAGGTAAATACAAATTATTTGTTCAATTAATTAATCATTCAGCTATTTATTTTGTGCAAAGGTTCTAGAATGTTCTTCTCTAAGCAGGTTAAAAAAAAAAATGGGGCATTATGACCCATGGGCCAATGACTATGAATCAATCTAGTTTGCTTTTCCCTGTGGATTATGACCAGGTGTCTGGGAAAGAAATAAGTTAGAAACACAGTAAGACTGTTCATTCAAAGAATTTAAAGAAAGAAACAAGGCAGGAAGGCTTTAGAAGGAGCTCTCTCTAAAGAGGTGATTTATTAGAGTAAAACCCATTTCTGCTAACACAACCAGAAATACTACTTCCCTCGGTGAAGTTTCTCGGCTCAGAGCTTCCTTTTCCTACCCAAAGTAACTTGGTATAAAAGTTCAGTTTGGTTCAGTAGGTCTGACATCACTGGGACAAAAGACTAAGACAGTTAAATAGGACCAGGCCAGTGGTGCCGCACGCATGGCACAGACATTTCTAGCAGCCTCTACCCAGAGCCCCAACAACAGGCTCTCCTTGTAGTCACCCAGAGGAGACAGGGGTTCACACCCTGCCCTAGAATCAGGGTTAGCTTCTAATGCTTGATGTCTCTGCTCTCCAGTTTCTGCCAACTGTGCTTGTCATTCAGAAAGTCCAGTGTGCCAGGCACTGCGCAGCTCCTTGAGTTCACTGGTCATGTGTGACCTCTTAAACTGGTGACTGAGAGAGGAGAGAGAGAAGGAAAGGCTTTTTGTGTAAACTGGGTATTTGTCATACTTCAGCTTTGAATCAAGACTCCCCACCTGAGGGTAGAGTTCAGGAAGCTGGTATCCACAGGGCTGGTGGAGCTTTGGCTTTGGGGCTGGTCCCGAGTGGGTCAACTTCTGCTGAGTCTTGTATTCCCTTTCCTAAATCTGTTTGCCTTGGACACACAGGTCACAAGGTCCCTGTGCCCCAGCAGTCCTTCATTGGTGGGACACTGACAGGGGATGACTTTGGCTACAACCTGGAGGATCCTATTGTCATCTGTAGGGCAGACACTAGGCATGCTGCTGAGTGCTCCCCAAGATATCAGGAGACCCTCTATCCCCCCTGGGGCTGGGGTGTCACAGTTACCTGGCTCAAAAGTAACTGTATCACCAGTGAAGGGCCTTGCTCAAGTCTCTGCTTTCTCATGTGCTAAAATAAAAGCTGGACATTATGTCATTAAAAATTATTTTCAGAAACTAGACTCTGAAATGTAGAGGAAGTATTTTGGAAAGTATATCATTTTACACTAAGCTTGGATGTGAGTCACATAGCACACATGATTCTGAGAGGCAAAAATTAATTTTCCGGAGTATATAAACAGGATCACAGCCACTCATGTTAACAGTAAGAGAATGTCCCAGCGGCTCAGGCAGTCCCGCGTGCAATAAAGACGTGAGGCACTGCACTGTGTTAACAAGGTGTCCAGCAAGGTGTTCATTTAAAGAGCAGAAAAACAACCCCGGGTTCCAAATCCCAGGCTTCCGCTTAGGAGAGTCTGGTGGGAAGTGATACATACAAAATCCTCTTTGTCTAAACCATGTGCCAAACAGAAAAATGGCCAGTGGTGATATGTGAGGAAATGAGTTTCTGGGAGATCTGGATAAAGGAGTCCTTCCCCAGCCCCTCACAAGGCTTGGCTGTCCAGAGCACGGGAGACCTGGGGAACCCCAGGGAACCCTCTTGGCTGGCCAAACACTCAGAGTGCAGCCTCCGAGGTGGCCAGCAGGTGACCAGTTCTGACCAGGATACATGACAAGTAGGGGCTGCTGTGGGGCACAGTTGCCCCACCGAGCTGCCCACCGGCAAAGTCTATTAGCAAGAAATACCTAGAAGGCTTCAGCCTTGGCGTCTACCCTGAGAAAGCTACAAATCTCTGTGAAAATAACCAATGGTAAAGATGTTACAGTGGAGTTCTGTGAGCTAAGGAAAAAAAGAAAAGGCCTAATTATAGACTGGGGAGAGAACAGGGATGGTCCAGCAGCGACAATGCTCACGGATGGAGGGATGCTCGAGGAGTGCAAAGAGGCAGCCCTGAGATGCAGGTTCACTGAAGCTCTGGTCCACACTCGTAATGAGCTGTCTGGGCACAGGCTGGCTGGCTGCGGAAGGCATCCTAGGACCGGGACTAGAAGTAGAGGCATGGAGATCAAGAGTATGAGGCGCTCGCAGCCAGCCTGGGCGACATCAGACCCAGTCTCAACAAAACAAAACAAAGCAAAGCAAACAAAAGCACAGAACATAAACCCCAAGCTTGGGAGTCCTCAGAATTTCATTTTTTTTTTTTATATTTCACCCTCACAGTTTTCAGACTTGGGGGGAAATGGGGCACACATGAAATGATCTGACTTTTCAAATGTGCCAGGGTTTGGAGGGTCTACTGCTTAGACAACAGTGGTGAACTTGACACTGGCTCTGCAAACTGTGCAGGTGGCAGGGAGTGCAGGCCCCTACCCCTCAGGATCTCACCTAGAGTTTTCTCTCCTGAGTAAGAGGGGCTGGGGCTTAGGGATATATAGTATCTGCAGGCATGAGTGTCTCCAGGCAAGCAGCAATATACTTCATCTAGCAGCGCATTTAAATCACAGGAGCACATGAAAACATTCAGCCTGCACATTCTCCATGGACGACACAAGAAAGGTCACCCTGAGAGAATGCCACATAGAAGAAACAAAACAACAAGAAGGAAAGAAAGAAAAAAAAAAAAAAAAAAAAAAGAAGAAATGGGTGGGGGAAAAATGACCTCTACTGCCTGTGCCTAGTTTCTTCCTACAAGCAGTTTATTAAATTCTTGTTATCAGTTAACAAATGTTATGGATTTCAAGTCTTCTTGTCACATCATTGCTCACATGACCAAACCCCCGTGACTCGAAAAGCCCGTTCTCTGAGAGGAGTTAGAGGATGCAGAAGTTAGTGCAGACAACAGCCTGACAGCCTGACACATCTGGGAGTTGTAAGCAGAGAAGCCAGCAGCGGGGCAGTGAGCAAACTAATTTCCGTCTAATCGTGCATAGGAAATTGTAAATACATCTTTTTCCTTGAGAAGCTAGAAGAAGAATCTTCCTCAAAATCACAATTCCTAGTTTTATCATTCTTTGAAAAAAAAAAAAAAGTGTGGCCACCAGTAAGGATGTAGGAAAAGCCATGCTCCCTGCCGTCCTGTGCCGGTCGCAGAGGGTGGTTCCTCTTTGGCCTTTGTAAACGGAGACTGAAGAAGGGAGAGCATCAATGATGTCATTGTGAACAAGAGGGGCAAGTGAACCCCTACCTGCACTAGTATCCAGAGCCTTCCAGGGGAGATACCAGCCCTAGTATAAATGGAGTACCACTGTTCTTGTGAGCAGCCAAGCCTCCTGGAGCCTCCTGGCCCTGGGGCTCCCTCTGGAGCAGCTCTGGGATCACATGCAAGCCCCGCCCTCCTTGTTTGGGTACCTATTTGAATTGGATGAGGTCTGATTTAAAACAGGCGATGGTCACATGCATTGTCCTCCATTTTCCCCAAAGGACACATAGAAGTGCTCTGTTGCCCCCTCACCCAATGGCCAATAAACACAACCCCAAGGAGAGACAGAGAAGTGGGGGATAAAACCCCATCAAGCGAAACTGAGCAGTCAGGTGACCGGAGAGAAGTGATTTCAGGTGGAGACTAATCTTCATCCACTTATCTAGAAAATATTGTGGCTTAGGCAAACTTTTAGGCTTTAATGCATGAAACCAGTATTTTAATCCAGGTTAAGTTTGCACCTAAGTGTACTGCACATGCCATCAGGGGCTGCAATGGGGCGGATTCCTGCATTTCTCACATCCTTGCGATTTCTTCCTTGCTCCTGCTTCTTATTCTGTGTGTGTTTGACTTCAGTTAGAAAGGTTTTGTTCCTCCTCAGGTCTGGGCAGGATGTCAAGAACTCGGTAGATGTGTGTATTTGTAAAGAAATCCACACCACAGAATCAAAGGGTTCTGAGCAGGGAACTGTGGGATCTGCTTTCTGGTTCTTATCTGGCCTGGACGCGTCCTGACAGAGACCTGGGCATTCGAGCCACATGGGGGCCTGGTGACTCAATTAGGTTTCATCCAGGTGGGGGTTTCATAGGTCATACTAAATAGAAAGAAAAAAAATGTGCTATAGGGAGAGCCTTTTTCCCAAGTTGAACTTGTGTATAAGCATGGACAGACCCAAGGAGCAAGGAAAACCTGCCAGGGGTGATTTTTCCCAGGAAGCAGGACTAAATATTTAGGTTTTCACTTTTAATTAATTAATTAATTAATTAATTAATTAATTTTTGAGACAAAGCTTATACAATATGGAATTTCCCATTTTAAGAGAGAGAGAGAGAGAGAGAGAGAGAGAGAGAGAGAGAGAGAGAGCGGAGAGAGGATGAGGCGAGGAGGGAGGAGAGAGAGAGAGAGAGAATGTGTGAATGTGTGTGTGTGCGCGTGCATGCGTGCGTGTGTACAGGGGCACATCTATGTATGGAGGTCAGAGTACAGTGCAATCTACCTTCTGTTTTGTTTACTTTAAGCCATGGTCTCTCACGGGCCTGAAACTACCCAAATAGCCTTGCTCGTTGTCCCCAGGGGACCATTGGTATTACAGATAGATGCCACTATGCCCAGCACTTTTTTCGTGCATTCTGGGGACTTGAACTCAGGTCCTCATGCTTGTGCAGCAAACACTTTATCAAGTACCTCCCCAGCCCCGAACCAGTGTGTGTGTCTCTGTGTCTGTCTGTGTGTGTGTGTGTGTGTGTGTGTGTAAAAGTATACTTAAGTGTTGTACAACCATCACTACAACCTAGATTTCATAATATTCCCATTACTCCCAACGCAAAGCCCATACCTCCAAGAGTGAGTCACAATGCCTCTCCCCAAAAGCCTTGGGAACCTAATCGACTTTCTGTCTCTATGGTTATGGCTGAGTATGAGCATTGAAAGGGCTTCTAGACAGATGCCATGGCAACATTCCCACATATTATGGGACCAACAACAAGAGGGCATAAATGCAGAGTCGGGTGGCCCAGTGGGAGGTGATGGCTGCAGTGCATCCGATGGCCTGAGAGCAGCCTGGGAAAAATGCAAATGTACTCAGGTCCCGCTGACAGGAACACCCCCACCAAGCAGCCACCCCTGGAATGGCGGCACATCTATCCCCATGGAGGGCGAAGAGCAGAACAAACCACTCAAGATCTGAAACATGAAAATGTCATCCACCTCCTCCATCTTCTGAGCTCATTACTGCTGCAGCCAGCGAAATAACAAGAGGTCCCCCCGGGGGCTATCACACCCAGGGTTATGGGAGAATCGTCTCTGCCTCCCAGAGCAGATAGCTCAGCCCTGGGTCTGGAGACACTAGCAAAGCAGAGCCATGCAACTTTAGCTTTGTATGCATTGGCCTCACTGTCATCCTTAGTGGATAAAGCTATTCCCTGCCCATGGTGTTCTAATGGACTTCTCCAGTGCCAGGCTGACAGCCTGCTCATCCTGTCCCAAGCAAGGTGGCATGAAGCCGGCAGCCGGCCATGCGTGTCTGTCATTGGATGACTAGCGCCCTCTGACAGAGGTGCCTCTTTGGAAGCCTGGCTCTTATGAGTGCCTGGCTTCTCACCAGAAAATCATTTTCCTGTTTCTCTCAAGAGTGGAGAAGGGTGAAAGTCCTCACAGCATGTGAACTACAGGCTCACAGGCCAATCTGTATCAATACACTGAAGATGCGTGGTGACCCCTGCGCAGCGCAGACTGTGCCTGTGAACAACAGGTCACAGAACAGACCCTCACACATCCGGGAGCTGGTGTGATGACAACTCCTCTTTTGAGCGGCTGTGTGGCTTTCTAAACTCTAGAGAAAGGCCAGTCACCGACTGCATGGTGCAGTCACCAAGCCTAAGAAAAGCAAGGCCAAAGGCAATGGGCACACTCTCCAGAAAAGCCAGTCAGCTGGGCACTGTGAGACAGTTTATAATGAGAAGGAACAGTAGCACTGGGACAAGAGGCTGGGTCTATCTGGAAATCTGTTGGGTTTTGTTTTGTTTTGTTTTTGGCTCCGCTATCTAGGAATCAAACAGCCTTTCTCCACTGGGCAGACCTCTCGTCAAGCCACCATAGACACTATGGCTGTTGTGATGTGCACAGGTGTACAATGGACCTGCGCCAAATCAACAGAGTCAACATGAGCAGTAAACAAGCTTACGGCTCTCATACCTAAGAGAGATGATCCCCGTGAGCTAAGGCATGCAAACGTGTATGTGAAATGATCCGGTGTGTTTGAACGTAGCATGTGTATAAATGAGTTGGCATATGCAACTGCACTGTCTACGTGGAAATAAGTGATTGTACAGCAATGTCTTATTCATACAAATGAGCTGGTCGCATAGCTGTGTTGTGTACGGAAGTGACTGGTGTGTAAAAATATGCGTGTGTAAATGAGTTGGTGTGTGTCAGCCTGCTTTTATATGTAAGTTCACTGATGTAGAAGGAATGCATGTATGTAACGAGGTGCTAGTATGGCTGTGTTATGTATGTAAATGATTAGTGTGGAAAAAGTACAGATATAAATAAGTTGGTGCATGTAAATGCACTGCGCGTCAATTCACTGATGTATAGAGATGAGATGAGTTAGTGTGTAAAAGTATGTAGGTAAGTTAGCTGATACATATAAATGTACTGTGTATGTAAATGAGCTGATATATGCAAATGATCATGGGTGCAAACAAGTTGGCATATGACTTTATTTTATATGTAAATAGAGATATAAATGTGCCATATATGTAAATGTACACATGTACACACACTTATATGTATTACATGTGTGTGTATATATACACACATGCATTACGTATGCAAATGAGTGCCATATGTAAAACACTTTGAAGTGCATTCAGCTCAACTATTGTCTCCACTGCACAGGAAATCGGAGCTTGCCCCTTTGCCACAGACATTCAAATCCCAGTGCTGAGTCAGAGCTAAGGTAATATTCTGCTGCTCTCTCCACTGAGCAAACCAACCTGGTCCCTTACGGAAAGCATTCACATCTGGTTTCTGTGGGCTGATGCCTTGCCTCTTCAGGCTGGCTCTTTGCTGGGGACAGGAGGAATACCCATACCAAATGGCTTCCCTCTGTATCTGCAGCTGCCCAGGCTGTTCCCCAAATGGTCTACTCCCTCTTCCACCCACCCACTTTCTGCCCACACTACTATGTTTTCATCCTGAACAAGCCAGGATCAAGTTGGAAGCAGCTTTGAACTGCTGGGTTTCAATGTGGCCTCCTGCCTGTCTAATGCCCATCTTGACAAATAGCCACCTCTAAGCTGTGATGGCTGCCACTCCTCAGGGCGCCCAGTGAAACTCCTTTCAGGCAGTGCTCACCCTAGCTCTAAGGCATTCTTTACTTTTCCCAGAGGGGTGAAGGCCACCCACTTAGAGTCCACACTGACTGCTGACAACCGGGCGTCCCATGGGGCTAGTGGGGTAGAGCTTCCCCATGACTGAGCTATAGTTTGGAAGGCGCACACCAGAGCCCAGCCTTCTTTTCTCCAGGTGTATGGGAGTCTCTAGGGCAGGAGCAACTGGCTGCTGTGGGCTGGTCACCAGAGTCTAAGGGAAACACTGCAGGGGTAGGAACTGAGAGACGTTGACAGCTAGCTGGGACTTCGGGGAAGGACTGTGCTCAGAAAAGAGGATGCCATGCAGCTGATAGCAGGTGTGACAGCCTGACAGCTACATGTCAGATTGCCTCAGAGGGAGGCAGCTGATGGCCTGACAGGCTTGTACTTACACTTTTTCCCCAGAAACTTGCAGGGTCCCCAAGAACCCCCAAATAGAATGCAGAATTAAAATGAGGTGATAGGACAGCTAAAGTTTTATTCACAGGAGAAGTTGTTGGGGAAAAATACCAATGTATGGATGAACAAACAGTCATTAAAGGCAGGGCCCAGAAACGTCCAGGGAGCAAACGGGTCTCCTTCCAAGGAGAAGAAATCCCCTTGTAAATAGAAGATGCTCAGTACACTGAATCAAATGCACACCTGTACTTTTCAATATGGTAATAAGTATTTTTGCTTGAATGAGTAAAAAAGTGGTGAATAGTTAGAGCTCTTTGCATGGGCAACTCATGAGCTAGGGTGGGGGTGTGACACATGCACAGAGCTCAGAGGTGGGACAAAGAGGGTCAATGGCAGTGATATGGGAGCTGGTTCTTGTGACATAAGTGGCCTTTTGTAGGCCAACAAATGCTGGGGAGACCGATGAGAATTATTGAGCGTGAAGGTGCAAAGGGGACTGCCTGCCTATACATAGCATCTAATGTGGCCTTAAAGTTCCTATCTGAGCTAAAACAAAGGAACATAGACTAACCCGAGTATGATCAAAACAAACCGTTGTGACTTGTTGTAACGAAGCCAGAATTTGACAGGAAGAGCAGAATTCCTTCACGCGATGAGCGGGCACATGGAGGAAGCACATGGAGACTTCCAGTGAGCAGAGCTCAAGTCAAGAGTGCGTTTGCGCCCATCAGCATGGGAACTCTGCCTCCTCCAGAGGACTGAGAATCTCTGCTCTCAAATGTTAAATTGCCCAGAAAGATGCACTCCTGTCCTCCATGCCTCTCATCACTTTCCCAGCCTGGGGTGAAGTGGGGGACGAGGGACACTTGTTATAAAGAGTCTTCCCGATGGCAGAGTGCAAACATGTGGCTCATCAAGCAAACAGGGATACAGAAGTGACTGCAAGGGAATGTTCAGAGAGGAAAGCCAGGGCAGCGGTGGCATGGTGGCTCTAGGCACTGGCACCACGTGGACTGAGTCTGAAGGAGTCAATGTTTGCTCAGCACCTTCCATGTGTCGGGAGAGACCAGGGAGCACAGCGTAACTCAGTGGCAATTCCAGTCTTCAAAGAGCTATCAGCCTCAAGGAGAATGAGGAGAAACTCAAGGTAGTAAAATAAATGCTGTTAAAGGTTAGTATGGGGTGTTACAGGAAAGCAAGAGGCCACAGAGACTCGGGCATATCTTCTTTAGGTTCGGGAAGGTGGGTGGTGATACCCAAGCTGAAGCTTGGAGAGAAAAGGTGATGCATTAAGAGGCAAGGAAGAGGGGCTGGAGAGATGGCTCAGAGGTTAAGGGCACTGACTGCTCCTCCAGAGGTCCTGAGTTCAATTCCCAGCAACCACATGGTGGTTCACAACCATGTATGATGTGATCTGATGCCCTCTTCTGGCCTGCGGGTGTACATGCAGCCAGAGCACTGTATACATAATAATAAATAAATTAAAAGAAAAAAAAAGAGGCAAGGAAGAACCAGGCATGATGGCTCACACATGTAATCTCAGCACTCAGGAGGCTGAGGCAGCCTGCCATGAGTTTGAAGCTGGTCTGGGCTACATAGTGACACCCTGTCTCAAACAAAAATAACAAAAACAAAACAAAACTCAAAACAGCATGAACCAAAGTGAACCAAGGTGGAGACAAGAGGGCCCAAGAGACCTAGGAGGCCCAGGTGGAGGCTTAGTAAGAAAAATGGCTGCCCCAAAAGCACAGGACCAGGGTTCAATCCCTAGCAAGTGTAAAAAGCTATCCATGGAGGCACAAGCTTGCCATTTTAGCACGAGAGGGGAAGAGACAGGAGGAACCCTGGGGCTCACTGGCTTGCCAGCCTAGTGGCATGCATGAACTCCAGGACAGTGAGGGCTCTTGTCTCAAAAACCAGAGTGGACAGTTTCTGAGGAAGTACAAGGTTGACCTCTGACCGCCACACACGCATGCCCACTGGTGCACCCCTTCCACATGCAAAGATGCATACAGGAGATTCTCAGTCAACGTTGGCTGGGTTAAGTGACTCCCTTCACTTTCGCACAGGGCTAAGCATCGGTCTCACCTAGGCTCGAGGCACAATTCCCACACACCTCTATCTTGGACTTTCATTCCTGGTGATCCCGACTGCTTCCTGCAAACTGGCCCCCTGGACTGACTCATGCACATCTCCCCAGCTTTCTCCAGGGTGGCACCTTTTACCTGACACTCTCCCCATTCATCCTATCCTTCTGTCCTCTCTGAGCTGAGCCCTTTCTTGTGACTTTCTTTCTAAGGTCTGTGCCAGAAAGAACAGGAACCTGCTGGTGAGCTGTGGGCTAGGCTATCTCAGAACTGCCAGGCGTTGTTGCAGAACTGTAGTCGGAGTGACGAATGATGTTACAATGTGCAGAGATGCATGGGCAGGGGACAGAGCCTAAATTCAGGTGTTCCTGGCCTGCCCCCGCCAACTGGCCATCCAGTCATTCATAGAACCAGACAAGTTTTCTGTAGTTCTAACTAGTGTAGTCTCTCCTCCCACCCCCAGTCTCATCTATGCCACCTTGCGGACATACACTATTCAAGACAACCTTGAGGTCTTGCCTATCCCTTGGGGTCATCCTCTACTAACAAGACAAACTCAACAAAGGCTAGAAAACACTAGAATTTCGAAATGCATGATGGTCCCCGCCTCGATGGTCAAGGAAGAATGCAGAATGCGTGGTCCTATGCAGATGAAAGGCAACAAATGGCCAAGAACGGCAGAGGGCTAACGATCTGACCTCGGACCAAGCCCCTCACAGCATCACACTCAGCAAAGTACCGCATCCTCTTGCTAGCATTCAGAGACATGCTAAGCAAGGGATGTTTGTGTGTTCTTTAATGATCCCGTATTAACAAAATGATTACATGCCACTCTGACTCTGTCACACAAACTAACTGCAGGACACTGCTCGCAGGCAGCAGCATATTGACGTGTTAAAGACACAGTAAAGCCAAGCCTTCCCTGATGTCTGCATGACCAGCTGTCACCACAAGGTGATGAGCAGCTACAGGAATATTATGCTGTCCTCAGTTTAAAAAAAGAAGAAGAAGAAGAAGAAGAAGAAGAAGAAGAAGAAGAAGAAGAAGAAGAAAGAAGAGAAGAAGAAAGAGAGAAGAAGAAGAAGAAGAAGAAGAAGAAGAAGAAGAAGAAGAAGAAGAAGAAGAAGAAGAAGAATATGGGATAAAACGTGCCAGGAAGCCAATTATCCTGCATAAATTCCAGTCTCATCTGCCACGATAAGGCAGAGTGGTGATAACAATAATAATAGGTATTTTTAGTTTGAGTTGTCTACCTAAAGCATGATTTAAAAAAAAAACCTCTTTATAATAGCAATGTCTAGGTTTCATAAAGAAGGAGAAAATATACTTGAGTGTTCCCAAAAGTAACTTGACACTTAGAAGATAAGGAACATAAAACTGTGAGTGGGTGAGTGAGTGAAGGATGGATGGATGGAAGCATGGATGGACAGATGATGGAGCATGGGTAGAGGGTGAATAAAGGATGGGTTTATAAAGGTGAAAGCAGAGGGAATTATCACATATGGCTGCTATGCTCTACACTTAATATATTTTAAATTTGAAAGTTCTGTATGCCTATTTTAGTTCATTTTCTGTTGCTATGAAAACATATGAGGCTGTGCACTTTATAAAGAAAATTTTTTTTTCTTCAAGGCTTGGAGGTTCATGATGGTGGACCCCTGGCTACACCACAACATGGCAGGTGTGTCCCGGGAGCCTATTAATGAGAGATTCTACAAGCAGATAGGAAGCCAGGCAGACTTGAGGGCCATGCTTCCCTTTTTAATAAGAAGTTATAACTCATTCTCAAGGGACCAGATGAGGTTCCCGGAGAACTCTATTCACTTGTTCCTGAAATGACAGCCGCAGTGACCTCAGTATCTTTCGCTAAGCCTCACCTCTTGACCAGCCCATCAGCTCTCAACATGGCAAGGCTGAGGCCAAAGTTTCTAGCATGTGAGCCTTTAGGGAATAAACTACATCCGGAACATAGTACTGCCAAACATACGGCTACCATGCAGCTACTGCACAATCATTCTTGGGGTCGGGGAAGAAATATCAGTCAAACAAGATCCAAAACAGTAAGGAGGTGTGCACAAGAGTCCCTGGAGTGCTCGCTTCGGCAGCACATATACTAAAATTGGAACGATACAGAGGAGATTAGCATGGCCTCTGCACGAGGATGACATGCAAATTCGTGAAGTGTTCCATATTTTTTAAGTAAACTGTGGAACATTTACACAATGGAATACTACTCAGCTATTAAGAACAAGGAAATCTCCGGAGGAATCTCCATACCTGGTCTCAAACTGTACTATAAAGCAATAGTAATTAAAACAGCATGGTACTGGCACAGCAACAGGCTGGTTGATCAGTGGAATCGAATCGAAGACCCAGATATGAATCCACACACATATGGTCACTTGATTTTTGACAAAGAAGCCAAACCCATTCAATGGAAAAAGGATAGCATCTTCAACAAATGGTGCTGGTCTAACTGGAGGTCTATATGTAAAAACATGAAACTGGACCCATATTTGTCACCTTGCACAAAACTCAAATTCAAATGGATTAAAGACCTCAACATAAAACCAGAGACACTAAGCCACTTAGAGGAAAAAGTGGGAAAGAGCCTGGAACATATTGGCACAGGAGACAACTTCCTGAACAGAACACCAACGGCCCAGGTCTTAATGTCAACCATTAATAAATGGGACCTCATGAGGCTGAGAAGCTTCTGTAAGGCAGGAGACACTGTCAAGAGAACAAAGCGACAGCCTACAGACTGGGAAAAAATCTTCACCAACCCTACATTGACAAAGGTCTAATATCCAAAATATATAAAGAACTCAAGAAATTAAACACCACCAAACCGAATAACCCAATTGAGAAATGGGGCTTGGAACTAAACAGAGAATTCTCAACAGAGGAGTATCAAATGGCTGAGAAACACTTAAAGAAATGCTCAACCTCCTTAGTCATCAGGGAAATGCAAATCAAAACAACTCTGAGATTCCATCTTACACCCATCAGAATGGCTAAGATCAAAAACTCAAGCGACACCACATGCTGGCGAGGATGTAGGGAGAGAGGAACACTCCTTCATTGCTGGTGGGAATGCAAACTAGTACAGCCACTTTGGAAATCTATCTGATGCTATCTCAGAAAAATGGGAATGGGGCTTCCTTAAGACCCAGCTATTCCACTCCTTGGAATATACCCAGAAGATGCTCCAGCCCACAACAAGAAAATTTGCTCAACCATGTTCATAGCAGCCTTATTCATAATAGCCAGAACATGGAAACAGCCTAAGTATCCCTCAGTAGAAGAGTGGATAAAGAAACTGTGGTACATATACACTATGGAATACTACTCAGCTATTAAAAACAAGGAATTCCCGAAATTTGTGGATAAATGGATTGAGCTAGAAATTATCATAATGAGTGAGTTAACCCAGAAGCAGAAAGAATCAAATGGTATATACTCACTTATATCTGCATACTAGCCCAAGGGGCATGTCCCACGAAAGCCTTCACTTACCAGGAAACTGGGACAGAGGGGAGGGCATCCTATTGGGCCTCTAAATGAGAGACGCATGGGAGAATAGCAAAATAAAAGGATACAGAGGGTCCTAGAAATCTACAAGTAGAACAATATGATAGGCAGATTTGGGCCCAGGGGTCCCGCTCAAACTAAGGCACCAGCCAAGGACAATACAGGAGGTAAACTTTAAACCTCTTCCCAGATCTAGCCAATGGTCAGAATATTCTCCACAGTTGAGTGGAGAGTGTGATATGACTTTCTCACGTACTATGGTGCCTCACATTTGACCATGTCCCCTGGAGGGGGAGACCTGGTGGCACTCAGAGGAAGGACAGCAGGTAGCCAAGAAGAGACTTGATACCCTATGAGAATATATAGGGGGAGGTAATCCCCCTCAGGAACAGTCATAGGGGAGGGGAATAATGGGAAAATGGGGGGGGGGGAGGAATGGGAGGATACAAGGGATGGGATAAACATTGAGATGTAACAAGAATAAATTAATAAAAAAAATAAATAAAATTGTTTATACTAATTAAAAAAAAAAAAAGAACAAGGGAATCGTGAAATTCACAGGCAAAGGGATGGAACTAGAAAAGATCATCCTGAGTGAAGTAACCCACACACATGGTACCAACTCTTGTATCCGATTATTTAAAGTTGGTCTCAGTCCTGTGCCTCTCATCCACAGCCAGCCTTAGCTGTTACACTATGACAGGTGCATCTGTGAATTTGCAAAGCAGGGTAAGGATCCAAAATGCAGTGCAGGTGGTACTGCTGCGGGGAGGTGTGGCCTTGGAGCCTGCCACATGCAGGAGGTGGTGCTCTCCTTGGACAGCACAATGCTCTAAGCTCAGGATCTGGACAAAGAGCGCTGAAGCTACAACCAGCTTTCAGCTAAGAAATAGACACTGATTTTACCATTCCTGGTTTCAGCAATAAAACAAAACAAAAAGCAAAAACACCCCTCCAATTAGCTATAGCTGGTCCAGTGTTTCCAGGCCAGCTAATAGTCATTGCTGGTAAAGAGAATTCCCCTGAGCTCCACATGGCAACGTTGCTATCTGAATTGTTGGTTGTGCATGGGACACAGGTAACCAAGAGAACAGAGAGTGACTTTGAGGGAAATCTGTGCTTAGCACTTCCAAAATGCTCCTGAATATCACCGTTTCTCGATGCTTTATCTAAAAGGCCAAATATAATCAGTGCTTGTGTTTAGGAGTCATCATTGCAGATTGGAAAAGAGAGCTACAGCCCTAAGCCACAGGGAGGGGCACAAAGGGTTAAAGCAGCTCTGAGCAGAGAGATGGGATTTTGATTTCAGCAACTATTTAACAATCTGAAGAAGACATATCTTGCTTTTAAGGGTGCATGCCAATGATGTCACATCCCTAATGATACATTTCAGCTCACTGAAGCATTAGGAAGGTCGGAAAATACTTTCCATTTGATGCAAATCAGTAACAGGCAAGGACAGTGGCCTCCAGTGGGTTAGGCACCAAGACAAACTTGTCAATCCATGCAGCGTTGGACTTCCTATTTCTTTTATAAAACCTTGCCATCAAACCCATTCAAACGTGACAATTATAGCAAGTTATGCTTAGCTTTCAGCCACCCCTGAGGCAGAAACATAGGAAATAAGACACTGGGAAGGTGAGCGTAAAACAGAGCTGCCGCTCTCTTGACATTAGTGATTCTAATTGTGCTAAGATTGATAAAAGGTGGGTTATGGACTAGGGCTGATAAAACATCCTGTCCTGGCCTTGTAACACATCTTATAGTGCCCTTTGGTTAACCGAAACAGTGGCATTTATCCCAGAGAGAATTCCTCATATTACCTCATGGTTTTATTCCACAAGTCCCGGTGCTAATTGGGAATTGCAGGTATTCCAAGAAGCTCCAAGACCAGCCCTCATCACAAGAAAGATTGCTAGCTTTTCAAAAGTCCATTTATAAGAATCCTCTTTACACATGTGCATGCGCGCACGCGCGAGCACGCGCGCACTCACACACACACACACACACACAAAACTTACCATCTTCATTTACCTAAAAATACAGAGCTAGTAGATTTGAGGTGAAAAGTAACAAAACAGGGGAAGAAGATGAAGACAGTCTTAGTTTGAATTCAAAGTCTGAGCTTCGGTTTTCATTCTGAAGCTCCAACCCATGTCTTTTCCCCACAGATGGGCACTCAAGTCGTTGCTCCTTCCTGTGCCTTAGTTTCCTTACACACAAGGTGTAGTGGGTCTGATGAGTGGCTATTATGAAGAGCCTGAATGTAAATAGTAAATGTTGTTTGATGGGGTGCAAGCCTTGGGCACTGTCACCTTTCTGGCATCACATGGAGATTGGCCTCCAGGACAACTCATGCTTAGAGAAGAAGTGGACATGGCCAGGAGCATGGAGTCTCTTCAGTTGCAAGTGCTTGGCCTTACTGTATCATTCCCTCAGCTCCCTTTCAGGATGGGGCCCCATAGTGTCCCACGTGCACCCAAGGCTTCACGGCACTAAAGGGAATTACGTAGAGCTTTTCAACACATCCCCCCCCCCCCCCCCGTCAAGAAACTTATAATTTACTGAGTGATGCTGCAAAACAGCCTTCACTGGAAATGCAGGATCTAAATTCCAGCTTGGCTTGCCCATACACATTTCTTGGGGTGATGGTGGCGGAGATCCATGCCTGAAATTTTCAGAAGACCCAGTTCCTCATCTGAAAGTCTGCACAGAAGGTTAAGTGAATCTGAAAATTCACACTCTCTGTGAAGAAACTGGCTGTACAATTCTCTTTCCCTTTATGCACCAGGAAAGCTACAGCGGGAGAGCTAGGACGCATGACAGTACATCGGGCTATTTCTCCTCAGTAGCCTTGAGGTGTTCTCACCCAGTCTGCACTGTGAAAATATCTGAGACCAGAAAATAAGGTCTTCATTGATAGTATTAGTCTGTCATACCAGAATTCATGGAAATATGCCCACCCTTCTAGCCCACCTAATAGAGAAGACCACAGAAAACGACGCCCACACAACTCCACCAGTCGAATTAAAGGCCGCATATTACTCAGGAAGAATACAGATCACACCATAGCTACTCATGGGGCATTTAACAGAGAGCTTTCTCCTAAGAGGTCTCCTCCCACTTGCAAGAAAATGCCGGAATGTAAGAGTAGCCTGGATATGCTGGAAAAAAGTTTCTATGACTTTAGGTCCTGTGTGTGTGCGTGCGTGCGTCCATGCACGCCTAGTTCCCTGGGCGCTAGCCTCCTACCAGGGCTTAGTGACATAGCCTCTGTGCAGCCCAGAGGTTGGCACATCTTAGAGCTGGGTGGAAGCCTCAATCCATGCGAGACCTCTCTGCCCTTCCCCCCTGCCATACACACACACACACACACACACACACACACACACACACACACACCACACAAAGGTTAAAGAACCAGGGCAACTTCCCCACACTTCCATCCTCTGGAGACAGGCTGGAGAAAGGGTCAAACCCAAAGAGGCAGAGAGAATACGGGAAACAACCACCCAACCCATCACAACTCTGTGGCTTCAGCTGAAGCAACCAAAACCAACGTAGCGTGGAAAAGCATAATTGCAATTAGCGAGTGGAAGGTCACATGGGTTTATTTCCCGGAAGAGCTAACAATTTAATTTATAGAGCTGTATCAGGTGAGGCAGAGTGATGGATGGGCATTAATTATGCAGCCAGGCCCACCTCTTCTTTTTCCTCAACTGTACACCAAAAATAGGAGCAGTATCACAATTGATTTTTCCTGTCATTCGTACTGAAAATGGAATAGTGATGGTGAGTGACTGCTGGGATCCAGAATTTCCCATCCTATCTGAATTTTTTATTTTTATATATATATATACATATATATATATATATATATATATATGCTTGAAATGAATTTTAAAGACAGACTCCCGTCTTTGCTCTTCTCCCTGATAAAGAGCTTTAGGGTGGGGGAAGGGCAGACATGGTAATGAGGAATCGGTGAGATAATTTGTATGTGTTTAAATGACCTGGACCTTCCTGGGCTGGAAGGCAGGAGGATTTTCTCCTTGGTCAGACCTGAGATCACTTCCTGACGCTGTGCTTGCAGTTTCTCCTTGTTAAATAAACGAGTCATAGCTACATTAGCACCTTTGGGAAAGTCTTACTTTAATTTAAATACATCTCATTGCTAACCTCCCATTGTATTCAGGACATGAACTGGACAGGGTTGGTCTCTTCTGTAGAGTGTCGCAAGGGTCCAGTAATTGAAGGACTTGTACCCTGAAGCTGTCGGTAAATGCACAAAGGGCCAGAGTGCTGACAAACACACTCATGGCAGTCCTTCCTTTTCTGTGTTATTAGTTTGCATATAAAACAAAGAAAGTCTTAGAGTTGAAACTAAAAAGAGACAACACAGGACTTGGTGACATGAGCCGTGTGTGTGTGTGTGTGTGTGTGTGTGTGTGTGTGTGTGTGTGTGTCTGTCTGTCTGTCTGTCTGTCTGTCTGTGTACCTGTCTGTCTGTGTCTGTGTTATCAGAGGTCAAAGTAAGCCCTCACTGAGTTTGGACAGTGGAGAACAAAGCGACAGCTCCAGCCTTTGGTGCCCTAGGAGGCTCACAGTTCCACACCTACACCAGTTTGCCCATCTTTGGCTGGCATTGCTCCATGGGGAAGACCGTGAGGCCGTACAGGGTCACAGCGAGTGGCCATGAGTAGCAATGGACGTTCATTCTGAATGAACCTCATATAGCCTACCCCCTACCAAATGAGGCTAGGTGGGCACAGGATGACACAGTAACCCCTCTCCCTTTTTTATAGTGGGTACTTGCACAGAGGCTGGGGCTGAGCATGAGCCCCCTTGTCATAAGTGCCTACGCCGAGATGAGCATCTGCCTTCCTGCCCCATGTCCGGCCTCCATCAGTGGCCCTACTGTGAAGTCTCCTTAGCTACTTGGCTAGTGACTCCAGCACAGCGAGCCCCCTGACGTGTCCTTCCCCCGCCCCGCCCTGTTTCCTACAATTCCACCTCATATTTGCTCATCCAGTTTCTTTATGCTCCTTTCAAACCCTGTGCAATTTCTTCCCTTGCTTTTGGACTCCACTCCAGGAAGTTCTAATTCTTGCAAAATGCATTAGGGGATGGAGATGCCAGGTATTAGCCACAGATTGTCACTTTTTGGAGACATTTCTGGAGACTGCCAGAAAAAAAGAAGCCTCATCTCCCCTTCATGCCTCACACACCTCCCCTCAGTCATTCACTTGGGAAGGGAAGAAGCAATTAAACTCCAGGTGGACTGTCGCCAGTCCAGCATGACAGCAGCCATTCTTGTCCTTGCCTTTAAATGTAGCTATGGAGCCAGAAACACAAGAGTTACACAGACCACAGACTTTCCTCTAGAAACTTGTAACCCCAAATGAAGAGCTAACATTATGCCGTGACACACTAACAAATGAACCTTAAACACGGCCATTAATTAATTGTGCAAACAGATTGTACAGGGAGAGCTTACTGACTTAGGGGAGAAGGAGCCATTCTCAAACAGATTACAATTACATTTGCATATAAGCCAAATCAGTGAAATATAAACGGGGGCTAAGCTGCTCTGATCCACTTGCTCACTTGTATCTGCCCATTAAGATGGTCTCTACAGTGCCCGTGACTAGTAGTTAGTCTTTGTACATCTGGAGACGCACAGCCATGTGAAGTCAGTAATTCTGACATTCCCTTAAGTCAGGGTCCCTCGTATTGGTCGGAATCAGCGCCATTTCTTTGATTGCCTGGAAGAAGACACTGGGTGTAAGTGCTATGAGGACAAGCACTCATCTCTGCACATCACTGCAGCACCTGACACACAGTAGGTGCTCAAGAAGCACCTGCTATGTGCCAGCAGCTGCTCCGAGAGCTGAAGACCCAAAGATGGCATCCCAGAGGCCCAAGGTCAGGCTTGGAACATGAAGTAGTTTTAGGCCATTCAATTAAGTTCATTTACATGAAACATATAAATAGCATCAATTATTTATGCTATATACTAAGCTAGACTATGTTTATTTGAGATATTAAAATGTAAATCATTTCAACAGATGGATGGATGAAGCTTTTCCCACACGAGTAAAGAGCTGCAGTTCCTAAATACAGCGCAACATCCAGGGAAAAAGAGAAAACCCACGAAGGAGTGGGTATGTGGGACGGTGGCCTCGCCGTGGTTCTGACATAGCAAGTATATTCCTACCACCACCTCTCAGAGGACATAGTCCCTCCAACCATCACTTTTCTCACTGTTCTCTAAGGGTTGGCACAAGCAAAGGAAGGGCTCAGCTGTCCCGTGACCACTGATCAGATAGAAGCCGTACCATCTCTCCTGTGTGACCCACAGGCTGATGCCCATGACGTTTCCATCGCGAACTCGGGTCTTTGGTTGTATTTCTTAATTGCAAATGGGGGAGATAGATAATACCTTTACTATCAAATGCTAAATGTATGGTTTGCTAACCAGGGATGGACATGTATTGGAAGGCCCCCTACACACAGATGCCACACCCAGTGAAATTCAGATTATCGCTGTCCTCTTGGACATCCAGATTGTTCTTTGTTGTTGTTTGTTTTGTTTATTTTTTATTTTTTGTTTTTGCAAGTGCTTGGTCACTGCTGGCCATAAGAATTCTCCACTGTTCTGCTCCTGCCTTAGTGCCCTGGCACCTGACCTTAGTGCCCTGGCACCTGTGTCTTGGGATTCGAGGGAGGACTTTAGGGATGTAGACAAAGGGCACAGGGGGCCTTACACAGAAGGCTTAAACATAGGCCCACCTCAAGAAACATCCACATAGACCATGTCATCCAGGGTGAGAGATGAAGGCAGCATTTCTGGTATGTTCTGCTATATGTGTCCTAGATGGGGCCACAGTGGAATAGCTGAGTACATTGGGATGGCCAAGCTTCTGGCACATTTTCCTAAGAGATGCCATGTAAGCATTTATAGGCAAGGAAGGGTAAGATGTTAATTGGATGCAAGAGCAAAGAGAGGGGTAGCAGCAGGATGTCGCCTTGCCCACTTGGCAAACTACTAACATTTCAGTCCCAACATGTAAACAAAATAAATGTCCTTGCACATCTAAACATGCCTGTGATGGGACACCGTACAGTGTATGTGTGTTTCCCACAACTAAAGAAGGAAAGCCTTACACTCACTTGGACCCACAGCCCTTAGTAGTTCATTTCTTGGCCACCATGTCTCCAGTATAGACAGCATGGCCCTTTCTCAGTGGTTTGAGCCCTCAGCCTCCCTTTCTGGGGGAGACATCCTGGGCCATTCTGCTTTCTCCACTGCTTCCACATGCTGTGAGGATGGGTCAGCCCCCACAGACCATTGCCTAAGGCCTGTCTTTGCCCCTGGATCTGGACATTTTCTCAGTTGACACTCATTTACCAAGAAACGCCATGGAACATTCCAGAACTGGGTGCTCTATCTAACCTCATTTTAAAAGCAATTCATTTTGGGGAAATGCATCATGAAGTAGGGGCTTTGCAGTGGGATGGCGGCACCGGGAATGCAGAATGGAAAGATGAGAACGAAAGACAAGATGCAGGGTCGATTGGGAGGGGCCATGGTCATCTGGAGATCATAGACTGGGGCGTAACCAAGTTTTGGTGTCAAAAGGACAAGAACTAGTAAAATCACCATCTCTGCACTTGGCTCTGCTTTCTTCAGCACAGCCGGCTGCTTTCTGCCACAAAGCCCAAAGCCAAAGTCAAGTTTCACGTTCTGTGTATATCTGTACTCGGACAAACACAGTGAATAGAATCACTTTATCGCCCCAGCTACGTGTTTTTATAAGCCCCAGCTTGTTTCCCCCGCTGAAGATGAAGGTGTAAATTACTTTACCCAGATGTTTATCTTGGAAGGGAAAGAGTTAAGGGTTGACATTTAGAAATGAAGTTATCACGTGTGGGGCCCAGCAAAGACTTCCTTTGCGTCTTTCTAAGTCCTCCTGGCAACTCCAAATTGCATTTCTTGGCTTGAAATGTTCCCTAGAATTCATACTGGTGGTCTGGTTCAGATGCAGAAGTCACCCCTTTGCTGAAGGGGACAAAGATTCAGAAAAGCCACAGGGAAAATTACAGAGTACCTCCATCTTGTTCCCTGGGCCCCCTGCCTCTGCTTCCAGCTTTTCCGACTCTCTGTTTTTGAGATGGCCGTGGTTCTGTTCAACAAAACAGAGCCGTTTCCCCTCCCCACCCAAATCAAAGCAGACCCCCAACTTAATGCTCTACTCAACTTGTGTGACCATGGAGACTTTACAGTGTCTAGTTCACAAGACAGTTTATGAACAGCAGAAATGAACAGACCTTGTCGTTCTGGGTCACGTTTCCACATAAAGCGCCACTAAAGCATCACGCACAGTAGGAGAAGAGCACAGATAATATCTAACTACAGCAATGTACCGCAGTCAAAGTTATTCTGAGCTTCTTTGTTGTTTATTTCTGGGTTTTTCTATAACTGTTTTCTGTCAGAGGTTGACCCTGGATGAATAAAATCATAGAAAGTGGCAACACTTCTACCTCCAAACCACCGTCACTTGTGTCTCTCTCTTTTTTTTTCTTAGTAAACGAAAGCCCACAGCATAGGCAGCAGCTGGTACCTACCTTGCCCATGCCAGGAGTGTCCTTCACCTTGTTGACAGCCCTCAGGAGACAGGGTGGGGCCGGGGGTGGCGAGGTCTGCAGGATCCCGCTGAAGCTGGTAGCGAAGAGGGGAGCCTCTGCAACAGATGGAGTCGCTGGCCGGTGCTTCTTCTTCTTTGATGACAGATTTAACTTCTGGGCAGCTCTGCACAGGGACAATAAGGAGGAGATGGTGGTACAGTCAGATGCACTGACTCTCTACTTTCCCCTTTCCCTTCAAGATCCCCCCTTTAATTATCCCTCTGCCTTCATTCTCAGTACCCTGTAGCCCTCTGCTACA
Source organism: Acomys russatus (assembly GCF_903995435.1). Lineage (NCBI taxonomy): Eukaryota > Metazoa > Chordata > Mammalia > Rodentia > Muridae > Acomys > Acomys russatus. Next base: position 73,389,249 of record NC_067142.1, on the reverse strand, counting down.
GCACAAGGAACTCAATTAAAAAGCTATGTAATCATTGGGACAGGAGAAAGGAGCTATAAAATCACATGGCCCTGAGATTTCAAGTTACAAAGACTTGTTTGTTCCTCACAACACTCAGACTGTGTGTGAATGAAGCCAGTCATCTTTGGGGACACATAGTACCTAGTCCGTCAATCACCCTCAATTGCTCTGGCATAAGCCCAACTGTGAAGAACCATATGAGCTCATTTAAAAACTTTGACACCTTGTAAAACCCAAGCCAGTCTGATGAAGAGCCTGGTGGTGACCAATTGGGGGAATTCCCTGGCTGTGGAAGCAAAATACAAACCTCGGTGTGGAGAGGCATAAAGCACACTAGTACGAGAAACATACAGCAAGTCAGAATACCCCCTACAATGAGGTACAGTACATGTGACTACTGTCTCTTCTGGTGGATAACAGGTTTTGGTGTAGGGCAGTCTTCAAGTATAAAATGCTATTTATGGGCAAGTACAAGGAAGGAGGGGGGGGGTCAAGGTAACAAAGCAGGACAGAGGGCACAGATGGAGACAAATGGTAGGGTGCAGTTGTCAGCACCATTAATAATACTGGCTGTTCACACCACACCATCCATCATTCATAATACTGGCTGTTCACACCACATCGTCCATCACTCAAGTGCACTGTAACACTTAGGGCATGGTAATCCCGCTATAGAAAAGACAGAAAGCAAAGAGTGGTGTGAGACAAAGGCACTTCACACATTCTATTAGACTTATTTCTTAATTGATTCTTGGCGTATTACACCTTATCTTATCTTTCTAAATAAATGTATATATAGAGTTTGGAATATACTCACCATATAAGACTACCCCTCTCCCAACACACACCCTACGCAGCAGACTCCGGCTGCAAACTCTATATTTTAACTGGAAAAGTTAAAGTTAGTTAAAGTTGGAGGTCATCTTATACACTGGAAAATATGGTACATATTTTTGATGAAGGAGGGATGAGAAGACAGTCTTACTATGTAGCCTGACTGGTCTTTAATTGTATGTGTGTGTGTGTGTGTGTGTGTGTGTGTGTGTGTGTGTGTTGTGCATATGTGTGTATGTAGGTTTTCATGTGTGTGAACACACATGTATGTGAAGGCCAAAGATTGATATCAGGAATTACCCTCCATAGACCTTCTACCTTTTTCATTGAGGCAGTTGCTCGATCAAACCCAGAGCCCATACGTATGGCTAGCTCCAGGGGAGGGGGCCATTTCTATCTTCCCTGGCTAGAATGACAGGTGGCTTACTACATCTGACATTTACACAGGTTCTTGGAATCTTGACTTTGGTTCTAAGACTTGTACTACAGGGATTTTAACCCCTGATCCATCTCCCCAGTCCCTGAGAGCAAATTCTTGATCCTCCTGCCTCAGTTTCTAAGTGCTTGGATAACAGGCTTACACCTCCATAGTCAGCTCACACCAGACTCTCCTAAGAATTTTACTTTCCTTGTAAAATGATTTAAACACTTGAGTTTCTCCTCACAACAGTGATTCTCAATCTGTGGGTTGTGACCCTCTTGGCAAACCTGTCTCCAAAGATATTTGCATTACAATTCATAACAGTAGCAATGAAACAAGTTTATAGTTGGGAGTCACAGCATGAGGAACTGTATTAAAGGGTCACAGCATTAGGAAAAGTGAGAACCACTGCCTTAAAACAAAAGGGCCACCGTGCTTTATTCCCCAGGTCAAAACTTCACAGTTCATCCAACCTTCTTATTAATGGTGTAATGGGTCAGCAAGGGACGGGATGGGAAGACAGGAGGAGATCAGCACCGTCTCTATGTCTCCCTGGCCCAGTCTCACTTCATGGCCTGGAAAGTTGGTCTTAATTAATTTTGGGTTGTTTTTGATGAATCCCTAGATCTACAGAACTATGCACAACTATATAAAAACATAGCAAGAGGCTTTGTCACTTCAAAAGCTTACCTCTTCCCAGCTGCAAAACTGAGGCTCAATTCTAAGGCTAGTGAAATGTCAAGGGAAAGGGTACACCAGGAGTAAGAATTAAATGGAAAGAGAACTCCAGGTGCCAAACTTGGGGAACACTGAAATCACTCTACTGTGGGACAGTGGGAAACAGAGGACTCTGGAGGGCTTTTCTGTGATGCCTTCTCTCCCAATCAGTGAAAGGGGAAAAAAATTGGCCTATCACCCCTACCACCATTCTTTTTTTTGCACAGTTCCATGACCCTTCTTCCTAGTGGTTTCCTCTAAAGTGGAGGGTAGAGGGATCAGTCTTACACTAGTCCAGTGTTTCTCTTACTGGTCCCTGATATTCACTTCCTGAGTGACCTGCAGCTCAGAGGAGGTATGTAGAGGTAGTGACATGAACCATAGTGCCGCATGCCCTGCCTCACCTCATCTGTCCTCGCTGTTCCAAAACCAGGCTGTCTCCTTCTCAGGGAGCTAGGCTGTGTGTGTGTATGTGTGTGTGTGTGTGTGTGTGTGTGTGTGTGTGTGTGTGTGTGTGTGTGCGCGTGCGTGCGTGCGTCTGTCTGTCTGTCTGTCTGTCTGTCTGTCTATGTGTGGGCATCAAAGTTGGTGCTTATTTGCTTATATTAAGGATTCTTTGCCAAGTGGAACAAAGACTGGCCATGGCTATGGCCAGCCCCTGGCCACCAGTACCTGGGGCAGGGCTGGTGCCAAGGAACAGCTTGGAAGATGTGTCTCTGCCACCTATGCCCATGTCTCATAGGCTTCCTTGTATCTAAAGTCCACATGGGATGACACTCAGAGGTATCCCCACCCCATGGCATCCCACTGACATTCTCCATTAGATCCATCCGCACAGTGCACAAGCACTCAGTTCTTCCTGTCTTAGAAAGACAGAGGCCACGTGACACTTTTCCTGCTAGCTGCAGTGCTGTCCTCACTCATTTGGTCCAAACTCTCAGCAAGTGCCACCTGTCACCTTCTCATCCAAGCCCTCTCCTCCCATTCTCATTTCAGTTAGGCATCTCTCCCCAATCCTCTGAAACTGCCCCGATAGGTTACCAATAACTGCGACAGCTGTCATGGTCTCAGCCCCAATCTGGATCTGCCAGAGCCAAGAATGCATCCTTCCTCCTTGCTCCCCATGCTTGCTTCCAGGACACCCCATTTTCTTCCACTGCCCTGCTCACAGGGGATGCAGGGCTCAGCTCCTGCTTCTGCCTGCAGTCCCTGGTGTTGGCTTTGGGGCTCACACCCACAGCCTGCCTCCCAGAGGGTTCTGTCCAGCTTACCCTGTGAGTTCCCGACTTTTTTTTACCTAAATGCCTCTTCAGTCATCCCACTTTCATATTCACTAACCATCTCTAACTCACTGTCCTTAAGACTAAAGGGCTTATCTCCTTATGCACAGCTCTTATGTCTTCACCCCTCCCTGTCTCAGAGTGAAAGAGCCCCATGCTTCATGCACCCAGACCTCATCTCACACAATGCATCTAATCCACCACAAACTTGGCTCCATATAGTTAAAACTAGACCCAAGACACTTTCACTGCCTCAGACTCTCATGTTTCCTATCTCACCCACTACACACTGCCCTTTTTTGATTATTAGGCAACAAACATTAAAATTAGGCCAGCCACACCAGTCCCCCAGTGCATTTCTACCTCCCATTCCTAGCCCTGCCCCAGGGATACAAGCATGTGGACCACTCCCTCAACTCCTTTAAATCTGGGTTTAAATGGTACTTTACCCCCACACATTTACCCTACCCACCACAGAAGATGGTATCACATAAAGATGCTTCTGTCAATACCTTCTTACAACCTGACACTGACACTCCACTGGTGACAGGTAGGTCTGTGGTCCTCCTCCTGGACCCGAGAGGAAATGGAAAGCTGCCTTGGCCCACAAAGCATGATGGAAGAGCTGTTGTGTGACTTTCAAGGTTGAGTTACCAAATACAACGTGGGTTTTGTAAAGGCTATGAGGAAGCCCAGGTCACGTGGACAGGGTCTTGTGGGCTCTAGATGGCAGACTCATGAGTAAATTGTCCTTTAGATGATTCCTGTCACATTTTCCATTTCAGATATCATGGAGTGGACAGAAGTCTCACCTGTCATATTGTGTCTGAATTTCTGACCCTAGAAAGCATGGAAGCTGTTAATAAAGGATCGTTGTCATGAGGAGCCACTGAATTAAGGGTGACTGTAACAGTCACAGGAAGAGACTTGCTTGCTCTCTGTTGAATGGCTCTTTCCTTAGGATTGACGCCTTCCTCCTCTTGCAGGGAGAGACAGGCTCACAAAGCTCAAGGAACTCACAAGAGTCATGCCATGAGAGCCATCCCAGGGTTACCCAGGCTGATGGAGAGACTTCATGCCATGAGACTCGTCCCATGGTTACCCAGACCATACACAGCCGATGGAGAGACTTCATGCCATGAGAGCCATCCCAGGGTTACCCAGACCATACATAGCCAATGGAGAGACTTCATGGCATGAGACCTGTCCCAGGGTTACCCAGGCTGTACACAGCTGATGGAGAGGCTTCATAGCACTGTCTGCAAATCATATGAGGGATCCCAGGGATGCAGCTTTCAGAATCATCACTCATGTTGGGTGGGCTTTGCAGTGATATATCTCCCCCCAGTTAGCTATGTTCCTGTAGTGACTCCTTCCCTGTTTCCCTGTGAGTGACCCCTCACCATGCCCCTGTGAGTGACCCCTCACCATACCCCTGTGACTGACCCCCTCACCATGCCCCTGTGACTGACCCCTCACCATGTTCCAGTGAGTGACCCCTCACCATGCCCCTGTGACTGGCCCCTCACCATGCCCCTGTGACTGACCCCTCACCATGTTCCTGTGAGTGACCCTTCATCATGCCCCTGTGAATGACCCCTTCACCATGCTCTGTGAGTGACCCCTCACCATGTTCCTGTGAGTGACCCCTCACATGCTCCTGTGAGTGATCAATCCTTAACCATGCCCTTGTGAAAGACCCCTCACCATGCCCCTGTGACTGAACCCTCACCATGCTCCTGTGAGTTAACCCTCACCACGCCCCTGTGACTGAACCCTCACCATGCTCCTGTGAGTGACCCTAAGAAACTCACTGGTTTCTCAAGGTGGATTTGGGTGGAATTGTTTCTTTGGAGGTGAGTAGAAATAGATGGCTCAGGAAAAGCACCTCAACAACCTAAAGCCCTAAGTCCTGTTATCTGATCATTGTCAGACAAGATCCTGACCTTCCAATACAGCACATGGTTTACTTAGCATTTTGCTTATTATTTCTTAACCTTATAGATCAAAAACCTCAACAGGCAAAGTCAAGAAGCACAAAAGTGTTAGTTGGATGACTGAATGACTAAAAGAAATTGGTGTTACCCTGGAGAAGACAAAACTGAAGAAAAAGGAAGGGAGGGCCTTCTAAAATTAACTAATTAATGATAAAGAAAACAATTTAGTTTCCTTTTTTTTATTTAAAAAAAAGCAGTGGGCATTGTAGAAGCAGAAGCATCACCTCTAAAAACGCTAAAGAGATGGAAGTGTCTATTAAGCAAGGATGCTAAACGTGTGTACAGACTACCCTGAATCTCAGAGGAAGAGAGGATGAGGAGACAGTACTCCGGGATGCCTGTGAGGGACTGCCTAGCTTAGATGGTTGAGACAGGAAGACTCATATTAGCCGTGGGTGGCGTCATCCTACGGGGTTGGGGTCTTGGGCCTATCACTAGCATTCATCTGCTTCCTGCCTGCAGAGGCAACATGACCAGCCGCCTCCTGCTCCTGGCACCATGACTCCCCTGCCACAGCAGACAGGCCATACCTTTTGCCAATTACTTTGATTGTGGTATTTTTGTCATGGCAATAAGAAAAGTGACTAATATAGATACTAAGTAGGTAATAGGAAATTACTTAAATTCTGACTGTGTGTTCACACGGTGCCTGGCACATCCTTGTTTTTATTATCATCATCAATATCACTTTGTTTTTAAGACTTTTTTTTTCCATAGTAAGACTCATAATAAAAAATACTGTCTGCTTGTATAGGCTCATTTAGGAAATTAAGAAAAAGTGTTATGAAGAGTTTAGTGCACACAATGGATGGCACTTCAGTGAGGTATATAATAAATGCTGGAGCTAAGACTGACTCCAGGTCAGGGAACCTCATGTCCCACCATTAAATAGGTATTTGCTGTTATTCAGCAAAACATACCAGAGCAAAACACTAGGCGGCACATAAAAGCTTCTAAAAGTGAGAGAGCACATTCTTGATAAAGTACCTTCATAAAATATGGAGTATTTTTGTCACTGAAAGTGTCCAAATGATGGGTAGAAATGACTTAGAAGGAATATCAGAGAGCCACATATGCGGTGGGGAGGCAGGAGGTTTGGGGACTGACAGGAAAGACTGCTACCATCTCCCATCCACTTAGGAAACCCTCTTTGGCTACCACTCAGAAAAAAAACTAGATTCGGTTAAAGGTAATTATTTGAGGAATAAAATTTAAGTCATTTTCTTCTTCATATTAGAAAATTTTCATAAGTTTGAAGAGGATGCATGTCCCTTATAGTGGCTATAATTCCACAGCGGCATTTCATTCTGACGTCATGCTAACCAGCTCTCCGATCCATCTCACACATTGCAATGCTGTGGAGGCCAGCTCTCTCTGTAGAGCGACACACAGATAGGAGAAGGTTAAAGTTTAGAAATCGCTCACGTATAATGGCATTGTTCAGGGACATAAAAGGAGAGGTGGTCACAAAGAATTGAAAAGGTTGACATTCTGCTTAGAAGTGTATGTATGTATGTATGTATGTACGTATGTACGTATGTACGTATGTACGTATGTATGTATGTATGTATGTATGTATGTATGTATATTCACATTTTCAAATAGCAAATTAACCTAAAAGGCCATATTTACCTGTCTTGTTCCTATAAAAGACAGCATGACGCATTTCCTGAAGCTCCTCATCTCAGTACACGTCTTTAACTATCCATTAACTTCGTGCACCTCCCAGTGCTTATTTCAAGGGAAAAGATTGCCTCCCTAGCAGGATGAAATTAATATTTACTGAGCCCGTGTCGAGAAAGTGGGACCGTGCTAACACCGGCATGGTGAGACAAGGACGCATGCGCACTGGGCATGGCTCCTCCCTCTGGGCTCTCCATCCTTCCTTGCCACCTCTTTACTCGCCTACCACATCAACGTGGATTTAGAAATCAGCTTAGAAACGATGTGACCTCCATGCAATGGTTTCCTACACTCATTAGCCAGGTCCATTCAGAGCTAAAAGCTGAAAAATGGTGTTGATACTTACAGGGCAGCTTTAACTGGTTTAAATAAAGGGGATATTTTAGACCCAAGCTGTCAATCAAAGCAGAAAATTAGGAAGGATTTTCCCCTCATTTATTACATTTATATGGTAGACTGTTTATTAGATGGCAATGCTGGATTTTCAGCAGTGTGGTGCAATTACATGGAAATCCTCCATGTATTCAAAGATAGTTAAACTGGAGCCTACTATCTTTAATGTCCAATGATCACTACACTATAAACTTTATCATTTTTGAAAAATTAATGTTTCACAAACAGTAGAACTTTTCTTAAAGATTGGTCAGACAAATCAATCAATAGAGTCACATTTTTTTAAAATTTAGAAACTTTTCTTTGTTATTTAATTAATTTTTATTTTTCAGTTTAGCATATAAGATGCCATATGCCGTTATGGCATTTTTCAAACAACATATCCTTTAGAAGATACCTGCATCTCCCTCCCATAACCTCCCTGACAGTCTCCATTTTTAAGGACCTTTATCCTTTTATTATTTTGCCTGGAATATTTTGCTAAGCACGTCCTGAGAATCTCTCATCTTGTCTGCGGAGTAGGAAGGTTCAGAAAGGTAGGAAAATTGTTTATACAAATTAAGAGGTCATTCAAGGTCTACTCAACCCAACTCAGACAACGCATGGGTAGGGGAATCAACTGAAAAATGACAAGGCCCTCACACAACCACACTTGCTGCCCAGACAGGGACCTGACCTAAGAGTGGGACCATAGCAGCCCAGTCTCCTCCATCAGCTTGTGAAGGGCAACCCACGCTGCAATTTAGTGTGAACATGGCTGGTACCAGAAGGGCTTATGTGCCACTATGTAAATATTTCAATGCTCTAATAATGAACAGTGACATGACAGATCACAAGAGTTCTCAAGAAATCCACAGGGTCAATGACACAGTGGGAGAAGATAACAAAACAGATTATAAACAGCGAGAGAAGATGGCAAGACGTTGTGGTTCAAGGCAGACCGTCTGGAAACAGTTAAGATGCCCACCCATGTGTAACAAACACCAAGGATGCCTCATCTGGGAATAGCACCTGTTTCAAAGCATTCTGGCTGGGCTGTGAAATATTCCATAGTCGCTCTGGAGTTTCCACAATTGGGAGCGAGAGCGCCCTCCCACAGCCCCATCGCCTTTCCTAACTGGTTGTCGCCAGAGACTAAAAAAAAAAAAGAACAAAACAAAACAAAAACATGTCTGTCTTGGAGTCATTCTGATTTTCATGCAAATGATCCCTTTCATAAGTGCAGGAAGATAACTCATGACGTGACTTCAGATAAAACATTCACTGCTGGAAGGCTGACCACTACCCTCTAACCATATCACATTAAGACATCACAGGAAAACCTGTTATAACTTGAAAACGGACTGAGTTCCGCAAGTGAATGCTCAATGTTAGCCCATGGCAAGAATGGCTGTGCGGTTATTCTTCTCCTACAAATCGTCCCCACCCACCTCTTCAGCCTTATGCACCCTCATTTCCAGTGATGCTTTAAAGCAATGAGCCTTAAAAAAAGAACGATCACTGTTTGTGGTGTGGCCCTCTGCTTCTGTGTCATCGCCCTGCCTGTACCATGGACTCACTGAGGATTGTTCATCTTCTGTGGCCCCCAGATAGCTTTGTACCTTGCTGAAGGGATAGCGTAGAGCCACAGTGGCCTTCTTTATGTTTTTTTTTCAGTGGGTGTGGGTGAGTGGCAATGCCTACAGAGTGGAAGAAGAGAGAGTTGGAATCCAGGAAGTTGGGGTTGCAGGTGATTGTGACCCATCCAACATTGGTACTGGAAACCGAACTCTAGTTCTCAGGAAGACCAGTAAGTGTTCTTAACCACCTAGCCTCGTCTCCAGCCCCCACGCTGTTCTTAACAATGCATCCTTTGGACATGAAGGTCTCAAGGTTAAGTAGCCTGGAGTTCTAAGTAGCACTTAAAGCATGGGAGGTTTTATGGCTTTCTAAAGCATTGTCTTTATGTCCCCACATCCATCCTGACCTGACTCTATGAGTCAAGCAGAGAAGGTATTTGTATTGAAAATTACAAGTCTTATAAAAAAAAAAAGGAAGTGTTAATTTACCTGATTTAATCCCTGGTTCCGAAAGTAGTGGTTGTCATGCCTGGGATTAATACTTAAATAGCTATTGTCAGAATATTTTATAATGGCAATATGCACTGACACTAGTAAAAACCCTTTCTTCCCAGAAGCCCCCTGGCTGAAGATCTTTCTGTCTCTATCTGTTCAGACCCAAACGTGCTTAGTGCTAAGAAAACTGGATGTCCTCTTAACCCTTCCTGTGTCACACCTGTGCAAACCTGGCTCAACACACACATGAGAGTCGTAAATACCAGACCTAAGTATTTGGAAGTGCAAGTTACAGATCCTACCTAATGCCAGATAGAAATGGTTTTAGTTAATAAACATTACTGCTATCTTCTCTAAAAACAAGTATTAGAAAGTTGGCCAGCCATACTAAATGGAATTAATAAAACCATGTGTAGTGTTTTGAATAGGAATGCCCCCCCCCCATAGGCTCGTATATTTGAATGGTTGGTCATTAGGGAGTGGCACAACTTGAAAGAGATTAAGAGGTGTGGCTTTGTTGAAATAGGTGTGGCCTTATTGGAGGAAGTGTGTCACCTGGGAGTGGGCCTTGGAGTTTCAAAAGCTCAGGCCAGGCCCGGTGTCTCTCTCTTGTTGCTGCCTGGGGATCCAGATACAGCACTTTCAGCTCCCATGGCTGCCTGTGTGCTGCCATGCTTCCCTGCCATGAGGAGAACGGACTAAGTCTCTGAAACTGTGAGCCAGCCTCGATTAAACACTTCCTTTTATGAGTTGTCATGGTCATAGTGTCTCTTCACAGCACCAGAACACTCACTAAGACACAATGTCTCTGTAATACCATTATTCAGATTGTCTATAAATTACAAGCAAGGAACAACAAAAGACAGTCATAGGTGAACTATAGCTGCTCCTCGGAGAACGCAGTGTCTGCCTTTTCTGCTGAGAACAGTTGTTCACATAAGATGCATGTATAATCTAATCTATCACAGCATGAAGACTCCCCAAGCAAAATTAAAATTCCTTCAAGGAATAAGTATGCTCCAGATAATCTGATTTCAAAGTTCTAATGAATTTAATGATCTTCTCATTACATTGGGCTAAATCACTCATCCATATGCTAAGGCAGAGTTAAAAGGAAGATGCCCCACGATCCACCAGAAACCAGACCATGCGTCTGAAAGCCAAGGGCAGCCTTTATCTTCCTTTTCTGTTGGGCACAAAACTATGTTGGAACATAGTTACGTTGCTCACTTCTCAAGTCTTCATTATGAAAGCAATAGCGTGTTGTTGCCATTCCTCTGTATTTTGATTATGTGAAATTTAAAGCTGACACGGAGTTACACACTTCAGATACAATGTGTTGCCTGAAGCTGCAAACTGCTGTCAAGGCGTGAGAACTAGGAATGGGTAGCGTTGGCAGAGAAAACAAAGTCTAATCTATAACTCTTTGCTCAACGCCTGTAGTTTTTTGTTTTTTGTTTTTTCAGAGCAAAACTAATTAATTGTCAATGCTAGGTGACATGCTATCTGCTTTGAGGGTTTCTTGGTTAATTAAATTTGAATATAAGTTTCCTTTGCTAAAAGAAGCAATTTTCTTTCCTGAAATATTTTTATTTTTGAAATTATTTATTCCAGTTGAAATATGAAGAAATTGTTAACCAAGGTATTTCAGATGAAAACAATCTGAATGGATGGAACTGAGCTAGAAGTGGGCCAGGCTCCCAGCCTGGTCTCCGCTGCAAGGCTGGACTGCCCTAGATTCCTGGCAGCTGTTATGGATGGCTGGTACTTCAGCACCCCCACTGGAGTCTAAGAGGTTGAAATTTACATCAGCTTTGTTATGGTTAGGTTATAAAATATGGTCCCCAAAGAACTCAGCCAGAAAGCTACCATACTGCATCTCTCAGTCTATCTACCGCAAGGCAGGATGGGATGGAACTCACACAGATGACTGAAAACTATGGCAGATACATTGCACAATAAGGTGCATGTGTCAGACGCACTGGAGCAAAGGCAAAGAAGCCATCCTCTTAGGAGTGGGTAGCGCAGGTGAGACACCGTAGAGCAAAATCGGCTGTAAAAGGGGGGAGAGTCTGCAATTATCACGGTCCGTCCAGACTACTGTGTACTGCCTTCTGCAAGCCCGAGTCAGAGCTACTACAAAGGCCTATCCTTTGCTTTTCCCTACATACTTGCTTATTTGATGATTTCTACGGGGGCAGGGCAGTTAGGTGGTAAAGCAGCCTGAAGAGGTGACAGGGTGGAGGTCTGGGCGCCTGTCTCCTCGGGTGGGAAGTGGACTGAGCATGAAGCAAGTCTCTCCCACTCAGCCTCTATTGCTACATCTCATGTCTTCAGGGTCACGCTCCAGCACAGGCCTGCGCATGTGCATGTGGAACACGGACAGTGAGGGGGAGGGCGGGACAAGAAATGAAGAATTTAAACAGAAGACAAAGCAGTGGAGTCCTCACCTGTGTCCATTTCACTGCTCTCATATGCTTTTTCATGTTAGGTCTTATTACTTGTTTGCCATATAAAATAGCTACTTACTTAGTAAGTATTTTTGAAAAGGATTATCAAATGATTAGATGAAGCTATAAAGAACAGAAATCATTTGGGAACAAATAGTGAAAAATAGAGAAATCAATAAAAACAAAAAGAAGATATATTTAAAATTCCCTAGTGAATTCTAGAAAGTGGCCCAGATCAGCTTAAACTGCATAGTTGTTATCTTAGTCGACATATTACATGTGTGCAGGGGAAGTGTGCAAAATGCTGTTAATTACTTTTGTGGACATTCTTAGTTATTAGACGCTGTGGTTAAATAGTTCCCTTGTAGTCTACAGAATTTGGAGCATAATTATTATGCTATTTTATTTGTGTGTGTGTGTGTGTGTGTGTGTGTGTGTGTGTGTGTGTGTAGGTATGCATATGTCTGTGTGTAGGTGTGCATCTGTCTGTGTGCACAAATGCATATGTCTATGTGTGTAGGTGTGCATGTCCTTGCATGTAGGTGTGCATATGTCTGTAAGTGTAAGTATGTACATGTCTGTGTGTGCAAGTGTGTATATGTTTGTGTGTGCAGGTGTGTATATGTCTGTATGTGTAGGTGTGCATAGGTCTGTGTGTGCGGGTGTGCATAGCTTTGTGTTCATAAGTCTGTGTGCGCAGGTGTGCACACACATGCCTATGAAGTCTCAAGGTCAACAGTGGGTATTTTTGCTAGACTTTTCTCCACCTTTGTCTCTTGAAACAGGGTCACCGGGATAGGCTGACCAACCAGTGAGCATCAGGGATCCATCGTGTCTGCCTCTGTCCACTCCACAAGTACTGGGATTATAAGAACATGCTACAACCCCTGCCTGGCTTTTTATGTGGGTTCTGGGGGTCAAATTCATTTCCTTATGTGTGCATGGCAGGCACTTTACCAACAGAACCATCTCCCAACCTTAAGTATTCTCTTTTAAGTAGCCATATATATTTCGAAGTAGTATTTCAATATTACCACTGTGTTAATTATTCCTATAATTTTCTGACAGTGAGTGTTTGACTAGGAATAAATCACCAGGCCTGATATTACTGTGAGGAAAAATTATATTGCTGCCCAAATGGATGATCTAGGCATAGATTGTAGCCTGTTCCTATGTAAAGATGCAGATGTTAACAAATGACGTAGTCTCTGAGCAGTTCCTGGCACTTAGAAACACCCAGCAAATATCCGTCATTGCCATGTTAAAACAAAATGTCAATATGGAGGCTATATCCTAAATGTGTTTTTGCAGACTTTTCCACAGACGTTTCTAAATACATGAGTTGTAATGAGAGGGTGGGAACAGGCACCTTAGATTTAATCCCTGTCTTAGTCAGGGTCTCTGTTGCTGTCATGAAACACCATGACCAAAGCAAGTTGGGGAAGAAAGGGCTTACTTGGCTTACATTTCAAAGAAAGTCGGGGCACGAACTCAAGCAGGGCTGGAACCTTGGAGGCAGGATCGGATGCAGAGGGAATGGAGGGGTGCTGCCTACTGGCTTGCTCCTCATGGCTTGCTCAGGCTGCTTTCTTATAGAACCCAGGACCACCAGACTAAGGACGGCACTGTCCACAATGGGTGGGGCCCTCCCCCACCAATCACTAATTAAGAAAATGATCTAAGGCTTGCCTACAGCCCAATGTTATGGAAGCATCTTTTTAGCTGAGGTTTCCTCCTCTCAGATAACTCTAGCCTGTGTCAAGCTGACGTAAAGTTATCCAGCACAACCCCTCTGTCTCTGTGTCAGCTCTTAGTTGTGTTGATGAGCAATCAAATGGGCTGTGACATTGATGTATACCAATCTGGATTCCTGATCTTGAATTTGGGTTTTAGTTACCCTGATGGCTGGGGTGGTCAGAAAAGAGGGCTTTTTAAGTTTGAACTGGTAAACTACAGCCATCTATAGCTGATTTCTATGACACCATTGTTTTACTATGAAAACCAGCTCAGGAAATCAATGATATGTCCCTAGTCTTGGATCCCGGAGGAGTCTGCTTACTTTAGTTTCTTCTCCGACAATGTATCCTCAGATAAAAATGGCCAGGAAAAAGAAAACTGATTGTCAACTGCAGCCTCATGTGAGCTGTGTCTTGGGAGCACTTAGAATTATACAAAATCAATGCATTCACAAAACCAAAGTTTTGTGTTAAGTAAGCTGACACAACGCCCCCCCCACACACACACTGACTTTGAGCGTAGCCAGTATCACTTTCCATAATGTACTGGAGATAAGTTGTTCACACTTATTGCGAAGGCTGGTAAACTCTGGCCACCATGCCTCTCACACTATAGTCACTATGAGAAAGAAGACACAAGAGGAACGCACATATCATCATCTCCTATGATTGGCTGCAGTTACTTGTACCATCCTCACAGGACTGAAAGCTCTAAAGGTCACAAGCCAGCTCTCATTTCTACCATTGTATTCCCCAACTTGCCTAGTCCACAATGCATGCCACACGTTTGTGACTGGATGAATGGACACAGGTGTGGTTGGGTGCGTGGATGGATGCGTGAACAGTTGGGAGGATAAACAAATCTGGTTTATGTCATTGGCACTTCAGAAAACATGACTCTGGCTGCAGTTCTTGATAGGATCAACCTTAGGGCCCTTAGATGGTACTCATCCATAACAGAGTTGAGAAACACTGGTCCAGCTGGAGTGGCTCTTATCCAAGGATGCTTTGGGATACATTTGTACATGATTCAAAACAAGCCTATCAGGATGCATGAACAGGAACTTTGCTGTACACAAGGAGTATGGTTATTTGTATTGGAGGGGGTTACGATTCCATTTCTTTGTTTTTAACGTGGCTATCTAAACCTGAGACTTTTCAGATTGCCCAGGATCTTTGTTTTTCTGTCTCTCTATCCATATGTCACATGATGCTGTGGTGCTCCAAAGGAAGAAGCTAAGTGTGGCCTGTTCCAACGGTTACCAATGGACACCAATGAGTAAGGACTTTGTGGTACCTACGAGCGTAGATCTACTACAGTTGTTCTGCTAAACAGACATAGCATCAAACTACCCTCTAGTGTCATTGCTCTCTGCCCATAGATCACTAGAGCTCTCCGACCTCATCAGAGAAGTTTATCTGTGAGCTGATGGCAGGTACCAGAGCACTCACAATGCGTCAGAGCTAGCACGCTCAACCACAAGCTGGACGTCTGTACAATACTTTCTCCCCAAGGCTCAGGAACCCCAGTGGAGGAAGTGGAAAAATTCTAAGAGCCAGAGATGATTGAGGAGCGTGGGACTGAAGGCGTGTGCCTTCCGGATGTGACAGGGCAGCTGTGCCTGTGAATTCACAGTGGCTGTGGTTGCCTGCACACATTCAAAGCAGTCAACGTTTTAGAACAGGGGGCAAGGAGTACACTAGTCCCCACCCATATCTGAAGAGCTATGACAACTGATGGCATCTAGGGTAAGTGGAGTCTATGTTCTTAGGGTGTGGCTCCTGGTAGGTCAACCACAGTGGACTGCGTATATAAAAGTATACATGGGCAAGTTAGATTTGAGTTGATGGGTTATTAAAAACAAAAAAAGAAGAGAACACAAAATTGGGGAATAAAAAGGTAAGAGTGTAACTGAGAGGAATTAGGGGTAAAAACAATCAAAATACATTGTATGACATTCTCAAAGATTTAATGGATGTATTTTTTAAAAGAACGATGCCTGGTACCTAGGAGATATTAAACAAACATTTAAAGAATAAATAAATGAACGGGCTTTTCATTTGTTTTTAATGTTTGCTAGCTAAACATAAGCATAATCATGATGATACATAAACTGTTTTGTAATATGCTATTTTCTAGGTTATCACATTCATAGAATGAATGTAACAATTGTGTTCATTATAATTAATTTTCTGCATCATTATTAATGTGTGTCCAACATGTGTTTGCCAGGCCTTTGGGAGCGAGATTTCTTTTTAAGTTGTCTGTTGACACAAATATGCTGCTGGGCTCTCTGTAAACCAGAGGCCGTGAATTTGTGCTTTGTAAAGTTAATTCTAAAAGTCAATTTGATGAAATGATCATGTTTTCCATTTCTGACCCATAGAAAGGAAATAATTTAGCTGGGAGGTGGTGGTGCATGCCTTTAATCCCAGCACTTGGGAGGCAGAGGCAGGTGATCGCTGTGAGTGCAAGGCCAGCCTAGTCTACAAAGGGCGTCCAGGACAGCCAAGGCCACACAGAGAAACCCTATCCCGAAAAACAAAAAACAAACAAACAAAAAGGCTTTCTCTCTTTTCTCCAGGGGACCTCAAGTACATGTTTCCTTGGCTTCTTCCTGGGATGGATTTCAGAGCAGAATGGTGGCCCAAATAATCCCTCAGATTTGCATGTAACTAACTGATGTACACTTTATTTCATGAAAACATAGACTTTCTCCTACAAAACTGTATTTTCTTTCTATATATGTTATTAAGACAGGGTTTTACTCTGTATAGCCTCGCCTAGTATACTCCATACTCTAGCCTCTCTCTCCTGAGTTATGGGATTACATGCATGCATCACTGTGCTGGGATTACAGGCATGCAGCACTGCGCTGGGATTACAGGCACGCAGCACTGCGCTGGGATTACAGGCATGCAGCACTGCACTGGGATTACAGGCATGCATTATCATCCTATTAAAACCATGATAGTCTTTCTCTTGAGCATGTTCTTATCAGGCTATGAAGTAATGGCAACTGTTCAACAATTCGATTCCAGTCCTGTTCTGCACATCCCGAGAATGAAGATTAGGACTAAGCCAAATACTTATTTTTTTACCATTCTTTTTTTTTTTTTTAATTTATTTATTTATTTATTTATTTATTTATTTATTCTTGTTACATCTCAATGTTTATCCCATCCCTTGTATCCTCCCATTCCCCCCCCCATTTTCCCATTATTCCCCTCCCCTATGACTGTTCCTGAGGGGGATTACGTCCCCCTATATATTCTCATAGGGTATCAAGTCTCTTCTTGGCTACTTGCTGTCCTTCCTCTGAGTGCTACCAGGTCTCCCCCTCCAGGGGACATGGTCAAATGTGAGGCACCAGAGTACGTGAGAAAGTCGTATCACACTCTCCACTCAACTGTGGAGAATATTCTGACCATTGGCTAGATCTGGGAAGGGGTTTAAAGTTTACCTCCTGTATTGTCCTTGGCTGGTGCCTTAGTTTGAGCGGGACCCCTGGGCCCAAATCTGCCTATCATATTGTTCTACTTGTAGATTTCTAGGACCCTCTGGATCCTTTTATTTTGCTGTTCTCCCCCCCAATCCCTAGCTGAGCTTGGCAGATGGTTCAGGCCCTGAGAATCTAGCTGAGTTCTGCCCGTGGTTCGGTCCCAGTGCTCCTGGCTGGACTTGGCAGGGAACACAGAAGGCTGTGGATACCTTGGCCTGACCCAACGCTCATTCAGAGACCCAGAACAATTGCAGGATCCACAGCAGAGGGGGACTGAGGATCACTGGCTGTGAGAGACCAGAACAACAGGGCTAACCTCCTAACATCCACACCAGTGAAGCTTTGAGCTCGCAGCCTAGGGAAATCGTAAGAAAACAAGTGAATCTATCGTCAGACACCCTCCATTTTTTACCATTCTTCTCCGCTGGATGCTTAAAACTTCTAAAATAAAACAAGTATGAATGTTCTGAGTTAATACAATACGTTTTCTAGCACAAGACAGCATTGCCAGTTTCACTTGGAAATAACTTTCTGTGGTTTGAATGTTAAGAGCGCTCTTCCATCACATGGTTAGGCAACTTCCTGATACTTTTTTAAAGCTTCCTGTTCGTATTCCTTTAAAACACCATTTATACATGCATCCTTTAAGCTCCTGGAGAGTAAAGCCAATATCTTTATTCAAGTACTTCTCCTACGTGTGCCAAGAGTTTTACGGCCATTTTTAAATGAAAGAACGAATGCACAAGGCCTGGAGACATGTCAGTCAATAAAGTGCTTGCCTCATAAGCACGAGGACCTGGGTTCAAATCCCAGAACTGACAGAAAAAAACTGAGTGTGGTGGCACAAACTCCTCGTTTCAGCAATGAGATGGGGGCACAGGCAGGTGGGTGGTTGGAGGCTTGCTGGCCAGCTAGTCTAGCTTAGTTAGAACACCCCAGTCAGAGAAACCTTTTCTTAAACAAAAGGTGGGAGGCACATGAGGAAAGGACACTCAGGTTGTATTTAACTTCCATGTGCGTGTCCACACACATATTAACCTAAACACACACACACACACACACACACACACACACACACACACACAGAGAGAGAGAGACAGACAGACAGATAGAGAGACAGACAGAGACAGAGACAGAGACACAGAAACAGAGACAGACACAGAGACAGAGACACAGAGACAGAGACAGAGACAGAGACAGACACAGACACAGACACAGAGACAGAGACACAGAGACAGAGACAGAGACAGAGGAGATGAATGCATGTATGAAGGACCCAGCACTGTACAGAGTGTGTCCTTTTGCTCTAGTTCCCTTCCCCAGAATTCTGCTCTTTGGAGTTGAAAGCCACGCCACACAGGAGCTCTGGAGGTTCTCCCCGGGCTGCAGCCACTGTGACGCTCAGCTTCCTATGAAGCTGTATCCCAGTCAGCATGCTTCAGAAGGCTCACTAGGACCTCTCCCTCCAATTAGGAGCTTTTCAAGTGCAGATTGATACATACCCAACTAGCAGAATGCAGGCGGGGGGAGAGAGAGTGCTTACAACAGCTGTGAAAAGACAGGCGGGTCTGCAGAGTGCTGTGAAATCCTGGGCTCTTACTACAGTCTCCTGGATACAACCGGAGGCCTTTTCAAGTGCTATCAGGGTGGCTAGACTCATTTTTCTGTTCTCTCTCATGTACAGCTTCCTCCTCCACCCCCCTTATTTCCAAGAAAGGGTTTTTAGAAATGGCTGTGCTACCTTCAGATATATCAGTATAATCAGTTATCATCATTGAAAATGACTGTCCCCCATCAGTCACAAAACTAAGGTTCTAAACGCGGGGCTGAGTCAATTCTATATATCCCCCTCTTTACCAACCCACTGTTTCCAATCTAAGGATATGATGTGATTTTGAGTTTCATTTTTTTATATGTGATAATTTGGATTTTCCATATTTCCCAAAGGCCATGTGTGAAAGCCTTGGGTAAGGTGGTGACATAACCTTTAGAAGAAAGGGTGTAGAGGCAGGAAGTGAGATCGTTGGGGGTGTGCTCAGAATTCTGCACCCTTGTCTCCCTCTCTTGGCTTTGTAGCCACCATGAAGTAGGTCTTTTCTTCTGTCTTGTACTCCTTGTGGTGATGTTGTGTTTTGTCACAGGCCTAAAGTGACATGGACTGAGCCTCTGAGACCATGAATCAAAATAAGTCTCTCTTCTTATTATTTTTACAGGAGTGTTTTGGCGCAGTGGCAGACAGCTGCTGTGGCACCATTGCTATTTGTCATTATTACGATATTCTGTTTAATGTGATCCGTCACTAATCACTGCCTAGCCCGAGAATCTGAAAAATATTTAGTTCTAATCACCATGAGCTGTGTATATAATTGCACAATACCATCCGTTTTCATGCTAGTGCGGGCAAACAGAAACTCAAGGTAATTCTGCTCTAAAATGGCATTCCATCCCAGCTGATCCCCTGCCTCATCCTCCAGGCCCTCTATTCAAAGACAATTCATTCTCTACTTCTGTATGTCCTGGGGGTGTTCTGCTAAAAGTACATCTAGACAGGAAGACACCTAGGCTGTAGGCCCGCCTGTAACCAGATGTGCACATCTGCATCTGTGGCTTATTGCCGTGGCAGAATCAGCTCCTGTCTTAATCCTTCTTTTCCCAGAGTCACTTTCCAATCCCAGGATCCTTACAAAATGCTTGTAATGTGTTAGGTGCTCAGCTAGTGTCCTTAGACTCCACATCTGCTTCCCAGCCTGCACTTGATCCAGAGACCCAGGTTTTAATATCAAATGATTGACTGGATTTGTATTAAAATCCTGAGAGTTTTAGTCACGATGCAACAGAAATGGAAATTTCTACAAATTTCATTGCTGCTGCCAAAAGCTAAATGCTGGCCATGGTTTTTCCTGCCTCTCCATCCAGATTTACCTCCAACTCTTTCCCAAGTGCCACACAGTTAATTCTCACACTAATACAATACCAAGAGAGAAGGAGCTTACACAAACACCAGGTAGGATAAAGGCTGCGGCATGGAGAGCAGCCAGAGCCATCAGCCTGGCTCCCTCCCCAACCCCCACCATCTCAGCATCCTTTCTCAGTTTCCAGGGACTATCTGGCAGGCAACTTTTGTGTTCACCTGAAGAGAATGTGCAAATGACAGTCAGCTACCAAGCTTATTACCTAAGCAGAGACCCTACATATTTATGAGCTGACATCCTGGATGTGTGGCTCTGTGGGATTCCTCCCTGTCCCTTTGGAGTACCAATGTGCAGAAAAAGGCCTTGCAGGCTTGTGGCTACACCCCACACCTTTACCCCGGCACCCAGATATGGCATGTGGATCATTTGTGGAGATATCCAGGATGAAAAGAAAGTGAAGGAGGAGGCTTTACAGCCTATTGGTCTGAGCCTGATCCATGGCACCCTCACCCTATTGTCAAAGGCAGCTGCCACGGGCCCACCTGTAAACTGACATGAACATCTGCATCCTTACTGAGTCACCTAGTAACAATGCACACATATGTATGCTATACACACAGGGCTCGGTGGCACCCGTAAACCATCTTGTGGCTGTGCATCAGGACTGGCCACTGGAACCATCCATTCCTGTCAATCATGTTTTTGTTTTTTAAATTTTGTTTCGTCTTAAGAGAAAATTTCCTGCAGGGGAATCGATTTTTATGATGAGGAAGGGGTCCATTTTACCATAAACCTGAGCTCAGAAGGTGTTGTGGAAAGATGGGCCAATCTGTAGGAGATGAGTAGCTCCTGCTTTTGGGCCCCAAGGCTGAGCTCAAAGAGGATGGACAATCAAATGTCACTCTCCTTAGTGGTGGACAGTCCCACACAGAAACAAACACCAGCAGGAGAAGCAAGGGAGCGCCTGACTATAGCAAAGACTCAGTGAGGTCAAAATCCAGACCCGTGCTTGTCCAACATCTTTGCTCCGTGATGAGGATTCAGTGAACACTTATGGTTCCATGGGCCCTTTGCTTTCTTTCTCTCTTTCTAAATTTTGATTTTTGTCTTAACTTAATTTTATGTGCATATATGGGTGTTTTCCCTGTAGGTATGCCCGTGTATGTGATATATGCCTGCTATTGCAGAAGTCAGAAGAGGGCATGGTATTCCTTGGAACTGGAATTACAGATGCTTCTGAGCCTCCAAATGGGTGCCGGGAACCGAACCCTGATCCAGTGCTCTTAACCACTGAGCCATCTCTTCATCCACCGTCTCTCTTTTTAATCTAGGAACCAATTTCACTTCTTTATCCTCTCAAGGCAGAATCTGGAACTGTTCTCCTATACCTATGTAAGACAGAGTGACCGAAGGCTCCTCCCAGGGGTACTGCTTTCAAGTTTTATCTGCCACATTGGAATGAAAGTTGGTTTGCTTCCAGAGACACAAACATCAGAACTTCTGGCCCACAGAATCTATTCTTCATCGATAATGGAGAACTGGAAATCCTGTAAGGGTGGTAGCAAAAAGAACGCATGCTGTTCAATAGCATGGCTTAGTCTTCGATTGGATATAGAAAGCAAAATATTGGCGCTAAAAGGGTCTTATCTTCCCACTAACTCATGCCTGAAAGCAACTCATCTCCTACGTATCTGGGTTTTCGTACACGCTGCTTCATTGTCTGATCACTCAAGCTCTACCATCGAGGCAAAGTGAGTCCTCCTCGAGGCAAAGGGAGTCCTCCTCGGCCATCCCACCTTCCCTTCGCACAGCCAGTCAGCAAACAAGGGCCCTAATCCAGATGCAGACTGCAAAGTTCAAGGGAAAGCATTATTCCCAGAGGCGACAGCACTCTGAGGTACTATATACATGTACAGTAGAGGAGATGACAACATCTGCATAGCAACGTGAGAGACACGTGTGCCAAGCACTGCAAATGGACTGTCCTGAACCAGGCTTAGGGGGCTCCAGGAGGCTCATGGGAGAAAAGTAGAAAGGAGTTAGCTAGGGGAAAGTGAGAATGCCGTGCAGAGGGAGTTGAGGTCGAGGGAAGAAGATAACGTGAATCCGTTAGGAAGAAGCATTTCAGAACGTCAATAGCGTACTCAGGGCCCATCCTTTTGTTTGTTTGTTTGTTTGTTTGTTTTTTAAACCATCACACAGGTGATTACTAACAGACTTGACCACTGCTTCAATGCTCTTTTCATTGTCACACACTGACTTTCCAGGCTCCAGTCATTTAAGATCTGGGTCTTTATTGAAAGGGTCAGACAGCAGGGCCATCACTGACAAGAACACTGGCAGAAAGACATGATGGGGCGCAGAGCTAAGCCCCACCTGGTATCTCATTTAATTTTTCCAAACCCTAATGAAATACTGGCCTTTAGGTCTAGAATGTGCCTCAAAGACCCATGTGTCACAGGCTCGCTCCACGTACCAGCAGCATGGCACAGTTGAGAGAACAGCTCACTTTTAGAGCCATGAGGACAGGACCTTGAAGGGAATGTAGGACACTGATCTCTCTTTTTTCTTCTTCACTTTCAGGCCATGAGGTAAATGTTCCTCGCCATGATGCCACCCTTTGCTTTAATCCCAAAATAATGAGGCTTCTAGATCCTAGACCCTTGAGTCACAGGGAACCTTGTCTCTCTGTAACTTGATTGTCTCTGGTGTTTGTTACAGTCCTGGAAAGCTAGCACATGTGATAAGCCTCACATACATTCTATCGATGGGAAAATCAGGAGCTTAGAGGTGCTAAGCGATTTACAGATTAGTGGCTCACGTGGAGGTGACGAGGATCCACTGTACAATTCAGTGTTCTTCAACAGCAGCGCTTCCACTGACTTACAGTGGGAATGCCCGACCTGCGACTGCAGGCTGCATGCGGCCGAGGAGAGCTGCGCCTGCAACATCATGAACATGCTTAAAACATTGTGTCTTGCGATCTATTTTTGTAACTGTATTGTGCATTTCTTGAGTGTGGTCCTCTTGGATAACAATGTTGTGTGGCAATGTCAAAAGGCTGGGCGTGGCTAAAAGGAAGAAACTTTATCCAGCGAAAGATGTAACTTGTTGCTGTGATCAGGAAAACTTCTATAGCCATTTTCCTCTTGCTACAAGTCTAAATAATAAGACTTTTAAAGATAACAAGTGCAAATATATATGTATATATATATACATATATATATATATATATATATGTTGTATAGAGCATTATTTAAGATGTGTTCACAATAAGGAATGTCTAAATTGAGCTGAGAAGCATGTGCCTTACCCTCATATCTTTTTATGGTGATCACATTTCAAATCTACTCTTAGCAATTTTAAGGAACATGGTATGTTGCTATTAAATATAATTACTGTCCAAATCTATCAAAGATGTGTTTCCTGCCTGCAGTCTCTCTGAGGGACCAGGTAGGAAGGTGAGGTTGAGAACAGATGTCTTTATTCTCTGTCTGGATTCGCTGTGTAGCCCGACACACCAGGAACTTGGTGTTCCCTGCAGTGGTGGTCGTATGAAAGAGAAGCAATCTACAGGAGTGGACTGTAACAATTGAGGGGGACCAGGTGAGACAGTGGACAGGAATTAGAACCCAGATCGTATGTATAGTTAGAGAAACAAGGGGGTCTCCACGGTGACCCGGAAACTCTCAGGCCACACTTTCTGAGAACCCAGCTTCACAGAGTGGAAACTGCTGCCGAGGAGGATGGCTGAGCAGACAAACATGCTCACACAACAGAGTGAAAGCGGGCAGTCCTTCTCAAGCAAAGCTTTCGCTGCAGAACTCTGGACCCCAAAGTGAGCTTCGTCCCACCCGTGAGGTTCTGAGACATGTAAGATTTCTAACCATCTGGTATGACCAGTGTAGACCTTCTCGGCTCCTCACGAAACTTACAAAAAGCTCCTGAAGAACAAACAGCCAGTGTCTTTCTCTCTCACCTTGATTCTGTTTTTGTTGCTTGTTTGTTTGTTTGTTTTTAATTGCTCAGCAGTTTTCCTGATGCCAATCTCCTGCCTCTTAAAGACTGTTTGCAGGTATCAGCATATCTGGCCTTTTTCCTCATCCACCGCTAAAACTACTCCATTAAAAACCTTGTCCTTGGCTTATCTTTCTCCCTTAATAGGACAGAGAGGGTCCAGGGGGACTTGAGGCCTTTTTCACTGTGAACAATTTCCAAGGCACCAAGAGGCATGGAGCAGGGGTGGAGATGCAGACAGGGATGTGTGCTCTGTTAAAAATAGCAGGCGCGGAAGGTCGCTCCTTACTGTCTTTTCTATTTCTGGAGAAACCGCCTTCCTTTGCCCCAAATCCAAAAGTGTTAGAAAACAATCCCTCTCCACTTGTCAGGAAGGTTGCAATTGATACCTGCCTTAACGGGGAACCAAAACCAAACGCAGCAACTGGAGTGTGGGTAAGAAAATTCTTTCAAGTCTGTCTCTCTCTCTTTTTTATTTTTATTTTTTAATGTTTAATGATGTTTCCCTGCATGCCTTGCTCCAGGTTCCTCCCCTCCCCCGCAAACCTCTTCCAGATGCGTGAGTCTACCAGAGTTCATATAAACCAGAAACCCAAACAAAACAGCTCCAGCGTGCTCAAAGCCTTTCCCCTTGTGGTACAACCACTTCGTGTGCCGAGGCACTCACGTGACGCTGCCAACATGTGTTTTCTGTCTCAGATTCCTCTTGATAACAAAGGACATATTTTAGAAGGTGTGGTCCTAGGTATATTTGACTGGCAAGAATACAGACCAGTCTGGAGATTTAGTTTAGCTTTAAGTTGATCCCCTCAGGGGCTCGGAGATTTTTGATAATGTTAAGTGCCAATTAATAAAGTTAGCACCACTTTGGGTTGGGTCTGATCTCATCCTGCTGCTCACAGAACTGATTTAATATTCAGTTCTCACTTGGCAGAGCTTTACAGCACTCCTTCTGTCCAGGGCTGGCCTGGGTGTGTTCACTGGGCATCTAGAGAGGGGGCTTTTGGGCTGTTCCAAGATTCGGAGGGAAGTGTGGGGCTGGGAGACAGCCAGGAAGGGCAGGCAGGTGGGAGGGGCTATAGCTCTGCCTGTGGTTGAGATACTGTGTCCAGAAAGACAGCTTCAGGTGGCCAGGAGGAATAGCTGGTGCCACTGCAGGGACTTTAAAGGGGGAAAGTTACAATGGTCTGTATAACAAAACAAATCCTTCAGGCAAAGCACCCATGCCTCTGATGGTGAAAGTCTCCAGTAAAATACTATTTGTCAATCTGGAAAAGCATCAATGGCTCTTCCTCTACAGAATTAACCTTGCTTCAGATGTGAAAGAAAAGACAAATCATAGTTTTAACGGTTAGTTCCTGATCTTTTACATGGCCGTTCTTTTTTCTTGTGACAGGAAACTAATTTGGGTATTCATGCTCCTTGGTGACTGAGGTCCTTGAATCAAATTCTAGCACATGCAGAAAGATGGAAGACTTCTCACTACACGGCCAGCTCTCACCTCACCAGTGTCCTGTAGCCCAGACCCAGTGTACTACAACAGGGAGGGGTCCGTCTGGGACAAATCTGAACCTTTAAAAAAAAAAAAAAATCAACCTCACATCTATGTAGCCAGAAAGAATCTGATCTGAAAGCTGCAGGCTAACTTCATTTTCACAATTCTGTGAAGAGAACACACTTCAATTCCATCTTTGAATCTAAAAGGTGTCAATGTCAAATATTTTCACAGCTCTGAATAAATCTCCTTATAGCGATGGCTACCAATTCAAAATCCTGATTCGCTTACTTCCCATTTTATTCTCAGCCCCAGGAAAATGTTTGCAGATTTCCTGCCAATAGTTTGTGAGTCTGCTCTAGGGCTGTATGCATTCAGAACACCGATTACGTAAGAAGAAAGCACACGTAATCTGGGCCCTCCTAACTTTTAGCCATACTTTGCACATTTGGGTTTTCCTCTTTCTCAAAGGAAATTCACTGAGAAAGTTAATGTTAAAAAGAAGAAAAGGCACACAAGACAGAGAGCATGCAACTCGAGGAATATGCATAACTGTGTTACTCACACTGCCTTCCAATCCATCATCACGGATAAATCATGGCTAAAGAACCAAGCGCAGGATCCATCTCTTCACGTCTGCTAATAAATAGCTCCTCTCAAGTGCCTCCTGCAGATCTGGGGCCATCTCGGGAGGAAGTGAGAGTGTGTTGAAGTGAAGAAGAGGCTGGGAAATTCTAAAATCCATGGGGGTCTGGGAACTTTCACAGCAAACCCTGCTGCAGCATTCCTGTGATTCCAGCTTCAGGCTAAGGCAAGCTCCCAGCCTGGGTGAGCCCCCAGTCACCCTCTCGGTGCAGGTCAGTCCCTGCTCCCACATGGCATTGCCCTCCAAGAACACTGCATGGAAGGGATGCAAGGGGAGCTGGCTGAAATGCTGCTAGTCACTGCAAACAAGCTCACTCTTTCCCCCAGAGCACCAGCCTCTCTGTCTGCTGCTATCTCAGAGAGCCAGCGAGGGAGGGGCAGAGGCAGGCAGGCAGGGAGGGGCAGAGAGAGAGAGAGAGAGAGAGAGAGAGAGAGAGAGAGAGAGAGAGAGAGAGAGAGAGAGAGAGAGCAAGCTTTACTGAAAGACCAGCAGAAAAATACTTGCTGCAACTCTCATTAACCCACAGTAGCTCAGGAATTTTCTGAACAAGGCAGCTGGAAAACAGACCATCAAAACCAAGTGTCTAAAATCTTTAATTACATATCCATGTACAGGTTGAGTCATGTGTGTGCAGACAAAGCCAGCAGGACCAAGGTGCTATGCATGGGTGTGAGACGCGATGAGAACATTTGTAGACATGGATGTAGGTCCCCAGGGAAGGGAGAGCTACAGGCAGATTTCATTAGCTGAGTCCAGGCTCACAGTTTACCTGTCCTGAAATTGCTCAAATGCTGTTGGTAATGGAAATGCTTACAGGGAAGAGCAGCCCCCTGCCTCAAACATCGTCTTGGACTCTGCTTTCCCCAAGCTGGGTTTGGGAGGAAGACCACTCCCCAAAGTAGTTCCTGAAAGGAAGAGAGCAGACGGAGGCTAAGCAAAGGCTATAGTGAGATGCTCAACTTTACATGCCGCTCATCACTGAGTGGGTGTGGCTACTTAGGGTGTTCCACCTGTCAGCAAGGCTCTAAGGATGCCCACAGGAGAGACTGCCCCTGAGAAGGTACGTGTGTGTGTGTGTGTGTGTGTGTGTGTGTGTGTGTGTGTGTGTGTGTGTATACACGTACATGCCTTGCCTCAGACAGGGGAGTAGGAGGGAGAGAGCAGCTGGCACAAGGTGGGGGGTGTTAATGGTAGTCCAGCACAGGAATCACAGCAGATTAACTTCTCAAGGGTTTTTACAACTCTTTCTTGGATTACAAGATACTCCTTTGTGTTTCCATGTGTCCCCACAGTACCTGCCTTAGGAGCTCCTAGCGGCAATGGGTTAAAACTCTTGAGTCCCTGGACCCTGTCCCTCAAAATTTGAAGAGCTTCTGGTGATTATAATTTGGGCATTAACAAGCTCCAGGAGTGATCTGCAGGCAGGCTAGGGTTGGAAGAATCTTCCTGGTGTTCAGTGAATGGGTGAATGAAACGGTCCGTGGTGAAGGCATCTAATGGGACTCCCGTGGGAATGTGGACATTTAGAAAAGTGCAGGCACCAAACCTGAGCAGAACTGGCCAAGAGTCATGAGAGAGAGCCAGGAGAAGGACAACATGGGAAGCAGATGGAGTGGCAGCAGCGCTGTGCTGTGACACTCTGACCACTCTGAGATGGCATGTTGTCCCATCTGTACTATAGTATGGACTATGAATACCCTAAAAGGCGCATACATTCAGGGCTTGCTCCTCAGCTTGGTTTTACTGGGAGCTGGTAGAAGCTTCAGGTTCGATCTAGTAGAAGGTTTTAATCATTGAGGTTGTACCCTCAAGAGGAACTGTGGGGCTCTGGTCTTCTACTCCTACTCTTTCCCACTGGGCCATGAGGCAAACAGGCCTCCTCCATCGTGGTCTCCCACCATGATGTATTCTAATGCCGTAGGCCATGGAGCCATCTGGTCAGAGCTTGTCCCTCCAAAGCTAATGGCCAATGTAAACATTTCCTCTTTTTTTTTTTTTTTTTAAAGACAGGGTTTCTCTGTGTAGCCTTGGCTGTCCTACACTCACTTTGTAGACCAGGCTGGCCTCAAACTCACAGTGATCTGCCTGCCTCTGCCTCCCGAGTGTTGGGATCAAAGGCGTGCACCACCACGCCTGCCAAACACTTCCTCTTTTTAAGTTAATTGATTCCAGGCATTTGTTTCAGTGATGAAAAACTAGCACACTGCCTGGAATGTTCTTGTTGCCCAAGCCAATCACCCCTACTTAAGTTGTACCCTCTGGAAACCTTCCCAGCGCTCCCTAGGTAACTTTTAATCTCTTCCTGTTTGTATTTCCCACTGCAAATGACTTTTTGCACTGCAGTTACTGGCTAGTAGATTTCATGCCTAGTCAGTGACAGTGAACTATTTATGCAGACCAGATGTTCGGTCAGTCATCAATATGGCTCAAGTTCCGGAGACAAGTAGACGCTCCATATTAATTTGAAAAGCAAAACATAAGATAATATCTTAACTTGAGCAGTTGGCACATGGATGCTGCCTCTGTTATGCATCTTTAAACTGGGCATCTGTCAACATTTCATGTCTTATTTTGCATGCATGATGCCTTTGATAGTAAAGAAAACATTTGAAGTAAATCTCAATGTATGGGATTTGGAAGGTTATGACTTAGTGGAAAATGAAGAGTAAAGGTCACAAAGAGTTCCATCTATGTAGGAGGTTAATAAAATTTAAAAAGAAAAAGAAAAGAAAATAGCACAATGAGATGAAGTTGGCAGAAAATCAGTACTGTCGAGGTGCTATTTTGATGGGCTGGTGTATGGGGTGGGGTGGAGGGGAGGGCCCAAGAGCCTGCAAAGGCAAAGCAATGACCTAACTCTGCTTGAAGTGGAAGGAGACTTGAAATAAGTCTCTGGAGAAGGCCTGCCAAAATAATCAGCAGAAAAACAAAAGCTCCCATTTGCTTGGTTTAAAGAGATGAGAGAAGTCACGCATTAAAAACACACTAATGCAATAACTCAGCAGATGACTATATGGACTGGTGAAAAGAGAGTGACTTTAAACACCATTGTATGGTTTCTTTTGTTTGTTTGTTTGGTTTGGTTTTGGTTTTTGGTTTTGGTTTTTGAGACAGGGTTTCTCTGTGTAACAGCTCTGGCTGTCCTGGACTCATTCTATAGACCAGGTTGGCCTCAAACTCACAGTCATCCGCCTGCCTCTGCCTCCCAAGTGCTGGGATTAAAGGCATGCGCCACCACGCCCAGCTTCATTGTATGGTTTCTAAAGCATTCTACTTGGTACCAAGTCCTCCTGAGTACAACTAATGGGTTGTGTTCCTGGTCCCATAGTCAGCGACAGGATCTGGAGCCCAGCTGTCCTCGAACAATCTGTTACATTGTCTACTATACCAAATTTAGACTTTAAATATGAAGATGGCTATTAAACTTGGTAAAACGGAAGAAGTTGGACGATGCTGTTAGAATTCCATCTGGAAGCACATTGTTCTATTTGTTAAAATGCAGAGCAAGCCACCAGCATCTCAGTAGTGTGGCACTGGGAATCTCAACCTTCTGTCTCCAGAAGTATGGACTGGCCCATCAGATGCCACCTCAACTCTTCACTCTCTTTTGGGCGCCAGGACTTCAAGGAGCTAACTACAGTGGATATAGTGTACAAGATCCTTCTGGATCTTTCTTCAAAACTTTTATTGTTCATTAATATAGATGTGAAGTTGGTTAATGAGAAACTGTACCCCAGTCACTATATACAATAGGCAGGCATTATGGATACTTACTACAGGCTTTTCTTCTTCCTTCCTCCCTTCTCTTCCTCCCTCCTTCCTCTCTTCTTCCTTCCTCCTTCCTCCCTTCCTCCTTTCTCCCTTCTTCCTTTCTTCTACTATATTGTGTATTATTCTGAAATAATTACCTTTCCAGAGTTCAGGCATTTTATAGTTTATCTTTCAGAAAAAAAAATCAAGGTTTGTTCACTTTAAATTTGACAGTTTCTATTGTTGTCTCTGTGCCCCATTTTCTAAACCTCATTATGAAATGGCACTAGGCCTGAATACCATTACAAGTTTAACTGAAAAGAGAAAAGGGGGAAAGAAGGAGAGGAGGTTGGAATAAAAGGAAGGAAGAAGTGCAGAATGAAGCAATCTGTGCCTAGAAGGCACATGGATGGGTGTGACGCGTGTTCAAACACAGCCCAGGGCCCTACCCATTCCCTTGGCTGCAGCCCTGACTTCCTGTCCTTGCCCTCACTTGACCAAATTGCTGAGAAGGTGCAACAGTTCTGATCTCTGGGGCATTGATGTTTATTAAGTAGCCCCTAGGGATCTGAGAACATGGTGAGAGCAGAGTGGATTTCTTTTCCTTGGGAAAAGCCCCTGGCTTGACCCCTGGGCACGGAACACAATCTTCTACAGACAATGCCCTGGGCAATGCTGCCAACAAAGATCCACACAGGCTTAGAAGAATAGCTGTGGGGAGGGAACAGGCCTGCCAGGAAAATGGGCTGTATGATATCAAATCCCACAGGAGAGCCTAGTTGGCCTTGGGAGAGTCAACAGACTCTCACAGGGGACACATATTCCAACAGTCATAAGACAAGACAGCCACCCTGCAGACAGCCATGAATAAAATGTCAACTTCTAGAGCCAAGCCCGCTGGCTTTCAACATGCCCACCACCACCCAGCTTCCTTCCATGGACAGGAATCACCCTTCAGAGCCAGGCTGGGATGCCCTTGATCTCCACTCTGGCAGACTTAAGAGAGGGTTTTTCATCTCTCTCAAAAGAACTAAAGAATTCTCCCCCTACAGCACATTAGAGAACAGACCTCTTTTGTTGAAAATAATCAGACCATCAAACACTTCTTAAAAACACTTAAAGGTCAAAACTTCTAATGTTTAGTTAGATCTTTATGGGGAAAGGAAGTGCTTTCAAGAACATAAATGCCAAATTATGGACATGCTAATATCTTAGAAACTCGTTCGCTATGCATGGAGGCTTGACTATACACAGGGAATGGCAAGACCTTGGACATTCAAATAACTAGAAGAGCTTCATTCCTACTCTTCATGGACAAGTATGTGCAAAGCCTGTACGTCAAATGTGTTCATGAGAAGACCTGACACATGAACAACTATATGTAATTTCCAAAAGACACATTGGAAAGTGTTTTTAAAAGAAGATTCCATCAGCTTCTTTTCATTAGTATAGATAGTTTTTCGTGGTAATCTCTCAAGGCAAGAGGGAACTAGTACTCACTGATGCCCTTTGACTCTTCTCTGTGCTGCTTTTCTTTATTTATCTAGAGACATCATCATATCCAGTTAATATCTATAATTGTAGCTATAATAAGTTTTAATCTCCAGTTGGAAGACTTGACGAAACAACGCTAAGCTGACCATGTTGATCATGTAGTCACAGCAGCATAAGTGGAGCTTCTCCCTCATCAACAGGATCTTGTCTGCCCACCTGTATGATGGGTCTGGTGCTTGTCTCCTCTAACGTGCATGCCATCCTAGTTGGCTTATATGATAACTTTATATGGTCCATGGCCAAGTTCTTAGAGGATGCTACAGACGTGCAGCTGGCATCCTATGAATGGACAGCAGTGTTCTCAGTACCAAAATATCAGAACAGCACGGGTGCATGATGAAGCAATTGCCTGGATCTAAAGACAGAAGTGTCTCAGAGCCAGATTTAGCAAAAGGCCCAACAACCCTCCGTCTGCGTGTTGATAAAGCACTAGAATTACTCCTGACTGCCAAATGCCTCTAAATATGTGGCTAGTCTTAGCAAAAAATGCAATTGTTTATACTTCAGGCCACACCGTCTCATTTTTATGTGAATTCTCACTACTAGCCTGAATAGTAAATATCTTCCATTTAAAAGGTGCTCCGTGGATCAAAATTATTTCCAGGATATCTACACGCCCATGATCCCCTGCTAAAGCAGGCTTCTGATTTCCTTCTACATGCAATCAAAGAATGTAAAGAAATTTAACCCAACTGCTTCTAGGGAGTCATATGACAAGGAACTCCCACCCAGCATCAGGCTAAACTCAGTTCAAAGCTCTTACTTGACTGAAAACAAATAATCCCAACAAGAATATAAATAGTTCTTACGTGATGTGGGCCTGGCTCCAGGGGCTGCATTTAGACCCATTTACCTCATCTGCGTTACAGCCTCATGATGTATATAACATTTTTTTTCCTTATAAGTAAATAGGGATGAAAAGATATTAAGAGTTCTCCTCCAGGTCACATAAGTGGCAAAGCCAAGACTTAGTAGTCCCAGGGTCCCAAAAATTGCACCAGACTGTGAATCATCCCAGACTGTCTCATGCAAACCATGGAATCTGTCTTTGTCTATGAAATGGGAAAGTGGAGGTACCAATCTCCTAAAGTTGTCAGGATGCCTGGAAAAAGCATCTGATGGTGCC
The DNA here is from genome assembly GCF_903995435.1 of Acomys russatus. NCBI lineage: Eukaryota > Metazoa > Chordata > Mammalia > Rodentia > Muridae > Acomys > Acomys russatus. The sequence continues at coordinate 73,356,660 of NC_067142.1, read as the reverse complement.
TGCAGCATCACAGTGCCTAGTAACGTCTTGATTGTGTTACAACTATCCCTCCCCAGCATTCTGCCTCCATGAGAGTAATCTACATACCCTCCAGGAAGAGCTGCACATTGCTTTGTGTGGCCAGCCTGCCTTTCTGCTCTCTGGCATTTGGATTACTGAATCTCGAGGTTGGATAGAAAGGTGCATCTTTGTTTATCACGGATGGGGCTGCATTTTATAAAGCTCAAGCATGTTCGCTTACAGGGGAACAGAACTCCCAAAGGAAATAAATATCACCTTTACCCTCACTCTGACTCTTTAGTATGGCATGACACGGGACGCATCACATTCATATCCAGCATCTTGACATCCAAAGCCCCTGCCCAGCACTACCAAATTTCTCTTCTAAATGGGAGGTTATGTTTCACACTGGCTGGGATCCAGCTTTTGCCCTGGTAGAGTCTGAGGACTACACGAGATGCCGTGTCTTGGACCTTCTTCTGAGAGTTTGGAAGGAACCCTATGTTGGTGTTTGACAAGTTATTGGCAAGAGTTGACGCTATACTTGCCAATTTGCTCTAGGCTCTGAGCGTGTTAACACATATTACACCAGGTGCTATTCGTATGTTACTTAGAACAAGCTCAGTTTTCGGCCTATCAGTTCGAGTATTCGGTGTCACGGGTTTTGTGCTTTACAAAGAGCTGTAGATTTTTTTTTTTTTTTTTTAAACTGGGGAAACTTAGAATGCATGTTGAAGAACCCAGTCCTGCAAAGGAGCCTTGGAATCAGGATATGGGCTAAACGACCAAACTGACAGCTTCCAATCAAAGCAGAATTTTCTACAGCTGCAGAGCGGGACAGGTGTCGTTCCCACGGCACTGCCAATCAAGGTTACAGGAACAAGGCCAGTGCCCTAGCAAGATGCTCTTCTTGCGTAGTTCTCCACGGGGAAGCCAGCAACTTTCAGCCTCAAGAATTTCAAACTGGAAGGAATACTGTCACGTGCTTCACATACCCAGGAATGTGTGGATGTCTGGGACGCTGGAAACTCCTGCCGTTCCCAGCAAGAGTTGGAGCTGTCTGTATTTCAGTTGACGTCAATAACCACTCAGTCTCACAAACAAGAAGCTCTTTCCTTCCTTTCTCTCTCTCTCTCTCTTTCTCTCTCTCTCTCTCTCTCCCTCCCTTCCTTCCTTCCTTCCTTTCTGTGTGCACACATGGCATGTGTGTATATATCCGGGGGCTGTGCTTACTAAAGATTGTGTGTGGGGGTTAGAGGACAGGTTGCAAGAGTTGATTCTTTCATTCTATCAAGCATAAAGTTCATCAGTTTTGGAAGTAGGCATCTTTACCCATTGAGCCATGCCACCAGCCTCCAAGGTGTGCATCTGAAGTCTCCAGGGTAGAAAAATAAAATAAAGTGTATGCAGGCTTTAGCCAAACCCAGAAAGAAACATTTCCCCCTGTGAGTGACCCTGACATCTTCTGGCTCCTTTACTTTGCAAATTTGTGTCTCTAAGGCTTTATAGCTCCTGTGGGCCTTCAGATCCACCAGCTGGAAACCACAAGCAAACGAAACAGGGCCTGAGTTTATTGCACACCAACCCTTACCCCAGACAAGGCGATGTGTGCTGATAAGCTATATCCAACAAGAATGGGATTTCCTAAGTGCATTGCTCTGCATGTCCTAACTCCTGTGTTATTCCTAAGTGGAAATAGAAAATCTGTAAGTGAAAATTATTTGGCTTCTCAAACTTTGCTATGCAAACAGGTCTATTTATCTATAAGTTAGGGATCTGCCCGTTCGGAATTTAATCAAGTTTATCTGACTTGGAAAAGTCAAACCATAAAATAATGCATACTCTTTGCTCATAGAATATGGTAGCACAAGTTGTTTCTGACCTCGGGATGCTTACACTGTGGGCCACCTCTGTATTGCAAACTGAACGTGGACATTGTGAACAATTTGGCAACAGTGAAGCATTTCTGAACATGAAATGACTAAAAATTCATTTAAAAACCATACAAGTAATGAGCCTGAGGTGTCTAGTCTTGCTTAGCACATTACATCATGTGACTACACTGCAGCCTTGGTTCTGAGCTCATAACATGCTTGCTGCACTGTGCATACACCATGCCATCCAGCCTGACGCAACCCAGTTCAGGTTAGAGGCATCACGTTAGGATGCCCACGTCCTTCCTAGCAGGTGGGTTCTCTGCTCTTATGGGAAAATAATGGGTTAGTTACAGAGAACAAAGAGTGTTTTCCTATAAAACTCAGGGTGCGTGTGGACACCAGGGTTGTGTTTCTTCACGTTGGATTGTGTTAGAATATAAGGTCTTAAAATGCTGGTTGGATTTTGACGTGGAATTAGGACAGACTATCCAACAACTTTTGACTGGTCCTAAATGCACTCTTGCTGCTCTGTACTATGGATTTATATGAAGCATCATTCGCTGCATTGATGATTATTAAGCCGAAGTATCAATCAGCTCTGAAGAGCACTGACCTGTGTCTTGTAGTATCAAATATGCAGTCAAGACTCAACTCTTTATGCAAAAATAAATAAGTGTATTCATATCATTTGTATGCAAATTTTAATTAATATTTAATAAGCCATAACTTAGTGTGTGTCAAAATATTTAAAAATAAATGTATTTATGAATGAGTATGTCGCAAACATTTGGGTTGCTTACCTGTTTTATATACCTATGTATCTGGGGTTGTGCAAAAAGGTGTTGGGCATACTGTCATGAGTGGAAAGTGTAAGAGGTCCTGCCATAGCTCATCTGTTGCCTTCACTAAGTCATGTAGCATATCCAAGCTAATTTATTTAACCTCTCTATAGTCAGAGGCTGTTGGATCAACCCTGATAATATTTGCACAGTGTGACTCTCTCCAAGGAAGTACCCACCACATGTGCACAGACCCTGCCATGCATGACTCTAGTGCACTTGCGTTTTTAATGTGGGTCTCTGCTGAGGACACTGTGAATCAACCCCCAGCTTGGAGCTTCCACACAGCTTTCTCTTAGAGCAAGATGACATGAGCCATTGGCTGACATTAAAATAAAAGAGATTTGAAATTACAATTGGGACAAAATGCATTCAAAATTCCTTTGAGCGACCTGTAATTTATCTCCTTTCTTAAAGGACATCTGCTAACAAAACACTCCCCTTCCAACCCACACAAGCACAATTTCACATGCGTTCTCCATCAGCACCCCACACCCTTCACTGTGGGACACAGACTAAGGAACGAGTCAGTGGAATAGGTAACTGAGGGGAGGGACCGAAGAGCAGCCTTATTCTCTTCTCCCCAGAGCACATCAGATTTTGCGCCATGGAAAAGGGGAAACCAGGAGGTGCTGGGTCAAGACTAGCTTTTCTCAGAGGCAGCTTATAAAGGCAGCTAGTAAATTATTGAAAGTCCCAGGCTAAAAGAAAGTGAAATATTAATGACTGTATTATTGAAAGGAAGAAAACCTGAAAGTCCATGGAGGTTTAAACCATCTTTGCAAAAAGAAAGCTTAATATATAGGACCAAGTGCCATCACAGTAGCTCCAAGAAATTGTCCCCATATGTGTGCATATTTCACACACACACACACACGCACACACACACACACACACACGTGTGCCAAGGTTGGCATTTGCTGTGTCTTCCTCCCACCTCTTGCTTTTACCAATTTTGCTATGGGTAAGCAGACTCTGGTATGATCCACTAACTATTTTCAACATATTGTTCCTTAACTCTGTGCTTTTCAAGGAATTTTTCTGCTAGAAGACTAAAGAATAATATGCCACTAGCTTCTAATTAAGTACATGGAGCTAATAACCTTGACACCAAGGGCCTACCCCGTCATTCAGGTTACCTACAGATCTCTGGTTCCACTTTCAGGATATCTGATGGCACTGAAGTCTACTTGCTTGAGTGTATTAGAATATCATCGTGCTAAGCAAAATAAGCCAAACTCAGGAAATAAATATTGCAGGCTTTCTTTCATATGCAGAATATATATGATGCATATGTTATCTACATATGTGTGTTCCTCTTCTGCTTTCACATCACATGTATATGTGTATGCTTTCTCGGTGAGGAATCTAAATTTAACTATATATATATATATATATATATATATATATATATATATATATATTTGTATATGTACATATAAGTATATGCATACATATATTCATAAACACAACATAAAACCAGAATGGAGACTAGTGATGAAGGAGGAAAAATAAGAGAAGGGAGTGATGAGGTAAATATGAAGAAAGCACAAGACACACACACAGACTCACAAACACACATGGATTAAAGTGTTACAGTGAGACCCACCCTTTTGTGTGTTAACCACACACTTAATAAAAGAGCATTCATTAGGGTATAAAGTGTAGCAGACAGGTTCCTATCCTCCCTCCCTCCGGTCTAAGGAAGCTTCCATAAAGGAAAGAGATCTACTTGGAAATGAAAAGCTATGGTTTATGGGTAATGATGATTTGGAATGTTGAAATCTCTGTAAATTACATACACAGTCGCATTATTATTATTTTTTTTTTTTTTGAGATGTGGATAAGATGACAAAATGACTGCTTTCAAAATAGTTTCACCTAAGTCCTCCGTTCCATTTTGTAATTGAGAATCACACCCGAATCAACGCATTATTGTAATTACCTCCATTGTTGTCCCTCAGCCGGTGGTTGCACGCAGTCCTTAGGCATGCACAGTGCGTGCCCATGTACCCATGTATGGTTTCACAACAGAGGAGCAGCTAGTTAACACATCAGATGCCTTGATCAAGAATACACACCAGGGGTGACTGGTGAGTTAGCCCCTGCTGTGTCAAACAGTCAGAATCACTCAACTTCAAAATATTATCAGAGAGCTATTGGGGTGTTGTCTTTAAACCAGGGAGCACTGACTTCTCAATGTCTTTGGATCAGAAAGGATACTCTTGAGTGTAGTCAGTCCTTTGACACTTGTTTGACGAGCCAACACAAGGTCAATTTCAGTAAATGTTCCAGCATGTACTTGGAAAAGAACTAATTACACTACGTCATGACTGAGCAACGTACTTGAAATAAGGACTCTTAAACTTCCCCACTCCTGATCTTTTTTCACCAAAGAAACTCTTCTGTAACCCCAGGCATGTAAGATAGGTTTAAATCAAACATTTTTGGGCAGTAAGTCATAAAGAAACTTATTTTAAAGCAATTATTTGGTATAAATTTCCTATTTTTTGAAGACGAAAGCAAATTCCCATTCTAACAGGATGGTTGAGGTTATTTAGGGCTATAATTTGATACCGTAGAGTGTCAAGCATACTCAAGGTTTTTAGGAATTGACAAATATTTTGATTTTATAATTATCAATGTTGATTCATTTAAATGATTGTTTTTAATGAGACCAAAGTCAGTAATATAAATATCAGATTATGTTATTACCACTAATATTACTACTACTACTACTATTATTATTATTATTATTATTATTATTATTATTATTATTATTATTATTATTATTACTATGTGTGTTAGTATATGTAGAAGCCAGAGGTCAACCTTGGGTGCCTTTCCTCAAGTACCTTTTTCTTTGAGACAAGTTTCTGTAGGAGACTTGGGGCTCACTGACTAGGCCAGGCTGTTTGGCCAGCAAGCCCAGGATCTGCCTGCCTCAGCCTTGTCACTGCTGGGATTACAAGTGCATGCACCACACCCAGCATTTCAGGGAATGAGACCTGGCATTGCACACCAGGTGGCAATGCCCAGAGTAAAGTGTACACGCTGTGTTAGGACAAGGCTGTGGGAAGTTGTGCAGATGAAATAGTGTGTCAAGAGCTATCAGAAACACCCGATTCGCTACAAAGTTGATTCTGAATTCACTTTTATGTCATTGCACATTCAGAAATCTTTTATTTTTGCCAATTTTTTTTTTTTTTGCAAGCCTCACATTTAGTTGTTGGGCCCCATAAGGAGTTGAACTCTGTTTAAGAAGCTGTGGTCTAATTATCAGCCTAGTAAAAACAAAGTAACAGTGTTTACTATGGTTTGAATATGTCCTCTGAAGTTCACATGCTAAAAACACGATTTGCAAAGCAACAGCAGAGAGGCAGGGCCTGCAAGAGCAGAGTCGGTCATGAACCACCTGCCTTCAAAGGATGGGTTTGTCTGCCTCAAGCCATGGTCTTGCTTTTCTGCCTTCTGCCATGTTATTCCCAAAAGAGCCTTATGTGGTATATAGCAGCCAGGGCTCCCTAGAGGAACAGAACAGAATAGATAATGTATATTCATCATTTTTCTATGTCCTTTATATAGGCTGCCAGCAGAAGGTGTGGCCCACATTAAAGGTGAATCTTTCCACCTCAAAAGATCTGGATTTAGGTGGGTCTTCCCACTTCAAATGATTTAATGAAGAAAAAATCCCTCACAGGTGCCCCCAGGCACTTGGGTTTTTTTGTTAACTCCAGATGTAGTAAAGCTGACAACCAAGACTAGCATCACATGTGGGCTACTTGACCTTGGACTTAACCAGTCCCAGAACTGTAAAGCATAAATCTCTATTTGGTATAAATTACACATCCCAGGTAGTCTGTGAGAGCTGGCACACAATGAACTAACATGGTGGACAGGGCTTGAGCCTTGTTATTTAGTGTCTACGCATGTGGGTTTGTTCTATATTCCTTGCTAAGTGACACGTATAGTGTTAAATTATCCTTATTAATCTTTAATGATGGTTCTTATCTTGCCTTGCAGTAATTTTCTTCATTAATAGAGCCATACAGCTTATTTTATTGGATACTTACAGGGTGTATATTTTTCTGGTTTTTATTCTGAACTTCTCGGTGTTCTACACTTTAAACAGCACCACTTATAAAGAGTACACAATTAGATTTTATTTTAAAGTGTAAGCAGAGAATCATATCTTAATTGGAGTGTTTAGTTGCTTTCCATTCAGTTAAGTTCCTAATAGATTTGGGCACTTACCTACCATTTTAGAATTGGTTTTGGATAATCCAGCTATTTTCTTTTCTCTTTTCTCATCTTTGCAGTTTTTAGATTAGTCAAGCATTTTCCATTTTATTTCACCTTCTACAGATATTATTTTACTCGTTACTCTACACCTTACATTATGTAGCCTGGAATGACTGTAGTCTAGCAGAATTATAACATTAAACACTCCAAAACATTGCTATGACTTTATAATACTTTAATCCAATCTAATGTTCTTTGTTCTATATGGTTTTGGTCCTACGTCTAATGCTACATAGACATCTACAAGACCCTGGGTTTTGTTTTTTTTTATGTGATCAAAATTTATTTCTATCTGCTGGTGTATATTTCCCCAATATTTTATTCTATAAGTCTCTAAAAGTAATGCAAGAAGACTTCAACAGTGAATGCCCATAAACCTCATTTAAATTCCTTAAGTTATGGTTTAAACTTCAGTAGAATGTATCACTCTTCTCCCTCCCTTTCACCCTTCCAGCCCCTCAAAGCTGCCATCCCTCAAATATATATATATATATATGCATATATATATATGTGTGTGTATATATATGTAAACGCAAATACACACATACAAACTGCTGAGCCCATTTTTGGTTTTTGTATGAATATGGTTTCGGGGCTGACCACTCTGCATTGGACAAACAACAAGGAGGCTCATCCCCATAAAGGGCTAATTCTTCTCCCAGCAGTCATTAGTGGCTTGTGGTCCTTTGCCTAGGTGTGGGACTCTGCAAGTTTTTCCCTTCTATGTTAATGCCCTTTGACGCTGGCATCTTACCAGCCTCGTTTGTGCAGCCCTTTGTATTGGAGAGTGCTTCACTGAGGACTCCCTGGTGTTTGGATTCTTGGTATGTCTCTGCCCACCTTCTGGGGTGCTTCCCGGGCCACAGATGCAGGTGCTGTGATGTGGACTCATAGAAGGAGTTTTCCTGTTTGTTTTGTCATCTCTCCATCCATCCTTCTAAACATATTTTATTTCCAATGTATCTCAGCCCAGTAAACATTCGCCCTTTTGTGTCACTCGGTTTTTTTTTTGTTGTTTTTTTTTTTTCCGGAATGTGTAGGATCACCTTCTGAGCGTGCACATCCTTTAATACTTCGCTTAGTGCTGCTCTACCACCAACGGGTTCTTGAAATTGTTGGCTTAAGATGTCCTAATTTCACTTCAAATGTTGACAAATACTTTTGTCATATGTATGTGTTTCTGGCTGTCAGCGGAATTTTTCCGGCACATGCATAGGGCATCCTATTGTTTCATGGCATCCATCATTTTACCCTGTTGTTTGCATGAAAGCGATGTTGTTGTTGTTTTCCTCACCATTGTGATGATTTTCTTCCCTTTCTCTTTTGTCTTCAGCACTTTTACTAGTTATGCATGCTTTCTGCATGCTGTGCGTGTCTTCTACATGTTATGCATGCCTTCTACATGCTATGCATGTCTCCTACATGTGGGTCCTGGCAGTGACGGGGCAAGGCTTCCTGAATCTATGTTCTGAAGGTCTGTATGGGTTTAGAGAATATTGCTTCTCTGGTTTTCTCCTTCTGTCCCCAGACTTTGGCTACGTCTTTGAATGTGGAGAACAGTATGGTCCATATGTCATGCTTTTATGCTTTTTGCTAATTTCCATCTTTTTTTTTTTGCTCTGTGTATCCACATGGATATGGTTTACTGGTCTACCTTCCATTTCCCTGATCTTATCTTATTCTAAATTTAATATGCTATGGGGTCTATCCAGTGAGTTCCCAGTAACTGACATTACTTTCTTTCTTTCTTTTTTCTTTCATTCTTTCTTTTTTAAGTTCCTGAATTTCCAATTTGCTTTTCTATATTAAAAAAATAAATAAAAGGTGCCCAGTTCCCGGTGAAATTCTTTACTGTACTATTTATTGCCTTCAACATGTTGATCACAGGCACTTAAAAGTCTGCCAACTTCCAACTGAGTAACTTACAGGTCTTTCTCCAGTGCTTATTTTTCTCTCTTAGGATTTTTTTTCTGGTCTACTCACTAATTTAGTTGAAAATAAAATTACAAAACATAAAGATGCTGATAGGCAGCCTACATGGGACTGATTGACTCAACCCAACCCAAAACTGGCATAGCGAGTCTAGGAATCAAACTTAGGCCCTCTGTCAGCAAGTGCCCTTGTCTGTCAAGCCATCTCATCGGCCTGTAGTATAACCCTTAATGCAAACCACTGTGGAAAAGCCTAGAAGGGCAGGGGTGTGGCCCTTCACCAATTCCATAAAGTGGTCTGCATCCCTTTCTGTCCGATGGTCAGCACATGGGCTTATGTATAACTTCCTGTGGTTTCATTCTTCCTCCCTTCATTACACATCTTATGAACAAGGCTGTATAAGGAGAAACCCACAGTCCCACCAGCCTCAAACCATGAGAGGCTCCACCATTCCCCAGGGTGACTACAGGTAAGGACAGGGGCACAGGTCACTTTGAAACCTGTGCTTTGCTTCCAAGTCATTGGCAACTTGCCCTGGCCACAGTAATATTTTCTCTGACTTTCCTTCTTTGTTTTTTTTTTTTTTTTTAAACATAAATTATTATAGCTTGGCCAAGTCTTTACTCACTTCCCCTTATAAAGTTAAGTGCACACATAGTTGAACTGAGGCTATTGAAGACACCTCACAACCCACACACACCCACAAACTTGACACCTGATAAACACTCTATGCAGATTAACTGGATCTCTCCTTCCCTCCCTTCATCCTTCCATCCTCACCATCATAAGGCAGCTTGCAAAGTTTATGGACATAATCTTAAAACAAGAAATAAAGCCAAGTATGGTGGCACACTCCTTTAATGCTAGCACTCGGTAGGCAGAGGCAGGCGGACTGCTGTGAGTTCAAAGGCCAGCCTGGTCTACAAAGCGCGTCTAGGACAGCCAAGGCTACACAGAGAAACCCTGTCTCGAAAAACAAACAAAAACAAAAACAAAAAGCAGAGAATCCAAATTCCTCTTAAATAAATCATAGAGAGCCAACGTCACTGGAGTGACATTTTTTTACCACTACAACGGGTTTAAACTGCATTTAAGGAAAGAGCTAAACCCTTGCATTCAGGAGCACAGGAAAACATCTCCCAGAGGACCTAAGGTCATAGAATCAGACTGTCCTGCTGTTTGCTGGCCCTGAGTGGAGGAGACATGGGGTGGGGCTAGTGCAGTCACACATGAATGCCAAACTTTCAGACTTAGTTGGAACTTAGAGATTTCCAAGTCCATGTGCCCATTTCACAGTGAGGGAAACTGAGACCACGAGACGTTCTGTGAGCACTAGGCAAAGACACCAGTGAGGTGAGGCCAGAATGCAGCCTACTGTTTAACCGCCATCCAGCTGGGCTCCCTGTCTTCTTTCTGGTGCAGGACACAGGTTGGCTGTGACTCGCTAGCCATCCTACAGATGACCAGGGAGTTTCAAGCAAACAACATTTTTATATCAGAACAACAGAGAATAACAGCAGTCAGGAGAGCGGAGTGGTTTTAATTCTGAAATATCAATACTTGGTCATTTTTCTTCTAGATGAGAAATGTGAAAATATTGACGTCAACAAGACAAAGGCACCTATATGTTAGTTCTGACCTAAAAGTTTTAGGTCCTCCATCTCTGGTTCAAATTCACTTCATTCTTTTGGATAATCTCAGCAGACAATAAATACACTGTCTCAAAAGAAAGAATGTACAAAATTAAATCTGCTCAGTGATTTCTCATGAGACAAAGTCCAATCTAAGCAATAAATAAAATAAAACCAAGCCTTAAGTCCTGCAGAATTAGAAATGTGTTCAGATTTCTATAAAACACAAAGAATTTGAAGGCTCTGACTTACTTGAAAACATTATAGATGTTTCAAAACAATGCTGGCTTCTTGTTTTGGGCTGATAAAAAACAAACCAAAACAAAACAAAACACAACCCTACAGTACTGTAGCCACTCAGCACTCAGGATCCATGTGTGTGAGTGTGGGGGTGAGTGTGTGGGTTGGTATGTGGGCACATCCATGCCCATGTGTGTACACAGCTATGTCTGTATATGTGCACATGGGTGTGGAGGCCAAAGGACAACCTCAGGCGCCATTCCCTAGTGCCTGTTCACTACACTTTTAGAGACAAGGTCTCTTGCTAGGCTAAAGCTCTCCTATGAGGCTAGGCTGGCTGGCCATGGAGTCCCAGGGAGCTACCTGCCTACACCTTCCTGGTGCTGGGGCGCATGCGCCGTCGCACCTGGATTGTTTTCTGTGGGTTCTGAAGATTAAACTCAAGCCCTCATTCGTATCCCACAGCCCCGGAATGCAGAGTCTTAACACAAAGATAAATGCAGCAGAGTGAAAAGATTCCCAAATCTTTTTCATCACACATATCATCTTTTAAGGATTCAATATTGACGAAGGAAACATCTGAAAGCAGGATTGATGGGTGACAGGCACTGCTTTTGATAAGACACTAATATGAAGTGATCTCCTTTTTATTAACTAGCAGCCCAATGGCAGGTTGGAAATACAAATATGGCCTAGTAATAAAAATAGGTCCTATGGAAGTCTCGGGAGCAGAGAGGTCCCCCATGGCTGGTAGGAGATTGAGCTGATAGGGGACCGGTGATGCCTATGTCACACCACGACCACACCCATCACTCCAATTACAGGCCAACATCTGTTTATAGTACACAAGGAAGGGAGACCAAGTGACCATCCCAGACAGCGAACCACATAGGTGCAGAGCAGTGTCGCGGTTAGAATATACGCAAAGAGAAAGACTCTCACATGGCTCGGCATTTATTAGCAAGCTGGTGCTTAATTCTAAAAGTGCAGATTAACTATCTACCTTAAAATGTGGCTGCAAATAAAATTACATGGGATAATTAGGATGGAGTTTTTAGCAAAAGATACCAGCATGTTACACGCGCTCGATAATCCTTAGCTATTATGACTAATAGTAGACTATGCATATCAAACCAGACTTCCTGCATAGTTGAACTAAGCCCTGTTCTTACATCATGACGCTGTCTGCCCAGCCTTTTCCTGCTGACGTACTTTGACGTCACATATGAATAGCTAAAGCTCAGTAGTCTCTGAGGGAGGCAGTGTTGGGTCTGAACTGTACTGGATCTGACCGTCTTCAAGAGCAAAAGGCTGGCCTCACAGTTGCAGGCTATTTCAAGGTCGTTTTGGCCCGTTGCATAGCTTGGCACTCTTTGGTTTTACCCCAGGGCTTGGCCATGGATCTTATAACATTGAGAAGGCAATATAGAGTCAAGTCCATGACATCCAAAGGCCTTTCCTTTACGTGCTTCATGAATTCAGCTCATGTTTATTTATAATTAACATGTAACTGCAATTGCAGCAAAGCAACGCAACTCAGCTTTTAAAAAGGATTCAGGAGAGGTAGGTAAGATGGCTCACTGGGGAAAAGTGCTTGCTGTGCAAGTGTGGGGATATAGGTTCAAATCCTCAGAACCCACATGAGAGCCAGAGTTGTACCATGAGTGTCTGTAATCCCAGCACTACTGTGGGAAGACGTTAGGCAGAGTCAGGAGAAGCCTCAAAAGCTCATGGATAGCCAGCCTGGTATAGGCAGTAGAAAATCAACAAGACCCCATCTCAAGCCATGTAAAAGAGCCGAGGACCAATATAAGAAGTTGTTTTCGGACCTCCACATGTGTGCCGTGGCAGGTATACACTTGTACTCACACGCACAAACATGCACACGCACACGAAGAAAAGGATGCATAGATGCACATATCTTCCTCAGACTGCGTTGCATTAATTTAATTCAAGGCCTGATGGACGCTAGGGTTTGCCCATGGGTTAAAGGCTTGGTCCCCAGCCTGGTGCTATTGGGACATGGCGGATGGTGTCACTGGAAGACAAGACGTAGTGGAGAATCTTCAGGGCACAGCGGGTGTACCCTAGAAGGGGGTTGTGTAATTCTGGTCTTTTCATTTATTTATTTGATTCTTGTCTGTGAGATGGATGACATTCTACTCTTTACCTTAATTAAGCCCAAGGGAAATAAAAACTAAGCACTCACAAACTGAAACCTTTAAAACTGTGAGCCAAAACCAACACATTCTCTTTGCCAATTGTTACAGTAACAGAAGCTAACCCAACAGACACTTCATGATGATGAGTAAGTGGTCTCTGCCCAGATCCTCAGCACAGAGATCTTTCCAGCTGCCAGAATGTAAAGTGGGCTGTCTGTGGCCTGCGTCTCACAGCGAGGGACTTTAAGAAGGTGAGAGTTTGCTTTTCTGTCTATACAAATTGACAGAATCCATTTCAAGGGATTTGGGGTACCAGGGTCCAGTGAGCCCCCCTGAGAGAAGGGTCAAGGCCATTTGCAAATAGCCTGACAGAGATCTGTGTCATCAGCATACCGTGTATCAGCTGGTCTTATCCCTGCTTCCCATACCACCCCCAGGGCCTCCCCTCCAACCTCCGTTATTAACCACTCACAAAACTAACCTCTTCCAGCTCTCCCTCTGAGTCCAGCATCTGAAATGCAAATGCAATAGCACTTCAGAGCCTGAGATAATTACAATAATCTCCCTAACTCTGAGTTAGTCTCATTATATTAGTCTTGTAACCATTAGTCTCATTATAACCCAGACCCTCATTTGGTTCACCAAAAGCCATTGGAGGTTTCAGAAGAGGATGGACCACCCACGGCAGCACAGAATGGGAGATGCCCCTCTCCCTGGATGCATAGTTGATTTACCTCCAAGATCATCCTTGCAGGAACCGACTCCATGGTGCTGCTCAGATTCAGATGCCAACAAGTGTCAGTTTCCCCTCTGTTCTCCGTCTCTGACACAGCATGTGAGTATGTTTCTGTAGCTAGATGTCTGAGATTCAGGGGATCTATCTGTGTGGGGATGTTCAGGGCTTCTAGGAATCTATCTGTGTAGCCATCTGTTGGCAAAGTCTTGGCCTAATGTCAGGTAGGTACAAAACTTTTTGTTCACTTTTGTTCTGATGTAGTTGGAGGAATTTAGAAAGAAAAAAAAGAAAAAGAAACCAAAAAACCAGTGAGTCAAAAAGTGCTAACAAAGTGACAGGGAGAAAAGGCAAAAACCAAGCAAGCACCCAATTAAAAGTATATTAGGTTGTCTTTATGGCTCGGTGGCTATGGTGGTTTGAAGGAGAATGGCCCCATAGGCTCATGTTTGACTATTTAGTCCCCAGTTGTAGAAAAAAATTGTGAGGGATAAGGAGGTGTGACCTTGTCGGAGGAAGTGTGTCACTGGGGGTGGGCTTTGAGGTTTCAAATGACTTTCAACATTCCCATTTACACCATCTCTCTCTCTCTCTCTCTCTCTCTCTCTCTCTCTCTCTCTCTCTCTCTCTCTCTCTCTGTGTGTGTGTGTGTGTGTGTCTATGTGTCTCTGTCTTTCTCTGTCTCTCTCTCTGTCTCTCTGTCTGTCTCTCTCTCTCTGCTTCCTACCTACAGATTAAGATGTGAGTTCTCAGCTGTTTCTGCTGCCATGCATTTTCCTTACCATCATGGACTCCAACCCTGAAACTGTAAACCCAAGTAAACTCTTTCCTGTTTAAGTTCTCTCACCACTGGTGTTTTGTCACAGTAATAGAAGAGAAATAAGACAGTGGTAGAGCACCAGCTTACATGTGGCACACTGCATCTATGCATTGCACTATCTACAATAAAAGTACCATCCCTCTACCTATTATTCGTTGTCTTTTATGTATCTATTTATGTCATCTATTACCTATCATTTTCATCTATCTATCCACCTACCTACTACCTACCTACCTACCAACACTGATCTCTCCAACCAGATTAACTAACTCAGTGTTGCACTGTCTGCCTAGTATGCACGAGGTCACAAAAAATTTGGAATACACTGAAGGAGAGAGTTTAAACCTTGGGACCAGAAACTTTTCCCTTCAATGTATCATCTCTTATGAGTTCAATTAATAAGGTACACAGCCAGGCTACCAAATAAAAAAGTATCTGACACGTTTAATCCCAGAACTCAGGGAGGCAGACGCAAGTGGATTATTATGAGTTCAAGGCCAGTCTGGTCTACAGAGTGGGTTCCAGGACAGCCAAGGCTACACAGAGAAACACTATCTCAAAAGATAAACACATGAAAGTCTGGCCAAAGCTAGCCAACCCTAGGCACTTGGATGCCTGAGCCCACAGAGTTAGCTTGTTTCTTTGACTTCTCAGTGGCCGTCTTTGCACAGTCCTCACATTCCCCGCACAATTCCTGCACAATTCCTTTGCACAGTCCTCACATTCCCTGCACAATGCCTTGTTGCCACACTGACTCTGAATCACTTTTGAGCAAGGCCCTGCCTTTCAATTATCACAGGGTTAAACTATGGAAACTATATAGCCGGTCCTTTTTAGGTGTGTATGAGCCACTAGATCTTCTGCTATCTGTCTACTTAAGCCCCCAAGTCATTTCAGGAAAGTGTGTCATGGCCGTCTACACAAGTATGCACACAGCAGCACAATGTCAGCCACTTTGGTGAGCACTGTGAGTGGCTCGGAGCGCTCCTGCTATCATTTCTCTGCAACTAAGTCACCGCACAGGCACACGGAGCCATAGAGGTGAAATATCCAGATCTAGTAAGTACCAAACTCAGGCCCAGGCCCCTGGACTCCGGGACATCGGACTTGTCCAAGAAAGTAAGCTTGGCTAGCATCCAAAACTGCCTCTTCCTGTGGATGTGGAAGAAGCCGACCCTCATCTTTTTAGTCTGGAGGAAGAGTGGCTTCTTTGCTGGGTTGTCGGGAGCATTCGACAAGATGCTGAGCAGACTGTTACTATACATGATAAGATTCTATATGAAAATAATTTCTACGTTGCCATATGTGACATCCTCCCCTACCTCCTTTTCGTCTTGACTTGTCTGCTCAGTGTAATCCTTTGCCAAAAGTTATTTCCTAGAAATGATTTACTGAATTGATAGATGACTTTCTTTTCTCCAGATAGGACCCTCAGTTTAAAAAGTCAAGAACCTTCGTTGTGGAGTTTTTCATGGATTTTATAAAATGTTCAGTGTTGTAGTTTGAGCTTGAATGGCCGGGAGAAATGAATGGGAAGGCGTTACAACGGGAGCCTTCAGACAGGCAGGCGTAAATGAGGACCGCCACCTATTTGCTTTGCCTATCTTAACCCCTGAGAACACATACCATTTTCAGTTTTTTAACCAGTGCCTATAGAGTGCTTGAAGCTCCACTTGGAAAGGTCAGCTTTTGTCTGAAAGGAGGCTGGCTGCCATAAATGCCAGGATACTTTAGAATGCGGCTGCAGGGAGAGGCCGCTGTGCAGAAGAATGTTCCACGCGGACATCCTGACTATTGATCGAGATGCAAAGCATCACTGGACAGCATCTCCATCTTTCCTTCATTTGTTTGCTGATGCTATGGAGCAAATGCCAGCCTCACTTATGTGAAGGGACACAGGGCGCCACTGTGATGTCTTGTCCTGAGGATCTGTGCGGACAGGATATGGCTACACAGGGTCTCCAGCCCATCAGTGCTCTCCTCAGAGTCCTGTGCATGCAGCATTGCAGCATCCACATGGTGGGAGTGTGAACATCTTCAGGGAGTGTTGACCTTTTTTATTTTAAACTTAACAAGTAGGCTAGAGCCCACCCATCTCTGCCACCCAGCCCTAGGGGTCCACCTGTCTCCACCTCCCTAGTGGTGGGATTGCAAGCATGCCTCCATACCTAGCATTTTTTTAAACATGGAAACAGAACTTAGGTCTTTTACTTGCAAGACATTTACCAACTGAAGCATCTCTGCAGACCTACATGTAGTCTCTTAATTAACTTTCACTGTGATATAAATGTGACGTAAACATAGCAGTACATATACATCATGCCCTTTACCACTGATTATTTTAAGTATAAGAGTCAATGGCATTAGACGCAGACACAATGCTATTCAACATTCACCACTGTGAAGTCCCAGACCATCTCAAGCTCAATTCTAGACCAAACAACCAACCAAACAAACAAACAAACAAAACTCCTTCCTCCATTCTCTCTGCCTCCAGCATCTGGGGTCACCACTCTGCTTCTGGTCCCAGTGGCTTGCCCAATCTGGGCACCACATATGAGTGGAGTGTTCTATTTGTTCTCTTACACCTGCCCTTACCACTTAGCACCATGTGTGCTAGGCTCAGCCATGATAGAGCATGTGTGAGAACATTTTCTTCTTTTGGTGGCTGAATAAGATTTATTTACCCACATTTTGTGTTTCCACTTATCTATGGATAGACACTTGGCCATGTTCATGTTAATTTTTCAGTTCCCAATGAGGGGGAGAGAGAGAGAGAGAGAGAGAGAGAGAGAGAGAGAGAGAGAGAGAGAGAGAGAGAGAGAGAGAGAGAGAGAGAGGAAACACCAAAGTGGCTGATTGTCTTTTATTGTCATACTTAATACAGAAAGAAAAATAACTCTCAGGGCCCTGGTCACCAGGACCTCTCATGCAAATTTACTATGTTAAAGATTCTCCCCAAGAGGAAAAAAGAAAAAAAAAGTAGAAGAAGGAGGAGGATGAAGAAGAAAGAAGGAAGGATAAGAATAAGGAGAGGGAGAAAGAGAAAGGGGAAGTTAATGGCCCACAGTACTTAAAAATATAAGGGACTCCAAATTGCCAGAACAAAACCCAAATGTTCGTCTTTGAACAGTGCTCCAAAGTTTGATTCATTTTGCTGGGACGTTTTCTCTCCCTCGCTGTAATTTATGAGGCTAATGTTCTGGAGAAATATCCATTGCAGAAACTGCAGAGAGTGTCACTGTCTCTGGCCACTTTAGCACACATGCACGAACCCCCTCGAGGCTCGCTTACAGAGCTCTGGGGTCTGCCTAACAATGCCTGAGATGTTTTGTGTGACTCATGCAGCCCTTTGCCTCCGCTAACTTTACATGAAAAGCTCATGTAGCTCCCTTGAGTTTCTGGACCTCATCTTCATTTCCAAGATACCACAGATGTGTATTGAGACATTTCATTAGCTCTTTCTTTGGTCAGAAAAGATTTAAACCTAGAATGAATAAAAAAAAAAAAAACACATCCAAGAATTATTAACACTTGAGGAGGAGGGGAGGAGAGGCAGAGGGGTCAGAGATAAAGCTAAAGAGAAAAAAGATATGAAGGAGAAACAAATCTGCACAGTGAAACTAGAAATAAAAAAGATCAAAGCCAGGGCCTTGCACATGCTAAGCAAACATCAGATATCTCCTGCTAAGCTGCACCCTCAGCGTGGCTGCAGTCAGCAGGCATGGGGGCAAGAGCAGGATACAGAGAGAGACCATGTGTACAGCCGCAAACACGCAGGAGAGACAGAGAACTGGGAGTCAGGTAAGGTTAGGAAATCTCAAAGCCCCATCCCAAGTGACACACCTTCAGCAAGGCCACGCCTCCTGAATCATCATCTGGGGTGATCACCAACTACCTAAGCCCATGAGGACCATTTCTCATTAAAAGCGCCACACACACCTTCCCCAGACTAAAGAAGCATCTTGCTAATAATTTCTAAAGCTTATTTCATCACCCCACACCACCTGTTTCCTCCAAGCCAAGTCATAGGCAGCTGTGGCGCTCACAGGTACAGTAATCCAGGTCAGAAAGTGGGGCTTCCGGGACTGGAGTTCTGTTTCCGGGGCAGGCAGACATGGGTTGCGGTTCCAGCTAGGTGACACTGGATGAGTCTTTTGGTCACAGGTCTAAATGCCATGAGTCCAAACAACCATGGACCAAATCTTCCAAAACTGTGACCCAAAATAAACCTTCTCATTTTTATACATTTATTTATCTCAGGTATTTGTTACAATACTAGAAAACTATGCTGGATACTTTTCCTGTCCCTGTGACCAAATACCTGACAATAAACAATTTAGGGGAGGAAGGGTTTATTTTGTCCTATGCTTGGAGAGGGGATGGCAGGGAAGGCATAATGGCCAAAGCAGCTGGGTCCATGGAGTCGGGACTGTGAAAACTGCTTGCTCGTATCATGGGGGATCAGGAAGCAAAGAAAATTCACTGAAAGCTAAGTTGGGCTATACTGTCCCTGGTGAGCTATTTCCTCCAGCCTGACCCCACCTCCTAAAGGTCCCACAATCTCCCAAAACAGCACCATCCACTGGCGATCCAGGGTTCAAACACGTCAACCAACGGGGAACTTCTCACATTGAAACAGCAACCCCCATAACACACTTGCCTCCATGTTTAGTGTCTGTACATGAGGGTGCTATTAGGACCTGTGAGGCTAAGCTTTGGCTTGCAACCAAGTAAACACTCTGTGCACGTTTGTTATTAGTTATTACTTTCTTTGTCCTTGGTTCTAAGTCAGCTCCTTGTCACTGGCCTCCCAGATTCTACACTGAACACCAGGCCCCGAACACCCTGAAGCTCCGTGAGACCTGGGTACAGGGGCAGGGAAGAAAGGTGGGCTAGAGTTTTGACCACTGTCTCCTTCTCCACTTTCCAGGCAGTCACAACCAGGAATGTGAGGACAGGAGCCCCAGCCTCTGCCCCTGTGACTTTCCTGCCCTTGAGTGGGACGTAGTCAGCCTTGCCTGAGCTGTTGATGGGTCACATTCCCGGAAAGTGCACAGTCCCCCATGACTGCACTCTCCCTGTGCTCCCATGGCTGCATCAATGACAGAGGTCATGCATGTACTCAGCTCCACTGGAACTGTGAATCAGGACACACTGCTGACATGTACACCTCTGCTGAGTGAGACAGCCCAGCAAGGCAGGGGGCAGGTGGAGAAATACAGGCACTGGGTCTCCAGAGCAATTGATCCCTCTGGGGTTCCTATCCAGGACCCACTCTCTACTCAGGTATGTCTTCTCTTGGTCTCAAGCTCTGTTTTAAAACTCAGAGTATTTCCCTACTGACTGGCCTGCTTAGCAGTCACTCTCTGTACTTACTTATGGAATCAAACAGCTTGTGCATTCTCTCTCTCCATCTCTCTCCATCTCTCTCTCTCTCTCTCTCTCTCTCTCTCTCTCTCTCTCTCTCTCTCTCTCTCTCTCAGAGCTATGGGGTTCATTGGCGAGAATAGCAAAAGCACACGTACATACACACACACCCACACACACACATACACATATACAGACACAGAGTTCCCGAAGAGCAGCATTTGGTCAGACGCTGCTGTGGCACTGGAGAGAAGGAAGATGGCCACATGATGTCACATCAAACCAGAGCCTGCTCAGACTCGCAGAGGACATTTGTCAAGGTCTGAAGGGCCAGATTCCAGCCCAGAGGCTCTTGGGAGTTCAGGAAGAAATAAATCTCAGCGTTCAATAACGATGGCATTTCTATTCACCTCTTAAGACAATAATCAGCTCTCGGTCACATCTGTCCTCACGTGTGGGGAAGTCTATTTCTTGACTCTATAGAGAGTTGACAGGCAGTCTGACGCTCCAGGGAAAGGCACAATTCAGTGGTATGAGTTTCTTGTGGAGATCAAAGGACCAATGGTCAGCACACACATCTCCGCAGTGTCGGGAGAGAGGCAGGAGCCTTTCCGGAGAATCTGCCGTGATTCCCACTTGGCTGAAGGGCTCCCAGCAACAGGCCCTACCAGCAATACTGCTTTCCCTGGGGGATGGCTCAAACACAGAAGCCTGGATTGTACTTTGTCCTTTTATGTGACATGTGAGCATTTGGGTGTTTTGGGACCGCTACTGTTCTCTAGACAGAGTGACCAAAACATGGGGACAGAACCTGAAATGACTCTTGCGCCAACCAGGCTGGTGCTGTGGGCAGAGAGTCCCCTGCCAGCCGCCGCTCACAAAGAGATCCATACAGCAGTAAAGATAAGGGGGAAACCATGTGGTTGAGTGCTGGCTCTAAACAGATGCCTTTTCCAAGGGAGGAATGTCCCAAAGATAACACAGATAAGAGCCCTTTGATCATATTTTGTGGTCTTATTTTAAGAAATAAGAACTATAATGTATTTCCCACTGCTGAGTAAAAATGACGACTTCTGGTATGCTCTGATGGGTGCTGGTGTCACATTTACTCATTTGTCTGCAGGCTGGGATGAACCTATCTTAGTCCTGAGAGGTATTCAGGTCCCCTTAGGAATAAGTCACCAATGGCATCTCCTGGCACAGGGACAGGAATCATTTCAGCCTGTCATCTTGGCTACCCTCTTTTTAAAGTGTATATGTGTGTGTCTGCAGGAGTGCACACACAACAGTGAGTGTGTGGAGTCAGAGGATACTCTTGAGAATTTGTTCTTACCTCCGCCTTTTCAACAGGCTCTCTGGTCGTTTGCTACTGTATGCAGCTGGGTAGCTGGTCCATGACCCGCCCATTTCTGCCCTTCTCGCTCCACGAGCATGATGGGATCATAGATTCATGCTACCGTGCTTGGGATTGTGGTGTCATGTTCAATAACAGTGCAGCTGAGTTAAACATGCAAAAATAAGCAAACAAATAAAGCCACACCACCACATGCTGTTCTAAGTAAGTTTACAACTCTGTGTTGACCCATGTTCACAGCTATTGTGGGTCCCAGGTGGGCACACCTGAGGGTACCATACAGCTGAATCAAACCCCTCCTTCTCTCACACTCAGTCCTCCTTGGGCTAAGCCTGCTTACATCTTCACTTCTTCCTCCCCGGCTTGGCTTCTGGACCAGCCAGGCTCCTTTTGTCTCTGTGTGTACTGTTCGTATACTTTCATGTGGGAGCGTATATACAAGTTGAAGCCATAGCTCAGTGTCAGATGTCTTTCATGCTCAGTCTCCAACTCATGTTTTGAGATGGAGTCTCTCATTGAACCTGGAACTCCTCACCAATTCAGCTGGGCTAGCTGACCGCATAGCTGCCCGTCTTTGTAGTCCCCTTCCCCCACTAGCACAAGGGTTACAGATGTGAGCCACCGCACCCAGCTTTTCGCAGGAGGTGAACTCTGGGGACCAAATGCAGTTCCCCATCCCCCTTACCAGCTGTACCATCTCCCCAGTTACACCCTCTTTTGTCTCTGATTATTACTTTTCTTCAGTTCACTCATGATTTTATTGTTATTTCTTTATTCACAACAGATCTTTTTTAGTCCCTCTCTACCCTCAACTACCACACCTCTTCTGGTATTAGAAAATCGCATGCCTTACTAGTGGAATGTGAGGCTACTGCTGGTCTTATTAATACAAAAACAAAACACGAGTCCCACTCCTTTGTGCACTGACCACAAGCTGAGGTGTATGTGGAAGGTGACAACAGCTCTTTAAAAGAAAAAAAAAAAAAAAATCCTCGAAAATCAGTTAGAAAACACCATGAGATATCAAATCCACCAATGATTCATAGCCCTAAGATATTATTGAATGAATCCTTTAGTTATTGCCCTGAGGGCTGGTAGTGTAACCACACTGAAATCACATTCTCTAGCGTATGCTTTCAGTTATAAGGTGAGGTCATTGTTGGCACTCGGTTCATAGGGAAGGCTAACACCCTATCCACATGCAAGCTGCTTTGTTCCCTTAAAACAAATGGGATTCAGTGACTAGTCCACCTCATGGCTCTAAATACCAGCAGCATGCCAATGATCCCCAAATTTATATCTGCAGCGCAGACTTCCTGAACTCCAGACCCATTTGTCCACCTGCCTGTCATCTCCGCATGGACGTCTGCTGGCCATCTTAACCTTGGTCTGTGCAAGAGGAACTCCTGGCCCTCATGTGTGCCTCTCCCAACCCCACTCCATGCCTGTCCCTTCCTTCTAGCAGATGGATCCCAAGTCCTTAGCTCCTCTGTCCTCACTTATTCCACTAAGCAGAAATTCCCCTGCGTGTCTTTAAACTATGTCCCAAATTTGGCCATCCTCCACACATGCACTGCTCCTACCCTGGTCTGAGCCACCATTCTCTCTCACCTGAACCACTGCCGTCAGGCCCCACCTGGTCTTCTTTCCACTCATTATTACCCATCCAAAGTCTATGCTCACTTATCACACAGTAGAGAGACCGCCTAGTGTGAAGGTCAGATCGTGTCAGAAACCTGCTACGGTCCTGTACTTCCCATGAGGAGGAAGGTAAGTCCTTCCACTCCTAGACACATACTAAATAAATTAAAATGTATATTCGCACAAAAAAAAACTGCACACTGCCATTCACAGCAGCATTATTAATGGCAGAAAGCATAACCACCTAATGCACAATACAGATAAATAGACAATGTGGGAAATTATGAAGACATAAAAAGGAACAAATTAACAATACAGGCCATGATAGGGATGGACTTGGGGGCATCCGGTTAAGTGAAAGAACCCACACACAGGAGCCCACGTAGTGTGTGATTACATCATGTGAAATGACTGCAATAGGCCAGTCCATAGACCCATCATGTGATGTGCAGATAAGAGATTGGTAGGGGGCTCAGAAGAGGAGAAGATGGAATGACTTACTATAAGGTGGACAACTTCTCTTGGGAGTGATGAAAAAAAATTTAAATTAACGGTGGTGTTCATACAAAACAGAATGTACTAAAAGCCACGGAAGTCTAAATTTAAAGGGTAGGTATGATGATATGTGATTTTGTATGTGTAGTGTGTATGTGTGTGTGTCCATCTATGTGCGCATGTTCATGGTTGCACACATAGTGTGTATTTATGTACAAGTCTGAAGGTATGCATGTGCTAGTGTGTGTTCATGGTGTTCTCTCTCTCTCTCTCTCTCTCTCTCTCTCTCTCTCTCTCTCTCTCTCTCTCTCTCTCTCTCGTGTGTGTGTGTGTGTGTGTGTGTGTGTGTGTGTGTGTGTGTGTGTCTGAATTTGACTGCCAGTGTTGTTCCTTAGGAGACCTCCATCTTGTTTTGTAGTTGTTGTTTAATGGTGGTTTTGTTGTAGTTGCTGCTGTTGAGACAGTGTTTCCCACAAGATTGGGAGCTCACTGATAAGCTGAGCTCAAGGAGCCCTGAGGGTTCTCTCACCTCTGCGGCTCCTGTGCCTTCTTAAAAGCCTACACTGCCATGTCCTGCCTTTTACACAGAGACTAGGGACCAAACACAGGAAGCTCTTACTCCAAGCATCTCCCTTAGCCAAAGCCCTTACAGTAGCCTCCCAGCCTTGCACAGTTCAAGTCTCCTGGGCCTGTGGGACTCTATCTCTTTTCACTGTTCCCTCAGCCTCTTCTCCAGCCACCATAGCTCCCTGGTTGTTCCTTCCTTAACTACCATGCCAGGCCTACTCAGAAAGGTCCAGAAACCATGGCCTGCCTCTGTATTCAGGGAAATCAAACCTCTACATAGGCCCTGGTCACTGCTTTTTTTCTTCCATAGTATTTAATGTGTCACCTTCAACCTACCATGTAATTGGCTTACTCATTATGTTTGAGGTGTTGCAGTCCGCCTTTTCTGACCCCACCCCCACATTAGCATCTGCATTGCTTAAACAGAGCAGTCTGCTTGTTTCAAATGCTCTAGCAGTATGCAGTACAGTGAATACCTGAAAAATAATTATTGAATGAATGCGTGAAGTCTGTGCCTTTAGCTTTGATGATGTGCCTATGTGCCTTCTGGGTGAGTATTTAGAGCAAAGCACAGTGACCTCTTGCTGTTCACGTGAGAGTAGGTCACTCCCATGGACACTGGGTGGTGCCAACAGTGATGCTAAAATCCCTTCAAATACAACTGACAGTATTTGCAAATAACCTGCGCATCCTGTGTACTGTAAATCACCTCTAGCTTAGTTATAATCCCTAGCCCAGTGTAAGTGCTGTGTAAATAGCTGTTATTCAGCACTGTTCAGGAGCAGCGACAGGCAAGGCCAACATCCTGTCACCATCGGCACAAACCCAAGCTCTTCTGGAGAGTTTGATCCAGGATTGATTGAATCCATGAGTACAAAACCTGTCGGTTCAGAGACAACTGTATTTTATTTTTCTTTAGGAAAACAGCGGGGCTGAGATGAGAGGACGTATGTAGAAGGCTTGGATATGGCTCAGTTGCACTGCGCTGGCAAGGACCTGGGTTCCAACCTCAGAAACACAGAAAAGGAGAAAGGGAGGAGAACCTCCAAGCTATTAGTCCTAGATAGTTGAAAAACAATGTTGAAAGTGAGCCACTTTTACAATGTATTTCTTATAAACCCTGCCTGGACCTGTTGAATTATTCATCTTTAAATTTTTCATTTATTTATTTATTTATTCCTTTGTTTATTAATTTATTCAATTGGGTGTGTGGCTCTTTCTCTCCCTTTCTCTCTCTCTCTCTCTCTCTCTCTCTCTCTCTCTCTCTCTCTGTGTGTGTGTGTGTGTGTGTGTGTATGTGTGTGCTTAAATATTTCAAAATCTTGCCATAGCCCACGTGGGCATTAGGGTTTATAATTGACGCTCGTTATGCCTCTTGGATGACCTAGTGGTATTCCTGGTGTGGTAACAGTGAGGTACATTGTGCTGCAGCCAGGAGCCAGCCCTGTGTTATTTGTACATCTTCAGTACTGTAACTGTAGAACACATAAAACCTTTTTTCCTTAAAAAGTATGAGACCAACGGCCAGGCGTGGTGACTTCCATTTCACAGCAAACAGTTCTTCTGTGTTTGGCTACATCAGGGAGACACATATCTCTGTGTTCCCATGAAGAAGACTTCACTAACACAAAGAAATGGGCACCTAAACCATAATGCCTACAAAGTATGGAAGGCCTGCACAGGGGCTCAGGAAAAACTTCTAGAAGAGCTCTCACCTTAGAGGGGAAATGGGCAGCTGGTTTATCAGAGGCAGGAGGATGAAGAGATACCAAAGAAAAAAGGCCATGTAAGGCAGCCACTTGCTTATCTATCAAGTACTTTGAGAAGAAAGTTATATATATATATATATATATATATATATATATATATATATATAGAGAGAGAGAGAGAGAGAGAGAGAGAGAGAGAGAGAGAGAGTCAATATTGATAGTGTGATAAGACTGTAGGAGCCAACAGTCTGCTGATGCAGGCTTTACCATCAGGACAGCATATGCATCCATCTTCCATCGGTTCACTCACTGTGTGCACCATGAGCCTCTCCATGGGCAGGGTGCTGGTCACCATTGGGCATCTTACAGGGGTAGAGAGGGGCCTGCGATGGTCTCCCTGCATAGCTTTATGTCCTGGGTTCCATTACAGCGTTCTACATATCGAGTGCTCTCCAGTGTGTTTAACTATCTGTCTCTTGCTTTCACAGTGCAAGAGCTATGAAAGCAGGGGGCTCGCTGCCCGTGTTCCCCTGCACTCTGCTGTTCCTCTTCCCCTCTACTCCAGACCTGGAATCATGCCAAACACAGAGATACAAGCTCAATAAACACTTGTCTAATCAATTAATTAATCAATGTGAATATTAGATATACAGAGATAAAAGACCCCACACTGCTGAGGCAATGGGGGGGGGGCTGCCAAGACAGGGAGTTATTAATAAATACAGGCTTTCATTCCACGAGAGAACATATTTCAGTGCAGAAAAATAAAACTTATGTATAATGTATACATTGTATACAATATATAAAATATACACTGAAAACACTGTAATAATGTTGTCAACATAACTGTCCTTTTGATTTGACTTTTATCCATTGGCTTTTACTGGCAGTGCCACTGCTAATCAAAAGTTTTAAATGACAGTCAAGAACTGGGGCAATGGCTCAATGGCTAAAGGCATCTCTGAGTCCAATCCCTAGGACCCTCATAAAAGTGGAAGAATAGACCCCACAAGCTGTCCTCTGACTGCCGCGCTGTGGCAAGCCTAACCCACACACATACAAATAATAATAAATAATATTAAAACAAATTTAAAAACTAACAAGCTAGATGTGGTGTATGTGCCTGCAGTACTGAGGAAAGAAAGACAGGAAGAGCCTTGGGCTCACCTAACCAACCAGTCAAGGCTACTTGGCAAGTTACGGGCTGGTGATGGATTGTGTCTAAAAAAAATAAAAAGCCAGCTAAGGAGTAACATTCAGATTGCGTCTGGCCTCCGTACACACATGTACCACACATGCTTGTGCCCCCCCCCACGTGCACCCATACACACACAACATGCAATACATGCATACACATGAGTTTAAAATCAACAACAAAAAGTGGATTAGTCTCAATTTACTAATGCTTTTTATACTGTCCAGATTGAATACAGAATAATACATCCAGAAAACAATGTAAAAATTTCTCAGTGTAACAATACACTTGGAAACAATGTAAGGGCTCTGTGCTTTCTTCTTCTTCTTCTTCTTCTTCTTCTTCTTCTTCTTCTTCTTCTTCTTCTTCTTCTTCTTCTTCTTTTCTCTCTCTCTCTCTCTCTTTCTCTCTCTCTCCCTCTTTCCTTTTGCAGGAATGAAGATATAACTGAGCACCTCATGATCACTAAGCAACAACACTTCCTCCTCCTCCAGCTAAGTGGAAACAAATCTAACTTAAAATTCCTGAGCCAGTTGTCAAATAAAATATGTGTATGTAATATATGCATATATTTGTAATATATCATATATTTGTAACTTATCATATATTTAAGAGACGAGAGAGATGGAGACAGAAACTGTGTTTGGAAATCAGAAGGAAATTAGAATCTGAGAATCACATAGAGAAGATTTCAATTTATGTACAGATCAGCAGGAAATTATAAAACATAGCAAGATGGTCATCTTGTCCTTCGGGAGATAAGGAGGAAAAATGAGTCACAGTGACAGGCTTCAGACCACAGTGGCATTTCCAAGCATTAACTGCCTGGATTCTTTGTAGTTTAAATCGAGGCTTTCCCTCCATGTCCACCTGCCCCGGAGACTCGGCAGTGCGAGCTTGGGTCGTATAATTCCCCTTTACCCAAGCATCAACCCTACAAGCCCCTCTAAATTTAATGCCATCCGGGAACTCCTCCTGCTCACAGGTTGACACGCCTGGTTGACAATGTCACATCCTTCAGGCCCACACAACCTCCTGAGCTGAGCAACTCAAAGTACAGATAATTGAAGTGTGTAACTTGGGACACCCTCTTATCTCTCCAGCGTGTCTGAACTCTATTGGTTCTTCAAAAACCTTGAGTCTTACCTCATGTTTTCCCTGAAAGGACCCTTTATACACACGCACGCACGCACACAGGCACGTGCGCACACACACACACACACACAAGCAAGCACATGCATGAACACATATGAACACTGTAACCTACTGGGCTACCTGGCTGATTTGCATGCCCACGGAATTTCCCCCAGTGGCCCCATCTATCACATCCATAAACTACTCTTTGGCATCCATTCAATTGTGCACATTTTTTTCTACTCTGTAAAGGCTTGACCTTTTAAGTAGTAGAGACTGATTGCACCTCTCACTCGGAGCCTAGCACAGTGCTGCACATATGCTAGGCATGCAGTAAAACTCTCCCTTAATGTGTTAGTAAATGGATCTGAGGTGTGTCATCATATGGCTCTGGGCACCCCCCCCCCCCACCTAAAATAAACACGTGATGGCAATTCCATGTTGGCAGGATAAACACAGTATATGCTTTTACAAGTCTGTGTGGCGGCGTTTAAAAGTCTGGGAAATAAAGTCACTGTAAGACACTACCAGATGCTCTGAGCTGTGCTTGTGCCTCACCTGGATTTCAGGTAATCAGGGAAAACAAAAAACAAAAAAAACCAAAAAAAAAAAACGCATGGCTTCCTTATGGCACAGGGAATAACTCAGACTGAACCACGACAGCTCTCACAGGTAGGGAATATTAATAATACATGGGAATATTAATAATACATACTAAATGTCTGAAGATGCTGCCAATCAGTTGCGCTACCCACCCCTGTCTTTAATGGATGCCACCAAAGAAAACTAAGCCACAAAACCTCCACATTAAAGGCAGTTAATGGCTTAATTTTAATAAGATGAAAGGCATGGCGGCTTCAAGTCCAGGCGGATCATGCCTGCCTGGCGTTCTCTGAGTTACAGTCCCTGTAGGCCACAACACAGGAGTGCAGAGCTGACAGAGAAACATGTGTACACTGGGATCAGGCTTTGGTGCTAGGCAACGGCAGGGCTGGTGAGGACAAAGGGAGGTCACAGAAGCTGTGGCCATCTCTTCCTCTAAAGCCCAGTGACAAAGATACCTCCTCAGCCACCTTCTTCCTCCTATCTCACCAATGAGCCAAACACAGCACGTGTCCACACACTACAGTGTATGTGTGTGTGCACCATACACCTCCAAAAAAGTGTGTGCCTATCTAGGTATGCATTTATATTTTGATAACTACATTAGCAAATACTTTCACTGGCCAGAGAAAATAAGAAGTATTTTCCTACCCAAAAATAAATAACTAATTAAACCCTTAATTTAACAGCCTAGATACAAACTGGTAAAAGTAAATAACTAAGAGAAAAAAAGCCCTGAGCTTTTATTGGCACTTTAACTGCAAGGCTTCATAAGTTTTTAATAAAGAGAAATGTCACTCAATTCAGTTACAACAACCTCGCTCTCCGTCTTCCTTTAAGATCTAAAGATTCCAGACAGTAAGTTCTGAGCCCAGTTCCCTCTTTGACAAACTTGTCAGTCACTTTTCTTTTTCCATCCTCCCATTCCTCAACCTCCCTGCGTTCTCATTCAGAGCACACAGCAGCCCGGAGCCCCATCACACTGTTCCCTGAAGAGTGACATTCTAGCTCCTGTGGGCACTCGTGTGCTGCACTGGAAGGGTGCGTGAAGTCAGGTGATCACGCCTCCCTCGAGGAGCACGCTAAAGAAGCAAGTCCACAGGTGGTGTCTGGAAGGGAACAGGGACCCGGATGTGTCCTTCCTTGTCCTGCTCAAAATCAGTGAGCCCTTCAGTGTAGCTTCTGTGGTGACCGAGGAAGGTGTCTGTTTTCTCTCCCATCATCTCTGGAGGAGGAAGGATCTCGATAGAAGCCTGGAAACACTGGCACAGTGTGGGATGAGGAAGGACAAGTGGTGCGCGAGTGTGAAGTTGTTTAGAAGGTTATGCTCCTCTACTTCCGCCTCACTTCCTGGTTAAGTTGAGAGGCGTGTCTACACGACGCAGAACTACAGGCTAGATGTGAAAGGACAATCACTTTCGGCGTGTTGGATGCACTTCTCAGTTGCATTTTGTGGAATCTGGAGCTGACACACCATTTAGACACCAGGGAGGGCTGCTAGTGTGGAAACCACTTCCCTCTAAGTTTTAAGGAGGACAAAGATAAGGACCTGGTGAAATTGAGACCCAGTGGGTCCCGTCCTGGAGCCAGCCAATAGGGAAACGGGAAACAACAAGCTCTAATAGCAATCACTCGTGGACCCAGCGCTAGCGTGCTTCCGCCATGAAAGACTATCCTTTTCGCAAGGTCCAGATTCCCATCTCAAACCCCAAAGGAAGCAGAGGGGGACCAGAGGCTAGCAAAAGACTCCACAAGCACCATCCCGCTACAGGCTCAAACGAGAGTGTAGACCCGGAACAAACAAACAACGTAGACCTAGAACAAACAAATAGCCAGCATCCTCGTCATCCATCCCCGCTCTCCTTCCCACATCACCACACAAGCATGTACGCATCTAACACATAACTGGACTTATTTGAAATTGTGGGAGGCTCAGAGGTCTTGCCGAACTCTTAGATCATACTGTTTGAAGCTGGAGGCTTCCTGGCTTCCTTCCTACAGCTCCTGAGCAGAAACGGCATTGTCATCATCTTCGGCAGGATGGTGCTTGTTTGTACCCAAAACCTTGAGTGATTTTATTACATTTATACTAAAGCCATAGGTTGTGAATTCTTTCTCTCAGAGTGTCAATTAGCTTAGAGAGAGAGAGAGAGAGAGAGAGAGAGAGAGAGAGAGAGAGAGAGAGAGAGAGAGAGAGAGAGAGAGAGAGAGAGAGAGAGCACTTTCAAAGCATTTATGGGGAGTGGTGATATAAAATTTACATCGAGATCTTCACAATCTTGCCTGCCCACCGGCTCATCTCTCCTTTAGCTAAGCAAACATAAGAGGATGTCTGGGGCTGAAAACCTTCCCTTTTCCTTCCCACGGGTGATTTTTGTTTACCTTATAAATTCTAGGCATAAATCTCCCTTCAGATAACCATCATTTAAAATATTCCCTTAAAATATTGTAGGGCTGTCATCTCCTTCCCTTGATCCCCTCCCCTCCTTGCTTATGTGTTCCTTTGTTATGTTGGAACGGGGAAGGAAATACTGCTGAGGCTGGCCGTGCAGCTGACCCAGGCCGCCTGTGTGCCTGTGCGGCCATTCATTCACTCAGCTGTTCCAGACTTAAAGGAGCCCACAGACCCAAGGTGTTTTGTCCTGGAAAAAACAAAAACAAAAACAACAACAAAAACAAATCCCTATCAGTTTAAATCAGGACTCCACAATGAAGTCCAGAGATTGGCCAAAGAGGTGGTCAAGTGCCCGGAAAACACAGTCCTCATTTTCCACGTTTGGACATTTTTCTGATGGGCCCATCTCACGAGGAGGATGGGGTAGGTGGTCTTTCGTTTCTCTAAATCCACTCCTCACTCTACATCCTTCTACGTCAGGAGGCAGACTAATGAAGCTGCCTCCAGAGGCTACGAGTTCAAGTCTTCAGTGTCCCACACACACACAAAGGCCCATTGCTGAGCCCCCAGTGTGGTGTAATTAGAAAGAGGCGGCCCAAAAGGCGTGTCTCATGAAAGTCTTCACTTACCAGGAGATTGGGATAGATGTGAGGACATCCTACTGGGACTCTAGGTAAGACAAATATAGAAGATGGAGAAATAGAAGGATCCAGAGGGTCCTAGAAACCTACAAGAAGAACATTGTGATGGGTGGATTGAGGCCCAGGGGGGTCTGCCCAAACTATTGCACTAACCAAGGACAACACAAGTAGTAAATATTGAATCCCTACTCTGATCTACCCAATGGTCAGGACATTCTCCACAGTTATGTGGAGAGCGGGGACTGACTTTGACATGAACTCTGGTGCCCCTTATTTGACCACCTCCCCTTGGTAGGGAGGCCTGATGGCACTGAGAGAAAGAATAAGCAGGCTACCAAGATGAGACTTGATAGCCTATGACCATATAGTGGGGGAGGAGGTCCCCCTCAGTAATAGACCTAGGGGAGGGGAATAGGGTGAAAGCAGGAGGGAGAGGGGAATGGGAGGATACAAGTGATGGGATAACAATTTAGCTGTAATATGAATAAATTAATTAAATAATAAAATAAAAGAAAAGAAAAGAAAAAAGAAAAAGAGAAAGAAGTGGACCATTAAAGAAATGGGGCTAGTGGGAGATCTTTAGGTCACTGAGCCTTTGGAGGAGACCACAAGATTCTTCTACTTTCTACTTCCTTGCTGTGAGCTTGCCCCTCCACATATCCCCTGCCCACGACATCATAGGCCCTACAACAATGGGGTCAAACCGGCCGTGGGCTTGGGCATCCCTAGCTACAGACAGAAAATGAGCCTTGTCTCTTTACTGATCGCCTTGGGTATTTGCTACAGCAACAAAGAGCTAGCTAGCATCACAGATTTCCTCTTAATTTCCTGCTCCCATCAGCT
Organism: Acomys russatus; assembly: GCF_903995435.1. Taxonomy (NCBI): domain Eukaryota; kingdom Metazoa; phylum Chordata; class Mammalia; order Rodentia; family Muridae; genus Acomys; species Acomys russatus. Next base: position 73,324,177 of record NC_067142.1, on the reverse strand, counting down.
ACAGAGGAGCTTGGAAGGACAGGACTCCCGCTCTGTGAAGAGACAGTAACTGTCTGAAGTTTACCAGCCACAGCCATTCAGGGGTGCCCCTCCTGCGGAGTCTGGTCATGACTCCCTCCTGCCTTGTGGATAGCAAAAGACTGCTTCCAGGCTCAAGGATCTTTTTGATATCAGAAATGTCGCAGCAACAGAAAGCTGACAGATACATAAGGGAACAGAGAGGTTTGAGGAAAGCCTGGGGGCGGGGGGTGGCTTGATTCAATTTAAATAAAGTCTATATTTCCCAGAGAGAGGGGGGAGTATAATTTATTTTTTAATCTCTGTAGCAAAGCAATAATAAAATATATTTCACAATGAATCATGAAAAAAATCATTCATGGAAAATCTTAGACAATGAAGCTTGCAATGCAATATTCCCGGCTAGAGGACAGGAGGCATGGGGTTGTGTCTGGGGTATTAATACACAGTAAAGTCTCGTATTTATCCGCAGCTAGTTTCCTGAAGTTGAGTCAAGTTAACTGGCAGACCACAAATCAATCTTACATGCTGCCACTTCCTCTCACACCTTGACTCGCAACCCACAGAAGCTGAAGTGGCCCCAGAGCAAGACTAACAGTAGCTGCGCCGAGACAACGAGAAATAGGCTGCACACACAGAGACTAGGACAAGGTCGCTTCAAAAAACCTCCCTAACCACTGCCCTCATGGTCCCCTGAAGTCTATGGGGGCCCTAAGGTCCTTAGCTTTGCCCCTATTACACTCCAGGGCATTCTGGCTCCTACCTGGCCTTTCCAGACAAGAAAAAAAGTAAAGAAAACCCACCACAGTGTTGATCCTCTGGAGATACCCGGTGTTGTGGGGACCTTAGCTTTAGTAACTGCTTTGCCCCTGCACAAACTCTGGCCCCACTTTTACTTCTGAGGAGTCCCGAAACACGGCTGACTTTCCTGAGCCTCGGTTTCCTCCCCTATGAGACAACGTATGTAGTGGGCTGAGTCTAAGCCTGTGGCAGCTGCTGTTGCGCTTATTACCTCAGGCTGGCACATAAACATGGTGGCTACTCTGCCTTCTAGGGCATTAGAAGAGGTAGGCTGTCCTCCTAGGAGGGCCTGACTAGGAGAGCATTGGGTAGAAGACAGACGGACTCTCAGCAGTCATCTGTCCTGTCTTGTTCACCGTGCCATCCACCAACCCTTTCTGCTGGATCTGTATGTTTTCTGTGACACTTGTCTCCAATCCAAACATAAGGCACTGGACAGGCAGCGTCTCTTTGACTCTTCCAGGGCCTGCCTATGGGTACCATCCATCCATCCATCCATCCATCCATCCATCCATCCATCCAGTCATTCTTACTGATATTTTCATAAAGGCTGTACAGAATAAAGACTTCTTATATCAAACACTTGGAGTTCAAAGCCTCAGCCCTAGTGGTTTTGACAACTTACAGTAGAACATCAGGTCTCTGGAAACCTGGAAGGTCTAGGCTGTGGTTCGAGGACTCTCCATGTCTCTGCTTTCTAATGTGGCTACTGCGAGTGCAAAGCAAGATGGTCTCTGCAATGGTTATGAGGTTATGGTCAGGGGCACTGATACCCCAAAGCTATCTAATTAATGTTGGCATCTGCCACTGTCCTGTGGTTCCCCAGTGGAGACTAAAGGAAGTCATGGCAAGACAGTCACTTTTCCACTTCAGAGTTAGCAGCCTAGTTCCACGTTGGACTGGCTGTTTGGCCTACTTAGTTGTACACAATATGCCAGTGTCAGTGTCGTAGGGAGCTACCACACTTGACTTTGAAATGCTGTAGACAGGACTGGAGAGTCAGCTCAGCAGTCAAGAGCACTTACTGTTCCTTGAGGAGACCCAGCTGGGTTCAGTTCTCAGTACCCACATGGCAATTTGCAACCATCTGTAACTCTGGTGCCCCCATCTGGCAGGTGTAGGTATTGCATGTACATGGTGCACATACATACATGTAAGCAAAACACTTATATACAAAAAATAAAAAGAAATGTTTAAACCCTTTAAAAACAAAACATTACAGGCTAACTTTTGAAAAGCATTCTTTCTATATGTTTTACAGCCATCCCATTCAATGAAACTCTCCCATTCTCCATTATAAGCTCAGGAATAAGACTTCTAGAGGTTTAGAAATTTCCTTACCATTTTGTCAAGAGAATTTCTCCCCTAGAAAAACATAGCAATGCCCTACCCATCCTCATAATGTCTTGGCAAACCAAAGCACAGTTCCACTGTTGTTCACCCCGGGGAACCGATGAGGCTTACTTACAAAGCGTGTGAGGGGGTACCCTAAAGAAGCATGGGTGACCCCAAAACAAACACACTGGGAAGTCTTCACTGGCCTGGATTATGGCATCTCCATAGACACGTAGGTGGAGCTCCCCCTAACTTCCCTGAGCCTATATGTCTGCCTTCCCGGACCCCATATGCTCAGGCCACATGCACTCAGAGAAAAAGTACATAGGAACAGCCAGGATAGCAACCCCTCTACCTCCTCTCACTGTGAAGGAACATCCGCAGTCACTAAGCCTGACCCTGGTGGTCTTCTCTGAGGAGGCACGGCTGATCTCATGAAGACCCTGGTTGCTTTGCTAGGAGGGCAGCACTTTACAACACATTTATACTCAACATATCTCCGTAAGAGACCTAAAATTAACTTCACAAAGCAGTAGTGACACTACACAAATACCAGCACTTGCTCTTGGACTTGCACCAACTTTGGCTGGCTACTCCTGCAGCCTAAGAAGAGAAAACCCACAATGCAACTGGAAGATGCAACGAGACTCCTTGAGAGTCCCTGGGGAGGCTGTGAATCAGTCCCCATCAGGGTCAAAGCAATGTAGTGGGGTCAAGGGTTGGGCATTATTTTCCTTCCTCCTTGGTGGTTTCTTCCAGCAGACTACCACCAACCACTACCATTGGGGCCCTGTATGCTCAGTGACTGGCTAGAAGCACCTCTGACTGCTTATGGAATTCAGAAAACCTTGGAGAAGGTAGAACCAGAAAATCAGTTTAGAAAATTTGCCTGTCACCATTAAGCAACCCAACACTGTTTAGAATTGCACTTCAATGTGCACGCACACAGACACATGCACACACTTTCCTCAAGACCTGCTTAGCTTTGAGGGCAGAGACGGTTATTGGGAATTTTACATCCTTTGTCATCAGTCAGATGCATGAATTCCATTCTGTTTCCTTCTTTATTTATTTTAAAGATTTATTTATTATGTACACAGTGTTCTGTCTGCCGGCCAGAAGAGGGCATCAGATCTCATTACAGAGGGTTGTAAGCCACCATGTGGTTGCTGGGAATTGAACTCAGGACCTTTGGAAGATCAACCAGTGCTCTTAACCTCTGAGCCATCTCTCCAGCTCCCCATTCTGTTTCTTACAGCAGAATAAAGCAACTGTGGCCTGCATCTGTTATGTTCGGTCAGGAGGAGGTGCTAGGTCCTCATCAGCCTCCATGGAGCTCACACAGGGGCCCTTGCCGGGAGATCTGCTTCCTGCTAACTGTCTGCATATCGGTCACCTCACATGAAGAAGAGGGTCTCTTCCATCTCCATATCTCCTGTTCTGATTGTGCAAAGGTTTTGAGAAAAACCTAGCGAGTCGATTTGTGCCACAGGGCAAAAATTAACCCAGGCTGGGTTTTTAATCCCACCTTCCAGTTCTTTCTGGTTCTGCTCCTTTAGATCCAGGTACTTCTAGTTCAAGAGATGCTGAGGCTGGGACAGGCGTGGTGACCGACGTAGTTGATCCCAGCACTTGGAAGGCAGAAGCAAGCAGATCTTTGTGAGTTCAAGGCTAGCCTGGCCTACGTAGTGAGTTCCAGAACACCCAGAGCTATATAGTGAGATTCTGTCTCAAATACATATACAAATTTGTTATATATATTTATATATACACAAATATATATGCATACTTCTATATGCACAAATATATGTGTGTATGTATGTGTATATATATATATACATATATATATATATATATGGAGAGAGGGACCCTGAAACATGCACATACACATATGTACAAACAACATATACATACACATATGTAAACATGCATTATATATATCATGGACACATACACAAACAGATAATACACACCCAAACATATATATATATACATATATACATTCATATTTTATACATACAAACACACAGAAATAAATACCTAAAGTAACAAAGTAAACTGTATGCTCTCCAGCACTGTACCACAGAGCAGGCGCAGCCAACTGCAGTAGGGTACAGACGTGATATAATGAGATTCTATTTCCCACAGTGGGGGTAACTTGTCCTCAGTTCAGACCCTGCCAGCTCCTGATCTAAAAGAAAAATGATAAGCCATTCTGCTTTAGTGACGTTCTTGAGATAACCTAGGGCCTCTCTGGGTTTCCTGATTTTTCCACAGGCTACAAGCGGGGTAAACATACTAGGGGAAGAGGAAGAGACCTTAGTCACAGATTTTGTGTCACAGGCCCGAGCTTTGTGCTGTCCTTTTGTGCCATGACAGAAGCAGGAGCAGCCTAGCGCCAGACCTGCCGACCTCTTAGGTCATTTTCCTGCGTCTCATTCTCTCTTCCTTTATTCGTAAATTTATGTTCTTTTTTATTAACATGTGTTACATGTACATATAATGGGAGTCTAGTGTGGTGTTTCATTTCCTAAATACCATATGCACTGATGAAATCAGTTTTGACCACACCACCTGACTCCTCACCACTGTTTTACATTCAGGTCAATACTAGTTGCTCTGGGTAGGAGATGGGATGTAAGGGGGCTTGTTGGGGTTTTTTTTGTTTTTGTTTTTGTTTTTGTTTTGTTTTGTTTTTTGGTCCTGTTTTACTTAACACCATGACCTCTAGCTCCATCTTTTTTGCCAAAAATGATAGGATGGTATTATTCTTTGTGGTTGGGCAGCACTGCATTGTACATAGAAAGCACACTTTCTCCATTCATCCGCTGACAGGGACCTAGCATCTACAGCCAACTGATTCTTAACAAAGGTGCCAAAACATACAACAGAGAGGGGACAGCCTGTTCCAAACTGGTGCTGCAAAACAACACACACACACACACACACCTAACTGTAGTAGCTGAGGAACGGGGACCATGCTCACTCAGGAGATGAGTACTTGCCTAGAAAGTGTGAGTCTCTAGGTTCAAGGCCCAGAACCAGAGAAAAGAAAAGTAGTCAAGAACAAACAAACCTCCCCCCCCCCCCAAACTCAGAAACCAAAAGAAGGAAAGACAAGGGAGACACTCAAAGACACCAGGGTAAACAGCGATTTTAAGTGTTTTGTTTTATTAGTTTGTCTCTTTCCTCAGCCTTCCAAGTATTGGGATTGCAGGCGTGAGCTATCACACCCAGCTAATTCACCCGACTCTCCAATCACAGGAAACAAAAGCAAAAATAGACAAGTTGGGCTTCACAGAATCATCAGGTTTCTTCTCAGCAGTAGGAGGTTTTTTATTCTTCAAACAATTTTTATTTTTCTGCTCCTACAGAACGTTGCTTGGTTTTGGCTCGAGAACTCGGTTCCCCTCCCAGCTCAGGTAAAGCACAAAGTGCTTTCATTGACTCGTTAATCCCAAGATTCTCTGTCCAGGCTCCACCCTGCTGCTTACTTTAGGTGGTCCCAGAGTGAGCAGCAGTGACTTGGCACAAACATGCCATGCATGCAGAGGCATCAGTTCAGGACAGTCTACGCAGGCACGAGGTACTGTTTCCATATCCCATAATAGACAAAGCTGGACTCCAGGGACATGAACCAGCCAGGGAATCTCAACCACTGGTCCACAGGCAAGTTAGATGAAAAAGATAACTAGGGGCTGGAGAGATGGCTCAGCAGTTAAAAGCACTGTATGTCCTTACAGAGCGACGGTCCAGGATTGGCTCCAAGCACCCACATGGCAGCTCACAATGGTAACTCAGGTTCCGGGGGATTTGGCGCCCTCATCTGGCCTCTGTGGGCACTGCATGCACATGGTAGCTGTAGGCAGGCATGCAGGCAAAACACCTCTCCACTTAAAATAATAATAAATGACTCTAAAAGGAGAACTAGGTAGGGAAACAAGAAAAGCTCAAAATCCAACCTAATGGGAAGAAAAGCCACAACAGAGAGGATATAGGTAGGAGGAGGGCTCACAGAAGCTACTGATTAACTCGCTTGCATTTGCGGGTTGTTTTTTTTCCCCCCAGACCACAAGATGGAAATAATTGGGTGTTTGCAAACAAAATGCAGAAAGAGGAAATGCTTGGTCTAAAGTTGTAATTAGCATGTCAGTGTCGCCTGTGATGTGTGCACAGGAAGAGATGCATTCCTGCTGAAGTGGCTTCCTCTTCCACCGCTGCCTTCCTCCAAAATGGGCCCCGGTGACAGAAGGCAGTAGAAACAGGGCTGCAGACTCTCAGAGGTAAGCCCCGCTTCCACCGACACATATGGCCAACAGACCTGTGCAGTTACAGACAGACAGTTCGCCATTGTTCCGAGAGATAGTGGAAGTGACAGGCCCAGGGAGATCACCATGTAAGCAGATGAATGCTTTGCTTTTATTTGCAGGCTAAGGACGTTAACATTTCTCCTGACTGGGCTCACGTCATATTTGATGAATGCTCAAACATGATTGTACCAGTAGCATTTTCTCCGAGAATTGCAGCGATTACTCATTAGCAAATGAGGACCCTTGGGCAAAGAATCTGCTCAGAAGACTGAGCACTGTGTCACCAACACACGCAACAAATTAATCCTGAAAGTTTAGCACTTAGAACAGGGATTAAAGTGTTGCAATTAAAATTCACGTGTACAAGATTACATTTGTTATTGCTCCTAAAAAATTTATTTGACCCTCTTAGGGCAAGTTGCCTGTCCTGGGATAAAAGAAATTAAAAAGTGCATGAAGGTGGAAACAATGTCCTCTCCATGACCAAACAGGTAGAAAAAGACAGAATTGACCGTGGTGCATCCAGAGCCTGGAATGGACTTTGATCGGACTCGTCAATGGATGTTGGGTAAATCCAGTCATCATTTTTCTTGTTCTTCCATAGCACGGAGCAGCAGTACCCGCCTTAGGCTCTTTCCTCCTTCAGAATCCTTGGCCGGCATCTTCCTATCACTTTAAACGTAGCATGGCTGGTGTCTTGCTATCACCTGGAACTTGGACCACTGTTACAAAATGGCTTGAGGACTGAGGAATAGGTCTCTGCCGCTTGCTGTTAAGACTGGGCAGGATTCTCCGTATTTTTATCTGTTTCCTAGAGCCAAAGAGACACTGAAGGGGATGTGTGTACACCCTTAGAGCAATTCTGGCCCTCCGGCACTCAAAAATAATAACTGGCCTAATTTATGCAAAACTTCCTCAGGGAAAATGCAAGCATTTCCATATTACCTTAAAACATTAAAAAAAGGAATTTGGCAGCTTCTAGAAGAGGAGGAGGCAGCGGCGGCACACACGCCTAGGACTGAACAATTTCATCATTACTTTCGAGAACTCACACATGTGCACAACGGGAGGTGATGACAGCATTTGTGGCCGTGTGTGCAAACACAAAATATCGGAATGACCGTGGACAGGGTGGATAAATAAGTTTTAATATTTCCATAGGATCAATCAAACCCTCCCCCCATTACTAAGATGTTTCAATCCTACAAGCATAGTGCTGAACAAGAACAGAAATGTTGCAATAGAAACATCAGTGGTGGGGTTGATAAAAGCTCTAGAACTGTGACTCGACAGCTCATATTGCTTAAAGAGGGACGCATGCCACAGTGTGTAAACCATGGAGGGGAAGAAGAGAGAGATAAATAAGGTTGCAAAAGGCCTCTACTACACGGCTGTTTTATTTCCTTAAAGAAGTGATGAGTGTGGACATTGTGACTTATAAGCTTTCTTACATTATTCTATTTCCGGTTTGTAATGCATAAAATATTGCTTGACTTGAAAAACCTCTGCTCTGTACTATTGTTTTGTTGTTGTTGTTGTTGTTTATTTGTGGTTTGGGGGTGGAGTCTGAATCTGCAGCCCCAGCCTCAGATTCATGATCTCCCTGCTCAGCCTCGTCCTGGGTTCTGAGGGTGAAGGTGTGTAACGCACACTCGGGGTGTGCTTCTGCTTTGGTTGAGAGCATCTGTCCTCTGTGATGTGCTGCCAACCCAAGGCCACAGCCGTGACATGTTTGCCTTGTAGCTTCCCTTCCTAGGAAATTCTATTATAAAACCTTTTCCTCATTGCAACTCCTAATGGACAAGAAAAAATTCTCATGTTACTTTGCTAACCGGCCCTTTGCATCAATGGCGTGTTGAGATAATGGATCATTCTCTCGTTGAAAAGCATTTACATAGCCCCTTGAGTGTGCATAGCTCCATGCCAGGCTTGGGAGAGGATGATGGGTTACATTATAAAAGGAGACTGGCCATTGAAGCTTCATTAAAAATTAAAAATATTTTTTGGTAATTCAGTTCATACTTTGAAAATAACACAATTTTTTAGAGTTCTTTAGAAACTAGGAAAACCCAAACTATACCAAGAGGAGCTGAATGAAAGAAAAGAAACAAAAACTTGAGCAGAAGAATTTAATGGCTGAGCAACACACAGAAACTAGCAACCAAAGGAACAACAGGGAAAATTTCAAATGTTACATAACTTTAAGTTATCAAAAGGCAAAGGTAACATTCAGTCTTGGGGCGAGTCTAGGAAACTGGGTGCTCAGCGTGTGGGCGTAGTCTGGCCTTATGGGCTGAACGCCTTGATAATATAGTAACCTTTGCCTCAGTGACTCTCCTGATAGACTTACAGGTGAGGACGGAAAACGGATGCTCACGGGGATCTCATGCAAGGATACGCAGAGAAAAAGCATTTGTCACAGCAAAGCACTTAAATTCATTATATAAGATGCGAATACGTGATGGAATAGTCAGCAGGTACATACATATTTATTTTTAGTTCATATAAAATGACACAGGCAAAAATTCAATGAAAAGAAGAAGCAGCTGAAAATATTGTGCATGTATGGAGAAATATGACACTGTAAAGAGTGTGCGGTCACCTCTGCACACCCATGGAATTCCGGGGAGGGAGGGTCCCTGGATACTCCTAATCTACAGGTGCTCAAACGGAGTGGGGGGACATTTTTATAGAGAAGTGAAGAGAAGGTCACACCAGCACTGAGTGACTGTCACCCGAAGTGGTCCATCCTGTGCTGAAGGAAGCCAGGAGGAATGCACCAAGGCTGGCAGCCCCTGTGTCCTGCCGGGAGAGGTCTGCCTGACCACAGTACTCTAGGCAACATGCACTCTCTCTCTCTCTCTCTCTCTCTCTCTCTCTCTCTCTCTCTCTCTCTCTCTCTCTCTCTGCTTCATATGTGGGGTCTACTAAATTCATACACAAGGCACCATCTTGTAAATGCTATCCAACCTCTACACCTCCCTCTGCATCCAACCGGGCTTCTCTCCGTGGTTGGGAGAACTTCCCTCTCAGCATCTCTGTCAGGCATTTATTTGTCCTGCATGTAGATGCTGATATCATATGGTTTTCTTATCTCGATAGCTCAGGACTAATTAATTCTAGTCAATTAAAGTCAACCAACGCGTGCTATTGAGAAGTAGGGGATCTTAGTGTAAGTACGAGACGGAGCCAGCCTAAGGCAGGCAGTACGAGTGGGGACCAAGGGCTCCATGCAGCAGGCTGGCTGCCAAGAACTGCCCCTGCAATCCCAGCTCTTGGGGAGTAGACACATGAGTATTAAACGAAAGAGAGAAAAGAAAACCAAAATTCCTGAGCCCAGCCTGGGCTACATCATGAACTGGAGCCAGCCTGGGCTCAAAACAAGCACACAGAAAACAAGCACACAGACCTAAATATTTAGCACCTATTTATTCTTGAACTCAAACAAAGGTCCCAACTAAGTGACTCATAATCTACTTTGTCTTTACGAAGGGAATGTGAGCCACCTAGGCACTGACCCTTGCTAGAAAGCCAAGCCCAGCTGAGAGTTCCCGTAGTCCTGAGGATAGAAAGGAGAGGGGCGAGGGCAAAGGAAATAAGAATCTGAGAGGGGCGTCTCCCCTGCAGAGGAGTCTGTTGCCTGAAAAGTAGGGCACTTTCTGGGCCGGGGCAGGCCTTTCCCACTGAGGTCTCCTCACGATGTTTCCACGATGTTTGCCTGCAGCAGCAGTTTGCTGACAAAGCGCCTTCAAGTGCATTGTGTGAAGGCTCCCAGGGGAAGGTATCAAGGGGGAAATACGAAGTTCTGTTCAGTGAGGGCTTTCCCTGCACACTAGTGTTGATGCCTTTGAGCGCCTCGGAGGGAGACAAAGGAAGGAGATCTACTGGGCCGAAAATGTGCTTTTCTCTTTCCCATTCATGGGACCTAGATGTGTCAAGGGAAGCAGAAATGACTGAGAAGGGGCAGGTGAGGCCAAACCCCAGCTGGATTTGATTTCCACCATTCTTCTGATTTGTTCCCTTAGATGCTCCTACGTAGAAGTGAGCATTGGTGAGAAGAAAACTAAGAAGGTAGCCTCAAATCCTGCCCAGCTGCTTGAATGCACCCAGGCTGATTAACACAGTATTCCCTTCAGTCCAGTTTGAGCCCCTGTGATCAACTGCAGCCCTTAAATAGTAAACAGAAAATTCGAGAAGTATGCAATGTGCAAGTTTCAAATTGCATCCTGTTCTGAGCAGCATGATATAAATATCATGTCATTTCCCAACATCCTTCCTGGTCTATAAACTGTTTTGCTGTCCCGCGTATCCCTTCTCTGCATGATACCCACAAGACCTGAACCATTCACTGCCCTTCATCATCATGTGGGCATTGGGCTGTCACCCCAAGAAAACTGAGTGCAGTTCAGTAAGATACTTTGAGAAAGAGGTCAAATTCATGCCACCTTTATTACAGTATACTATAATAATTACATATATTATTATCAATTATTAGTAAGCTCTTACCATGCTTAATTTACAAATTAAACTGTTCTCTGTGTGTAGGAAATAACATGATCCACCCAGGGTTTCAGGCATCCCCAGTGGGTGCTGAAATGTGTACCCACCAGATAAGGGGGAATTGCCGCGTGGAGCTGTGGAAAATCACAGGAGCAAACTTCCGGGAGACTATTCTTTACAGAGCACTGAAGTAACGCCTTCACTCATCAACCATACAGCAGTTAAAAGGAGCCCAGACTCTTATTTAAAACATTTCAAATTATGGAAATAAGTTGAATCTTCCTCCTTCAGTCAACTGGCCTTTCTCCAAGTTACAACTTTCAAATCTGTATGAGATATATTCAGCCAAAGATTACCCCAAATCCTAGCAGGTAGCATCATTCTCCCAGATGCCTACCCAGACCTGACCATGAGAGCCCTTGGTTGGGTCTACACTCTCTCCCTACCCAAACATGTTGAGGATATTCATACAATTTGACATGTTAGCACTCCTGCCTGGAAGTACACAGAGCCTGTGGCTGTCAGAACTGAGTAGTGCAGCCGTGTATTTTTAACTCTGTGACCCTGATAATTTTGACTGTTGCCAAAGTTCTTGAGCTTCATACTCACCAAAGGTCAACTAGACAGCATCTCGGATTTTCACCTACATTGTGTGCTCCTTATAGCAAAGCAGAGTCCAGTCCCAAAGCATTAAACAAGATGAAAGATACCGTAACACCGAAAGCCACAGTTCATAGCAAAATTGTTACACTTACTTTTTGTTTTGTTTTGTTTTTTGGTTTTTGTTTTTTGTTTTTCGAGACAGGGTTTCTCTGTGTAGCCTTGGCTGTCCTGGACTCACTTTGTAGACCAGGCTGGCCTTGAACTCACAGCAGTCTGCCTGCCTCTGCCTCCCGAGTGCTGGGATTAAAAGTGTGGGCCACCACATCCGGCTGTAACACTTACATTTTAAAAAGGCTATATAGTTAACTGCTTCAAATGAATTAAAGGGAAAGAAGAAGAAAAAACATAGAAGCTAGGAAGAGAAATAAGGAGAACTGTAGCCAGAAGCTTTGCCCCACAGCTGAGGCTGGGATGGGAGGACCAGTTGTCCTTCCTACACACACAACCTCAAGACGTACCAAAAACTCAGTAAACACATCTCTCCATGTGATATTTAGCATGAAATTCTGTGTGAAGATACAAGCAACATTACTGCTTTTTCCTTTTATCTCAGGCTCCCAAACAGTCTAGCATGGCCAGAGGAGACCTAAGTACATCAAAATTCAATAAAACAGATTTCTCTGGAGTGCTGGATTTGTATATGTAAAAGAATACAGTTGACTCCCTACCTCACACCATGCACAAAAAGTCACTTAGAATGATAAACAACTAAATATAAAGGCCAAGACTATAAAACTCTTAGAAAAAATACAGGATTGAATTCTTGTGACTTAAGGCTTGGTGTGGAAGCTAACAGGCCAGGCATCCTAGCAAACACAGAGGAAGAAATCACCAAGAGATCCTGTCTCAAACAGGGTATGTCACAACAACTGATAGCTGAAGTTCTCCCATGATCTCCACAGGCACACACATACACACACGTGCATGCACACACACACACATACAGACATAAATACATATGTTGTGCATATTCACACATAAATAATGAATAAATGAATTGAGACAATATTGTCTGATCACAACGCAGTTAAACTAGAAAGAACTTTAAAATAAAACAACAAAATGGCTCTTTTTGGTGAGTTTATAACTCAGTAAAAGAGACCCCGGCCTAGAGTCTGTCTCCAGCACAGGGGGACAGGAGCCCTCCTCCTCTGGAAATGTATTTTTAAAAATTTTTTAAATATGGTTGATATTAAGTAAAAAAAAAAATGGAATACCAAGAAAATGTTAATAGAACACTATGTGTCAGAATTTATAAGATACAATTGACATGGTCAACAAAAACTTCACAGCCCAAATATTTACAGTAACTCAAAGGATGCCTTAAATCTCAGGTTCTAAATATTGTGGAAAAAGAACATTATAAACCAAAAGAAAGTATAGGAAAGAAACAACAGAGTGAAAACAGAAGTCAGTAAAGCAGTAAACAGAAAACTGGGAACTAATTATTAGAAAAATCAAAATCTGTAAAAACATTCTTTTCACCAGAACATGTGATGACCTAGACAAAGTACTGGTTCCCACAGGAACGCTTACCCAAGCAGTCCAAACCTAGTAAACACTTGCTTAGGGGGTCCATGCTGTACCTTAAAATTCCATTCAAGCTTACTGTCCTACACAATGTCTCTTTGGGTTTTATTATTTTTTAATAATTTTTCTCCTCTGCATCTCTCAGGAAGACATGCCATATTGACAAGTTTCTCAGAGCCTGTGTTGGAATTAGCACAAAGCACGCTTATTGAAGATTAAGCCGACTCAACCACAGGCACCAAAATCAAACAGTGGCATAGGCAGTAGGCAGCAGAGGGTGGGGCGACTCAGCACCCTGACCCCGACTCTGACCCTGGCATCCCCAGGCACTGTGCTAAATTTTATGCAAGCAGGTTTATAAGAAATGATTCAACTGTTTTGTTTTGGTTTTGGTCCTAATGCGCATCACTCCTTTCTCCCTCTAGTACGAAGAGAGTGAAAACAGTGAATTGTGCACTTCAGAATACCCAAAGCAAGAGCGAGGCCCTCCTAACCATGGGCACCCAGTGTGGAAGGCAAGCACGCTCCCTCAGCCTTGGAAAGGCGGTGATCATGATCTGGAGGGAGCCACATGAGGACCTCCAAAGCTAGCTAGGGAAAGCAACTTACAGCTGGACCACGAAAACAGTGAGAGAAAACGACCACCAAAAAAACAACTGCAGGAAGCAACTGATGGCCCAATGTGGTCCAGCAAGAAGACCATCTTGATGTAATTTTCTAATAACACAACCTCTGTAGACAGACATCCTTTCTAGGTATGAGAATAAAAAGCAGACTCCATGCATGCTAACCCCGCTTCGCAACAAACCTATTAGCAGCAAGCACTGCCAATAAATGTGCAAGGTAACACATGGACTCTAGGCGCATCTTATAGTAGGTGCAAACTGTCACAGAAAATATGTGTCTTTCCCTCCAGCAGATACATATCAAGGCTATTTTATCTCTTCATCAGCCGGAGGTTTAAACATAATCTTCACTACAAAGTTCCATAACCCAGCCAGAGATGGAAACGTCATTATCATCTCCGCTTCCCATTATGTCAAATGTAAAGGGCTTCAGACTAGCCAGGTGTTGAGTGCATGCACTTCCCTGTTTGTGGTAATTCTTCTGATGAGCAGCACAAAGTGGAAATGTATGTCAGCTGGAAAGAAGGTGATGACCCGGGGGTGTCTTATAGCACACTGGATCATAAGGTCAGAAAAGAAAAAGATCTCTTGACAGCGGATGCCATTGCTAATATTCCATAAACAAATGTGATCAAAGGCAAATCGTCCAAAGACCCCCAAAACAAAATTATTAGGGAAATGCATTTCCTTTTGAGGTCCGTCCAGCTAGTCTGGCCTTGTAAGTAGCTCTCCTTGATTTTTAGAAATGTATTTTCCCCCACTCCAGTGCCCTCAACCTGTGCAAATCACTTCCATATGACATCATAGTTCCAGAAACTGGAAAGTCAGGGATCAAGACATGAGCAAGCTTAAAGCCCATGCATGGATGGTGCCTTCTACACACCTTCACATGAGACTAGAGGGATGGGCTCCCTCTGGCATCTCTTATTAGGGCGCTAGTCCCACTGCTCTGAGTAGAATCCTCTGGGTCTCATTCCCTCCTAAGGCCTCATGCTTGGCTGTTATAGCATTGAGGTTTAAGTCTCCACCATAAGAATTTGGGGGCAAGAATAAACATTCAGACCTTCATTAAGAATTCTGATTTCAAGCCAGGCATGGTGGCGCACACCTGTAATCCCAGTACTCAGGGAGGCAGAGGCAGGCAGATCTCTGTGAATTTGAGGCAAGCCTGGTCTTCAAGGAGAGTCAAGGACAGCAAAGGCTACACAGAGAAATCCTGTCTCTAAAAACCAGGATATATATATCCATGAGATCCTCAGCACTCTCCATCTGGAGTGATCTTCTGCAGAGAACAGAGAACAGTTAACAACTCAAGCTATCTAACTGAACTGTCCATGGCAGTTCAGCAGTGTACCAGCAAGGACACCATCAGACCTGTGCTCCTCACAGTGACAAGCAAACAGGCAAAGCTAAGGCTAAAGCAAGAGTGACATCTGCAAAGCAGATTATCAATCCACCAGTCAATCAATCTACGTCCCGAGAGTCTATAGAGTTCCTGGGAGATGGTCCTTATGAAGAGATTATGGGCTGGAGTCTCTAAATGTGAGAGAAAATTTCATTTTCTTCCCTGAAATAATAACCTGATTTTCCCTTCCAGAACACACTGCATTCGAAGTGACAATAGTAGCAATTTGCTTCTATGAAATGAGAGGGGCTAGAGCTGATTCCCTGCAAAGTGGGAAAGGGCAGAACCTTCAATTATGACAGACACTTCTCCAGGGAGACTCCTGGCATGAGACAAACAGTTCAAAGGAGTTTCGAGATGATAGGGTTTGGGTGGGTTTCTTTGTTTTTGTTGTTCTCGTTGTTTTGTTTGTTTGTATTTCTTAGATTACTCTTGAGTGTAGCAGTTGCAATTTGGGATCTTCTTATTTAGCCTCCAGAGTCTCCAAAAGCACTTAAAGGAAATGATCTTTGTCGATAAAAATCCCCCTAAGGAGTTAGGAATCTGTGACTGCCCATTCTTTAGCTAGTCACCTACATGGTCATGTTACGTCCAAGGTCATTCTCGAGGCTGAATCCTCACTTTTTATCCTTTCCTCTCTTTCATTTTCTTTTCTTGAGCAGCGCTACATAACTTAGGCAGCTTCCGAGAAACAAGCAAACTCAGCGTGTGTACCCAAGCCGCTCTGTCTGTGCAAGACAGTGTGGTGAGGTCAGGGCAACAGAAATAAATGCTGTTGGCTCAAATGAACTCCATCCCTCATGCCACAAGTAATACTGCAAGAAGGAGAGGGGGAGGAGGAAGCCTAATGGAACTGCAATGCTCTAAGTTTGGAAGTTGGGGGGCACTAAGAATGAAGAGTGGGGTTCCTGTCTACAGAGATGCATGAGGGCCTGAGACTTCCAAGAATCCAGATCTATAAGAAGTAAGTATGTTGTTTATAATTACTCTGGGGAATTTTTTTTTCAAACATACAATGTTACCTTTGTTCATACAGCAGAACCAACATTTCGTCTCTATCTCTGTGTTCTCATATAAAGGAACTGAAGGACAAGGCAAAGTCGACTTCCTGCAGTCAGCTGCTATCTAAAGCCTGTCTGAGATCATCCCAGTAAGGAACCGTTTCCACAGGCACAGTTTCAGGCCCATGGTCTTGATACCACATCTGAATATCCCTCCCCATTTTATCCCAAATATTCAAATCCAGAGTCTCTTGGTTCAGAAACCAAGGGCGTGATTTTTGCACAAATTGCAAAAAGGCTGCCAGTTGAGAGGTGTTTATTTTAATCCCTTTCTTCTTTAGGGCGTGTCTGAGTATCTCAGTAAAGAGCGTTGTATCTTTAAATTCGCTCTGTCCCATAATAACAGAGGGCCTCAAAGCTTCTCAAAAAGAGGCTCTATGATTCCTGTCCCCACTCAACTGATATATCTGATCAGCGGGTCGCTCTTGGGTATATTTAATAGCAGCAGTAGGACCCAAGCTCTGTGGCACAAACAGTATAGGCAGCATAGAGAACATGAGGGCACACAGGGACCAGTGGGCTAGGCCTCCATGAGGGCACGCAGGGACCAGTGGGCCATGCCTCCAGGCAGTCTTCTGAAAGAATCCTTGAGGGCAAACTAAGCCCATGATCTATTTTACCTGTTACTATGGAAATTTTCAAATATGCACAAGAATTGAAGAGTCTATCTACGTGCCTCTCAGCTTCAGCAGTCACAGGTGCCTGGCAGGCCTGATTCTGTGTTCACCTCCCTTCTACTGCTATTGCAATGAAGCCGTTTCCACTATCATAGTGCTAAATCTGTCAGGACTTTAGTAACTAGTTTTAAAGGACAAGGGTACTCAAGAAGACTCAATTCCATCATTATTAAGAAACAACTTAGTATTTTATGTCTCCTTAATTTGCTATGCAGGCTCCTTCCATTGACATGTCCAAGCTGAGGATACGAGAAGACACTCCACACTCCAACTACCAGGCCAAGGAAACAAGTATCTGTTCTTGTCTCTGTTGATCCACATTAAAACCATACCACAGGCTTGGTTTCCTGAGTCCTGCATGTTGATGGACAGGACAATATGTGATAAGCAAAGGATAAGCCATGTTCTGCTGCAAATTACATTGGAATGCAGTGCTAGTATTATGCTAGGACTCGTGCACCATAATAAGGTCGACATTAAAAAAAAAAAAAAAAACAGCAGAGATCTGCTTTCACTTAAAATGTTGCTGTGGATTCACATACTCCAGAGTTGTGCTGTGTGCTTCTATTGGCTGTGAAGAAAGGTGCCTATGGATTCTGGAATGTGTGGCACTTCACCACACAGCATGGCTTCAGATGGGAAGGCTCCCTGTCCTGGGCAAGGCCTCACTTTTCATTTTCCCTTTTTGCTTTTCCACTTCATGGCAAAAAAATGGAAGTCTGCCTAGAGACAACTTCCTTAGATTCTCAAGAGGTTGAAGTCAGCCTTATACTGTTATACTATGTGAAATAACCCAACATCCTATTGCATGTTGACTTGGCTTGAAGGTGGCTCACTAGCTGAGACACCTGCTGAAGAAACACACCCCCAAGAAGCCAGGAAAACCAATACTCTTTCTGTGGCTATACACAACGGGTTGGGTGGGTACCCCAGGTTGCTAGTTAATCTTGTATGTTGTTGGCCCGCTCTTTTGCCAGCCAAGTGCCAGGGACAGGCAAAGCAGGGTAACGGTGCTGTTGCCCAGCCAGGACCCCTGCCCTGCCCTCTCAGACATGCTTTGGTTTCATCAGCTCTTCTGCAAAGGTGGCTCTGGGCTGCAGCCTGGCTGCTCTGCCTGAGAGCTGGATTCATGACCACCTCCTCCTCACCACAGCAGCCATAGAGCTTAGCAGCCAGGAGAGGGCACACACACACACACACACACACACACACACACACACACACACACACACACACACACACACTCCTGTATGTGGCCCAGGTCAGTACAACTTTGTACACCCCTGAGAATTCCCCTAGAGGGTTAGGCTGGAGCCAAAGGCCACCCACTACCAAACTCTGCTTGAACTATCTCAGTCTTTGGCTTCCTTTTCTGGCTCCTTCATGCTCTCACTCATGTCTTGGGACCACATTTTTATTGCACAGGAGTCCTCACTTGGGCATGTATGTCTGAGGAAGCCAGTGACAACTGGCTCAGGCCTAGGACTCCCATTACTTATGGCCAGTATTCAGGAAACATATCCCCCCTCCAATGCATCTATGCATGGATTCCTAGGTAGTATAAACAAATGCAGAATTATGTGCCATGTTTCATCTTTGCAGCAAGGTGACACAGGAGAAAGGCCATCAGACTTGGGCCTCTAAACTTGCTACCTGTCAACAGTGTAGCCTAGCAGTGTCTTTAACCAGCCTAGGACTCTGTTTACCATGTTGATTTTTTTTTTCCAGTGGAGAGACTGGCAACCCCACAGTTGAGAGGATACATGAGATAAACAACCCCGTGCATGCATGCCACACAGCAGGTGGCAGTGGCTTCTCACTGAATCCTAATCTGCATTTTTACAATAATGCCCTTTAGATCAGAAGTGACCCCAGACCCATCAAAGGAGCCAGATGCCTCTGCAGTCCGGCTCTTCCCCCACCTCCACCCCCCACCCCCCAGCAGCCACTGCCTGAGCCTGTGGATTCCCCATACTTCTAGGGACAGGAACCAGATGCTATCATAACTGCATGGAAAAAAAATGGTCCCTCACTAAGAAAAAAAGGCCCTTGACGGACGTTACTGGAGCTTTATGAGCCATCAAGTGCAACAGCTGCACAGTTCCAGGGAGCGCTTCCACCCAGCGACTGTTAAACAGCAGGCGCTATTTTATTATCCTTTCCCCCTCTGTTTATTGTGTTGCTCACCTTCTGCCGGATGGTTAGCTTTGTATCAATCTCAACATAAGAACCTAGGAAACATAGGGATGTCCTACTCTGGTCCTCTCTGGGGTTTCTCTGTGGCTTGTGACTGTTGGAGTCACACACACACACACACACTTGTTAGCTGAGTGGACTGGAACCTTTGCTCCCAGGGAGCTGGTAGATGACATGGAGGGCAGGAGAGGGGAGGGAGCAAGAAAGGAGAAGGATGCCCTGATGGTCACAGAGCATCACAACATGCCAACATGCCAACATGCCAACATGTCAAACAACATGCCAGCAGCAGACAAAGAGGCTTGTTTAGCTGTGGCCGAGGTGCAGACACCTGGGAAGCATGCATTTTGTTTTGTTTTGTTTCCTCGACTGCACCTTGGGTTACTGTGCTGAGGGGGGCAACGGGCTTCCTGTCTCTTCACTTCCCAGATGAAGCCAGTGTTCCTTCCTGGTGATGAACGTGGCACAGAATCGTCTCCCTGTTCCTTGGCCTTCTTGCTGTATTAGGAGTTGCCAGCTGTCTTGTTCTCTAGGCTCTGAGCATACAGATGGCAGATGGCTGCCGTATACCATCCCAGAGCAGCACTTTGGGGTTCTACAGGAAACCAGTGAACGATGTCAGCCTGTTACCTGTCTCCTTAGAATGACCACATTGATTTTTATTATCATCTTCTAGTCTCGCCTCCTTTGGGGCATGAAACAACCCAGGTGCTGTGGGAGCTGACAGACATATGCCATACTGACTGGGCTACTGGGCTACTGGAACGTCAGTTTACTCTCTACCAACCTACCCACCGCCCTATCTCCTGAGTGCCTTCTCACTTCTCAATCCTTATCTGCTTTTAGCCAGCTTCAAGCATTTACCTCAAGGGATTTGTCACTTGAGAAAAACGCCCAGGATAACATAACTATTTCATAAATGCCATAGATGTCAGGACCGGGCAAGGGTTGCCTTCATGCCGGACTGCGATTCTAGTGCTCTCAGCTGAGAAGTCACTCTCTTCCTAAGACACCGAGCCACGCTGTGACCATTCGTGAACTGGACTGAGGACTTGTTCCTAAGTGTCTCCTTTCTTGCCTAGGAGCAGCCTATCAGCCTGCTGTCTGGCTGTCTGTAAATCCAGCGGGGCCTGCACTCCTGTTAATATTCATAGGTGCTACCACCATCTTATGGTGTGGAATACTGCTTGCTTTTTTGTTTTTCCCCAGTGCAGCTTCTCCTGGGCTTAAGAGATAAACCTAAGATTTACTGAATAATCTACCCAACTGTCAAATGAGCTGCTCAGTTCCCTCCCAGATTCTGTCATCCAGGCTAAGGAATTTGTTTAACTGCCTGTTCTCCGACTGTCCTCATGTAACTGTCACCTCAAAGGGAACGGAGCAGTTACTTCCTGAGCCATTGATGAGGGACCGTAGCCCAAGAAGAGAGCCCAAATAACACGCTCCAGTGGGGAGATGGTTTCATGAAGTTTTTAAAGTCACAAAACAAAGAGTCAGAAATGAAGGTGTTTTCCAGATACTTTGTTGGGACTCTCAGGTGGGCAGTTAACCACACAGAGGAGGGAAGTCTCTGGCACGGAGCTCAGAGGCTGTTCTCGGCTTCTGGGTTGGGGGAAGTAGAAGCTAGTTACTGTACCAGGTTAATGTATTCCACGGGGTTTATTTAAAAGGATGTCAGACACAGGGGTAGAGAAATAATGGCCATTCAGGAGACTAAAAACAGTGTGAAATAGTGTGGCTCTCTATCCATCCTATCCCAACTCTGCAATCACAAAGTTCTTATCAGCCCTCTCTCTCGTAGACTCTTTAGCGTGGGTCTTTGTTTTTTTCAGTTCAGACTCCCTGATGGATTTTACTTCCTCTGTTGCTTTAGTTATTTTTCAGTGTTGGTGATTGAATGGAGGGCCGAGGGCATGCTAGACACAAGCGTAACCACTAAGCTATACTCACAGCCCATTGTAATTTATGTTTTAAGGTAATCCTTTTGGTAATACTTAAGATGTCTTGGTTACTTTCCGATTGCTGTGACAAAGACACCATGACCAAGGCAACTTACAGAACAAAAGGTTTCCCTGGGGCTTACAGTTTCAGAGGGTGAGTCCTTGGCCACCATAGTGGAGAGCATAGCAACTGGCAGGCAGGCACGGCACTGGGGCAGGAGCAGGAGCTCAGAGCTTCAACCTGATCCACAACCACAGGCAAGCAACAGCGAGAGCTAATTGGAAATGACATGGGCTTCTGAAGCCTCAAAGCCCACCCAGTGACACATATCCAACAAGGACACATATCAACTTCGGTACTCCTCATGGTGACGCTCAACAAGGCTTTGCTGGTCATAACTGTGGAGTGAAATTCTAGTGAGCCAGTCGTTTCAACTCAGACTGTTCAACCCTGATGATTTATTTGTATCCTGGAAGAATGTCATTGCAAATTTAGACATTTTCCCCTTAATTGTTTCTTATCTATCCTTTGGAGGGGAAGGTGTTTAATTGGCTCAACTACATGTCTTCCTTAGGATTCTTATTATTTATGCTTTTCTTCCTAAGGAAATGATCATTTATCCCAAACTTTGTGCGGGATAGAACAATGTTCTTGCCTTCTCAAATACTTTTTCAGTGTAGGTATGCACATGCACATGTGTATGTTTGCCCGTGATGGTACCTGTAGAGGCCAGAGACCCCTCTATGGCTCTTCAACTTATTCTTTGAGGAAAGGTGTCTTATTGAACTTAGAGCTTCCTGTTTTGGCTAGATAGGCTGGCTGGGGGATGGGGTGTCTCTGAGACCTATCTATAGCTGCTCTCCAGCCCTGAGGCTACAGAAGTAGCTACCATACCCCGAAGTGCTTTGTGTTACTAAATTAGTTTATATTGTTCATAATCCTATAGCAAATAAAAATCAGATGATATGGAGTCTTCTAGCCTTAGCATAGAGTCTGGCTTTTTTCACTTACTAATTATTCTGAGATCCACTCATGTTGTCATATGTAGCAACAGTCTGAGCATTTGAAGGGTGCTCTGTTGTATAAAACATCTCACACTTTTCTGTTAGAGAGCATTCGCAAGGCTTCCAGGTTTTGGCTTTTATGACTTATTCTCTATCAACATGCATGCCCAAGTCTTGCTGTAAGACCCTCGAGTCTCTCGGTCCAAGCCTACTGGTGGTATGGTAGTAAAATCCAGTCACATTGCCTTGGCCATAACATACTTAAAAGGCTTGCTGAAAATAAAAGCCATACCCCCTTTATGCATTTTACCCCAAATGTCAATGTCGTTCCAAAAGGACAAAATGAAAAAGTAAAAATGAAGCGTCTCTATTTCCTTCAGATCATCTATAAAGCAGAACACACCACAGTTAGAATCCCTTAGGAAGGGGACGAAACACAAGGTCTCCAAGCTCAGCCCTGACACACAGGTGCTAGGACACCATGCAAGAAGCCAATCAAAGTCCCAGCCCAGCCCACCTGGGCTGTATCATCTGTAAACTTGGGGGGAATTTATGGCTTGTCACAGGATGGAAAATGAAGACGACATCACCTAAGCTTTGTTTCTGGGGCTCTTAGACTTGTTTTAAATTTATGTAAAACTCCCAAATGAAATTGGGGAGGGACAAAGCAGTCATAAAAGAAAAAGGAGGAAGCGGGGCATGGGGGAGGGGAAGAGTCTATGTTTCATGCAATGACTTTCCATATATATATATATACATACATACATATATATAGAAGCAAAGGTCAAAATACCTGGATGAATGATTACTTGGACTTCAGAGATGTGGGCAGAGACCACAGATGTCATCCGCAATGACTCTTTTGTGAAGGGGCCATCACAGAATTAATGGGTGGTAATTTTGAAGCTCCAGGTGTAAAGGAAATGCTCTTGTTATTTTTAATTTATGAGCTCCTGTAGCAATGCGCTCATCGGGATCCCCTCCAGATGTGTAAAGAAATACCAGGGATGCTTAAATTTACTGCAGCTGGAACAGCCCTTTGCTTCCCTGCTCCCACCCTCATCACACAGCTTCATAAATCAGTGCTCCTCACACGCCTATGTCGACCGGAAACAGGGAACATGCGAAGCTGTAAATCCACAACAGGTATCTGAGGCTGTGGTTGGCAACCAGTACCACAGAGGGGCTGAAAGATCCATGGCCTCCCAGTCTTACGTTCTCTGTCTTTACTATAAAAGCAAAAACCAAATGCTCACCATCCCCAGGCACGTGCAGCTTACTCAGAAGGCTTGAGAATTAGGTTAACACTGGCAAGGAACAGATTGAGGAATGAAGTCTAGAAGACTGGCTAAGCACAGGAGGTGTGAGACAAATTCCACCTGAGGGCCAGCAAGTGCCACCTCAACAGCCAGAGTGACCTCTCGGAAGTGACCTCTTCGGGCGTCAATAGGAAAGTGATGAACCACACCGAATGCTGGGTCCTCCGTCTGAAACTTGGGACTGACGCTAGGTAGGAGGACAGTTAGTATTATGCAGAGCCTCAGTGCTGCTGGCTTGATTTTCTTCTCATAATTACGTTGTGGTTGTAGACATCTAAGGTTTTGCACATGGTAGGCCAGGACTTTACCACAGAGCCAGAGACCAACCTTATTAATACTTAGTAGCATTCTGTTGTGCTGGGGCTGGAGCCCAGGACTTGACACACGGCTGGGCTAGCCCTCTACCACTAAGCCACGCCCAGCCCCAGCCCTCCAACATAGAGTGCCAGCTCCTACAACTACAGAAGTCCTCCATGCCTCCACAGAGGAAAGGCTGGCTGCGGACAGGCACTTCTCTGAGCCTGTCAGTAGGACAGATGTCTATGTTCCCAGGTGAGATGGTCCTTCTTAGTGGCACTGCTGCCAAAGGGACTGTGTTGCTGTTTGAAGGGATCAGCCCTGGCTACCCTGCAGGCTCCCTAGGGTGGTAGTAGACCCTCCAGTCAAGAGGGTAGTCTTTAGTGGACACAAAAACAAATAAAAGAACCCACCATAAGGACATGATAAAGCTGAACAAAAGAATTCATTTTAAAGAAGCAGGGACTTCAAGGAAGACCTACAGCCCTGGGGTTCAGTGGCCATGGTGGGATAAGGAAGCAGATGTGTTTTACAGTGCCCAGGAGACATTGCTTCTGAAGTGAAAGATGGACTCCTCTGGTGAGGAGGGGAGGAAGCTGACAGTCTCCATGACATACACCTTAGCTATCCTGAGATGCAACGCTCCACCCATCCACCCCCCCAGACGCTCTGTTTGTGGTAGCCAGGAGCTCAGGCTTCTTACTGAAAATGGATCATATAAAGATGAAGAGACCTAGATATTCACCTGTCTCCATGGATAGCACATTTGGGAAGGGAATTCAGGCATCAGGGTGGTAAGCAAATGAAGGAAGAAGATAAGTTCTGACAATAGTGAATTACAGGACGACACCTATAGCTTTTCCTTGGGTAAGATGATACGTACAAATGTTTTTGTGAACTCTGTTCTGAATGTGTGTCTTGTTTCTAACTGTCCTCACTGGTTGTCCTATTTCTATTATAGTGTCTTGAGAGTCTAGTACAGTATAGTATGGGCTACCAATGATGGATGATGGATAGGTTAATGATGATGGATGGATGGATGGATGGATGGATGGATGGATGGATTTGATGGATGATATACACTCCCAGGACCATATATAGGATTCCCTCAGAAGCATCCCTGGAATTGACAACTGGTGTCAGTCTACTTAGAAAATTTAAGAGACAGGAGGACCTTTTGTCTGAATTATTCCAGAGATGGATGAAGAAAGTGGGGTTATGTGAACTGGCCCCTGCCAGTCATGTCTGAGAGTTGCTCCCAATTCATTACCCCCTTTGACCCCCATAACTTGTCAAGCTAGTCTACACTGTGAGGTTTTATATAAGAGAATAAGTAGAAAATTGTCGGGGGAGGGTCTGTTCATGAGCTCCTGAAAGGCTGGAGAAAGAGGCTTGGGACAAGGCCACAGCAACAGGGACGGGGAAAGGGGTCCTCTGACCAGGCTGGACATGGCCAGTTCAGACCTTTAGACACAAGGAAATCCTTGACCCTCTGTGAAGAGCTCTCCTGGTGTCCAGCCTGGCTCTTGGAGCTCCTCAATGGTCTAAATGAGAACTTTAAACACCCAGGTGTTCGGGGTATGAGCAGTGCAGCTGGCGCTCACCCAGGTGTTCGGGGTATGGGCAGTGCAGCTGGCACACACTTTCAACCCTAGACAATAAGTCTGGAAGTATGTATAAGCAGGTTTCCAGACACTCTGTTTTCCCCACAAATGCTACCTTGACACTTCAGGTTGAGCACCAGAGAGACAGCTGTAATAATGCATGGAAATTTATTTGAGAAAAATGAGCCGCATCTATTTTTCTGAAGCATCTAAAAGACTGGAAATGGATTCTGAGTGATGGTTTATATATCATCGTTTTCTTTTTATCCACGAGGCCTTGCCTCGTGTTGATTATCTCCTTTTTCACCACAGGCCCTGGGGACTATTCCTCTCATTGTACCTGCCAAGGCCCATTCTTTCCTTCGCTGGGCTTTAAGAGGACAAGCCATTGCCTGGGTAGGCTTTGGTTCTGGAGCATGCCAAGAAAATGACAGGGGCCATTATGTCTAGGCTCATGAAATCCTCTTTCCCAAATTTCAGTGTACTTCATGAACAAACAGGTCAGGCGCCAGGGAGAAAGATCAAGGTCCACAGTTGACTTCCCACCCGTTCCCATTGGCTAAGAGAAATGACGGGCAATTGTCAGAAGTAGCCACTGCTGGGCCAAACCATGAGGAAACCAACAGTGAAAAAATTTCCCACGTGCCTGTCCACCTGAATTACCTCTATCAATAGTGCTAATCTCCCCCACAAATGAAGGCCCAGCAGTAAGTTATCTTATTACAAGCACCGCCCCCACACGTACCGCCCCCCACAAGCACCGCCCCCCACAAGCACCGCCCCCACACGTACCGCCCCCACAAGCACCGCCCCCCCCCCCCCCCCCCAGTTTTTTGACATATTCTGCACTTCTGAGAAGCAGGACAGGCCTAAGTTTTTAAGCACACGTGATTCGTTCTTTTGATGACGCTGGTTCTCTGGCTACCGCGGAGCCCGATCCTGAGGGTGGAAGTGAGGCTGCCCTTCCTTCTCCTACCCTAAGCTAGGAACACTAGACCATTTCCCAGAGCCAGGAGCTGGAAGAAATAGAAGCCAGAAAACACGAATGCCATCCCAGAAGAGAAATCGGAAAGAAAGTTCTCTCTGTGACTCCATGTGACTCATTTCAAACCAAACCATCGTGTCCCTTAATTTGTGCTTTCCTCCATCCTCCTCGGGGAGGCACAGGCAGACAGCGCCCTGGATGGATCTGTTTTCTTCCACAATGCATTCATCAGCTCGCTGGGCCTCCACCCAGCACCACGGGGCATAATACATCTTTAGTTTCTGTAATGTCTTCCCCATGATTTTATCCCCAAACACTTTACATACTTCACGAAGACAGCTTTAGAATTAAAATAATCAATCAGAGTGAGGACGGAGAAGCAAGGCTTATTGAAAGAGGTGATGGAGAGCCCCGTCAGCTGCACTCGTTCCTCAGGTGACTGAGAAGACCTCCGCCTCTGTAACTCTTCCGTGTTTATTGTCCCAGGCTGCACCTCGCCTCGCTGGTCCTTCACAACCCCTCCTCATAGGAACACAGTTAGGAAACTGAGCTTTATAAGATGTTCCGGATCCTGATATGTGTTTTTCATACTGGGAGAGGATGCAATCCCATCCCCACCCGCAAAGCGCCCTAGAGCAAAAGCAGCAGTTTATCCCCTGATCATACGGCTTGACCTGAGTGGGGACCATCTAAGCACCTCAGCACCTCAATAGAGGACAGTCTCTGCTTGGTGACTCTCAAGATTCAAACTTTAAAAACAACAACAACAACAAATCCCATTATAATGGCTTTGTATGCACACATTGGTGCAGCGTGGGATGTCTGTCACTTTAAAGGGGAGGCTGGTATGGCTGTACCTTCACAGAAAAGTGGCATTTGCACAGAGAACTCAGGGGGCTGCACCAGCAGACAGGAGGGAAGGGGCAGCAGGAAGTGAAGTGCAGAGCTTAAGAGGAGGGTCCCATTGGTACTTCCCCAGGGGAGCCAGGTTAGTGTTCAAGCAAGCACAACCAAGAGGAAGCTTAGGACAGAGAATACTGAGAGACTATGTAAGGCTCTTAACATCTCTAGCATTTGCTCTGTGATACAGAAAGCATTGTTAGTAACTAATAAAAGTTAGAATAAAGATCTGTTGATCACAAGTTCACCCCCCACCCCAGACACACTCAGATTCTGAGGTGAGCTTGGCATTTACTGTTATTGTTGTTGTGTGTATATGCATGTGTGTGTGTGTGTGTGTGTGTGTGTGTGTGTGTGTGTGTGTGTTGTGCAGAAACACTTACTTGTGGATTTGTTTAGAAGGCAGACCTTGACGTGAAGATGCTGGGTCCAGTCTCTTCCCTGTCTTATTTTTAGAGACAGGCCTGTCAGTGACCCTGGAGCTTGTGATTTCAGCTAGACTTTCTGGCTGGCAACCCACCCCTACCCCCAATCTGCCAGCTCTAGGGGTTACAAGCACACGCTACCATGCCCAGCTTTTTAGGCACTAGGGATCTGAACTCAGGTCTTCCTGCTTGTACAACAAGCACTTTACAAACTGAGCCACCTCCCCAGCCTGGCATCCATTCTTTATGTTGGTGTCGCAGTGTTTACACGGATCCCCCACCCATCTTAACAACACGCTCTGTCTCTGGAGGCAGAGCATGACAGCAGCAGACAGCAGTTGATGATCCACTCAGCAAACATTTCTTGGGTGCTCATTTTACTACTGGGGCGTCAGCCAAGAACAGAGGCAACTGCCTCGGCATCGTGGAGCCAACATTCGGCTTCGTTGGCTCTGGGCCCGCTCCCCACACACTAGTGCGACTTGGCCAATAGGATAGCAGGGCCAACTCAGGGAAGTGTTTGAAGCTGAAGGTGTGCCGATGACGATGGTGTGTAGCACTTGGCAATGCCTTGGACCCTGGGAGCTGCTATGATTTCCAAATGAGCGGTTCCGATTGGGAACTAGTTGCAAGCGTACTGCAGCACGGTGGCAGCAGAGACACATCCTCTTCCTGTCCTCTGTACTTGACCTTGGCTTGCTTCCATTCCTTTTTAGCCCTTTGGGCATCATCCCAAAATTCAAATCACAACCAAAAGAGTATTTTTTCTATCATTCACTTTGATTCAATTTAGTACTTCGGTTGATTTTCAAGGTCAATGTCATGACAATTTTGAGTTGCGGCATTTGTGGGATGACTCACCACTGAGCTCTAGGATCACAGAATTCTTTTGTCCACAGTCTCGCAGCTCAGTCTGGCCTTGAACTTGAAATGTAGCTAAGGGTGGCCTTGAACTTCTGGTCTTCACATTTCTACTCTCAAGAGTCTGGTGATGACAGCATCTTTAATTGTTCCTCCTTTCTTTCTACTTTTCCTCTACCAGAGATCAAGTTTTCTGAACTATAAAGGCAAGATCTGGGGGACTTGGTGACACATATCAGTCAGTAAGGCGCTTGCCTTGCATGCAAACATGGGGACCCGAGTTTTATCCCTCAGAAACCACATGTGAAATCCAGGTTGGTGGTACTCAGTTGTAATCCCAATATGAAACACCTCCGAAGCCAAGCGAGGTAGGAGGATGCTAACCTCAAGGCCAGCCTGACTACATAGCAGCCTCAAAGTCAACCTGAGCTGCAGAGCAAGACCACATCTCAATCAACAGATTGGAAAAACAACAACAAAACCTTCAAAATTTTAGAATTGGGCAGTGGAACAAATTGGAGCCACATCAACAGGGGTGTGCTTCTCTCTGTCAGTCTTTGGCACTCTCTCTCTCTCTCTCTCTCTCTCTCTCTCTCTCTCTCTCTCTCTCTCTCTCCCCTCCATTGGGCTTTTAAGAGCTGCTGGTCTGCACTTCCTGTATAGGTGCTTCCTTTCTGAGGCAAAGTCAGGTCTTTGCAATGGCTACAGAGGCCCGGGTAGCCATCAGCATGGCTTACAGAGGCCAGGTAAAGGCAAGCATCATGGGGGTGTCTACATGGGGTGGGGTTCACTGAGCCTCCCCCTCAGGACAGGGCTCTATCCTTCGTAGCAGAGGCTGTGTTAATATCATCTCCAAGACTCGTACGTCACATCTGATCTTAAGCTTTGCCATAACCCTGGGGAACAGAGAGAACGATAGCCAGGAACCATAGATATCAAAGATTGGAGAGGTCAAGTTAACTGTTTAGTTTGGGGTTGGGGATTAGGCTTTGAGCTGGTCCATCTTCCCATTTGCTTTGCTCAGGGTCCTTCCCAGCCTATTGCCAAAACCATTAGAAAGATGCTCAAAACTAGAACCATAGCTGTAGAGAGCAGCTAGGCAGGAGCCTTGGGATGCTACAGGTTTGCTGATGCTTTCCCTTCAAACATTCTCACCAAGGGGGCTTTGTTCCAAATGGTCCCAGACATTGTGAGCTGTTAGCTACCACCTAAGCAATATGGCAGTCAGACACAGTCCCTGTTTAGGAAAAATGCACACAATACATGCTGTTCATAGCCAGAGACGGTTAGGGATGCTCTCATGGGTTCATGGTCACATACTCATACCAGTATATGCCAAATCACAGGAAGCACCTTGCTCTGCCCTGCCCTGCCCTGCCCTGCCCTGCCCTGCCTTGCCTTGCCCCATCCTATGCTGCTCTGCCCAAGCCAGTAAAAAGAGTCCAGGTGGCTGGTTGGGATGACACATTGGCTGTTGGATGTGTAGAGTGTCTTCGAATTCTTAGTTTTATATTTGGGCTTATATATTTTGTTTTATGTGCATGAATCTTGCCCCCCCCCCCCCCGCGCGCATGTATATCTGTGTGCCACAAGTGTGTCTGTTGCTCCCAAGGTCAGAAGAGGGCATTAGAACCCCTGTGAGCCATTATATGGGCACTGAGGCTCCAATCCAGGTTCTCTAGTAGAGCAACAAGTGCTCTTAATTGCTGAGCCAACACTCTCCTGTCCTTCAGATTCCATTTAACACAAGACTCCACAGTGCAGGCACCAAGTGCACCCACTTGTTTGCATTACTTTTGCCATCTCTCAGGGCCATCAGGGGTATTTCTTCATGTAGCCTACACCTGATACTGTTTCCTGGGGCCTCGGAAATCCAAGGTCAGTAGATACTCACTTAGCTTCTTCTTAATGCCTTCCTGTTATACTGCCACTGCGGAGAGTTTAAGTGAAACTCTATTTATACCATTGTGAGTCCTAGAAGTTTGCCTCATCCATATGCATGAGCAACACGTCTTTCATTTCCAAGATGTGCTCAGAACTTTTTCTAAGAAGAGTAAACCTAAGCCTGCTGGGAATACATAAGCCAGAGACTTGGAGGGGGAGGTAGCCTTCAGTGATGCTTGCCTGGCTCTGCTTAGTTGAGGACAGGGACAAGAACGGTCGGAGCATCTGAAGCCAGGGCCACACCTGCAGGTGGTTAGGAAAAAGACCCCTCCACACACTGGAGCCCTGCAGGAGCATCGCCATGAGCCGGCGGTGCTTCCACTCCACTTAAGACCCATTCATAACCAGGTGCCCTGTACTATAACAGAACTATGCACGTTGGCCCGCATCAGTATCCCTCAGGAAGCTTCACAGTGGCCTTGCTTCCATAGGAAGCTGCAGGGATAGGTAGAATTAGAATGGAGGAAGGAGGAGTGGTGTGATGGAAGAAGGGCCTAGAACAGTCTGTCCGAATGTGGCCTGCAAGAGTGAGGAGGCACAGCGAATACTCAGTGCTTCTGTGGAAACACAAGAAACTAGAAAAACAATAGCAGAGCATTTCTACAATACGAGCTCATGAAAGTTCTATTGTAGCTCACATTTGTGTGTGTGTGTGTGTGTGTGTGTGTGTGTGTGTGTGTGTGTGTGTGTGTTTTTAGGGTTTTGGTGCTTTTCTTTTTAAAACTCTGTTGAGGTATAATTCAGATAATAAACACAATCCTAGAAATTGGCTGGTTTAAAGCCAGAGGCAGAAGTGAAGCCCCGTCTCTACACCATAAGTCAGCTGGTGAGAGGTGAATCTTGTGTCTCCTCCTGCATCTCCTGACACCAATTGTGGTGGTCAGGTGGCTTTTCCCAGTAATGGCTGCTGATGTGTTCCACAAGTGTCCCTGCAGGGAACAGTGTCTGACGAAAGACAGGAGACCAACTATGGGCAGTCCCATGATCTTCCTCATCCTTCTTGGGCTTAATGAACTCAGAGCACACAACCATGTGGAATTATTATGTGTAAAATACCCAGGGATGGAAGGAAGCCTCTTCTATCCAAGATCATACATGCAAACCAGGGGTTATTTTATTTGGCTATCAGCCAGACAGCAGAAATCATAGCAATAAGAATGTGGATAGTTGGAACTACAGCTGCCTGTGCACATGTGGTACTAAGACTAGGCCACTGGGGGCTTCCCAGAAAGGACACATGGTCCTGACAGCAGTGCTAGGCATCAGCAGTCAGGCCCCTGCAATCTGCTTACCCTTGGCACTGGGGCCTGGTTTTGGTACAATGACAGTCTCCAGCCTTGGGTGCTACTGCACAGGGCAGTCATATTACAGCTTGGGACATGTTCAAGAGCCTTGGAGAAAACTGTCAGGCAGTAGAGGAGCCATCTAAAGATAAAGATGGAAGGAATGGCAGGGGAAGATTTGGCAGAGCCAGTGAAGTAGCGTCCCTAGGAAAAGAGCAAGTTTGGAGCAAAGGCAAAGGGTGCATGTGTATACACGGCACTAAGATCGGTCCCCATGGGGAGGCTGATGAAAGGAGTATCGTGGGCACAGCAGTAAGCTCGAGAAAGAATAGGACAGTATGGCAGGTGAGAGGGCAGAACACATGGATACTGCAAAATGAACATAAAATGTGTTGGTTACTTGTCATTACTGTGACCAAAATCTTCCACAATTCAAGGGAGGTGGGGCTTATCTTGGCTCTCATTTCAGAGGGCTCAGTGCATGGAAACTTTGCCCTGTACTCTTGACAGAACACAATTGTGGCAGTGTGTAGATGGTCTTCAATTAGGGGGACAGGAAGTAGGGTGGGGACGGGGGACTACAGGAAGGAGCCCAGATGGCGTGCAGCCTGCAAAGGCATGTCTACAGCGTCAACTTCCTCCAGCTAGGTCTCACCTCTCAGACAGGTGGGTTTTACTGCTCTTCTAGGCACTCCACAATCGAACCAAGGTGACAATCAAGACTGGTAGTCACAGAGGGAGGCACCACGTTAAACACTAGAGTTTACCCAGAAAAATTCAAACCTAGGACAGACCTATTTTTAATCAATAGAAAAAGCAAACAAACAATGTGACGCATCTCCAAACAGAAAGTCATTATGTATAGGAAGGGGGATGGAAGGAAGGAGACAGAGGCAGAGGCAGAAGGACACACACACACATACACACAGAGTTGTTGATGGTTCTTTGGATTATTTGGGAAGGAAAACGCAATGTGAGGCTGAGGCCATCTGAAGGATTCATTTTCTTTTCCAAGGCTTGAGGCAATTCCATGCATGATACAGGATCTACTCATTGTTTTTCAAATAACAGTGAACTTTCCATTGCCTCAACCTCCAATGACAGGGTTCCCCTCCATTGGGTTCTGTGTACTTCATATGCTAGAAAGCACAATACATAATTAGTGAACAGTCAACACAAGGGGAAATCTAACCATATCCTCCCTACCTCATCATTTCTTCTCATTGATGTCAAACTTATGCTAAAGAATTTGAAATAGCCTTCATGCTCAATACTAACACATGACTACCTGACTTGAGGACAGATGGACTGATTTCTTCCTTAGATCTACTGTTGTCACTTTTAGTCCTTTTCCTTTGAGAAAGAGTGGCTGACCTCCAGCTCTCCACGTATCCCAGGATGACCTCAACCTTTAAACCAGCTGTCCCCTACGTGCTGAGAGTACAGGTGCATACCATCATGCCTTACTTATGCTGTGCTGACGACCCACTCCTGGGCTTCACACAAACTAAGCAAACACCCTATCAAACGAGCTACACTCAGAGCCTGGACTGTTACTATTTTTAAAGTTTCTTTCCCCACCCCCAAGAACAGGAGACTAGAATTCTGAAGTACAGGCAACTACCAAGAGGTTTATTACCTTAAAAAAAAAAAAAGAAGAATTTTTATTCTTGGATTCAACAGATGCAATGATTTGAATGTGCCCCCTCCAAAATTCATGTTGAAGCTTGATCCCTCATGGCTCCCATCTTATAAGGCTGGGCCTTCAGACCACCAGACCAGGGCAGCCCAGGAAAAGCTGGTCTCTCTTCTTTTTCTATCTTCCACCCCAGGAGGACAGAGCAACAAGAGCAACAATGTTGAAAGCAGAGAGAAGCTGTTATATAAGCCCTGGTAGCCTGTCTCAGGTTTCTAAATCTCAAGAACAAAAGAAATAATCTCGTGTTCCTTATAAATCAGCCTGTCTTGGACATTGTGTCACATGAACAAGAACAGACTAAGACAACGGGCCTTGAGTTACTGTGAACTTTCCACAGAAATGTATCAATGCTACTTCATGAACCTCTGGGGATCCAAAAAAGCAACAGATCCCTGGTTCTGTCTCTCTGGACACTGTATTTTTCCTTAATGCTGGGAGGAACCGAGACCCGCTGACAAGCCAGAGTAACCGGTAAGGGATGAGGGGAAAGTGTGCTTATGTGCTTTCCCCGTGATACCCTGCCCCTTGGCACACGCCCTTTGAAGACAAACTTATACCACTACATTCCAGGTGCTGTCAGTGTTGACAATAAAGAAGATACTAAGGGGCCAGAAGGAGGACTTAGCACATAAGGTGCTTGCCACAGAGCCTGATGACCTGGGGTCAATCCCAAAACCCACATGGTGGGAGAAATGAACCAACTCCCACAAGTTGTCCTCTGATCACTCATGCATATGCATATGTACATACAAATAGATAAGTAAGTTAATAAGTAGATAGATGATAGATAGATACATAGATACATAGATAAATGAAGAATATGTGCTAAGAAATAGGTAACCCTCCCAGATCTTTCCCACCTCTGTGGAAGCTCAGGCTCAAATTCCTGTGGTTCTGAAGAGACAACTCCTAGCATCTTTGCTCACTGCTGGCATCAGCAGCAGAGCCTCCTGCCATTATTATCAACCTATTCATCCTAGGTGCCCACCACCGTTATCCCTAAATAGAAGCCACCAGAAGCCCCAGCCCCTTACTTCTTCCCAAGTCAAATCTTTTGTCAGTGTTTTGCTTTCTTCGCAAGTCTGGCGGTTTTGTGTGGAATCTTCTGAAACACACCATTTCAATACTCAAAGAGCATCAATTTAGGAGGTGAAAGGTCAAAGCACTGAAGGCTCACTCCCTCCAACACAGGGACCAGACTTCTCAGCACAGCTTTCATGTCTCTCACTGACAGGGATCTCACTCACTCTCTCCTTCATCCCCAGGGAGCTGGGAGACGGCTCACTCCCATTCTTGGGTTTCATTCATCCTTTGCCCGCATACTTGGATACTCCACAGGGACAGAAAAACAGCCTTTTACACAGTAACCCCAAAGATTTCTGCCTAAGGTGACTTCCCAGTCCTCAGCCAAGGTTCACCCACCTGTGGCTATACTGCCACAGACTTCCCAGGTCTCCGGATCCCCCGGGCTCATAACATTTCCCCTTAATCGCTTACATCCCTCCATTCCTGCTCTGGATGGCAGGGATGCAACATCCCGGTGAGCTTGGGTTCCTTGCTCAGTGGTCCAGACATCACAGAGAGTCATATACAAGTGGAGCTAACAATAGTCCTTGCTAGGTGACAAGCTACATGCATGCTCTGACACTTTTCCTGTATCCAAACCATTCCCATATCCAAACCAGTGCAAATGTTCGGAGAACAAACCTGGTGCCCCGACACAGTGAGCTCCTGAAAGTAGGGCTCCCAACAACACTTCCTGACACCTACTATGGATGGCATCTTCATCCAGAACACTGGCCCTCTCCTCCTCCTCTGACTTATTCTCTTCCTCAATCTGAGCCCCTTGTTTCATCTGTGTCCTGCATACCACTGTTTCTGGGAGGAAGGGAAGCTGATGATATACTGGCCCACATGAAATTAAACTCCTGCAACATTGTTAGGAATTTGACATCATCGAATTTTAATCTTCAAACTAGACCTTATCCTCATTTCATAGATGCAGAAACCGAGGCATGTGAGGCCCCTGACTTCACACCGGGTGCTACTTAGTCTAGATCCTGTTTACTCTGGAGCCTGAGAATCTTAGGGAACATTTGTTAAGGCTTAGCCGCAAGTGTCAAGTCAAGAGTGAACTGCGAGGAAAAGAGCAGACGTATCGATCCCCCTGCTGCCTCTGTCTCTGTGAATTAACTCAGGTGAGCCCTCCTGATCCTCGGTTTCCTTGGTCATAAAATCATGAGACTGAATTAGACAACCCTGCTGTCCCACTCAGCTGTCCTTTGTCTCCTGCCCTGTCTCTGCCTTGCTGCTAAAATTAGGCAGACAACATAGTTCAAATACCTTTCATTTTTTTGGTTCTCATGGCTTTAATCTCTCTAAGATTAGCTATACATCCAGTGTTTGATTAGCTATCTGTCCAGCTGGTATGTCAATAAGGAATACACGTGCCATCTTTTAACAGTCTCTTTTGGCAGGTTCATGAGCAGATGTGTCTGGGATCACGAGCCACAGGTCTGTACCCACCACATCCTTACCCCAGGAAGGATCGTCTTTAGAGCCATACGTTCTTATGACAGAGGGTCTCAACCCAGGGCATGTTTGACTATTGCAGGACACAGTAGAAATAAGGGCACACAGGCATATAGTAGACAAAGGCCAAAGATACTGCTAAATACACTAGGATGCGTAGAACAGTCCACTCAACACAGTTCTCTAGCTTGCAATGTCAACAGTGCCCACTTGAGAAATCCTGCCTTCAAAAGCCAACTGGAAGAACAGTCCTAAATGCCCTCAAATGCCCTCAACTGATCTGGTCCACAGAGGAGATAGAACCAGCCGGTGGACCCAAAAGAAGCAAAGATCCAAGCATCTCTTACCGTGCGAAGAAGGAGGCAGCCACCGAGGTGCCTGTGGAAGTCTCACTGGCCACACAGGAGCCCTGTGGGGCTGGGACACTGGTGGCTGCTGGCTTGTCAGCATTGTAGCGGTTCAGCGCTGACTCTGTCAGTCCCTCCCGGCCAGTCTCTGTCATCAGCTGGGAGATCTGACAAAGAAAATGACATGGAGCTAATTACCTGTGGTTCACAGAATTCTGCCCATTGCTTGCAGCTTGCTGTCTGGGGAACAGTTACCTGGGGGGTGGGAGTTACAAGGTTTCTACAACCATTTCCTGGCATGTTAGCTAGGTCACTTCCTGTTTCAATTTAAATAACTCCTGACATTGTAGGCTGCATGACACCTACATCTTTCCTTCCTGGAGAGGGGAAATGTCACCTATTAGCCACATGCTCTTCATAACCCAAGGTCAGAACCGTGACATGAACTAATGCCGGCTTTGTACCAGGAAAGGCCTTAAGTGCTCACAAAGTGGGGAACAGGCAGAGGTTCAGCATAAAGGCACAAGCCAGCCTGCCAATGAAGAATGCAAGGGATTCAGATGAAGTGTACTCGGGGTCAGTGGTTGGGGTCGGCTGTGGGAAGACAGGTGGATTACACGTGCTGATAAAACTAGGCACAGCTCCTACATATCACCAATGGTTTTCATGGAGGGTTTAGGTCATTTTGGATTTCATTTTCCTTCTGATCCATTAGCAGGACTATGAATGACTTCCGCTTTCTTTCTCATTTGTTTGTTTGTTGTTGAGACAGGGTTTCTTATAGCCCAGGCTAGCCTAGAACTGGATATGTAGCTAGGACTCTTGATCCTCCCATTTCTACCTCTGGAGTGCTGGGACTGCAGGAATGTACCACCACATCTGGCTAAAGCATTAGTATGGTGCGTTGGTTGGTTTTCATTGTCAACTTGATACAACCAGGTTGGCCTGTGGGCTTCACACCTGTCGGGGGCTATTTACTAATTGGGTTAACTGATATGGGGAGACCCACCCTGAATGTGGGTGACATTGCCTAGGCTGGGCCCCAAACTGTTTAAAAATGGAAGACATGAGTTGAACAAGCAAGACACGCATGCCCCCAGTGCACTCTGCTCCCAAGCAGGGTGGGATGGGAGGAGCTGTTTCACGTCCTGGCTGCTTTGACTTCCCTGCTACCACGGACCTGCAACTTGTGTGTAAACTAAACTCTTCCTTTCTTAAGTTACTTTTTGTTGGGGCACTTTATCACAGCAACAGACGAGAAAGAAATGTGACCCTGTCAAAGCAGCTGGAGAGGTGACAGCACAGAAAAGGCCTGATAGATGGTACCCCTGTAATCCATGGGGGCTACTAATTTTCCATAAGCATAGGTCACCTCTATGGGCTTCGTATGCTACCAACAGCTGCCACCATCGCAGAGGACACACACACACACACACACACACACACACACACACACACTGTTGTCCCCAATGGCTAGTAATGATAAAGCCTCGGGTGGTACACGATACTCTCTTAGACAACATCCAGGAACAAAACCGAACTCACATATTCATGGCATCTTGTTTCCATCAAAAACTATCATCTAAGGCCTACATCTGCTTCCTGTTCACAACGAGATCTGAGAAAAGTCAGCAAGTGAGTGTGGTATTAATGACACCTCCCACACCACAACAAAGTCACTGTGCTGTCCTCACCGATCAGCTGTGGGTTTTATATTTCTTTTTAAATGTATTTTGTGTCCTTTTTATTTTTAAGCAGTGCTTCCATTTCCCCTTTAGTGTCCATATTTTAGGTTACACTCTGGAAATTAAATGTCACAGGATAATGGACCAGGACTGGCTTCTCCACTGTTGACCAAGATCAACACAACGACACACAGAGATGACAAAGGCACACTTGTGGCATAGTTCTAGACAATTCCATTGTCTACTGCTCACATCTATCTGATCAAATCTTCTTTTCTATGGTCCTTTAAATAAGTGAATATATTTCTTTTCCAGAGTTCCTTATTTTGCCAGGCACCTCCTCATGCACACTGGGCAAGCATGCGACCACTGAGTACACTCCAGGCCCTTCCCTTTCAGTTCAGTTGTTCTTGGTGCGCAGCTGTGTCCACCACTTCCAGAGGCATATACGCAAACACAGCTTCGTGTCCGGGGTGTCTTCAATGTTTACTTTCTTTGCAATTTGTACAGGAGTCCCCGCTGACAGTGCGCTGCACAAAGACGGTACATGGGATAGCCAGCTGCATTCAACTTCCGGGCTCTGTCCAGCTACATCTTTTATCACTCTGAAAGCCAGAGGAGCCAGGCACCCTCTCAGAAGCCATGGCTGTTTTAACTCAACAATCAAACTCATATTGCTTCCAGACGATTCTGAGAAAGGAGCCCACTTATCAGATGAACTACCATTCGCCCACTATGTACTAGAACGCAGGCTTCCCAGCGCTGGGGCTTGATGGAGAACTTCTCCCTGAGTGGCTATCATGTATGTCACCAAGTCACTATCAAGAACTTGCTCTCTTCAACCATGACAATTATCACTAAGACAATGCCACCAGGCGTGAAGGAATTACCTTGGGGCGTCAAAGGGACAAATACTTGCCCACTGGATAAGATTGACTTAGGAAAGATCTGTCTAACACAAATTCCCTCTTTGGCTCTGAATGGAGATAGCCCATCCCACAGCTGCACACATGTTAAGCAGGAAGGTTGAAGATACGAAAGGGGTCGCCATTATCCACTCGCCCTTCTAAGACTGATAAGCTCTTCCCCAAGGCCCATGGGAGACAGGTCACATAAGGCCATCTAGACAGCTTGGTTCTTGCTCCCAGTTCATAGATGAGGAAAAAGCTGTGAAGGAGACACTTGATTTGACCAAAGTCACATGGCACAGTGAAAATGCATGCCCTGATGCCACTCTGTTTTCCTTTCTCAGGCCACCTGGCTTCTGTTACCAAAGTGTCTTGAACAAGCTGAGGACCAAGTAGATTAAGGGGATTACAGAAAGTAAACTGTGCTAAGAGCCTCACTTTATGAGAATTGGGGGGAAAGAACTAAAATCAGAAAACTAGACACAGACTAAAAATGTGTAGTGAGCCTAGAACATATCCTGTCTCAAAATAAAGCCGCCCACATTTGTGATGTTTTGTGTGTGTGTGTGTGTGTGTGTGTGTGTGCGCGCGCCTGTGAGCATGGTGTGAGTTTGTGTGTGTGTGTGAGAGAGTATGGGTGTGCATGTATGTGTGTGTGTTATAAGAGCGTGTGTGCATGTATGTGTGAGTTCATGTGTGTGTTGTGAGAGTGTGTCCATGTGTGTGTGATTACATGTGTATATTGTGAGAGTATGTGCCTGTGAGTACATATGTGTGTTTGTTGTGAATGTGTGTGTGTGTGTGTGTGTACATTATCTATAATGTGCTAATGGAGAGGCTTTCAGACAAATCTCCAGGTGAAGATAAGGGTGTGGGGATGGGGCAACCACTGCTTCCTGCTGTGTGGTGAGCAGTACAGCACCAGGCTGGGCTATGGAGGCCCCAAGAAGAGGTTAGGTAATTTACAACATTCTCCTGAAGAAAGGAGCCCCTGGGATCCCTGGCTTCTGCCCTCTTACCCATCAGCCATCAGTAGGGATCCCCTGCTCCTTCTGGCTCTTCACAGAGGAACCCCGTTGGTGTTCCTGAGAAATCAGGTCCTCTGTGTTTTGTAAGCAGTCATCCTGTTCCTGACTTCTGAGTTTGTGTCAGAGCAGTGGCCATTCCTCCGGGCTACCAGGGCCTGCCACCTGTAAGAAGAGCCCCTTTTCCAGCTAGCTACATTCAAGGCTCTGTTCTTATGTGACAGTCCTCAATACAGCCTTAGCTACTGTGGCCCTGAAGCCGGGAGACCTGTTCCTCACCCCCAACTCTGCCCAGCACCCTGCCTCTGGCTTCCGGGTCAGGTGGGAGGTACATGAATGAGCAGTAGTGGATGCCTATGAGCCCTCACTACGGTCCCAAGGGTGGCCCAGAAACTGAATCCTAAGACAATTCACCCACATCACCAAGAAGGGATTGAAAGGTCAGGGAGATTAGCACTGTGGGGGGGGGCAGGTAGGAGTTGAGGAAACCCAGACTGGGACCATAGTGGACTCCACAGTGGTTTCTTACTACATTCCACCCTTAGCCTGACTTGTCCCACATCCAGCTCTGCACCCCCAGCTCTTCCTTCTCCAGCTCTGCCCCCCAGGTCTGCCTACCAGTTCTGTCCCCCTCCAGCTCTGTCCCCCCAGCTCTGCCCCCTCCAGCTCTGCCCCCTTAATACTGCTTCATCCACAAAGACACTCCTGATGCGCTAGCATCGCCATCCAGTTCTGAACCAGACGCTTGACTTTAAAGGACTCCATCTACCTTGGTTTTGAATACTGTTTCACATTTATTTCTTTTTTCACCATACTATGGAAAATACATGATTATTCCTGAGAAAACTCAGATCCAAAGCCACAAAATGGCTGTTTCTCACTGAAACCTACAATCTGGTAGAAAGCCTCACTGACTGTATCATTGTTCCTACTGTAAACTAAAAGCTCGAGGCCACTTCGAATGGCAAACTCGGGAGGACTAGTCTTTCACCATAGGGTCATGTTTGGGTGGGTTCTGATTAAAACCTACATTTAGCTCTCTAGCTCAGTCACATGGGACCATGTCACTGCTTAACAGTGTTTGTCCACTTTCAAACACCACCATTTTCCATGGGGAGAAAGCAAAGATGGTGGAAGCGACAGGGAGACACAGGGAGACAGTGAAAGGAACATGACTGTGAGGAGTGTGCGCGCGTGTGTGTATGTGTGTGTGTGTGTGTGTGCATGTGTGCTTGCATAGGAGGGGGTTGTCCTCCCTGAAGGTGTGAATCCATGCATCATGACAATGCTGTAGGGCTGCTTTGCACAGGCTACCTACTACATACAAACATCACTCCCCCTCTCTGCTAACCCAAGGGTAAGCACACGGCTTTAAATCACACTGAAATTTTGACACTGACATCCCAGCACAAGGCATCCAATACATGTCCCCAAAGACACCAAGAATCTTAAATCTGCTCGTACTCTGGAGCGCAGAATCAGAACACACGGCATTTAGCTCTTGTCACCTTTCGTCCACACTGCCAGCTGCTATCTGTAAGCCACTGCCCTTAACTTTCCCTGCTGAAAGACTATCTCAGAGCTATCAGCGGGGGTCAGCATGGAGTTTGTCTTAGAAGGCATTCTTGACGCAGAAAGCCATCTCTCTTTGACTATGCCAAGATAGTAGGGAGCTCCAAACAGCATCTATTCTGCATGTGGGGATACCTACAGACATCAACTGCTTTCTATTAAGTCTCCAATTAACTACATTTAACAGCATGATAACCCCTTCACAAGTCCCAGAAAATCGCATCTAATACCACTTCCTCTTAACCAGTCCCTGGCTGTCTTGGGGCAGTGTCTCTTGTTGTCTTTGTTACTTACAGTTGTCAGCAGTAGGCACTCAATAAATACTTTTGATCAGGGTTAGCACAAGCCAGTTCACATCTGGCCAGATGAAGACGGGTCACCAGAATGAAGTATAAAGTTGGGGAGTGAACTTGCCGTGGAGTAGGTCAGACAGCAGCCTTAACCCAAAGATGAGCGACCCTGAACAGATGTGTTGGGATTCCAGGGCAGGCATCTGGACAGTAGACAGCTGACTGTGGGGGACAGAAAGGCATCTGCCTCCAGGAGGGGTAATGTGGTTCCATGGTCACATAAAGCCTTCTGCAGCCTGCATTCCTACCAGAGGTGGGAAAACATTTTGCAATCTTTTCTGCACCCTAACTATCTAGAGCAGGCAGTGATGGTGATAGGAATTAGAACGGAGGTACCAGCGACTATGGCGAGAGGACTGGAGTTGGGGTCTACTAGGTTCCCAGGGGCTGTTTTTGGATGAAGAACAATGCAGACGAGCATCCCTGGGGGGCTGCGCAAGACTGAAAAGTAGTTCAGATGCTACATTCTGGAATTTGGATTATGTCTATTTTATCACAATTTTTAAAATCCCATAATACCAACAAGTCCATTCCTTTCATCCTCCCCCAGGGACCATGCCCAGCTCACTCACTGAAGGAAGATGGTCATACAGGCGATCGTTTGCAGACCAGAGTCCAAGAAGATAGCCAAGGACATCGGGGCTCTGTCCTCCAGGGACATTGATGTGTCTCTGCACAATTGTGTCATGTTTTATAGGATGGTCCTAGGGACAAAGTAACAAGACGCCGACCTAGCCCGTGCCTAAAGCCTGCAGGGGGTGTGGCCAGTCTGGGCCCCCAATACAGGGCAATGGGAGAGAAGGGAATCTGAGGCCACAGGCTGGAGGGCAGGCGATGGAGAAAGGCCTTCAACTCAGCTGTCTGGTTAAAACTGTCAGACTCTTTACCCTTGCATAAGAAAACTACCACCCTTTTCCTCATCCCTCATCCTTCACCAGTGCTCCTGAGTGCTCAGCTAGTATTCTCAGAATGTAGGGTTCTATAATCAGCACAGGTCAGATCATTTCTTAGGCTTAGGGTTCACTTCGGGGCATTGAATTGAATACATCAATTCATTTTCGTAGTGTTTTAGTATGCTGTGCAGACAGCACGTTCACTTGCTACCTCATCTGAAGCTTGCCCCAGCTCTGGCCCTGTCCCCAAGGCTCCAATGCACACAAATCACCTCTGGGATTCCGGTGGCCTTGAGCCCCACAGATAAGTCCCTCCTTGTGCTGGCCAGCCCCCAGCCACCGCAGCATGCCAAGATGGGAATCTCCCATCCCTGGGCTGGCCATTTTGATTACCCTTATTATCTTAGCTTGCTTTGGCTATAAATTTTATTAGTGGCCATAAAATTATCCATCCACAGCGTTTGACTCAGTGACCTCTTGCAAAAAAGAATTCCACAACTGGAGACACACAAGGAGGCCTGCGAGGGCGGCTTTTTCTTCCCCCTTAATTTACAGCCTTCCGTCCTTCCGAGTCATCCCTGTGTGATGAGACTCGGCAAACTGAGGAGGAGGCAGCTTGTGTCATGATAGCCATTATCACAGCTCACATCTGGCCCCTCAGCTCCCGGAAACTGTTTGCTTTTATTCTCTGTGTTGCCCGGAAGGTAAAGGGTTGGGGCTACGTGCCTGCTTCATGAAGGGCCCAGGGAGCATGATAAAGCATGAGGCCAGCTGTGTTACCAGTTTGGAGTCTTCTCTTAAATTGTCTACCTCCAAGACAGGCAGCCTAGGGCACAGCAGTTTGGTACCTTTTCAAAGGAGCCGTAGGACAAAGGATAAAGCTTTCCCATCAAGATGGAGCTACTTCATAGATGCTTTAGTTCGTCTTGTAGACATGTTAAATCACAATGCTTTAATATCTAGCCCTCAGCCATGTGTCTCAAGGCAGCTTCATGTCATATAAAATGAGGGGTCCAGGAGGCATCCTAAGAAAGCACCATTATAGCCACGACAGTGCCTGCATGTATGTATCTGTGCACCACACATGTGTCTGGTGCCTATAAGCAAGAGACAAACATGAAGAAATTTGCAC
Organism: Acomys russatus; assembly: GCF_903995435.1. NCBI lineage: Eukaryota > Metazoa > Chordata > Mammalia > Rodentia > Muridae > Acomys > Acomys russatus. Next base: position 73,280,349 of record NC_067142.1, on the reverse strand, counting down.
AAGGCATGGAGAGGGGAGAGGATGAGTGTCTCTCCCCGTGAGTTTGATGGTGGCTGCCATGCCACAGGCACAGCTGGAGCAGGAAGTCTCAGAAAGTGGGATCAAGGACCATAGGAACTCAGAGCCCCAGAGTGCTAGAAGACGCACAAGCAGAGCCGGCCAAAGACCCGGTTCACAAACGGACTCATTCTCCTCCCACTTAAAACATAGTCCTAACCTTGGAAACCAGAGGCTCCGTGTGTCTGGATGTCTGGACACTGGCTCTATGTAACTCTTGCACAACAGCAGCGCTGGTTAGTTATGCTGCTGAGGGTAAACATAGCATCATTAAGAGACAGCACATTAGATTAGCTGGAACTGCTGTGGAGTTTAATTCTAATACAGATCGTGGCCTTTTCCATTTGTGTTTAATCGGCCATGGTTTCTTGTCTGTTGAGGTCATCAGGATGTATCTCAGAAGACATCCATAGTCTGTCCCTGCTCTTCATCTAAATCCGGGCTAATGCTTGTGGCAAGAAACTAATGGTGCATCATGAACTGGAATTGAAAAGCATCATACTTCCTTGAACTTTAACGTGTGCACACGCGCACACACATGTGCACACACACACGGACACACATCTATAAGCGTTTTTAGGGTAGACAATACTCAGCCGTAAGTAACCCACCAAAGCCGGGAGAATGTTTAGTAAACTCAATGCAAGAACAACCCTGTACTCTCTGCAAAAGTGAGGAAACGACGTCAGGCATGCACGCATGCAGCCCTCAGGTCTATGTGCATATCACACATACACACTCCTCAGACTGCTGGGGAGGGAAGATGGCAGGAAGGAGAGCCACAGATGGCACAAGGATGAGGTGTGCAGCTGCATGGGCCTAGGTACAGGAACCATGACAATACAAATCTACAGGACTCAGGTCAGTCCGGGAAAGTGCTTTTCCTTGTCCGAGGTTTTTCAAGGAAACTGGCAGCATTGGAGCTGGCTCTAGATTGCATGGTTTACTCTGTTCTGCCCAGATCAGCCCACATCAAAGGCAGAAACAAGCCAGAGATAAGCTGGACCAAATGGAATTGATATTATCATCCTAGTGTCTGGAAGAGGGTGTGGCAGGCACAGGACCCTCGATAAATACTTTATTGACTAAGAAGAACTAACCATGGATCTGGCTCAGTTGGAACAAAATAGGAAGCTTTGAATAAGTCACATCCCTTATCTAGGCCCAGTTTCCCCCAGTGAGGGGAGCTGGGACATCTGGGTTGAAATGACGTAATGCAGCTGAATGTACCCTGTGGTCTAAGCCATAATGACATCCTTGAGTTTGTTCTTATTCAGCATTTCAGTGGCCTTTATGCACAACCTTATGAACATGCCTGTGAGGACAACAGTAACATTGCCCAGCAGTATTGAAGTCGTGGAGGTGAACAAAGACTGATGTCCAGTCAGCTGATGGCCTCCTGAAGCCTTACATGGTTCCGGTCCTGAAGGCATCTCATATTTTCTGTTTACTGACTGCAGAAATGGCAAAAATCTACACAATAAAACAAGCATGTTTCATGGTCCTTCTTGCTATATGTAGTTTATTGTGTGTGTGTGTGTGTGTGTATACACACACATGTATATATGTAATAATATAAGTGTATATATAAAAGTAAAAAATCAAAAAAAATTTAAAGCAATAAAGCTAGAAAAGCTCTTAGATACATACTAGAGCAACTTTCATGTGTCTGTCGACACCTGTCAAGAAATCTGCCACAGGAAAGCAGAACTCTAAAATAATTGAAAACTATCAGAAATACAGAGAAGGAGACAAATGGTGTCTATGGGTAAGCTTTAAATCCAGGATCAGCTCTACACAAAGAACCAGCTAGGGGACCCTAGGAAAGTCAATGAATCTCTCTGCATCCTAACTCCCCAAATCAGAGGTGTGCCAGAAGGAATATTAGCTAGAGGCACATGTAGCTATCTTTATTCTAAAAAGTGGCTCAAAATTCAAAACCAGTACGCTGAGCCTTTCCCCCGCAAACCTACACACAAATGGGCTCACACAGCCCTCTGACAGTTTGGAAATTGCTCTTTTGTGTTTTCCCCTACGAGTGTAGGGTCACTTGCTGTATCATTTGTACCATTTCTACACGTCAGGGACAGCACATCTGGGCCTTATGCTGTCAAGCTGTAGATTGCTGATCCTAATCAGGACAGATCCTAGTCTTGTTACTGGACCCATGACCTTTGACCTCTAATGCTTTCTAAATTGGTCTGTCCAGCAGGCCTACATTATTAGCTAAATATACTTGTATGTGTCATCCCTTTACCCTTCACTGAGAAAAATAACAGAGGATACTTTACAAGTTCAATAATGCTCAAATACTCTCTTTACTTCCTTAATTCTGAATTCTCATACCAAACACATACATACATACATACATACATACATACATACATACATACATATAAACAAAATTCCAAAGTTTTTATTTCCTTTTCAGATTTATTCAAATCTGTCTAATATCTCAAATTTTCCTGTGTGCATAAAATTATGAAGGAGGTTTTCTGTGTGAGCCAGCACTAGAAATTTATATACTCTCATTGTATCTTTAAACATTCTGCTTTTTTACCATTGTGGTTGTAGTATTCCATCAGGTGTCCTGGTTTCTTCTGTCAAATGTCTGCCCTGTTCACTGAAGACGTAGCCTTCTCTGCCCTATTGTGTATGCTTTGGTTTTTCCCAAGCTCAGCAGTGCTTCCCACCTGTATATGGGTCAGAGTCAACACCAACTAACATTGTGACCGTATCTAACGAGACTCGCTTAACTAACAAGCCAGAGCCAGCAAGATTGGCATTCCCCAACACCTCAGGGAGCCCAGCCAGCGCACTTTATTCTGAGTTGGACCTGGGGGTGCATCTCTGCCATATCTACCCTTTTGTTATAAACCTTGGGTCCCTGGAGTGTGCTATTTAAAACAGCTGATCTTTAGGGAATCTTGCCTTTCATACACACTTGAAAAGCTATTCATCTGCTCCTCAGTTAAAAGACTCTACACTGCATTTGAAACTCAGTCTTGCTGCAGTTGCCCCCAGAATTGAGTTATTCCCTTAACAATCTTTTCTGAGAAAGCAACAATATCTCAACTAAACCTACCATCTCCATGCCAGGCTGCCCCACAGACCATGACTCTACACTCAACAGACAGCAACTTCAGAGTTTTGGTGTTTCCATGTATGTGGGGCAATCATACAAACAGGCCTCAGTTCTCACATCCAAGCTGTAGAATCAACCAGGCCATCTCAGAAAGGAACCCTGGCCAAAAGCTGCTGCGATTTCCAGTACAGACAAAGATACGCACACTGGTAGTAACCTTTCCCCAGTGGACAGGAACACCTTTGCTTTGAAGGTCACGTCCACGAACCATGTGGAGCAGGTTTTATCACCCTACACAGGCTTATTGACAAAAGTATAGAAAACAACTACTTCAATTTCTAGAGGGTTCATCACTAACAGAATAATAGAAATTGGGTGAGAATAAATCAACATGTGTACATTTTATAGTTAAGATTTAGCAAGTGTTAGCCAAAGCAAACACACACACACACACACACACACACACACACACACACACACACACACCAAAGATGCTCTTTGTTCGGGAAGTAAGTCCTCTGGAGGTAAAGAACACTAAGAAATATCTTCAAAATACACAAAGTCCCATTTGAGAATCAGTAAACAAGTCTACTATGGAAATATAGAAAATAAAAGACCTTGCAGAGCAGTCCTCCAAGGAAGCCAGCCACATCACGAGGGTGCAGGTGATGTAGACTCTCCCGCTACATAAGCAATTCCCAAGCCCCTTTCACAGGGCTTGTTCAAGACCTTTGGAAAACAGCTATTTACACTATACTTAATAATAGTAGCAAAATTACAGTTATGGAATAGCAATGAAATAGTTTTATGGCCATGTGTCCACCATGACTCTACTGTACACCTACCAAAACAGGAAGCTAGACTGGCAAGGCAAGCAAGCCCCCAGAGATCTGCCTGTCCGGCACTGCCCAGCCCCTTGGCTGGCTTTGTTTTTTATGTGGGCTCTAGGTAGCAAACTCAAGTCCTCGTGTTTGTAAGCAATGCATTTTACTGGCTGAGCTAGCCCCAGACCTCCCTTCCCCCACCCCCTCTCTTTCCAGGTCAGCCTTGAACTCACTATGTAAGGACAACCCTTAATCTCTGATTATCCTGTCTCCACCTCCCATGTGCTTGGATTACAGGCAGGTGCACGCCCATGCTTGCTGATGCTGGGTACTGAACACAAGGTTCTCTCCATTGTAGCCAAGCACTCTACTGACTAAGACAGATCCCCAGACCTCAACCATGGTCCTCAAATACTTAAGAACTTCCAGTGTCTACAATCTAGACCATAGCAGGTCTCTAGGGACTGGGCTGCCCTTCAGTTAATGCTTCAGAAAGATCTCAGGCCAGAATGAACTCAGCAAGCACCATGCTAGCCCGGCTTCTCAGCCGATTTCTAGGCTAGCCTTCAGTGTTACGTGTCTACAAGAGTCTTTCGTCTTCCATTTCCAAGTTCATGCAACTTAAAATACCTCTTGCTATTACTGAGTCCATTTCTACATGTCAAATCCTGTCCCTAAATGTTGGTGCGGGAACTGTGCTGCTCACTTGCGAGTGCGCACTAGCAATGTCCAACTAGTCATTAGTAAGGAGCGGGCTGTATTTATGAAAGATGCTTTATTTTCAAGCTCCAGAGGAACTTCCCTCCAATCCAGGTCGCCACAGGGATCCTTTGCCACATTCAAGGGGTCAAACATGAAAAGGCAGCAGTGGGACTGAGAGGCGTGGCTCTCGGTCCAGAGAGCCTGCCAAACCCTGCAGACAGGGGAGACGCAGATGAAGGCACCAGGGCTAAAGGAACTTTGTTCTGTGTGTGCTTTGTTTAAGTCCCAGAGTGGGAGACGACCCACAATAAGCCACTTGAACCCTTTTCTCTCTGTGAATCCCTGGTTGAAATACAGTATGTGGGAGTTCTTTCAAAAGCAGTCATGAAGCCTTTTCAGAGGCTATATCTGAATGCTGCACAGTTACCAATGGGGAGTGGAGCCGCCCAACAAGAACCTGTGAAATTTAATGGCTACCCTCCCCAGTCTTTCCCTTCTCAGGCCCAAGAGGCTTCTGGGAGTCTCCCCACCACCCCAGCCCACTGCCAGGAGCTCTCCCCTTCAGACTGCTGCTGTTTGCACTGTAGCTAGTCTATTGGAGGCTAGAGTAATAAGAACAAACTCTGCTAAACTAAATTGCTCCTTTGTTCACCATTATCATAAAAATTTTATGTAGGAACTAATAAAAACATGTTTTACGTGCACAGTTACATGGGTTTACGCAGGCAATAACATCCAGCAAGTTATATCCATAAATTCAGTTATAGACACTTAGGAATAAATATTTTATCTTCCCCAGTGGTTTCATTTATTGGAGGGAAGGTGTGAGCACAGAGGCAGATGGCTGGTCTGAGACTTCTAAGGGCCCTTAAGTCCCCCTGCATGCCTCTCTGTGGGACCAGACAGGTTCTTTCACAAGTTTCTGGATAATTTTCACAATTCGTTAGCCTCCTCAGAATTCTGTGAAGCAGGCTTTCCATACCTGTAAATGAAATGTTTTTCACAGATGCTATTAAAAATAAGTCACTTTCGAAATGAGGATGAGGTTGTCTTGAAATTTTTTAAAACAGACAAAAAATGTTCACTGCTCCTTCCAACCAGGAATTGGGGGCAGATTGACACTAAGTTTGGTTAAAGGAGCCTCTAACAGAAGCGGAGTCCAACAGCCATCAAAATGTGGCGCTAGCTGCCTTGTTCATCCTTTACTCCAAAGGGTCTGGTGCAAACTCCTTCTTTGCATTAAATGTTCTTTCCTCCTAGAATGGAGCTTTCCAACAGAAAGACAGAGGTACCACAAATGGCATCTGCTGTGTTGGACTTCACAGTCATTACATTGAAACAGTACAGAGGAAGAGATGAAATTGATTTCAGTGACATTATCTCCCACCCAAGGTAGCCAATAGACATTCTATGTATAATCATTTAAACATAAAACTTCCTGCATTCTTTTCCAGACCAGGGACTAAGTCTTTGAAACCTGACAAGTGGTTGCCACTTACAGCACAAAGCTGTTTCGACTAGCCACCCACACTTCAGTGTCAACAACATGTGGGTCTTGGCCACCGTATTGGACAGTGCAGGTCTAAAACAGTCCTTAACTAGCCAGGGCTAGGGTGGGGGGGGGGATATTTCATGGAAAGGGGAAGATGACTCATTGGCTGAGAGCACTTGTTCTCACGGGGATCTGGGTTGTTTCTCAGCATCCACATGTTGGCTCACAGCCATTCATACCTCAGTTCCAAATGATCTGATACCCTCTTCTGAGCTCCGCAGGCACCAGTACCCATGTGGTACATGTACAAACACACAGGCAAAACATTCATACACATAAAAAGAAAATAATTAAATTTTTATTTTAAAAAAGTTCTTAAAGACATCACTGTTTACAGTGAAGTCCAAGACAGCACAAGCCAAGTTCTCTGCTGCTGAGCTTTTTCCTCATCACAGGCCCCATCCGATGACTTTATACCCTGTGAGCGTAACTCTCTTAGGTGAAAACTGTGAGCTCAGAATGCTATGACACCAGAAACCATGAAAATTATGTGTCTTTGTAAAAATCTCATTTTGTTTATTGTCCTCTTAACTAGGGATTTGTGAGCAAAGGTAAAGTGAATCAGAAGTAGATTAGAAAGTGTCACCACTCTGACGCCTCCACCAGCCTTCCAGACCCTATAGCCTCCCTTTCCTAGAAACTAGTGCACTTGGAAAATGAGGACCTATTTCTTTTCTTACATTTCACTCTTTCTTCAAAGAACTTAAGCCACACGTTTCTGCAAACTTTACACACACACACACACACACACACAAACACACACACACACAAATGTCATCTTGTGTCACTTTCCCACCACCTCTCTGATCCTCAGACACTAAGGAAGCCATTCATTAAGGGCGGTTTGAAAGCAAGGAATTGCAGTGTGAAAGTTAGGGACAGTGGACTCCGGGGCTCTGGCTTTTTATTAAGTAACCTGAGGCAATTTATCAGCTTCTCGTGTCTGAGCATCACCATGCATCTAAAACTCATCTCAATAATTCTAATGTGCATCGTGTTTTGCAAGTGTTTTTATTGATGTGCTGTTGTATTTAATAATGCATACTGATGCACGTTACGGAGGCTGTTCAGGACGGCAGGGACCAGAACTGCTGAAAGGCCCTTTTTATTGAGCTAGCTAAGACACTGCCTGCATAGAAATGCTCAATTATCCTACGAGCTGCTGCCGTTGACTCATCAGAAGCATAAAAATGCTGAGGAGGATCCCGGAATAAATACAAGGTATTTCAATTTGTTGCTGGCTTCATAAGAATATATTGCCTTAATGTAAGACGAAGATTCTCAAAATGGTCTTCTTTTCTCCTACAAGACTAAGAAAATCTTGACAGTGGGTCTGTTTCGCAATAAGACGAACTTATGAAGGACAGCGCAGGCGCTGATGCGTCTGTACTTTAAATCAAATAAACACAAGCATCAGGGGGAATGCGCATCCCAAACTCACCATGCACCAAAGAAAACTTTACACAAACAGGTAGGAGTTCAATGGCATGTACCTGTAAATCTCAGCACTCAGGAAGTAGAGGCAGGAGGATCACACGTTCTAGGACAACCTAGGCTACCTGAATAAGAACCTGTCTCAAAAAAACAACTCTGAGGCATGGTTCAGTGGCACGGTGCTTGCCTAAGCATAAGCAAGGCTGTGGGTTCAAACCCAAGTATTGCAAACAAAATGATAAAGAAAATGCTTCCCAGAAAACAGGAGCAGTCTTTTGGTTTTTTGTTTGTTTGTTTTGTTTTGTTTTGTTTTTTGTTGTTGTTTTGTTTTGTTTTGAGACAGGGTTTCTCTGTATATCTTTGGCTGTCCTGGAACTCTGTAGACCAGACTAGCCTTGAACTCACAGAGATCCAAGTGCTGGGCTTAAAGGAGTGTGTAGGCTCAATTTTCTTAACCAATATATTTTAGTACAACTTATTAACCAAGCATATGCCACTTATAACCTGACTAACCAAAACAATATGAAAAGAGGATTAAAGCACAATAACAAACCTGTAAGGATATCAGTTCTGCAGAACAATTCTCCTGGCGTAATCAGCAGGATTTCTTCTGCTGGAACCTGGAGTGACCAGAACCCCGAAACTCAGCAGGAGCCGGAGTCCCGAAGCCTTCCCTCAAGCGGTTCTCTCTAGGAGGGTCTCGAAGTGGAGCCATGAACAACCAAAACTATCCCAAGTCTCCAAAAGCCCCGCCTCTAGTTCTGGGCTCATTTATATATCTCCTTCCCAGAGTCTGTTCACAGGATCTTTTCAGCTGGCAACAATCAAGCTCCTGCACGAGGTGGTTGGTCTTTGAGTGGATTAACCTCACCTGTTCTCTCACAAGACCATTCCGATCCCACAATTGGGATCCTAAAAACCAGGTTTATCTCTCCTTCAGGGATGTGCCACCACACCTGGCTTTAGGAGTGGTCTTGGGCTCCAGAGAACAGAGCCTGAGCTTTCAAGGGCCTGAGGGACTGTCTGTGAATGAGATGTGTTCTTCGGTTAGAAGTGTTCAGAGTATGCTGCTAAAATGACCAATAGCTACAATAATGCCATTGCTGAAAAATCTTCTAAACAAAAACAACACAGGGCGGTCAAGCACAGCCTTATCCTAACGTAGGGTCTATATCAGTGGTTCTCAACCTGTGGGTCAAAACTCCCCTAGGGTCGCCCAGTTATGAAGTAGCAGTGAAAATAACTTCATGGTCGGGGTCACCACAACATGAGGAACTGCATTAAAGGGTCGCAGCGTTAGGAAGGCTGAGAACCACAGCTCTGTGTGGAGGAGGGGAGCAGTGCCATGAAGAACATGGGGAGGCAACAGGAGTTCAGATGACCTATCGCATCAAAGTGGTACGAACAGGCACTAACTGTACCTGATCTTAGCCAGAAGACTAGAAGTGATTAGATGACCATTGTGTAAATGTAGGCATCGATGCCAACTTTACCAAAGGCAGTAACTATAGTCTCCCTACGTAAGACAAAATGCCATTCCCCAGAAGTATACGTTGTACATGGGTATAAAGGGTCGTGGTGAGTACCTCTTACTCAGAAAAAAAAAAAAAAAAGTGAGAAGAAATAGTAAAAGATGTACAGGGAATAAGGGTAGCCTTTGTGCCATTTGCAGCCTTGTAACGTTTAAGTAAGTTGAAAGTTATTTCCAGGAAACAAAATTATGTATGTACATTTATGCATGTGAGCATTCATGTATGCATTTTCACTTCCCTTAAGAGAGGACAAAATAATGGGGAAATTCTTCCCAGTCACATTTTACTTCAAGCTCTTCTGTCCTCTCTGCCTAATTTCTAAAGTAACATCTGAGCTCTAACGTAAAAGGTAAAGGGTTGCTTTGCTGGTCCAGTTCCGGCAAGGGATCACCTCTCATTGGCTCACTGCTCTGTGGAGAGCTCACTCTCTTCCATCTGGTACCCTGTGGGAAGCAGGTGAGGGGGTACAGGGCCCAGGAGCAGCCCAGGGCTCTGCCTTCTGCTCTTATTCCCAAAAGGAGACCCCGCCTGAGCCTCTGTCAGTGGTTGAAACAACTCTTACAGTAGCTCTGAGGAAATGGCCTCAGACCATATCCACTCCTGTTGTCTACCCTTTGGCTACCCACAGCCATCTTTACAGAGGCTCAAGGAACCTACAGGAACCAGCTGGGTCACACAGTACAGGGACTAGTTCGGAAAAGCATTTTATGGCCTTCCTCTATCACATGCCTAGAAATCTCACTTATTTCAAGCAACCTTATCCTTCAGTTTAATATTTCACTTTTTATTTATTTATTTATTTATTTATTTATTTATTTTGGCTTTTTGGTTCTTTGTTTTTCTCTGTCACAACCCTTCTATAGACTCAAGGCAGGCTTTGAATTCCCTGAATGTGCTAGGTAGCACAGGAAGCTTGTTAGGATTACAAGTATGTACCATCAAGCCCAGCTCTTTATTATTATTATTATTATTATTATTATTATTATTATTATTATTATTATTATTATTATTATTACTGTTTTGTTTTGTTTCGTTTTGGTTTTTTGAGACAGGGTTCCTCTGTGTAGCATTGGTTGTCCTGGAACTTATTCTTAGACCAGGCTGGCCTTGAGCTTACAGAGAGATCTGCCTGCCTCTGCCTCCTGAGTTCTGGGATTAAAGGTCTGTGCCACCACCTCCTGGCTTGCCGATAAAGACTTTAAATCAGCTTTTCTAGCAAAACACCCTGCCAGTAGCATCTGCTGATCTCCAAGGTCTACGGGTTTCTCATGGCTCAGTCTCTCACACACCTAGTATAGGCAACTGGCTCCAAGGGCCACGTGATGCTCAGTTGTTGATTGTCCCCAAAGTCCCCACACATGTTACAGGCCTGGTCCAAGCTTGGAACTGCTGCTGAGAGGCTGTTGAACCTTTCAGGGTGTGGTGTGATGGAAGTTCAGTTCAGTTTCTGAAGAGTGGGGGACTCTCACCCCTCTTGTCTGTCTGCACAGCTTCCTAGCCGTCATGAGGTAAGCAGCCTGCACCATCATGTGCTCCTGGCTACGATGAGCTAACTTATCCCTGACATCGACAGTGGGTCTGCACGGCCTTCCCTCTTTATGTTGGCCATGTCAGGTATTTTATTACAGAAAGATAAAGCTGGCTAACACTGGAAGGATCAGAAGCAGTCTGCTTGGCTCCTGGTTTATACCCCAAAACAGGGAAGTGCCCGCACTTGCCTAATATTGCCTCTCCTCCAGCATGTCTTAATTTGTCATTTATATTTATTGCATTGTGGAGACATTCCTGGAAAGAAGAGAACACATTATACGTGAACTAACTCAAGTGAATCAAAATCCCAGGGTAGAACCCTGAACCAACCAGCTCCAAAATCATCCTGGAAAATCAGAACCTCTTTTTGACCCTCCAATGGTGACTTTATTTATACATGCCTAACTCTGCTTAACTCTGAACGTAATGTTGTATTATCAGCATTCAAGGTTGGTGCTAAGAATCAAACTGCTAACTTTTGCAATCTATACTGTTGTAGTTACCAGTAAGCAAAAAGGGGGAAGTCTTATTGAAGAACTAGTAAAGTTTGGAGAAACATTTCTTCTTATTTACAATTGCAGAAGGGTCTTTTTGTGTATGTGCACATAGATACATTCTCATGTGGATGTACATGTGTTCATACAGGCATGTGGAGACCAATCTGTGGTGCCCTGGTTACACAGGAGACATCCACCTTGATTTTTGAGACAGGATCATTGGCAAGGAACATACCAAGTAGGCTAGACTAGCTGGCCAGCAAGCCCCAGGAATCCCCCGTCTCTGCTTCCTGAGCCGAGGTTACAAAGGCACACCGCCACTCCCAGCATTCTGAGGGTCAAAACCAGACACAACACTTCCTCGAGTACCTTACCGTCTCCCTAGGCCCACAACTGCACACACTTCTTTGATGTGCTGCTTACAGCGCTCCGGTTGTGTGACTTAGCTCCAGATGTGTTATTTCATTTGAAATACACAAAGAAAATCCAGTCAACTGGTTGGCAAATGAGGAAATAATCCTAACCGTCTTGAACACCATCACCGATGCTCTCCTTTGGTGTTACACTAAAGTTCAACCAGTGGCGGTTTCTTGAAGGCTCACTGAGATGAGCACTCTGGGTCTGTGTCAAGAAACTGCGTTCTTGGCGTTGGGAGAGATGGTTCGACAATGAAGAGGACTTGCTAGCTCTTGTAAAGGACCAGCTTCAGTTGCTAGCTCGCATATCGGGTACCTATGGCTGCCTGTAACTTGACTTCCTGAGGATCCTATAGCCTCCTCTAGCCTCTGAGGGCACTGCACATGTGTGATGCACACACAGACAAGCAGGCACCCACACACACATATATGTAAAAATAAATCACTTTAAAAAGAAACTCGGGGGACTCTGAAACCCATTAGGTTTCAAAGGATCAGAGGTTCACTTCAAATGGATCTCATGTTACAAGATCCGTAATATAATGCACAGGTCCCTTGCACAGTGCTGACTTGCTGAGTTATACACAGTGTCCAGAGGTTGACGGTATAATATGTAGCACTGACAACTCACATCTGTTGCTATCACCACGAATCTTTACAGAGAAAGCTTTTACGATTGGGAAGCACCTGGGCTCTCACGGTGGAGGAATCGAGTTTCTAAACCTCAATCTTTCAACGGAAAGTCCTCATTTTTATGACTGACAAACCAATCCTGTTCGTTGCTTTCTTTTAAATGTTTCAAATAACAACTCGTTCCTCTCAGCCCATTTGAGAAAACCTCTTCAAAATGCCCGGTTTTGAACAATTAGAGTTTGTCTGCCTCATATTCCTGCAGGCAAAAATTTATTCTGGGAAAAAAAAATCTAGCAAAGATGGCAGCTCCTTGTGCTTTCACTTAGGACAGTAATCCCACACTACCCAAGTGCTGCAAGCCAACAGCTATTTTGAGATTGGACAAAAATTAATCCTCTTAATTATTTCACTGAGGGTATTACTAAGTGGAAGTCTGCTTTCAAAAGACAATCCCAGGGCTACCAAGAAGCACTTGAAGCCAAGCCTGATGACATGAGTTCGATTCCTAGGACCAATGGAATGGAATGAGAAGACCCATTGCTGAAACTTGTCCTCTGACCTCCACACGCACATCTTAGGTCATGTGTGCACATGCATGCATGAAGGAGCACAAATACACAGATCCATACACATGCAGACAGGCAGGCATGCACACAGAATAAATAAGCAAATGGTAAAGAGCATATTCCAAATGTGTGATGAATAATATCCTGACTGGTGTAATTACAGCTTTGATTCATGCTCTTAAAAAATAAAAGCCAACAGCTTTACCCTCTGTTTCCTCTGTAGCGTCAGAACAAATGTCAGCACAGCAAAAAAGGGCAAACAGTGTCTAAGTGTGCTGGAAAAACAGGGGCTGTGTTGGGGTTTTGTTGTTACTGCCGTTTGTTTTGTGCTACTAGGGCCCTGTACATGCTAGGCACGCACTCTACCTCCAAGCCACATCCCCAAGTCCACGGCAATGGCTTTGACATCATAAACCTCATGACAAAGTCTTGAGAAATCAAAATCTAAGCAATTCAAGAAGAGTCAAAGGAGGATCGTGATGCCTGGGAGATAAATCGTTAGGAAATCTTGAGAAAGCAGGGAGTGCCCATTGCGTTCCCAAGGTCTCTAAAATGATGTCACTCTAAATTATGTACGTGTGTGACTTTAATTTTAAACATTAATAGAAACTTTTTTGGGTTGTTTTTTGTTTTGTTTTGTTTTGTTTCAAGGCAGAGTTTCTCTGTGTAGCCCTGGCTGTCCTAGACCAGGCTGGCCCCAAACTCACAGAGATCCTCTTGCCTCTGTTTCCCTGAGTGCTCGGATTACAGGTGTGCACCCCCTAGCCTGGTTGAAACATATTTATTTTTAAATGTAAATTTTATAAATAACAAACATCGTCCCAAGACAAGATTCCTTGTCTCAGCTGTTCAAAGGGCTAGAACAGCTGTGCAAGAGATTCAACAGGAGCTTGGCTTCCAAGGTCAGCTTTAGGCTGCTGTCAACCATAACTGACTGGGACTTACTCCCACTCTGCTTGAGGCCTGTCACATGTGCACAGTACGCACTTGTCTACAGGTGAATGTGCACACTGGAAAACGGGCTTTAAGGTGAGTGGGCACAGTACTCATCCACAAATTATTAAGCCGGACAGAGAAAGAATGACTCCTGAATAGGAAAGTGACTTATTGTCTGTGATGCTGAGTTTAAAAAGGGACACTCCCAGCCTCAGAGAACTGTCTTTTTTTTTTTTTTTTTTAAACCAGTGCTCATGATCCCAGAGTCAGTCATGGGGAATAGGCATATGAGCAAAGGCTAGAACAATCTGTTGTATCACAGTGACTTCCTAAAATATGTCTTGGGCATGTCCAAGGCTCAAAAACAACCTGTTGACTGGATATCTCCCTACCCCCACCCTCATCCTCATGCAACAGATAAAGACTCAAAGTGACATTCCTAGTTAGAATTGAATCTTGGGAGAACTGAACTGCAAGGTCAGCACCATCATAGGAGAAAGGGTAGCCAGCACCACTTCCCCACAGGCATCTTCTTCCCACATAACTTGGCTTCCCTTCCCTTTGGGGACAGCTGGGAACCTATGTGGAAGGAGCAAGCTGCACAGTCACGCTCCTGTTTGTGGGGGAAAGCTATGGGGCCAGATTAATTTCCACTGTCATTATCTTGGCAGTTTTCAAACAGTGTGATGAATGCTGACAGCATCATGTGTGCAAGATGAAGGGAGAAAAAGAGCAACTCCAGGCAAATCAGAACTGTGACATCAGTGTGACTAAGCATCCAAAGTAGTGTCTTCAGCAGTTAAAAGTGCATGGCCCCCTTTCAGTCACATTCTTCATCAGAGGAACATATTTTCAACGTGAGCCATTTATCCCACTTCTACTCATTCAAAAAATTATTGATAAGAGATTTTTTTAATTATGTAAATCTTCTGCTTGGAAAAATGTTTTTCTTTTCCAAACTACAATCAAAACACTCATGTGTTCACATCAGCAAGCCTTTCTCCGGGAAATCAGCTCTCAGCAAATAACTAGCGTGAAGGCAGCTCCCATGTCACAATTGGACTCAGGTGAGAACACACACAAAATAAACAAATAAGTAAAAAAACAAACAAACAAACAAACAAACAAAGGAAGAAAGCTGAATCCTCTGCTTTTGATGATTTAAGGGGAGGGTATGGGATCTCAGGACCTCTGGATTACAGACTGGCCCTCCAAACCAGTCATGTTGGATAAGAGTTGGTAGGCTCCAGGCTTTGGGTGGTGGCCAGAGGTGGGAGAAGGACAGTAAAGGGGGGTGTAAAACTTCTCCTGGATGTTCACCTTGCCTGCCAAATTCCACCACTCCCACAGCCATCCAATCACACTAGCATGCAGATGGATGTGGGAGGCAGAACATAGCTTTAAAGGTGGAATAGAGACTTGACTGGACACTATGGTCTCAAGCCTACAGTGGTGATTTCTTTCAAGATGACTGTTCATTTACATAAAGCCACCTAAGACATGGCATATAGATAACCAGTATTAAAGGCGCATTTTCCAGATTGTTCGGTGGGATTCACACCCGGGTCTACCACATCACAGCTGTGATTTGTCCACTGACATTGAACCCACATCACAGAGCTACATGAGCCCAAAACTCCTGAAGACAGGGTCTCAGCCTGACTCACCTTTGTGTCCCCAGACCTGAACCCCTGGTATTTTGTGGGTATGAAACACTGAAGGAAATAATGTGTTGAATTCAGTCTTCAAAAGACCCGTTTTTCTTCTTCCAGCATCAGAGACTGACAAAACAAGCAGTGAGGTTAGCAGTTAGCTGGCCGGGTTGTTCATTGCCCAGCTTATCAAAGGATAGCTTTAAGAATGAGGCTGTTTCTAGGAAGACAATGCAGGTGGGATCTTGAAGCCAGGTCAGTAGGACACTATGGCCTTTGCTGTGTTTACTGATGACACACAGCAAGTGTGGGGCGGGGGAGGCCAGCAGAAACCATCCATCAGGGGTCAGAGTTCTCCACAGGAATGACTGAGCTGGGCATCAAGGATTCCTGAAGCCTGGTCCCAGAAGTTGCAGTATCCCTAGCACCCAGCAGGGTCTAGGTTATGGCCTCTGCTTACCATCAAGAGCAAGGAATCACTCTGCCATTCCTGAAAGACCATTGGCATGAGTGCAAGCATGAACACACATGTGTGTGCATGTGCGCACACACACACACACACACACACACACACAACACACGCCACAGAAGAAATGCAGAACTTCCCTTTTCTGTCACTGATTTCCTACACTAAGACATTCTTGGGGTGGTTTTTTCCCACCGCAAGTGTCTGAAGACAGTTCCTTGTGTCCCCACTGCAACTGGCCCAACAAATGCTTGCTGAGTGGATGCATGGCTAGTCAAGTCTATACGGTCTGGTCAGAGAAGATCGACACTACTTCTTAGGAGTCAGTACTGGTGTGAAGTGATTGACATGACAATGCAGGTTACAACTGGACCCAGAAGACATGGTTTCCAGAGCTCTTTATGACCCTCCTTACCCACTCGGAAGACCTGAATTCTAGAACCATCTTTATAGCTTTGTCTTGCATGCCTAGGCTCCTCTGTGTCTTTCCCCGACATACAAGGAAGCCTCATTCCTAACTAGACCTCCAGGCACATCTGTCTCCAGACAAGAGAGTCCCAGAATAAACAAGAGCTTCCATGTCTAAACATGAGCTCTTGCCTGCCGGTCTGGGCCTCGTGTCTTTCCTTGCACTTGTGAATGGCTCAGTGTCTTTTTCACACCCAGAAGACACAGGCAGTGGACATGCGCCTCACATGATCAATCCTCAAGGCCTCTGGCTTCTTCTTAAATATCCCTGGTACCCATAAGCTTCTCAGTGTCTGCTCAAGCAGCATGTTCCTCTGGACCCACCTGAGTCACAGCTAACTATGACTTCACATGCCTAGCTACCAGAAGCCTTGCACATTGTACTGCAGGGAAAGTCCACGGTTTGCTCTTTTTAAGTGTTCTGCCTTTTCCCCAGCATCTTTCCTGATTCTCAACAGCCCATCCTCAAAATGACTGTCACCCCATGTTTACAGGCCTGCTCTTATCATCATCTCCTTGAACCCTTGGCCCAGATTTGCTTCCTAATCCGGGTCAAGCACAATTTGCCTATAATGTTTACAAGGGGATTATACAAGAAACTTACATACCTTGGGAAATATTTATTGACTATATACCAGTTAGCCCCCAATGCTGCATTGGCTCATTTTCTATTTACTTTACAGCTTCTTTGGAGAGCCAAAGGGATTAACAGTGTTTCAAGTAAGGATTCTGTTTTTTTTTTTTTTTCCTCCTTTTTTTTTTTTTTTCCACATCTTTTATATAAACTCCTAATAAATAAGAAAATTAACTGATTTTCACTGAGGGCTCTTTTACATATTACTGATTCATCTTCAGAGATAAAAATAAACTGCCCATAGAATTCAAAAAGTAGCAGTGAGGTGAGGGAAAATGTAGGCCATTACAAACATAGACCAGAGGCCCTTGTAGCTATCATGGCTGTAGACTTCAATGCAATGCAAGAAAGGAGAGGAAAAAGAAGGCCAAGGGAAGGGCAGGTAAATAGGAAGGATTCTGCACAGAGCTTCCTTAATCAATGCTTTCAGCCAGGCAAAACCAGAGACTCTGGACCAAGCTATTCACTAACATGAAACATAGTATTGCTAGTATAAAAATGCACTCCCTTCTCCCTCTCTCCCTTAGGCCCCCCACCTGCAGTGGGGTGATGGGGATTGAACCCAGGGTCCCTCTGCCATGAGCCTACAACACCAGTCTCTTTTTCTCCCCCTTTCTATTTGGAGACAGGGTCTCAGTTAAACATTTGTTGACAAAGGTTTGGGGAGTAGAGAAGTGTATCATTTCCCTGCGCAGGGAGCATTTCTTTGTGTTCCATTGCTCGGATTGTACGTCTTCTCGCTACTTACTTACTCAGAATGGCTATGAAGCCTTTACAGGTAACACACACAGAAGCACTCAGCTTATAGAACAGTGTCTGCTACGTAATATACAGCATATAATGAGCATGAGCGTGTTGGCTATAATTCTTATTTTTATTGCTGTGGTTCTAAATTAATGGTATTTAATTAAATTAATGATAGTCAGTCATGGCTGCCAAGTAGAGAGATGGTGAGCAAAACTGAGTGAGAAATGCTGGATGCTCAGAGATGCCCATGTGGGCTGACAGAGCCAGCAGGAGAATGGAACTTCACGTCTCAGCAGCTGAGAAAGCCGCCCCTGCTCGTAACATCCTCCACGGCAGAAAGGGCAGAAGAATGGGGATCTTAGAGCTTTGCTCTGTCTTTACTGTCTCCCTGGGGTTTCCCCAGAGGGAAGGCTGTGCAAGAGCGTAAACATCTGGCAAGTTTGAGCAATCGAGGCACACGCACACGTTTGTCAGTGGGTTGCGGATCAGCTCCTCCCGAGAATGGAATGCAACCTTTGGTCTAGAGTGGTGAGACTTCTGACTCTTCCTATAGCGCAACCCTGTTCCCCTCGCTTGCCTCAGAGATCGCCTGGAACCACCTCTCTGCTCTCTACTTAGTTGTGCACAAAGATTCTCATCCCTGATCTCTCTCTTACCTCCTCCTCACAGGCTCATTAGAGAGATGCCCACCTCTGAGTTGCCGGCTTGTCATAAACTGTAATTGAGCACTGTTTGGTTTGGTTTGGTTTTTAATAGTACCAAGACAGAGAGGGCCACCTATTCTGATATAGCAGTAATTAATGCTTAAAATACCCACCTCCCATCAAAATGCTATTCAGATGAGAACGTCCAGGCTTGTCTCCCACAAAAAGTCTGGTACAGTCTCCGTTGCCTTTGAAGTGGGCAGTGACTGAGTCGTGGCTCTGCCAAAGCCCGTGTTCAAGGGACTAACTACAAGGCCGCTGCTAAAAGCATCCGAGGCCTGATCGGTTGAGCAATGCTTCCGTGTTCCCAGCTCATCACTTCAGCCACTGCTCTTCAGAGGTGTGTTAGTTGCTCCCCCTTAGCCCTCCTGGCCCCTAAGCGTGTTGCTGAAGGACGGCAGAGAGCTGCACTCAGCAAGCAGTCAGTAGACATCCTCAGTGTAGGCTCTCCATCTGTCTTTCTATAGATGCAACCGAGGGATACAGAGATGATAGCTGCAGATAGAGCTGGGTAGACCTACACACTTTCATTTGAAACCTTCCCAACAACCTTAGGAGGCTGGTGTTATTAACCTCATTCTGTGGAGGAGGACATTGAGGCTTTGATCAGTCAGGCAGTTCTCCAGATCTTACAAATGGCCAAGAGGCGTGTAAAAGATGCTCAGCTCCACTAATCACTGGGAGTGAGTTCCCACCTCAAACCTGATTGGATGGACACCATTACTAAGAGAACTAAGGCGCTGCCTCAATCAGTGAAAAGCTTACTGCACACACAGGACCACCTTAGTTCAATACCCAGCACCTACACAAAAGCTGAGTGCAACAGCCTACTCCTGAAATTTCAGCTCTGAGAAGGCAGAAACAGGGATCCCTGGGGATAGCTAGCAGGCATTCTATGAATTGTATAAGCTTTGGATTCAGGGAGAGATGTTGTCTTGGGGTCTTCCCAAGTCTTTGGCCTAAACATACACACACACACACACACACACACACACACACACACACACACACACACACAAATAACAATTTTGGAAAAAAAGTATTAGATGTTGGAGATACTAAGCCCATAAATGTCACTGACAGAAATGTAAGATGGTGAAATGGCTATAGGGCCATGGGAGTGGGTGGCAGTTTCCCCAGTAAATTAAAAATGAAATTATCCTAGGAGCTGGTAGTTTTGTATGTGTTCCCAAAAGAATAGAAAGCAGTCTAAGGGAAAAGTTGTATTCACATTGACAGCAGCATTATTCACAGAACCGGAAGGCATTCTACCCCAGTGTCCACTGATTAATGAGTAGAGTAGAGGGAAGAAGAGATACATATTCACAACATTACATAGTCTTTAAAAGGAACAAAATTCTGGGGCTAGAGAAATGTCTCAGTGGTTAAAAGCATTTCCTGCTCTCCCAGAGGTCCCAGGTTTGAGTCCCAGCACCCACATAGTGGCTCACAACCATTAACTCCAGTTTCAGGGGATCCAGTACCCCTGTCTGGCCTCTGTGAGCAACAGGCACATACATGGTACATAGACATACACGCAGACAAAATACCAATACGTATTTTAAAAAGTAATAATTTTTTTCAATCTAAGAAGGAAATTCTGACTCATGCCTCAACACAAATGAACCCTGAGAAAATGCTGAGTAAAATAAGCTAGTCGCAACAGACCCAATACTATGTGGGCCTACTTATTAGCATATACCTAGAATAGGCAAATCCAGAGAGTCAAGATAAAGTGACAGCTGCTGAGGATTCGGGTAGGAGGGAGGGGAGTTAGTGCTGTGGTCTTCAAAATGGTTAAAATGATAAATAGTGTGTGTGTGTGTGTGTGTGTGTGTGTGTGTGTGTGTGTGTGTGAAAACAGCATGACAACTATTGTTTGACTCATAGACAAGAGAGCCAGAATGCACATACTAACCTAGCTGCCTTCCCCACTGTAGTAAAGAGATGTGTCTCCCCAGAAAGTTCCAGCAACAAGGTCTTTTCCCCCAAAGACATGTTGAGAAAGTCGATTTAAACATGCACCACTCTGTCAAACCTTGATCTCCTTATTGTTGAGGAAAGGGTCCTGTTTCCTCTCAGGTCCTGTTTTCTTAGAATTCATTAAGTCTACCTCTTAGACAGGCTAACATTTGCCTCACTAGATGGCAGCATTGCTTACAAGGCCTCTCTCAATATTTTGGGCCCATCTGTGCCTCCCCTTTTATCCCCACCAGTCTCCCCAGTTTGTGAGTACAGTGCATGTATTTCCATGTGTTTGTAGAGAGCAACACAAGTAAAGCCTTGGGCATTTTAGTGCATAGAATCACCCAGAAGAAGTCCTCCTAGTGGTGTGTGCTACAGGCAGCTTAGGTCGCCTGCGTGGTCAACCCAAGGAAGTGCCTTCCTTCTTTCACAACAGCAGTAGAAGCACAAACAAGAATACAGGAGACCTGGGTCTGAGTCCATCTCTGCCATGTCCAAGTCAACCTTGGGCAGGTCAATTGACACGTCTGAGTCTACATCGTGTTGTCTGTAACTCACAAGGGCAAGTCTGGTTCCTGGGGTTTGCTGTAACGGAAGGTGAATACATGAACAAGCAAATGGGTCTCTTATTCCCTTTCATCCTGCTCCTCCTTGCCAGAGCCGTGGTGGGGCCCACCCTGCTATGATGATGGAAGCTACCAGGTTGGCTCAGATTGTTTCCGTCATCAGACAAATTCTGATCACAGACATCAGTGCAGATCTGGCTGCTATTTAGGAGGTTACACACACACACACACACACACACACACACAGAGAGAGAGAGAGAGAGAGAGAGAGAGAGAGAGAGAGAGAGAGAGAGTCTCTCTCATTCTCAGGTTCTCACCTAAACTCCATAAAGGATGGGTTAACTCTTTAAAGCCAAGGGTGCTAGAGTTAAGAGGCTTAATAGCCTTCACAATCCCCCAAACAGTACCTAATAGATTTCCTGAACACACAAATTACTCCCTGGGAGTGACTTAAGCATATGAAATACACAACTCATTAGTAATCCTCACAAATATCTTTCTAAGACAGAGCCAGGCTAATTTGTCACGCTAAAGACTGTTAGAACGGCACGGTAGCAATTGGATATTAATTAGGTGGATGTCCAGGCTGGGCTAGCTGGGAGGAAAACTGTAAGCTCTCCCATTTATTGAAAACTCTACATTATGGAGTACTGTTAAAAGAAAATTTATATTTTATTAAGCTGTAAATGAGTGAGAAAGCAAAGATATTAAAATCAGAGACTAAGTAGGACAACAGGAAAGATCGGCTCAAGCATTCTGTCTCTAAGTGTGTTTTCAGTATGAGATTCATAAACCATATCTGAATGCCTGGTTCTTTCAAGACTGGCCCCAAAACAATAGTGTATTTACTCTTTTGAATTATTTTAAATTGGCCCCCTCCATGATCCCATGGAGTTTAAATGATTCAAGTCTATATATGTATCCCCCTTTCCT
The DNA here is from genome assembly GCF_903995435.1 of Acomys russatus. Taxonomy (NCBI): domain Eukaryota; kingdom Metazoa; phylum Chordata; class Mammalia; order Rodentia; family Muridae; genus Acomys; species Acomys russatus. Next base: position 73,258,450 of record NC_067142.1, on the reverse strand, counting down.
TAAAACACCTCCAACATGGGAGAAAGTTGGTCAAAGAGTCTTCCAGTATTTTATCAATTTGAAATGTGACGTGCTCCGTGGAAAGCTGGTTTCTGTGCAGACAGCTGTAGCTTTGATGCTGACTTTATGGGTCACGTATTGTTTCTTCGGCTACTGTGAATTCTTTACTGAAAAAGCCACACGGAGTCCATTCAGCTAACCATGTGACTTGGCTGAAGGAAGATGGCGTTCCGCTTTCAGTAAATGTCATGGAGGCTACTGGGTGCTACACCCAGGGCCACATCAAGGGACCTCATCTCATCAACAACTGCGTCTTTACCAAGGAGAAAGTACAAACCGTCCATAGTTAGGAGGCTCCATAGCAAGCAAGGCTGCTGGGGTTTGCTTCTGTGTGTGAGCCGGTAGGTCTAGCACGACCCCAGCTTTCCATCTTTCACTGTGTGACACTTGGGGGAAAATCTGTGATGCCTAGCACCCTTGGAGATCTTGAAAGTAACCAGAATTGTATGACTTCCACTTAGCCAGCCCACTGTGGACAACAAACACCTCGGTGCTTTTCCTCGATGCTACAAAGCGAAAGCTTTGTGGCTGGAGACAAGCTGGGAAAGATGGCTGGAAGGAGAAGGGATGCAGAGCCCACTCTGACCACAGTCCCCACCCCTGTCCCACCGCCATGCTGTGGCAATGCTAGGCTTTACCCACAGCCAGCCTAACTTAGCTGCAATCAGGGCAGACATGCCAAAAAATCTTCTGCCCTTTGACCCTCCCCACCTGACCCCCGCCACCTCACCCCATCCACTCACATAGGCGTTGAGGCAGACAAGGCATCTTCCTTACTATTTCCAGCCTCTTTCTAGAGCCTAGGGATATTTCTAAGAAAGAAAAAAAATTTACAAATTGTTCTCACCAAGTTAACTTTGCCAGGACACTGGAAATAGAGTGGCCCTCTTCCATGAGTGTCAGGTTAGACCATCTAGCTCATCTTCCCAAGGAAGGCTGTAGAAGTGCTGTTTGCTGCTAACCTGGCTGTATCCTCACACTTAGCTGGAAGAGGTTTACACTGGGGGAGGAGGCCAGTGTGTTCCTGTTGACCCTTCCCCCAAGCTGCCCACAATTCACTTGTCCACTCTAGAGTTTCTGCTTGGCTTATAAGGGTGCGTGTGTGGCTAAGGCTCTTCCCGCCCCACTCTCTGCTTTGTCTTCTTTATCTTCCCTTCCTTTGTGTCTCTGCTGCCTACAGAGTGGGATCCCAGCTGTGCATACCTGCGCCTGCTCATTCCTGAAGGGGAAAGAGTCTGTGGCTACTTCACTTTCTCCCTCCAACTTCCCTTTTCACCTGCCTGTCACCCTCTCTATCGTTAAATAGAATCGGCCCCAAATTCATGTCCACTTGGCAACTCAGAACATGACCTTATTTGGAAATAGAGTCTTTGTCGATATGGCTAGTTAAAGATGGAAATGAGACTGTGCTGGACTGAAGGGGGCTCAAGATCCAATGGCTTGTGTCTTTTCCTCCAACAGAGAGAACGTAGGACACAAGACTATGTGGAATCAGACAACGATTGGGCAGTACAGCATAGGCCATCAAAAGCCTGGAAGCAGCAGAGTCTAGAACAGGCAAGGAACACTTTCCCTGCTTCACATTAGCCTCAGACTTCAGCCCCCAGAGCTGAGAGAAAAACATTGTGTTCTAAGCGGCCTGGTTGGTGACAATTCTTTATGACGACCCTATGAAACTAACAAACTGCTCTCTCTTCCCTTTTCATAAATGCATTTGGGGGTCTAGAATGTTCCCCCCAAAGCCACTTGCTAAAGGCTTGGTCCCTCACCTCAGTACTACTGGGAGAACCTTTAAGAGGTGGGGCCTTGTGAGGAGACGGTAAGTCACCGAGGACAGGACCTTAAGGATGACCTTGAGACCTCAGCATCTTCCTCTTTGGCTCTTTGCTCCCACCGCAAACTTCTCACCCTTGCCCAGACTGCTGCATCAAGGCCACAAGGTTGAGCCACGAGGGGCTGAAAACTCTGAAGCTGTAAACCGTAACAGACCTTTCTTCTTTAAAAAGGATTCTCTCTCTCTCTCTCTCTCTCTCTCTCTCTCTCTCTCTCTCTCTCTCTCTCTCTCTCTCTCTCTCTCCCCTGCCACCACCATGTGTGTGTGCATGTTCATGTGTATGTATGCATGCTTGTGGGTGTGTCTTGCCCACGCACATGCATGCATACAAATGCACATGTGAGTACGGACATATGCACACCATGGCATACATGTGGAAGTCCACGGACAAACTTGAGTGTCAGACCTCATTTTTCATCTTATTTGAGACAGCATCTCTTGTTCGCCACTGTATGTCCCAGGCTAGCTGGCCTGCGCACTTCTAGGATCTCCTGTCTCTGGCTCCCCTCTCACTGTACGGGGCTTCTAGGTGTGCACTAACATGCAGCTTTGCACGCACCCTGGAGACTGTGAGTCCTCGTGTTTGTGTGCCCCACTGAGACATCTCCTAGCCTCTTTCTGTCTTCTAAGTTGCTTGTCTTGGACATTTTGTCTCTATGTACTACTTTCCTACATAAATTCACTGGTGCCTTCCATGAAGTTATTAGACCAGTGATAGATAAATCATTCCTTAATGCTGGGGTTCCCAGCCTCAATGATTCAAAGTACGGCCTGGGCCTCACCCTCAGATGTTCTCATTTTTTTGGATTGGGGTGTGAACTAGACATTGAGGATTTCTTTTAAATCTCCCAAGGGATTCTAGTGTGCAGCCAAAGACTGCAAACTCCATTTTCAAGGAAGCCAACTGATAATTCCTCCATTTCAAACCTCCAGGCCCTGTCTTCAACTTACTAAGTAAAAACGGATGAGAGCCAATACTTATGTTGGGGGGGGGGGGCCAAAAATTCTCAAAGGACTTTTAAATACATTTGATCCTCAAGGTACCAGGAAAGGTGAGACTTGTTTTCTGGAACAGTCCTATGAGACCCTGTTCTTTTGGTTCCAAAGGCCTGACAGAAAAAAGAAACACCCTTCCGTGCATTCCAGTCAAGGCTCTCCACCCCCAGCCTGGAATGGTTTCTGCAGTTTCGACACTCTGAGAGACTTACACAATGGTCATCCCGGATACCAGTGGAGAGTGGCCGTGGCTTGCCTGTCGTTATGACTCTGTAACAATGGGGCGGGGGGGGGTGGAATTCGAGACAACTGAGAAGCAATGGGGCAGTATGAGCTATTCTGTGGAGGCAGCCAAATGAAATAACCCCACTCGCTGATGTGCTGGCCGGCCCAGTGGGTGAGGTAGCTCCTTGTGTGGGATGAGAAGCCCATGTGCTTCACCATCCTGCAGGTCTACAAACCTCATCTCTCTTGTTCTTATCAGCTTGTCAGTTACCAAATGCTTTCTTTCCTAAGGCCACTGGAACAAACCCACAGGGACTTATTATCTCAGTGGTCTGGAGAAGTCTGAGAAGGCTCTGAGGGGAAAATCTGCCGCCTCACCTCTTCCACCTTCTACAGATGTCTGTCCTCCTTGACCAGTGGCCCCTTCCTCCCTGATCAAGGCTGGTAGCATAGCATCTCCCCTCCTCTCCCTCGCCAGTTCTGCTCCTTCTGCCTCACCCTTGCCAGGATACTTACGATTCCACTGAGTCCACCCAGACACTCTCAGACAACCTTAAGATCCTTCATCATGCCCACCAAATCCTAGGCAGGGTTCCACGTCCACAGACTGACCCGGACATGAACACCTCTCGGGGGGCCCTTCCTTAGCCTAGCACGCAAAACTCATGACAGATGCAAAGCATTGTTTAAGCTTCCTGACACAATTCGGGAGCTCCTTTCTAACCATATCCATCATTCATAAGATGTGACTGTTCCTTTGGACTTACCCCCTAGCTACCACATCCTTGGGATATGTACCATACACGGCCAAATACACATTCTTGACGGGGGGGGGGGGAGGGGGGGACACACAACCATCCATCTATCTAAAAATGGTGGCTTTTGTGACACCATAGTTTGTGATACTCTGAACCAAGGAGGAGTCTGGGTCTGATCTCCTAGTCGCTTGGTGCAAGAGCCAGATACCAACCCACAGAAGATTCGAATGCCAGCAACCTGAGATCACCAGTCTCTCCTGCGGCCACTTAACCACTGGGAGAGTGAATCGGGCCAGAGCAGCTGCCATTCGAAGGGAGATAATGTCAACCTACGGATGAGCACGCGAACTGATACGTTCACGTCCTTTCAGTGTCAAAACTCACATGGCCAAGTGATGTACATTCTGATTTGTGCCTATTTACACTACACGGAGTGTCGCAAGTCAACAGAAGAAACTCAAACTTTGAAAAGCCTCGCCTCCAAAATCAACTCTCAAAGATATGTCACAAGAAACTACATTTGTGTTTTGTTTATCATTTCTGAGGTAATCTCGTTGCCTCCCCCCAAAAAAAAATTTTTTCCCCTTCACTCATGTGAAGCAGAAACTTCACAAAGGATGTAGGCTGCCTGTTGGAAGCCTGGCCTCGTCTTTGTCATCCCTACTGCATTCGAGGTTTGGAAGGACAGCCTCCGCTCCTATACTGTCTCCACCGGCTCAGGTTCCTGGGAGTGGTGCTGCACCCTCAACATTCATTCAATTCTAGATGCTTCTCTGCTCAAGGAACACTTCTGGCTCTGGGCCAGAGGAAATCGGCTCTGCGGAGGGAAGTGGGAGTATGGGTGAGCAGGGAAACTGCAGCTGGCTTGCAGAGCAGTCAACCATCTCTGATGAGCTGGCTAGACCACGAACTACAGAATATTTACTGCAGGGAGATGCTCACAACAGGAGACACTCAGTCTGCCAGACCCGGGAGCCCACGCCCCGGGGCATCAGGGTGACACAGTCACAACATGTGGGATATTGATTCATAGCCAGACCCCAAATCTCTTTATCCCGGAGAGATTTCCTCCGGTCCCTTTAATCATTACTCAGGGGAAATACATGAGTTGGTCAGCTCTGGTGATGCCAATAAAATGGATCCAGGACGATTTGCAGATGGGACTTTGTTCACAGCACCTTTGAATCTGATCTTAAAGCACAGCAAGAACTGGACCCCAGTGTTTCCTCACAGTCCCAGAATGGCCAAGCATCACTCCGCCCTTGTACACACACCTGCCAACCTCTTCACCTGTGCCTGGCGCCTCCCCCTCACTTTGAGGCCCACAGGACAGGAACCTGAGGCAGCCCCACCCAACAAATAGCACAGTGCCTACCCTGTGACAAAGAGCTTAAAAAATACTTGTGCGTGCAGGAAATTCTCTTTTACCTGAGATGGAACGAGAACTACTGTGGATATATTCTAAAAGGAATGCATCCATGTCCCCATCCTTCCCCTCAGGCATCTTCTACCTTGTCCCGTCTCATGCATCTCCGTCTCTGGGTATTTATATTAAAGCTGTGGTCTTAACTGTTTGTCCTAGGGTCATCAGTACTGGTGTGGCAGCTGAGCCCATAGGTGCAGTCCAGACTATACTAGCTCTGATGGCTTCCACTGTGGAAGGGGAAACATGAATTGTCTGTGTAGCATAAGCATAGCGCTGGCACTATCAGGGACATAGTAAAAATGCCACCTTGGTAGAAGGCTGTTCTCCTGAGCATGCAATCCACACTCATAAAACCTAAACTCTAAATATTCTCTAATATTCTGCCATATCCATTAGAAAAGCTTCACAGATATCATGTTAACATCAGACATCATGTTTTACTTCTTTTTGTGGTGCTAAGTATTAGAGGGGTGGCATGTAGGTGCTGAGCCAGCATTCTTCCAGTGAGCTACTTTTTTAGCCCCAAAGATCATACTTGAGAAAAATACATAACAGCATGGGAAACCATGCCCAGTCAATCAAGCGAAAGCCAAAGCACCGAGTCCCGTCACAAGTTCACAAATTGTGAGCTGACTAAATAACTTATTTCTGTGTGATGTGGGTTTTCAAAACTCACATTTAAACTTTTTGTATAGTCTCCATTTTATTTGTTTTAAAAACAAGTATGTTTTGCTTCTTATAATTTTAAAAATATTTTAAATGCATTGTATATTTTTAATGATAATTTTTAAACGAATTGTCCCAAATGAAAAGAAGACAAGTTCTGTTTCTGACAGCTCTAGTTTAGGTACAGATTGCTCCCCAGGGACCCAGATAATAAGGCTTGGTCCCAGAACAGCATCGCTGGGAGACAGACGGTAGGGCCTTTAAGAGGTAGGGCTTAATGTGAGGTCTTTTAGTCATTGGGGGCATGCTCTGAGCAGGCTTTGGCATCCTCTCTTACTTCCTAGGACAGGGGTAATGCATAGATTGTCTCACCACAGACACAGATAAGCTCTGAGGTCTAGAAACGCATGAGAAGTAGACCTCTGGCCACATCTGTGGGCTTACTTTCAGTAAGATCAGCTGAGGAGCTGAGTCCAACCGTGAACTCGGTTACATGAAAGAGAAAAATCAGATGAGCACTAGAACTCCCATGCTGCTTCAGTTCTGTCACGATGTGAGATCAGAAGCCATCCCAGCCACATGCTGCCATGGAGCCACTCGCCTCCATACGTTCCTGCCCTAATGGTCTGTGCCATTTTCAACTAAAACTTCTCCCCTTAAGTTGTTCTGTCAGGCACTCGGTCAGAACAGCAAGGAAAGTAACTGATGCAGAGGCCGGCTGACCACAGACTGAAGCCTCCAAAACCTTTCTCTCCTGCAAATGCATCATTTCTTATATCTGTTATAAGGAGGTCGGGAAGATGGCCCAGTGACTAAGAGCGCTCAGTGCTCCATGTTGCTTACAACAGTCCGTAAGTCTAGTTCTAGGTGACCCGGCATCCTTTTGCGGGCACCAGGCACACACTCGGTATGCATAGATGCATGCTGGCAAGATACTCATAACCACAAATTTAAAAGCAAAAAGAAAAGCAAGCTAATGTGCACCCTGGGTAATGGCTTTCACGAGTAGGCTATGAAGTCTCCTTAACGGTTTCTTTACTGGCTCCTTAGCCTGTTTACGTGGTATATAAATATACAGTTATATCATATAATGTGGTATATGTAGATAAGCCACACAAAACTTCATCTAAAAGTCAAATGGCTGTTCAGCCCCTGCAGGCCAAAATAAGAATTGTTTTCCTAAAAAAAAAAAAAAAAAGAATTGTTTTCCTTGCCTGCTCTGGGTCTCAAAGGAAGCCATATGTGGGAGAGAGGGTGATAGGGGATTGCACAGGGCCAAGCTAGGGAAGCTGGAAGCAACACAGAGGGGAAACCAGTTCCCAGGTGAGGAGGAAGCTAATGTCGGTCTGGTTTTGGCTGTGTAGTCTCAGGCCGTTCACTTTCTCTAATCATCGCGTTCCTTGACTATAAAAAGATCTAACTATTTCCTCTTTGCCTTCCAGGCCCACTGTGGGGTTAAATAAAAATATTTGGGGGAAGCTATAGGGTACTCACATTTTATCAGCCACATTTTATGCTGCCCTGGATTTTTGCCTCATGTCACAAAACTGCTCTGTGTGCCCTCGGTTGGTTTGTTTTTCTTGTGGGCACATGAGCGGGTTGGCTCTCCCAGTTTCTCCTGCGGGGAAGTGAGGCTAGAAGGCTGGACTCTTGACAGTAGAAGGTGAATGGAAACACTGTGCACCCGGGCCGAGACTCAGACCGACTAAGGAAGTCTTCATTTCTTGGTTGGTACAAAAAAAAAAAAAAAAAAAAGTGGAGAACTCTTGACGCCCATGAAAGATGGTGACCCATTTGATGAAGGAAGCTTGGATCCCCATATGATAAGGGAAGGCTGCTCACCCCATATGACACAGCACAGATGAGAAGGGACCCTAGGTGTTCAGGATTATCCAGTATACCAATTACATTCCCAACACCGTGACTAAGGCCACCTTTCCACATCAGTGACAGTCGAGAGTCTGTGCTGGTCCTTACACAGCAGATACGGGATAGAGTACACATGTTGACCCTGACCCTCATCCAGTAGAAAACTCTCCTGGGGAAAAATCAGAACTAATTATTTTTCTTATATTTTGGCTTGGTTGGTTTAGTTTGTGTTTGTTTGGGGATTTGTTGTTGTTGTTGTTGTTGTTGTGTTTGTTGTTGCTGTTGTTGTCGTTTTGGAGGAGAGGCTTCACTATGCACGTCAGGCTGGTTTTGAACTGTCTGCAGTCCAGGCTGGCCTGAAGCCTCACTTTCTTCTCTCTTCCTAGTGTTGGGATTACAACGTACACACTACCACGTCTGGGTCAGGACGATTTTTCCCCAGATTTGAGACCTGCTCTTACTTTCATATAAGGAAACCTGGGGGTATGCACTCATTTCAGAACCTGAAGAGGGGACAGGAGAAAGCCTTCTGTGACCGGTCCCAAAATAATTAAAGGTGTCTCAGACAGAAAAAAGTGAAGGTCCGCCAAGGTTTGAGAGGTTTTCCAGCCCTTTCAGAAGGTACCAACAGTGGGAATGGGATACCAAAGAGACCTTCATCTATAAACAATAAAACAACAACAAAATTCGTCTAGTGATGCCCTGGCTTGACTCTTCAATTGCTTTAAAAATCCTAAATTTAGGGAAACTACTGAGTCTTGGAGTTAAAACACTCTTACCCACTTGTCTTAATTTCTAAGTCTCCTGTGGTCAGGTCTAACACCAGATCAGATGCTAGGCAACACGCTATGTGTCTTATATACATACCTTTGTTTAATCCCTACCATTATTGTATCAATTCCCAAGGGATAGATTGGAGCCTGAGATGAGGCGATCCCTTTGTGCAAAGTCATCTTGCTAGCATGTGTGCAGGTCAGGGTGTCGGCCCAGTCCGAGCCCTTTTAGGTTTTTCACTCTTAATCACTATACCACACAGTACAGCTGGTAGCTAGGAAGTCCCTGGTGCTGCCCGAACCAACAAGATCCCTTACGGAGAAGGTATTAGCTAAGCAAGAAGAGGGTAGGAATGAGAGTTGATAGATCAGACACTCTCCCACAGCAGGCAGGTCTGGCTAGAGCTCCCTGATGGGAACCCTGTGGGCTCACACAGAAGCAGGCAAGCACTAAGATAGGAGCTCCCAGGAGGAAGGAAATACAGCCTACCTCTACCTTGACTCTTGCTTCTAGAGGGAGATCTGGAGTCTGAGATCATTTTGGTACCTAAGGAGGGAAACCCTGCACTCCCCTGCTTGTCGGGGTGCTTACCTGGTAGGGGTACAGGGTAACCCCATTGGTTCTTGAAAGGGACCACGTGCCATCCAGATATTGGTGAGCCTGAATGGCCACTGAGTTGAGGATGTTCCCATTGCTGGGACTGGTGGCCATCTGGAGGCTGACCTTGGCTTGGTGGGTTGGAGATCCACCCTTCTTTTCTGCACCGTTGCTGACCCCAAGGCTGTTGGGTTTGCTGCTGTGTTTGCTGACAAGGCCTGTGTAGGTAGAGGTGGCATAGGGGGCAGGCACGAAGGCCCACTCCCTGGGCTGCTGGAGCCCACCCATGTGTCGGGACCCCACCAGTGTGGGGATGCTGGAGATTGGAGGGGGTGAGCCTGGAGAGGCATCATAATGCTCGCTGCCGGTGGCTGCCTGCTCCAAGGTCAGCACCATTTGGATGGCTTCCTGCTTCAGCTGGTTCAGGTGCGTGGCGCAAATGTCGCAGCGGTTGTCTCTGTCATTCCATGACTTCCTGATGGTATTAGGGACCTGGAGTTTGTCGTGGATCACAGCAGAGAAAGCAGGGTCCTAGAGAACACACAAGCAGAAAGAAGGGACAACTTGTAACTCAATGCTGCTAAGTCTGGTTCAGACACCTGCAACCCAAGGGCTTGACTGTTTGATTGGCATCTGCCAGGAAGAAATCAGAGCAGGAGAAGCATCAGATGGTGGGCATAGGCAAGAATCAGGTGGTGAAAACTTTAAAGACACAGAACAAAACACAATCTCTAGGTGCCCCCACGGCTCAGCCGAAGGAGAGCATTTTAGACTTTCCTATGTCCACTATTCCCTCCCTTGTCCAGCACAGTGGGTGTGAGTGCCTAATTCTGGACAGCCGAGAGCTGGCAGGGGATGGAAGTGTTGCTTGTGACTGGCAACAGAGATTCTATTCTGCCCGACTTTGGCCTCAGCAGCATGTATGCTAAGTCAGCGCCACAGGGAAGGAAAAGCTAACAGATTCTAGATCCAGGAACTAGCCTGTTCCAGGAGCTGGTGCGCCTCCTCAAGCAAACGAAGACCTGTGCCTGGCCCCACGTGGAACCATCTTCTGTATCTTCTTTCTGATTTCCTGACCAGTCCCAGGTGCTCCCCCACAAGATTCACATAAAACTACTGTTGAAACTCTTCAGCCAGCTGTAGCAACTCCCATCTGTAAATGACACCACTAGGGAGCAGAGGAGGAGGATTGCTGTAAGTTCCAGGCTAGCCTGGGCTGCCATGTGAGACCTCTGTCTCAACCCTGACTCTCATAACTCATGCTCCAAGGTCAGATCTGAAAAACAAGTGGGGGTAATGAGGACGCCATCTCTCATTCACTTTGCATTAACCCCCATAGAAGTAGGATTGCATGAAGAAACAGCTCTGGGCATGTGAACTGGTGTCAAAATATTTCCCAGTTCTGTTCCTTGTGACCTTGGGTAACTTCCTTGTCTCCTCCACTGTGTCCTGTCCTTGCTGTAACATTCTTCCAGCTCCATGAATTCATTTGTGGGGAAAGCAGAATAGGGCAGCACTGTCCATGCATAGGTGAAAGGACCCACCGTAACAAGTTTGGGGCCCAGCAGGGTTTGCAAGGTTTAACAGTTATCATGAGTAATGGATGAGCCTCATCTCAGGGATCATTTTTCCTCTAGGACACACACACACACACACACACACACACACACACACACACACTTTCTCTCTCTCTCTCTTCAGAAAAATACTGTCAGTTTTTATGGAGCAGAGACCCATCTGGACTGAGTGGTGTATATGGAAGGCAACGCAGGGCAACCATGGTGGGCAGGAAGATTGGCCAGTGGGAGGTTTGTTCCTAATCACGATCTGTCTGGATGACGGGCCCCAGCGTTTTGTTTTCCCTGTTTAACTATCCTGAGCAGCTCCTCATCGTGCACTGATTAATTGATTAATAAATCAAGAGGCCTCTTCACAGAGCAGGGGCAAGGAGGGCTTAGGAGCCGGAAACTCAAGGCAGCCTATAAAGATACTAGTACACTAGGCAGTCAGGCCGGATTGGGGTCCACCTGGAGAAGCCGTGCAGGCATGATGAGGCTCACTGTGGCATCCTCCTCAGTGGCAGCTGCTTTGTCCAGACAGTTCTTAGTCATAGCTCAAGAGCATGCAGGACCCAAAAGAACCTCATGGAGGCCATTCTAGAACAGGCTGTCACCTCAGTTTACCAACAAAGTAGATCTAAAAGGATGGAAATTTTAGACTACCACAGACATCTTGACCACTTAGCTGTCCATGATTTTTTTCACTTCAAGAGTCAGAATACATTTATGTATTTTTTTCCACAAATAGAAGGTTTTATAGGAAATGTTCATTTAACTCAAAAGGAGTTTATACAGCCCTCCAAATGTGTCAATATAATTGATTGCTTTCCATATGACATTAGATAATAACAACTTTCCCATCAATAAATGCTACTTGAAAATATTATTTTAAATGAGAGTATTTTGTCCCTAGGTCATCCCAGCATTCTCTTGGTTGTTCCCACATTCCACTGCATGATTTAAGATAACCTGTGAAACCAGAAGGGCATTTTAACAGAATCCACAACCAAGCACGTATACTTTCAAGACACTAATAATCTATTGGGCTTCGAGAGGTCTCTGTTTAATTGCTTGTTTAAAATGTTTTTGCGGGGTTGGGACTGTAGCTTAATCGGCAGCATGCTGGGCCAGTATGTCCAAAGTCATGGGTTTGATCTAAGGCACCCTATAAATCCAATGTGGCGATGCGAGCCTTCTGTTCTGGGGCTCGGGAGTCAGAGGTAGGAAGATCAGAAGCTCAGGGTCATTTTGGCCATAGAGTGAGTTCCAGGTCATGCTGGTTACATAAGACCCTGTCTGAAATGTTACCTTTGCTAACTCAATCATCAGGAAGAAATACCACAGTAAGGATACAAGAGAAGTCACGTGCACACTTTGTGGTATTTTGAATTTGGAGTGCTGTGCTTAGATTCTGAATTTAATTAACATAGAGATATATATGTTCTACAGAGCTCATGAGCCGTCCCTATTTCTTTCCCTCTTCTCTTTGATTTGTACTGTTCCCCCTCTGAAGTCTAACCCCTTCTTTATTCAGCCTGTTGTTCTTCATAGCTCAACTTCCAACATTCAGCAAATGTTAGTTTAGTACACCAAACATCATGCCACGGTGGGGATGTGGGGAGGATTCCTGTCCTGTGTGAGTTCACATCCAGTAGACCTTCTTGGCTCCTAGATTACCAAATGCCACACCCTTCTGCTAGTCCTTTAATCTGATCTGTAGTGACTCCAAGATCCATCCATGCTTGCACACCAGGGGACTCTGTAGCCCTTTGAATCACAAGCCATCCTTGAGGGCTCTAGCTCCTTGTCACTCTTTTCTATACCAACAACACTAGTCCTAAGGGAGCCAACAAGCCCACTAACATCACAGCAGGGCCGATCCCCAATATGTTGGTTCAGGCAGCCAAGAAGTTATCAGAGACCCATTGCTATCTCCAGCAGAGGAAGGCTAAGACAACTGTTGAATGAAGAATCAATTCATGGCTGACAGCCAAGAGATGGTCATTCACTTGAGCAGCCCCTGACCCAAAAGCCCTGCAACGGTTTGTATCATCCTTAGGTTTCAACAAGTGAAGGGAAACATATACGGGAACCAAAATGCCTTTCTAGGGCTTTTCTAAATATTTTAGTATGGCTAAAGACTTCAAAGATGGTCTACAGACATTATTTTCTATGAGTGCTAAGTTAGAGGGGATTCAGTGTCAAATGCGGGGGAAAACAAGTGGTAACAAGCATTTGCAGCCATGGTAAACATGCACATGCTGGGCTTTCCTGACATGAGTGCAGGCCCAGAAGATGGACTAAGGAGGAATGGCTGCATTAGCAAAGCCAGAGAAAGAGAGCCAGGCACCCAGCTTGACATCTGCCTTGCTCATTTGTACTGTTCTGCTTCTGACCCACCCTAAGACCTCAAGAAAGAGTCAAATTGGAGCAGCATAAACCACACACAGGCAGAACTCCTATTTAATACCTCCATCTTTACTTCATATGAAAACGATCCATTGGCACCAATGCGATATTCTCAGCCTAAACTTTTAAGCTCTAAGTGCTGTATTTCTGGCGTATAAGATGACCCCCAACTTTAACTTTTCTAATTAAAATATAGAGTTTGCAGCCCAAGTCTGCTGCACAGAGTGTACATTGGAAGAGGGTTGGCCTTATACAGTGAGTATACACCAAACTCTATATACAGTACTCTCTTCTTTAAGAGAAGATACACCATATTATTTCTGTCTCATCTCTCACATGAAGAGGAATTTGAAAAGATGTTTGAGTGCCTGGTAACGGCCCTCAGAAGGAAGCAGTGGTGAAGTCAATATTCACACATCTAAATTGTCACAATTAGCAATGACTACAAAAGAACAAAGAAAACTCCATAATGTGACTTTCTGGTGTGATCATGGCTTTGCCACTTGTCCTGGGGCACTTCAGAAAACTGGGTCTCGTGACACAACCTACAAGGCTCTCCCTCAGTCTAATGACTCACTCTGACTGCCTCACACATCTGAGAGACGTCATCCCAGGCAGTCACACCCATGTTCATAGCCTCAGTGGCCATCTACACCACTACCATGGCATTTAGGAATTCCCTCTTGTGGCCCCTGCCTGATTGCCCTCCTAAACGCTACCCCTTCAAAACCACCCTTCAAACTGACAACACTAAGCTAAATTCCTTTGCCCCCTTATCTTCCTTCATTCCCCGAATCACTATGTAAGCAGATAATATTCTGAGCCATCAAGGGGCCAAGTTAGAAATCTAGAATCATCTTTGTCTGGTTTTTGCTCACATCCAGTTGCCAGACTTGCTAAATGGGAATTCTGAGAAGGCCTCGGTTCCCTCCTCTTTGTGTGCTGCCTCCATGCTCAGGCCACCATTAGCCTCCGCTCTGACGCCCACAGCCACGTTAACGCATTTAGCATTCCCCACTTGACATGGCCTCCTCATGCTTAGCCTTGACCTCTTTCTACCCCTACAACGATTGTAATAAAATACACATCTGGTGGCATCGTGCCTTCTTTTTCAAACTTCAATTCTGAGGCCTAAGTTATTGTTGGTTGTGTTTATTTGTACAGTTAATTTCTCCATTAGACTCTTCAGCTATGTAAGAAAAATTATTCTTTCGACTTTTAAGTCCTTAACTGTTTAGCATAGTGCCTATTACATAGGCATCTCACAGGAAATACTTGTAAATTGAATGAATGAATGAATGAATGAATGGGGCAAAATCTAGGCTAAAGCAGTTAACCTAACAAATCATCCTATGCTCCTCACCTACTCGCTCTTTATAAATGAGTCTCTGATAATATGCATCTTAAATATTCCCCCAAAGTCTCATGACCTAAGCAAGGTCCCCAGAGAGTGCTGCTATGGCCTTTAAGAGAAGGGACTTGATGAAAGGTCCTTAGGATATCTGAGTGGTCCTTTGAAAGGGACCGTGGTCCCTTTGCACTCCCTTTCATTTCCGGTGGGGAAGTGTTGTCTGATAGCCTCACTAGAGAGCTAAAAGCAGTAGTATCCTGCCCAGACTGTGGACTGAAGTCTCTAAACCATGATATCAAATACACGTTTTCCAATTTTAAGGTGGTGCTCTTGGGTGTTTACTACAGTGACAGCCAGCTAGCTAAAGGGGTACTGAAAGGAGAGGCTTCTTAATCTCAGGCTAAGGCAGCTACCCACTCATAACCTCGTTGCTCCTAAGAGTGGCCACCCTTCTTCTACGGTTTCTTCCTTAGTATCTGAATAGATATTCTCTGGCCTCAGCTAATCTTCTCATCCTTTCCCTAAATTTCTAAGAGAGTAGCATTTGCATAGAATGGACTAAAACCATCATTCCTGAATCATCAATATGGCTGAGAGATTCTGGGCCAGTATTCCGTTCCTGGTTCACTGAGGTTGGCCCCGCTAGCAAGCAGGTGGTAGCAGACTCTCAATGGATGAGGAGGGACTGGTAATGAGGGCTGTGGAATCTGCAGGGCTCAGGCAAGAAAACACTGGCCAGGCAAACAGTGCTGTTTATGGATGCTCCTGGTTGCTTTCTGTTCTGCGTCTCAGCCTCCAAGGAGTAGGTTGCTTAGCAATAAATGCTAATGCCACTGTTGAGGGCAGGGCGATTCTGTGCATTATTTTAGCCAAAAGAGTGCTTTGCGTGTGTTCCTCTAAAGCCTCTGGGTCTACAACGAAGGCAACAGCTGGAGTCAACATCCAGCATGTGTTGTACAAATTCCTGGTGATGTTGGCTCCTGGTTTATTATTCCAGGGGCCTCTAGCGACAGGCTGTGCAAGATTTAAGCTGGTCTTCAAAAGCAGTTTCTTTCCACTTTGTTCCTGAAGTTTCTCCCCCCCCCCCCCATTGTCCCTTGAGGCTTGGAATAGAAGATGAGGCCCTGAGAAAGAGATGTTTTCTTTTGCACAGCAGGCAGCCTCCAGATCAAGGGAATCTACCTTCACACCCTGGAGACTCCCCGCTGGCCTAGGGCTTGCATCCCACCCTGACACCTTTCTTGCTGCCAGTGGTGCTCTTTATAGCCGATCTGTGTCCTTATTAATGAGTCTTCTGAAGGCAAATTGCAAAACTGAAAGCTTATAAATTAATAGGTGGCAAACTTTAGAGTAAACCCAAGGATAATAGTTTGTTCCCATTAGAGTCCAAATTATTTGGACGCAAGTGTCTCTTAGAAAAGTGAGGTTTCTTTTTTTACTTCAAGAGAGTGTGACAGAGCTTACTCATCCTGCGAGCAAGGACAGTTTAAACATTGGAAATCAGAGGTATCTGCCCCCAAACACTTCTTCCTCCAAGAAGATCCTGCTTTTTATGGTCTTTCAGCTTTCTGAGTTTCCATGTCATTTTCCACAAGGGGTTTGATGGAGGAGCTTTAAAGGGGGGGGGCTTCAGGGGGAATCTAAGACGACACCCCCCAGAGTCTCCTTCATTCTCTTAGTGTGTTGGATCTACTCAGCAAGAATGAGCAGAGAAAGCTCAAGTCAGTATCCTTTATTCCTGCTGCTCATGGAAGTCCCAGACCATGGACAACACAACGGCTGTGCCTACCTCTGGAGAGGAGCCAGGCAACCGATGAGTGTGTGGGACAAAGTCATGTGTGCTGTTGTTCCTTGCAGGAAGGGTACCCAGCCTCCTGGGGGCAGAGCGGGGAGAGGGGGCTCTGCCAGTCTCTCTGAGGCAATGTGTGAAGTGAAGGGAGTCCCTGAGCGGGTCCCTCTGATTGGCAGGGGATACGTTCTCCACAGCGAGAAGCCTATGTAAGAGACTGCTCGAAGCCCTACTTCAGTAACCTGCAACTTCAATAGAAACTCCTGGCTGCCTTTCCTGGACCCAAGATTTGTCACCATTGTTAGTCTGTTCTGAGGGCCGGTGGCACCTCCTCAGTAATGAAGTCACATGAATGTAGATCCTGGTGTGTGTGTGTGGGGGGGGGAAGGAATGTAAAGGCATAAAGGCATGGTGGGTAATGAGCTCTGAGAGACCAAGGAAAAAGAATCACCAAAGGGAGAGATGTTAAATGTCAGACCAAAGTTGTTTTACATAAGAAACTAAATTAGGCTGAGATGTCACAATTGTGACCAGCCTGTGTGATTCTGCTCTGGACCGCTGCAGAGATGTGAATGTATGTGCGGTTTCTGTGCAAACGACTGTCTCACATGCCTGGAGCTCAGCGGCACCAAGGGCAGGTGACAAAGCAATTAACAAGACACGAAATGGTGCTGTAGACAATAGCTGTCTGCTTAGACAGACAGACAGACATGTTCTCTGCTTTTGGCCATGAAACATCACCAGACTCCCTTGTCACTAGAACTGAGCCGATGCCACCACCATGCTCTTGAACATTCCAAAATGCACCCAGAGAGAGGGGTGAGGAGCACACACTGAGAAAGCCAAGTGAACAAAACAGAGCAGTTCTGTCAAAATATGAGGTAACCACCAGAGTGCCAAAGGTGAAAGACGCAGGCATGGGAAAGTGCTCTGTCCTGGCTCCTAGAAGCCATACGACACCTGCAAAGCTGCCCTGAGCCTTCATTCTGTCAACTGCTAAGTGGGAAATATCACCCAGATTATAGAGTTGTAAGGATTAGAAATAATTCATGAGAGGAACATGTAGGAGACACTGAATAGATCATATTTCAACTTCAGTAATAATAACAGAAAGACCTTCCTGTAGCCTGGTGCTCTAGGCCTCACCTGCCTCCTCAAGCTGGCTGTCAGAACCTGTCCCAGTAACTCAAGGGAATCTCTTTGTAGGGTCAGCATGGGCTCCCCCTCTGTCCCACAAAAGTCCTTGGATCCTTCTTTCCGCAAAACACCATCTCTATGTCCTATTGAGGTCCCTGCCTTGATGACGGTCTTTACCTGCCACTGAAACCCTGGGATGCTTCTGCAGGGTAAAGGAATTGCTCATTATTGTCAAGGGATGGCTTTATGGGTGTGTGCACTTATGTCCAAATGTGCCAAGGGTACATTTTAAATGCATGCCATTTACTTTGGCTCACTTACATACCCCTGCAACTCTCTCTCTCTCTCTCTCCTCTCTCTCTCTCCTCCTCTCTCTCTCTCTCTCTCTCTCCTCTCTCTCTCTCTCTCTCTCTCTCTCTCTCTCTCTCTCTCTCTCTCTCCTCTCTCTCTCCCCTCTCTCTCTCTCTCTCTCTCTCTCTCCTCTCTCTCTCTCTCTCTCTCTCTCTCTCTCGTTAATGCTAGCGTGCAGCGTCAGTCTGTTCCGAGTCATGCAGCTCAGCAAACACTTCCTTATGAGAGAGGTACGTGTTCTATCTTCACAATCAGAGCCAATTCCCAGGAGGCAGAAAGCATACCATGATGTTTCATCTCCATGGTAACCTCCATTCTTGCCCCCCTGCAGTCTGTTCTCAAGATGGTAACCAGGCTGACAGGACAGGAAGGCTTGCCTGTCCCCCACATCCCTTCAGTCACTTTTGTCAAGATGCTGCTTTACCATGGCTCCCTGACTAGGAAACCCCTCAGCAAGCAAGTGGTAGAATCTTGGGAAAGGGGCTCTGTAATTCATGAGCTAATGGGCCCTCCGGGAGGCCCCAGAAGAACACGTGGAAAGGGAGACAGACCTGAGAAGAGGAGAAAGGACACCTGTCTTATTGGTTCGTGTGTGTGTGTGTGTGTGTGTGTGTGTGTGTGTGTGTGAGAGAGAGAGAGAAAGAGAGAGAGAGAGAGAGAGAGAGAGAGAGAGAGAGAGAGAGATTTTAGCTGTGGCCTTGACAGAAACAGATGAGAAACCTGTGTCCTATTCTGTGACCGTGTCTCCTGTAGAAACGTAGTGCTAGCTGACCACTCTTTACAAAGAATATTCCAGATATGATGAGTGGTCCTTGGGGCACAGCCTAAATGCTAAAGGCAGAACTGCACATGAGGATTCCTCACTCAGTTCCCTCTGGTTGCCAAGGGTGCCCAGAGACTGCTGTTCTGACCCCCAGCAGACATTTAAAAACTATTCAGTTGCTTTGTTTTCTGCGTTGGCTTGGAGGAGACCATGACAGCTAGTGGATAGAGGCAACCATGCTGTTGAGTATCTTACAGAGCACAGAATGGATCCCCTCCCTGATCATTAATAAATAATTATCTACCCCGAATAACTCTACATCATGCCAGAAACCCTAACCTTTGGCCTCTCACAGGATCCTTCCACTGACTCTCAGTGGAAGAAGGTCTCTTGCATGGTTAAGGAGGCCGGCATTTTATACAGCCTGGATCTTCCCTCCCTTAGTTTCCCTTGGACATAAAACACTAAACTCTAACTGGCTAATCCCCTTACTGCTCAACATCAGAGCTGACGGTGGAGCTATGTTTGGACCATGTGTGACATCCATCAGACTATGAAAACCCCCCACATGCTCATGGAGGTCACATCCTGGACCACTTGTCCCAGCTTCCTTCCTTCCCTCTAATTGGCAGTATAGACATCACCCTTCCTGGCCACCATGACATGGCTCAGAGAGCCACCAGCTGTTTCTCAGCAAGCTTGCAATAGAAAGGACTTTTGGATTTGGTGCATGGCTTCATGAACTGCTTCTGGAGGCTGTCATTTACATATGTCTCTTGGCTGGGGTTGCAATGGGGACAACTGAGGTGGCTTTGTCTATAAAATAATCTCAAACCTCTGGTCAAACTTCACATCATGGTAACTTTGCAGCTTCCCTTTGGGAGAAGGAAAACCAGTGCCACAAGAAGGCAAAGTCATCTGAAGATGTAATTTGGTGCAATTACAGAAGAGACCAAGGGTTTCTTTGTTTTTAAAAAAAAAAAAAACCACAAAACACATTTACTCAGTTCAGATCATTTACCAGGCCCATGCTGGCTTTGGTTTGTTTGAGGAAACTCACAAAGACTCTGACCTAAATGCCCAAGGCTGGAGGAGACCCTCAGAGGTCAGGGCTGAGCGCATGTGTGTTACATACTATGTTTATGTGAGCAAGTGTTCTATGCATGCAGTGTCTTTCAGCTTGGTGTTTTGCTTAATCTGTTGGTTAGGCTGGCTGGCCAGTGAGTTCCAGAGATCTGACTGTCTCCGCCTCCATGCAGGCAGTGATCACAGGCCACTCCCTTGCACCAGCATTTACAAAGCTACCAGACATCACCTAACCCATTGGTCCATCTCCCCAATCCTCACTGCACACCTTTACCTCCATCCTTGGTACACAAGAGATGACTCAGCACCTCTTGGAACAGATGAGAACATCCAATAAAAATCTAGCATGAGATGTCTATGCTCAAACCAACAACTCCCAGACCTCCTTTGTTATGGTGTCCCAATTCAGCTTTTCCTCACCAAACTTTTGCTTACTTATTTGAGGAGGAAGGAATACATAGATCCTGGGAAACTCTCACTCCTTGCCCTCTGTGGGAAGAGGAAGTCCCAAGTGAAAGTGTACTGCTGACATGGACATGGACCCAGTGTCTCAGATCCCTGGACCAGGAAAGCTTTCCCCCGGTCCCAGGACTAGTGCTGGTGAACAACGGAGAAACGTGTACAAAAACTAGCAACCACCACTTCCTTCTCCTAGATGACTGCAACCTGAGACTGCTCCCATATGGAGACCTCCCGCTGAGACCACCCAGCCTCTCCCAAGTGTGTACTGTACATGATAAACTCGGTGACAATCCGGGATGTGTGATAGGCTCCACCCATCATAGCCCACCAAATGCCAGCTTTCTGAGTGCCCGACTCCTGTCGTTTCTTCATCCCTGCATTATACCAGTCAAACTCCCAGGACCAAGCCACGCTGGGTTCAGTGACCCTCCTTTCTTCCATAATAAGCTTTAGGGAAATGGTCTGGCTGGGAAGCTTTAAGATTTTTCAAACATAGGAAGAAAGCTCATTCTTCTCCCATATCTGCCTCTATCACGTGTCTAGTTTGATCTTGAGAAAAAAAAAGAGCTGTGACCTGTTTACAAAGTAATTTATGTAGCCTACCGAAGTAGCTGAATCACAAGAACTCTTCTCTGAGTATTTCCTAGGGAACGGTAAAGGGAGAAATGAGAACGGGAGAATCCCAGGCAAGAGCTTCTTAAATAGGCTTTGATTTTTGACTTCTGGTTAAGGACTCATCAATAATTACCATTAGAGGAGCTTGGTGTGAACCTCAGGTGGCCTGTCTACATTAACCATCAGTCAGAAGAAAGAAAAGGCTTCGAGGTGATGTCTGCACATGACCACAACCCTAAAATGCACAATAGCACTTTGCAGTGCAGCGCGCTCCAAAAGCTTTGCCAGGGTGAGCCAGTCATTCATTCAGTATACTCACTCACTTATCTTTTCATCCAACAACGTCGTTTGTTCCTTGCTTATTTATTATCTCCTGTGGATTCCTTTGGAACATGTTAGAAAGTTAATGTGCCCCCTGACCTTACAGATAGTGCAGAACATTAGTAAAAGATTCAAGAGAGAAAGCTGTTGGCCTTCCTCGTGTGGGGACTCAGTGAACAGGCCTGGACCTCATTCTGAAGACCCAGGTTTAGTTTAAGGTTATAAGCTTTGCTATTTTCTAGCTTTAACACCGTAGCAAGTCATTCCATCTTTTCCCTGATGTTTCAAGTATGAGCGTGCATGTGCATAGTGTGCATGTATAGGCATGCATATTATGACATGTGTGTAGGCATGCATGGAAAAGCCTGAAGTTGCTGTCAGGAATCAGCCTCAATCCCTCAAACCCTATTCATTGAGGCAGCCTCTCATTCAGATCTGGAGCTCAACAGTATGGCCACTCTTACTAGCCACTGTGTGTGTGTGGTGGTGGTGGGGTCTATCTCTGTCATTTGAGGCTGGAATTGCATATAGGCCACCACACTCACCCAGCATTTACATGGGTTTCTGGGGGATTCTAGCCCTCAGGCTTGTGCAGCAGGCACACTAACTACTGAAGTATCTCCCCAGCGCCCACATCTCTCAGTCTTTTGAGGTGGAGTTGACTACTCTTCCTTGGGTATTAACGTGGGCATGTAATCAAATCGAATCAGAGGCACAAAAGCACTTGATGATGAGCCCTGCAAACACAACATGCCGTTCTTACAAATGCCAAGATTTGTCTGTGCTTAATATGAGAAAAAGTGCAGCCAGGAGGTAAGCCAGGCCCTATCAGTGCATGTCTCAGTCCCTAGCTAATGAAATGGTTCAAGGCCTAAGTGTCAAAAAAGGTGACAGTACAGAAGAGCAAAGAGGACTGCCCAGGTAAGTATTCAAGCACGAAGGGCTAAGATGAAAGTGCCAAGCCCAGTTCTAAGTCTGTCTCCATTTCCCGATCCTCTGTCCAGCCAGAGGTGTGCTTTCAGCTAAGTGTCACCACAGATGGGTCCAAACAGACAAAGCCTGCTCTTTATTCATGCCCACATCACAGTCCTGTGTCCACACTCACAAAACACTTGAGAGAAGTCCTTTCCCTGCCACTTCGTCTAACTGTGGTGGGCAGGCAGACAAATGGAACCTTCCAGAAAAAGAAGCCAAGTCTCTGTCATCCAAAGGTCTGTGATAAGCCCACTTAAGAGGCAAGCCAAGTAAAGAGAGGGCTTGGAGATGGTTGCTCAGAGTCTTTGCATCTAGGAAGAAGTCGAACATACCTGCTCTGCAGTCTTGGACTAACCCAGAGCTGCAGACTAGAAGAGATGTCTCCACTGAACAGAGGCCTGCCTACCCAGCAGTTCTTCTCAGAGCCCAGATCTGGGTTCCAAGAGTCAAGCCTGAGTGTCCTGTGGCACACAGAACAATAGCATACCTCCCAAGCACCAGGATATTCACATCTGGAAGAAAGCTCATGTAAAGCTTTGTCTGGCTTTTGATGGTTTAGGGATGAGCACAGGCATTTAACCATGACCAACAGTCAGGAAAGTGGCAGGCATGAGAGTGTCACATAAACTACTCACAGTTCCTACAGTCTGAGACAAGGCAGGCTGCAGAGTGGGCTCACGTGTCTCCCAGTAGCTGTGCAGCCACATAAGGACAACTCCTGAGTGCTTCCCAGCCTTGTCTATCCAGATGTAGTTGGGAATCTCCAGAAATCTCCTCCATAAAGAAAAGACTCTTAACCTGGCAAGGTCTTATGCTCAATGACAGGAATGTTTCCAGGCATACAACACGTACCTCTGGGCAGGCTAAGCTGCCACCTGACCTGAACTTAGTGTGTCCACCAACCCAGTAGCAGCAGGCCAGGTGACTCCGCAGTCACAAACTGTGCTCAGGACTGCCTACCCACAATGGCCAGGCCAAGAGGTGGCCCACAAGACTTTAAACTATTCCTAGACAAAGCCCTTGGGAATCTGCCTCTGAACACTGGTTTCTCATGCAGTTCCCTACTGGATTTTCACAAAAGCTCGTTCTCAAAGGACTTCATTTGTGTGTCCTTTGAGCTTCAAATACAGTTATAGTTAATATTGGCTCTCCTGGGTTTGAGAGCTGAAAACACAGCCCAACTGTAACAACGGCTTGATTCGTTCCAGATCTCTTCCCGTTATTATTTACAAGCAGAATTTGAGTTGCTGGTTTTGCAGATAGTATAACCCGATTCATTGTTCATAGATTCTGGCCATTTTTCTGAGTAGCTAATTCATTAATCCAATATTATCAAGCCCATTATTTAAAAACCTTTAAACTCTTGGCAGTTACTATCACAGTGATTTTTTGTTGTTTCCTTTTATTTCTATTAAATGCTTCAACATTAGTGGGTTCTGTGTATTTCAAAGGTTTGGGGAAGTAGTAAAATGGCCTTATTGATGTTTTCCTCTTCAAAATATGATGGTCCTTTAGCCAGACCATAACTTGTTAATGTTATTTAAACAATTTCTATTTACAGCCATTGACTAAAAACAAGTTATAAAATCTTCTGGAATCTTTTATTACAAGTTTAGGTGCATTTATATGTGTCTGAAAACTTAATAAGGGAGGAAATATGGTTCACTTGCATATTCATTATTTTGTTCAGTCTCTAAATGGGAATAAATTTACAATCGAAGAGAAAGACATAAACCTAACTAAGCACATGGAGGTTTGGAAGCATATGGCTATGTGTTCCTGTGGTGATAGCACCATGCAGCAATATGAAAATGAACTTATTGAGCCCCCAGAAACAGTGATGGGTCAATAAACAAAACCAAACCATGCTGCTGTGGAGTAAATGAGCAGCCCGTGTGACACATAGAAAGCAATGTGGCAGGGTAGAGGAAAGGGGGCTTTGGGAACCGGAGTAAGAGACTGTCTCAAGAGGGGACAGGTGGCCTCTCTACTTGAGCAGAGACCTGAAAGAAGTGGGTGTGAGCTACAGCAAGCACATTGAAGAAGCACTCCAGGCAGGGCAGTGGGTGCATTCTAAGGCCCTACCTGAGAGAGTCACTGTGATTAAGGACAGGAAGAAGCCAGCTCGGCTACAGTCGGGTAAATAAGGAGGGACATGGAAGAAAATGAGCTCCATACGACTGCTGTAGTAGAACAAATGTCCCCAGAGTCCACTAAGGTGGCATTTAGGTGGTGGCACTCTAGTCTTGGACCTGTGTAAAGTAGTCGGGACCCAAGGGCACGAGGACTAACCTTTATAAAAGAGGCCCCAGAGAACTGCCATGCCCTTCCACCATGGGAGAGCATGAGAAGAAGAGGACATTTATGAGCAGGATAAAATCTGCCAGTGCCTAGATCTTCAACTTCCCAGTCCTCAGATCTCTGAACAATTAAACTTGTTTATAAGTCACCAGGATTGTGGTACTACATTATAGCAGCACAAATGGACCAATAAGCTATTAAGTCAAGTTCAGGGATAAAAATCTGGGTTGGAGATATAATTGAGGCAGTCAATAATAAAAAGTACTAAAATTATGGGATGGGCAAGGTCACATAGAGTGAGTACACAGAAAAAGGCAGAGGACCAAGAGCTCCACAATTGACTTAGAATATACACACGCAATAAAAATTAAAATACACTTTTTTAAAAAGAGCTTTTAATTCTTCTTTAAGTTGGGAGTTAATTTAACATCATTTTTACATTCCAAGAGTGTAAAGAGGGGTGCTGATCTGCTTGCTCCCAAATAAACGCAGTGTTTATCAAAGCCGTTCTCTCTGTTCCTTTCAGCTGAGGGAACAACGGTGGGAAATAGCAAGGAAAAAGGGACACCAAACCTAGTGGTCAAGGGCATGGGAGAGAACAGATGTGATCTGAGAATTTAGAAAGTGAAGATCAAAGCCTCTTGCAGAAGAGAGGCCGAAGGCACCGAGACTTTCTCTGATAATGGAACGTGCATTCCACGCTATCACAGTGAGAAGTTGGGGTGTAAAGAGCAGATGAGGACGGACCCAACCTCCAGCTTCCTGTGACAAGAGGCACAGACAGGGATTAAAGGCTTGCCGTGCTGAGTTCTGACATTCCCCAGACAACTGTCAGGGGAGGCTAAGAGGTGGTAGGAGGGAGGAGAGGGGTCCCCAAGCAGGAAGGAGCTCTGGGTTCCATCTCCACACGAGCTGAAGACAGGGTGGAGACAGAGTGAGGGCCGTGGACTCTTCGCTCCCATCTTTAATGTAAAAAAAAGCAAAACCAAGGTAATTGCCTTGAGCCTCTTTTCCCTTGAGTCAACAGCCAACAAATGACATTCGGAGATATGTCACTGGTCAAAGCCTGAGTGTCCAGGTTTATTTTTCCTCTTCCTGTGATAAAACATGCCGACCAAAAACACCTTGGAGGAGGGAAGGGTTTATTTGACTTACACTTCCAGGTCACACAATCCATCACTGGGGGAAGTCAGGGCAGGAACTCAAACAGAAGCCGTGGAGCAACACTGATTACTGAATTCTGATTGCTCTCTGGGCAGCTTGCTTAGCTTCCTTATAAAGCCCAGGACCATCAGCCCACAGTGGGCAGGGTCCTCTTCCATCAATTAACAATCCAAACAATGGCCCACACATGTGCCCAGAGACCAATCTGATCTAGACAAGTCCTCCATTGAGGTCTCTGCTTCCCAGGTGATTTTAGCATGTGTCAGGTTAACAATAAGAACTAACCAGCGGACTGAGCCAAAAAGCCCTAGAGCACATAGAACTTACTGTGGCTGTTAGAGAAACACACACACACACACACACACACACACACACACACACACATACACACACACACAATCATCTCTATGCTTGAAGATGCAATATGGCGGAGCATCTCTTCCAAAATTAGCCAACGGTGCATCGCATGGAGGTGGGGAAGTGTATGAAAGAGGCAGAAAGCCCTGTTTATTCTTAAATGGAACAACACAGACAGACATGAAGTTTCTAAAAAGCTATGCCTAGGACATCCCCACCACAGCAAATGTCAAGGCTATTATATGCAGCCTGTCTGGATCCTGGCTGATTTTTATGCACTGGGAATCAGTTCACAGTCCAGGGACCTACACCTGATACTTAATGGACTGATTTTTAAAGGGGAAAGGGCTGTCTGTTGTCAAGTAAATTTTACACAGAAGTGCAGGGGAAGCAAACAAAGAATGGGCATGGAGGAAAAGGTGGGAAGAAGTTCTAGCTGCTCAGAGTTCTGGTTGGACCCTAAGAATATGCAGAGATCCCACTAAGAAAGCCCTGAGCACTCGCTGCACTGCTGCTATTGGAGCAGGGGCTGGATACTGCCTCCAAGGCCATGTTTTAGCTTTGACGCCCTCTGTGGCAGCTGGGATAGCAGAACAAAGCCTTATCTGTTCTTGGATTCCACCACCACGGAAGGCCAAACCATACTTTCATGAGTTCTCCTTCACTGATGGAAGACTGCTGTTTTGTGTAGGCTCAATTTTCTTAGCAAATATATTTTATTACAAACTTATTAACTGGGAGTACTTCACTTATAACCCAACTAATCAAAACAATAGGAAAAGATTAAAGAACACAATAATGAAATGGTAAGGATATCAGTTCCAAGGAATGATTCTCCTGGTGTAATCAGCAGGATTTCTTCTGCTGGAACTTGGAGCAACCAGAACCCAGAACCTCAGCTGGGACCCAGAGTCCCAAAGCCTTCCCTCGAGCGGTTCTATCCAGAAGCGTCTCAAAGTGGAGCAATGAACAGCCAAAACTATTCCAAGTCTCCAAAGGCCCTGCCTCTTGTTTTGGGCTCATTTTTATACCCTCTCTCAGAATTTGTTCAAGGATGTTTTTCAGCTGGTTAACAACCCACACGGTGGTTCGACTTCTAAGGGGATAAACATCACCTGCTCTCTCACAAGTCTTTTCTCATGCCCCACTTGTGATCTAAACAAAAAACATGTTTATTTCTCCTTCATCTCCCCCTTTCTATTAAATAAAATAAGATATATACAACAAAACAATTATAAGAATTATCCAGTAAGTCGCATTTACAAGGACCAGTCGGTCTATTTGTAGTTAACAATTTTTAAGAAATTATTCTACTATCTATCCTATGTTACTGATTCTTATACGAATGTCTAAAGTTTTTTAAAGTAGATTTATATGAATAATGTGGCTATCTAGTCTTCAACCCCATCAGAAGCCCCAGAAGGAAAAACTGTCTAATATGAAGGAAGTGCAGGCAAGCAACTTCCAAAAGTATTGACAGGACAGAGTTTTGTGAATCGTTAAGTCAATGTTTCATGCCCAAATATACTTATTTGACTCAAGATTTTTTTTTCTGGCTTGTCAAAACTGTCAAGCACTGACAGGAGTCATCAGCTTATCCCCTATCATTGATGAACGGGGTTATTATTGGTCATGAGGAAAGAATTTGTGTTTAA
The DNA here is from genome assembly GCF_903995435.1 of Acomys russatus. Classification (NCBI taxonomy): domain Eukaryota; kingdom Metazoa; phylum Chordata; class Mammalia; order Rodentia; family Muridae; genus Acomys; species Acomys russatus. Next base: position 73,230,950 of record NC_067142.1, on the reverse strand, counting down.
ATGTCAGCGATGAGGATGACATCTATTATACCCAAAACCTACTATTAGAAGGGTAAATATGAAGTTTAAGAATGGAGGAAGGGTCCAGAGAAATGGCTCAGTTGATAAAGTAATCAACATTAAATCATGAGGACCCAAGTTCAAATCTCCAGTACCCATTTAAAAGGCAGCACACATCTGCAACCTCGGGCCTGGGGAGACACAAACTGACAGATCCCTGGGGCTCACTGGGACTCCGAGTCGATGAGCTCCAGGTTCAGTGAGACCTCATCTCAGAAAAGAAAGTGGGTAGAGCCAGAGAAAGACACCTAGCATCAACCTCTAGCCTCTGTACATGCGCATGTGTGTCTACGTATCCATACAAACATGTATATGCACTACATAGAGAGAGAGGGGAAGGAAGGAAGGAAGAAGGAAAAAAGGAAAGAAAGAGAGAGAAAGAAAGAAAGAAAGAAAGAAAGAAATTCATGGTCACTTTCTACTCATTTCCCATCAGTTGTCATTGCACTGATTTGAACACAGGCCTGAATCACTTCAGTGCATCGTCTTGAGCTCGCTTCCCATGGATGAGATGGATCAGAGAGAAGGACTTAAATATTTTAAACAGTTCTTCTGTAATACAGATATTAACGAGCTCCAGTCTCAAGCCTCTGATGCCCTCCATATAAACGTGACCACCCGTCTCCTGCAGAGCATCACACCGAGTAACTGAGACACTCAAGGTCACCGAGGAAGCTGTATTTCAGGATCCAGCATAAACAAGCTTGGAGTGCAGTCAGACACCTGGGACGTGTGCTTTTGGGTATTTCTTTCCCCCGAGAGACTAAATCTAAACACTTCCTCGCTAGTTGCTCTTTTCCACGTCCTTTATGCTGGCTCCTGCGGGTGTTCGCTCTCCTCTTCAATCCCCAGCTTCTTATGAAGGCCTCGGTCAGCTGCCGAGCTGCTTGCTGGGCCACCCTCTCATCCCATCCCACCAAGCCTGCAGGACTAAGTGCTCATCCTGACAAACTGGAACGCAGAGCTGAGACATGGCAGTCGGCATTTCGCCAGCCCCCAGCCTCAGGGGTAAAGAAAGGCAGTATCGGTTTCAGTGGGGAAAGAATATTGGAAACAAACAACTTAAAAAAAAAAAAAAAAAAAAAACATAGACTAAGAGCTCACCCTTGGGGGCCTCTCCTTCCCCATTACTTTTCATGTTTGAAAACACAGCATAGAAACTTTTACTTGCGCAGCGTGTTTGCTTGTTTAGGCTCTGAGATGGAACGCAGGGCAGTGGGCATGCTGTGTGTGACCCCTGCACAGACCTGTGCCCACAGCCCTCACACAATAACATTACTTTTTGCAAGAGCAAAATAGCCAGAGGACAGCCTCTGCTTGTCTCAGGGGTCCCTGGACTTAGAACACCAGCTCACTGACTCTGATGCCAGGAAGTCTTGAATTTTGTCATCTTGGTGTGATGGCTCCTGGCCTTAAAAGAAAAGCCCACAAGAGGCCGGAAGCCATTTACTTGGTTAAACGTGTGAAAAAAAAAACCTTACACAGTCAGAGGTGTGTTCTATTGCTCAGTCACACACAGGCCATATTTAGCCACACTGTCCATCGGGAGCTCAGAACCAAATGCTAAACCGTCAAACAGTGAGGGGCCATTTTCCTCCCTGACCACCTAGTGTGGTCCCCCAAGCCCAACTTCTTATTTATCTTTCAACTGAAAACAAAGGCTCGCTTTCAACTCGGTTTGTAGTTCAAGAACTTGAAAATCCAGAACCAAAGTCAAAAATGGAAAATATCAACATCCCCATGGTAAAACGCGTGTGGTCTGTAACACTGAAGGGAGGTGGGGCACAAAGTGCCAAGTAAGGGAGGGTTCCAGGACTTAAGTACCAAGGGCTCTGTGCTCCTTCTATCTACCCCGCCTCCTGGACCACCCTACGCATCCACCAGTTTAGGAAGTGAGTCTCACATTATCTAGATGCTTCAGAAGATAGAAGACTTGATTTGTACATAATATAAGCATGCACGGAAATATCATCCTAAACCCCATCAATACCAGCAACGAAATACGTCGATAAAAATTAAGATAAAATAAGAATAACATGCAAACCTGGAGAGCCCTCCCAACATGGAAACTGTAGTCTCCTGTGCTGAAACAAGTCTATCAACCGTGTTTTTGTTCCTGTGATTTTGTTTGTCTGCACCAAGATTTCACCTTCCCTGAAAGCCGCAGTTTTGTTTTGTGGTTGTTGTGAAGCCCTCAGCTGTTCAGCTAAAGTTCACAGGAATGATACACACACACACACACACACACACACACACACACACAATTATGTTATATAGATTATTTTTTAATTATTATATTATTGTATTTACTTGGGCAGGAAATGGTTTGGTTCACAGGTTACAGCCCACCTTTCAGGGAAGCCAAGTTTCCAGGGGATTTGGAAGCAGAGACTATGAGGAACTGCTGCTTCTGGGCTTGCTCCCCATGGCTTGCTCACTCAGGGTTACCTGACCAGGGGTGGCACCGCCCACAATGGGTTGGGCCCTCCCCCATCAACCCTGAGACAAGAAAATGCAAATCTGGGCACGGGCCAGTCTGAACAGAAACATTCCTCAATTGACGATCCCTCTTCCTGGGTAACTAATCGTGGCAAGTTGACAACAAGTTGAGTCGGCACAAACGTGCTGGCGAAATCTTTCCTCCTGGAATCAGGGGTCTCTAGCTCTCAGGGACCCAGCTCTGAAGGACCCCAAAAATGATCCCCATTCAACTCTGTGGGCATCTGTGCTTTTAGTTCATATTCAGCCAAATGGTAAGACAAGGACGTCTAAGTCACAGGCACTGGAAGAAAAAGATGGACACTGACACGGTTCAAGTCTGGAGTCTGGCAGATGGTGTGTCTCTTAGGAAACAAGGCCTTGCCTGGGGGGACTTGGGTCGCTGGGGCTGGAGCCTTGAAAGGAAAGGTGGGCGTCTAGATCCTCCTGCCCTCTCTGCTGACAGCCAGGAGGTACTGAGCCACCACCTCCTCAGCGACATAATCCCACAATGATGAGTCCTTTCACAGTGGGCCCCAAAGCACTGGGCCATCACACCACAGACTGCCACCTCCGCTCTGAGCCACAATAAGCCTTTCTTCTTTATTAGTTGATTATCTCAGGTGTTTGTTACAACAATGCAAAACTGACAACAAGACTCTGAATAAGATAAATAAACCAGTGAGAGAGAGAGAGAGTGAGTATTGTCCATCCCACCTCCTGAGTAGATCTTAAATCCACAATGTGCACACACCGCTGTCCCCACTCTAGGCTGACGCCACCCCCTTCTATCTAACTGCACAGACCTCCTAGATAACTACACAGATCTCGCTGCTCTCAGCCCCATGTCTCACATTTCTATCAGTAACACTGATACACAACACAATGGCGTCTATAAACTGATTGCACAAGCATCTGCTAAATATCATCTATTCGTTGATTGTAAACTCTGTGGGAGGAGGGCCACATCTACACACTCTCAGGACATAGGGCCATCTCTCTTACTTTATAGGTGGTGGGATTGTAATGGCTCTTGGGAGCCAATGAGTGAACCAAGGAAGGTTCCTCTGCATGTACCCATTCAAGGCAAAGAAGTAGAGATGGGTGGAGGCTAGAGAAAGGCCGGACAGTGCATTTACATCCCAAAGCACACTTTTCTGGCACATTTTGCCATCCCCGGGTTCACTGACAATAACAGCGTCCAAGGAGGAAAGATCCCTCTTACACTGCAGCCAGACCAGAGAGAAAAAATCTCAGAAGGGGAGAGGTTGGTCGCCCATGGGGTCTGTGGTCAGTATAGAGACCTAGGCATTGGGTCTTTGTGTTCTTAACCCTGCCCAGTGGCTAGAACAATTCTACATAGCAGATAAACTCAAGGGACTGGGGCTATAATAATCCAAGCTCAGTACATCTGTGGCACATATACCAACTGGCAAACATCAACATAAAATTCTTCAAAATGAGCCAATCTTCTTGTATTAAAAAAAAAAAAAACCTGACTGCATGACTTTGTAAATTTACTAAAAGCTACTGAGTCGCAAATTGTCAGTTTTGTGGCATATGAACTATATCTCAAAAATAAGGAGTTGGAACTAGAGAGGTGGCTCAGTGGTTAGGAGCACTGGCATTCTTCCTGAGGACCTGGGTTTGATTCCCAGCATGCACACGGAGGCTCACAGCCAACTGCACTCCAGTTCTGAGGGATCTGACGCCCTCTTCTGGCTTCCACAGACACCGTGTAGACACTTCAGTCCAGTAGTTAATAGTCTCCAATGTCTACTTTGCATGGTGGGTGTTAGCTTCTACTCCTTAACAATTCAAAGCAGCCCGTGAGGAAGGATGCTGGCTGAAGCCAGAGCCATTACAGCCTGACACAAAGTGGCACTGGCCACAATAGCGCAGAATAAGGCAGCACAGTGGCCCCTGCTGAGGAAGCTTTCTCTGCTTACAAAGAAGATCACAAAAGTAACTGAAAACAAAATTCTACCTGGTGAAGCAAATAGTATTTTTCACCTTTGCAGTCAACTTCCAGGACCTTAAAAAAAAAAAAAGTCCCAGAGGAGCTTGTGCAGTCTGGGCTACAAGCTCACCGAATCCTTCACATTGATTCACGATATGAGGCCATCCATCTTGTGTAAATGCGAGCTTTGGGTACAATCGATACGGACACTCTTAAGAAGTGACTGCAGGATGGCACCTGTGTGCTGATGTCTCCAAGGGGACCAGAGCTCCTCCAGAATGTCTTTTTCAGAGGTTACCACATGCCGCCCCTGCCATCAGCAGAGTGGCATAAGAAGAATTATAACTGATTTTTGCCTAGACTCCTTCAGAAGTGAGGGGGTGTGATGCTCGCCATTTCGCTGTGCTTACTACCTGACAGAACTGTGCGTACACACGCGCGCAAGGGGGACTTGGCAGTGCAAGCCCATGAACCAAATGTGCATGTAAGTAGAAACCAACACCCAGGGTGTGCCCAGCTATACGAATGCTCTATACTAACGACTGGCTATCTTCAGGCGCGTAGGACGGGACAATAAATACCTTGCTGCGGTGACTATGTGGTTTCAGTTTTAGTTACTAGACTCTGCTGGCAGGAACGAGAAAGTTGCCACAGGTGAATATGCAAATGAATGAGCCCAGTGGCTTCTAAGGAAATGGGCTAGGTTTGGCCTCCAGGACCAGGGCCACGCTTGGGAAGTCTATGTTCTTTAAGAAGTAATTACTCAGATAGTTACTGGGGAGCCTTCCTGACACATTAGAAGCGGCCTCAGCTGGTAAAGTTATAGAGGAGAATTTAAGCTTTAGAGGATTCGGTGTTCACTGTGTCACGTGACAGTTGCCCAAGACACAGTCAAGGGCCAAAGGTATCTTCCCTGAATCAAGCAGTTCCAGAAGGCTGTCCTCTGAGGGTTCCTGTCTGCCTTTTGTCTTTGCTCTTCCCGGGAAGCTACTAATGTGCGCTTTGTTGTTTGTCTGGTTGATGGTTCCTATCTTTAATGTGCCATTTCTGGCCTGCTCTGGGACAAAAATAGTATCTAAAGAGGCCAGGCTGTGAGTGATGACAAGTCAAGAAACAGGTGTGCGGCTTGTCACCTTTGCAGAGCTACTTCATGGACTTCTGTACCGTGTTCCAATGCCCTGCTTATTTTACATATTTGAGCTTAAGCCATCAATGACTTATCAGCTGTTAAGATAGCTCAGTGGTTAAGATAGCGTGCTATGAAAGCAAGAGGACCTGAGTTCAAATCCCCAGGATGCATAAAAAGGTGGGACATGATGTCGTGCATGCCTATAACCCTACCATTTTGGGGAGGAGACAAGCAGATTTGAGAAGCTCACTGGCCAGCTAACCTAACCAAAACAGATAGCTTCATCATCAGTAAAGACCTTTAATAGTATTAATAATAATAATAATAATAATAATAATAATAATAATAATGTGATGAGCAATAAGGAAAGACACCCAACATCCTCTTCTAGCCTCCACATGAGCACACATTAGTGCATGCACCAACACACATACATGCACATGTGAACACACTAAACTTAAAAATAAATTACTTATGTGTAAGAGAGCACTCTATGGGCATGTGTGCACCTATACACACCCAGTCATTTTCTCCTTCAGCACACATTGAATTCTTAAATATCAGTCACTGCCCTAAGTACTTTAAACAAATCAGTGAGCACAAGATTAGAACGTAAGCCACACACACACACACACACACACAACACGCCTACACAGAGATGCCGCCATCACAAATGCACAATTAAACCAGGCAATCATTTTTGCCATGAAGTAGAAATGGATCTAAATTAGTAAAACACACACACACACACACACACACACACACACACACACACACACACACACACATTTTCTTAAGAACTTCCAGGTCACCGGGTTAAGTGACAGGTTACAAAACTTCTAAAGTGGCTCTCCCCACTGCACCCTTCCCCAACGGTTCTACTTAATAAACCAGAATGCCCACTCTCTTTGTTTCTCATTTCCTGCCTCTTCCCTCCCCACAGTGACCCCTAAGGAAACCGAGGTGAGGGATAAGCCAGCCAGAAGGCAGGGGACCTGGATGACTTGGGGGGGGGGGGGGTCCAAGTGGTCAGATTGGGCTTAAAGGCTTTAAAACTGCTTATTCGACTATTAATGAAGCTATAAATCCCTGTGATCTGGGAGGTGACAAAAACTCTAGCCTGGGTTCCAGTCTCATTTAAAGTGGCCTAATTAACAAAGTGCTGTCTTTCCTGGTCAGTGAAGTTGGATTTGCAGTCCCCAAGCTCCTGGGGAAAAGAAAATATAAGAACTCATGAGCTACCAGCTGTGTTCCAGAGAGAATTAAAAACAAACAAACAAACAAAAAACAAAAACAAAAAACAAAAAAAACAAAAAACAAAGTAAGGAGAGCTGGAAGGTGGGGAGGAAGAAGAAATGACCCAGAGAACCCCCAAAGACTCCCAAGGGGTAGTCCCCACAGCGCCATCACTGCACCACTGTACAGAGGGAGCTGCACTTCCCTCCAGTGCCTCAGGTCATGAATGCTCATTTGTGAGCAGACAATACTACAGCCCTCCCAGAGCAAACCAATAATATAGTGGTCCTCACGATGTGATCAGATCTGCCCTGAAACAGTGCAGCTGGCAGCGTACACAGACAGCCATGACCCAGTGTTTACTGGGTGCCCCTAGATACTACACACAAATGTCTCTGATCCCTAAGCCGCCATGTCTCTTTCCTCTCTTCTGTTTTTGGAAACAGTAGACACACTGCCTCCATGGAACGCCTGTGAAGACTAAAAGCCCAAGAGGCTGATGGGACAGCTCTCCCTGTGGAGAACGCTCTTTACCTCCAGGAAATGGTGGATAGGGAGTTCCACTCCCACTCCCTTCTCAACTTTGCTTCCTCTGGAGCCAACTCCCTGAGACTCTTGTGTTTCGATCCAAGATGCCACAGGTGCCAACTGCTCGGGCTAGCATGAGCCTCTCGGTTTCACCTGTTGGATAAGGGGGCTACGGGAGACACATATATGTATGTGTGCACATACATACAGAGCTCTAGGCAACAAGCACACCACATGTAGGAGTCTAGGGGGACACAGAGGAAGCAGAAATCTAAGGGAGTGACTAACTACAGAGGAGTACCAAGTAAAACCACCACATCTTTCCTGAGGTCACAAAGCCAGTGCTGGCTAGCATAGCAGGCCAGGTGGGCAACCGAAGGAAGACGTAAAGTGGACCCTACCCCCAGCTGGGTACACCTCCCTGGTTCTGAGCCCAGTGGTGTTTAGCTACCCCTCTACTTCCTTAAAGGTCAATGGAATCCTAGAACTCTGGAAGTTCAGATTAGGTCCAACTCTTTGATCGTACAACCCCAGCTCCGTCACACACGACTGCAGCCTTAGAGAGCCAACCTCTTTGCGCCGTCCTCACCGTATGAATGGGATGGCATAACACCATCCTTGCAGGGTAGCTTGGCAGAGACGTACACACAGCTGATGCCCCGAAAACCTTACCTTTAGTGTAACTACAACTGGTGTTGGGCTTCAGGAAACATGAGGCCTCTGAAGCTGTTTTTCTCTGAACTTCCTCCTGCCTCTCAGTCTCATTGTCTTCCAGAGCAGACCACAGGAGCTGGAATCCCTCCTCCCCATGTGGGTCTTAAAAAGCTGAGCCCTCCCCCAGTAAACCAGCTATAAACCTAAAAATACTACTATATAACCCCCCAATACTTTGCCTTTCTATGTGCATGAAGAAACCCTCTGGCCTTTTTCTTTCTTTCTTTTTCTTTTTCTTTTTTTTAGGTTCTTATCACAGAAGGCTCCTGCCCCATACATGGGATGAAAAAGAAAGACCCAGAAGATTCTGGACAGCCTTTCTGCATTTGTCTCCCTGGTCTGTACTATTAACTCATGTTCTTTGTATCTACAAAGTTGCTGATGGTCTGTGAATTCTGAGCACAGAATGGAGTGTTTGGGCTGGGGCCTGAGGTCTGCAGCCTGAGCTCCCTTTAAAGTAGATCTAAAGTCCAACAGGTCAGCTGTGCTTCTCTGTGGTTCCCCAGTCTCACTGGGAGGTGTTGGCCATGAGCCTTTGCTCAGGGGTTACCCTCTTTTGTAAACTCCTACTCTCTTCTTCCTACTTTCCGGCCCCTTGCCTGCCTGGCATCCATGGTCCTTTCTGGAAAGTGGTCCTTGTTCTCTGCTAGTTCCTCAGAGAGCCCAGGCTGAGCTCCAGATGGAGATCACTGTTTAGCAGGCGCCTGCAAGGCTGCACTTGCCTGCAACCCTTTCTGTACACCCTAGGGCTTCTCACCTACATGTTGCACAGAGAGAGGCGAACTGGAGGAATTTCACTCTTTGCACAAGACATCTGCTTTGAGGGCAGTAAAGACCCAGGTGGCAATGTTTTGAAGACAAAGAAATGAAGGGCAATTCCCCTGCCATTAATCAGCCAGGCTACAAGGACGGAATGGCCTTAGTTAAGGCCAGGAAAGAGCAGTTTAACAGCCCTTCCTGGTATCAGGAGTGAGCAAAGCACAGGTGGAGTCTGTGGGCAGTGAAGATTGCTGGAAACACATCTGTGGATATGAAAACTGCTTTGAGAGAATATAGGATACTCAGAGGAGTTTCTACCACTTCCTCTGCAAAAGAAAAACAAACTAGCTATCACAGACACACGCACACACACATGTGCACATATACACATGCATGCATATACACAAATACACATGCAAACATACACACAAACACACACATGCAAACACACATACACATGCATATACATGCATGCATACACACATTTGTGTGTATATACACACATGCACACACACATATTAATATATGTGTATATACATGCTTGTGTGCACACACATGCATACATGCGTGCACACTCAAGCACACAACACTGCTTCCTGTGCCTCACTATATGGATAACAGAAGACTTCTACACTTTTCTACTCCCTATTGAGTCCCAAATAAATCCTGTACTCCCTATGTATTTATAGGGGTAATAAAGAGCTGGAGAAGTGAGATGTTAAGAATCTACGGGAAAATATGGGGAGTCCCCAGTTGTCTGGGTTGTTCAAACATAAATAACACGTTTTACATTTTGACCATTTTCAACTGGAGCTCTGTGGTGTTGAGCACGTTTCGCACGGTTTACATGCACCATCACCACCCACCTCTAGGATTTCCCGGCCCTCCCAAATGCAGGCCCTGCATTCATTAAACAATGGCTCTTCACTCTTCTCCCTTCCTCCCTCCCTCCCTCCGCCCCCCCCCACCACACACCCCGTCCCCTCAACTCTTGATAAGCACCATTCTGCCTTCTGTCTGTACAGATCTGCCTGTTCCGGGTAGCTCCTGTGATGCAAATCACTGTGTTCCTGCTTTCTGAGTTTGAATTACTACACCGAGTTCAACGTCTTTGAGGTCCATCTGTGTTGTGGCGTGTAAGAGTCCGCACCTTCCTTGGGTGAATCCTCTGATGGACACTCGGTTGCTTCCACTTTGCCTGTGATAAATGATGCTGATAGAAACAAGGGTTCGCCAGTGTCTGTTGGGATCTCCTGTATTGCGTTAATTAATTCAGCCATCGTGTTGCTTCTTGCTTTTCATCTATAGGCTACCATCTTAGTGCTCACCAACTGTCTGGCCATTGTTGCCCAATAGCCCTTTTAGTTCCCGTGAAGTTCCATGTTGGCACTCTACCCTACACTTGCCCTCATTCCACTGGATTTGGTTTGGATAGACCCATGCTGGGTGCACACAGAATCTCCAGGAAAGCCCCCTGAGAAGTTCATGCCCCTACAGATTCGCATCCAGTCCTACCATAAACCAACACTTTGATGTGATTTTTTTAAAAAAGAAAGAAAAGAAGGAAAGGAAATGGAAAAACAGGCTACAGACATTTCCCAAAGAATAAGAAAATAATGAACCATGAACCAAAATAAGTTCCAGTGGAGTGCCAGCAAACTAGCTAGCTCTCCTCGGTGTGTATGATCAGGAGCACTCACTAGGGAGCCCCCCGGTTACCAGAACTTCCAGATGGATTGAGACTACTAGAAGAATGTGTGTTAGCAGCAGGGTCCCAAATAGGAGTGTGGAGAGAAGTGGCGTGGAAGCCAACCAGGTAAAGGACAACCAGAGTAGACGGAGGCTCCTTCAGTACAGAATGTGTTTGGGCAAATTAAAAAAAAAGTTGCTTACCTCTGACTTTCAGGGGCTAAACATAAAAATACAATAATATTTCAACAACAAAATAATAATAATAATATTTCAACTGCTGTCTTGATTTGAGAAGTGAACATTCATGAATAGACAGAATGCTCATTCCGACCTTGAGACTCTCATCTGAACCTTCAGAGATGGGAGTGTGTTATGTCACTTTAAAAGTTTTGATTAGTGGGCTGGAGAGACGACTCAGCGGTTAAGAGCACTGTCTGCTCTTCCAGAGGTCCTGAGTTCAATTCTCAGCACCCACATGGCAGTTCACAACTGTCTGTAACTCCAGTTCCAGAGGATCCGACACGCTCTCACAGACATACATGCAAACAAAACGCCAATGCAAATAAAATAAATAAATTTTTTTAAAGTTTTGATTACAATTGTATGGAATGATCGATGGATATGCTGTGGCATTGGTGTGGAGGTCAGGGAACAACTTTGACGAGTTGGCTCTCTCATACCATGAGAATCCTAGGGAAGCCATTCACGTCATCAGGCTTGCACCCCGCGAGCTGCCTCACTGGCCACCAGCTATGTCACTTTCAGTCATCTTGCAGAATGGATTTATGGTCCAAAGACCACTTAGATATATTTTTCACACAATGGCCAGGCCCCAGCTGTCTTCAGAAGGTTGCCCGGCAGACCTACCTAACACGGGTATTGTCTAAAGTGCACTAAAGTGCACTATAGTCCAAGCACAAAAATCTTATCTCCAAAATCCTTGCATTTTTTTCAGTGAGTGTGCATGTGTGTGGTAAATGCATATGTGTGTGTGTGTGTGTGGTAAATGCGTATATGTACATGTGTGTGCAGGTACACTCTTACTCATGTGCTGGCGTGTGTGCAAGAGTAGAGGCCAGAAGTCACCAGAGGATACCTTTCTCTGTCACTCTTGCCTGACTTTTAGAACAGTTTCTTAGTACATTTATTTACTTCTTGGGTGAGCAGGGTTGGCCCAGAGCACAAAGGTGGAGGTCAGAGGATGACTTACAGGAATTAGGTCTCTCTGAGCACCATGTGTGTTCTGGACATTGAACTCAGACTATCATGCTTAACAGTGAGTGAGTGCGTGGCCTTCCCTCCGGAGCCACCTTATCAGTCTTGCTTTCTGAGACGGTCTCTGACTGAATCTGGAGCTCACCATTTTGAGCAGCAAACTCCCAGAATCTTCCTGGCTCTGCCTCCCCAGCACCGAGGTTGCATATGCACACACTACCACATCTGGCTTTTATATGAGCACTGACAGTCCTGACTGGGATTGTCAGGCTTGCCAAGCTTTGCTACTGGTGTGTGTGTGTGTGTGTGTGTGTGTGTGTGTGTGTGTGTGTGTGTGTGTGTGTCCTGATATATATATGTATGTGTGTATGTATATATGTATATATATATATGTTTACTGTTATGTATATATTCTACCTTAGTTTATAGATTGCAGCTCCTGCCTTTAATGAGTGGGGCTCTGGCTTATCTTGGCATCACACACACTCAAAGCATAAAAATTTCATCACGTTTTATGCACTATTTCATTGCCACATAACAGAACAATAATATACAGTGATTACTACACAGTGGGTGTCGACCTCTTTATTAGCCATATCTATGGTCTTGTTGACATAAAACCTTACAGTCAACCACTGAGTGCTCCGTGAGGCTGGGGTGGGGGTGGGGGTGGGGCCCTTTCTTTGTAGTTGCCCGTTGAGGGGGACAGCCTGGGGCTCTCTGCAAACCCTGTCTTTCTTACAGATGCCACAGAGTTGTCTGCCATGGGTAGATGCAATGTGTGAGGGACTGTGAATCTCTCTTAACCCAACCTCAGAACTGTTGTTATGGCTTATGTCTGACTGCCCCCCAAGGGCCCATCAGCTTGATATTACTGGGAGGTGTCAAACCTTTTAATAGATGGGGATCCGTGGAAGAAAACTCACTGGGAGTGTGCCCCTAAAGAGGACATTGAGACCCGGTCCCCTCCTCTCTCTTTGCTCCTAGGCACCTTCAGATGAGCAGGCATCTTCTGCCAAGGGTTCTCACCGTGATGTCTATGCCGCCACAAGCCCAAAGCGATGGGATCAGGTGGCGTGGACTGAGACCATGGGCTTCGGCAAACCTTTAAATTGTTTGCCGTAGGTGTCACCACTGCAGCACAAAGCTAACGCATCTGTGTTTTCCCCTACAGTCCTGACCCACAGAGGGTTTTCTTGAGCACCCTTTGGAGTTCCAGTTTCGACATAAGAAAGAGTATGAGAGTCACTGTAATGCTCAGCTTGCTTCTGTTTATCCTAAAAGCTGGCTCGCAGGAGCCTTCTAATGTCAACCATCTTTGGGGCAGTGGGTGACTGGACGCAGTGGGTGCCACATGTATGTATGTGCATCCTACTGATACTGGCCACCAGGCCTATCTTTGCTCACCACTTCACCGTGAAAACAAACTCCAGGCTCCTCTTTATTGTCCACAGCAGAAGCGTGGGCTTCAGAGCAACTGGCTCTGCTCCGCCACCCTACATGCCTTGCACCACCCAGAAGTCACTTCACTACAGCTGAGGTGTCCTGCAGGATATCAGCATACCAAGGTCAGGATTACCCACTTCCCAGAGCCTCTTCACCCTCTTTCCTCTCTGTCCTCTCTGCTCCTCTGGGGTTCCTCCAGACTCCTTAGTGATCTTGTCTTTTGTGCTCACTCAGTTTGAAACCCTTAAGGGAAGCAGTGAGTAAATGAAACTTCATTCTCTTCACCCTCCCACCCCCCACCCACCTCCCACCCCTCCCACTCACCCCCGCTCAGCAGCCATGCCTGGTGCTCCCCGTCACAGTGCCATGTGGCTGCCTGCCTGCTCTGGGCCTCTTGCCGGCTTGCCTGTCCAGTGAAATCTACCTAGATCTTTTGGGGGGAGTTTTGCATGAAGATACTCTGTTGCTCATCACCCACTCCACCTGAGGGGTCCTGGACATTAGAAGATGGACCCCTCCATCTCTCCTTTCCCTCCTGTGCCCAACCCTGGGGGAGGGGAAGAGTTGTCCTCTAAAAGAGGGACCATTCTACATGGAGTCTCAGGCATTCACTCTTCTTTGGCCTTAGTGGTTGTGTGGACAACTTGCCAATTCATGCTTGCTCAAATAGGATCCGATGAACCTGCAAGGGCTGGAAGCCTGGACATGGCTTGCAGCGGGAGCAGGAAACTCAGGGTTAGGGTTAGAATGGTGAGTGAGTGAACGCACAAAGGGATGCTACCTCGCCCCTTGCCTTAGTCACTGCAGAGGTGGAAGGGAAAGAACCGGACTGTACCCCACCACAGAGGGGATCTCACCGGGATTCCAGCCTCTCTGCCAGCTTACGTCATCCCTGTGCAGCATTGTCTGTATGTTTCAAATTGCACAGGACACAGTGGAATGAGTGAGGAGGTGCAGAGCTACAGACAGGAAGGACAGAGTGCTGTGAACATGGCCCCTGTCCTCTGTCATGCACGAATGCTGCCGGTGTCGATCTGCCTGGGGTTACTCACAGGGGGTAGGCTGACAGCCCTGAAAAACAGTCACTTCCCTGAAGCCTGACATAGGATGAAGCCAGTGGGTAAAACCTCAGTCCCCGCCCACCCAAGGAGCACACCCCCGGGAGCATTCTCTGGGGACCACTCCCATCATTCTCTAGCTTCCGGAAAAGGAGAACACACAGAAGCGGTAGAAGCAATGTTCCCAGAGCTGTGAATTCAGCTGGTGTGGTCAGTGACAGCCAGATACCCTCATGGTAATCCACAATTCGGTGCCTTTTGCACAGAACTACAAAATGACAAGAAATCAGTGAAAACTGCTCAATAACAGATTCTATTATTAAGCATGCACACTGTAGCTCAGACAGCACAGGGACACACAGAGGCGCAGTGTAGACACAGGTTCCCACCGTAATCATGAGTATCCTGGGTTACTTCTAGGCATCTCTCGCCTGTCTTCACAGGCTAATCCCGGTACCCATCCTTGTCCACATAGAGACCAGATGTTGCAGTCAACGAGTGGCGTGCCCTTCCATGCTCACAGGAGCTAGAGTTTTTTAAAGCACTGATGGGAGGCACCACATCCACTGTCTCTGCTGGGAGGAGCCTCCTGTCAGGCAGCAGTCACCACCAGTCATCTGGTTATGCTAGTTAATGTGCAAGCCACACCACAGACAGAGAGTGAATTTAGGCAGCAGACAATGCTGATGGCAAATATCTCACACACAGGTGTATCCAGGTAACTAATGAAAAAGAAAGCCTAACCTGTCAAATATGCAACTGTTGGCTCTCATGACTTTGGCCTCTGCTAGAAGTATGTGTTCAGAAAGAGAAATAAAGGCTGGGCAGTGGTAGTGCATGCCTTTAATCCCAGCACTCGGGAGGCAGGGGCAGGTGGATGTCTGTGAATTCAAGGCTAGCCTGGTCTACAAAAAGAGTCCAGGACAGTCAAGACCATACAGGGAAACCCTGTCTCGAAAACAAAAACAAAAACAAATAGAAAGAGAAATAGGTAGAAAGAAGAACTCAAAGGGATGGGCCTGGGGGTGGTGATGGTGCTTATTGTACGATTGTAAGGACTCGGGTTCGGATCCTCAGAACCCACAAAAACTGAGTGTGGCTGCTAGCTCCTATAACTTCATCTCTGAGGGGCAGAGACAGAGGAACTACTGAGGCTGGCTGGCCACCCAGCTGAGATGACAAACTGCGTCTCAGAGACAAACTGCGAGAGAGACCTTGTCTCAAAAGAACAAAGAGGGGAGCAACAGAGATGCACACTCCAAGAGTCCTCCTTCATCTTCCACACACAGACACACACTCGCATACATACACATGACCACACGCGTATACAAAACAAACACAAGAAATGTGGGGCTCGGTGGCAGAGCACTTGCCTTGCATGCCTGAGCCCCCGGGCTTGATCTGTAGCCCTCAAAACAAACAAACAACAAAACCCACCAGGGAAACAGACTGAGCTCTACAAAGGACACCTGAGTCCTGGCATAATTGCTGACTTTATACAGTTGCTGAGCCTGAGAATCATCCCAAACGAGTCACTGACTCTGCCATTATGCCATGCCCCAAATGACAAGAGGAAATAGCTAAGGTCCCTAGCCCCCAAGCAAGATCCCTCCCCTTCAGCCTCTTCAGCTAAACATAGCTCTGTCATCAGAGTTTCTCACAGGAGGACCCCTGCAGCTCTCACCTGTCACTGTCCTGACAGGCCCTGACAGGGTCCAGATAGACTCCTCACTGCCACTCTCCCTTCAAGTGTTCACTGGCATGCCTGAGATAAAGATATCCCTTCAATCCCAGGATAGACCATTACTGCTTGCTAGAAGTCACATGGTCTTGATGTCCGATAAGACCCATGTTACCACAGAAGGAACTGTTCTTGGGAAAGCACACGCCCAGATATTTTTTTTTACATTGTTCTAAAGTCCTAAGGTGTAAAAACAAAATATAACTGAATTTTAAAAATGGCTTAAAGCATGCTCTGTTCTGCAGTTGTGGAAGATGCCGGTGGCTAGACTCCCCCATGATCAGGGCTGCAAGACAGCCGCTCTTCGTTCTCTCAGGCTCCAGGTGAGGCAGAGCCACACAATGCCTGCCACCTACAAGATGTCTGATGCATGGGGACTGTCACCATAATGTGTGCAAGACCCTTTCTCAGCATGCGGTATTGGGAGTCAGGATTCCTTACCGTGTCCCCTGCCAAGTGATGATTTCTGGAGACGGCTCATAGCAAGGAGCTGGGAGGCGAAGACAGGCCAAAACAAACAAACAAAACAAAACAAAACAAACAAACCAACCAACCAACCCAAGGGAGGAAAAGGGGTGAGACAGGAAACACAAGTAAGACAAACAATGTGATAACCGAATGGAATAATGGAAGCTTGATCCAAGGTTTCGGATTCAAATGCTCAGGTATGCTTAATATAATGCAGGGCATGAATGGGGAGAAGCAGGAGTGAAGGAAGAAATATGACGAGTCCTAGCCAGAGGTAGATTTACCAAAAGACTGAAAGAAGCCGCAGACCCCTACTTTGCCTGGGTCGGTCCAAGACCCGGAGAGGGGATCCGAACAACATGGGCACAGCTAGCTAGCTACAGCCTGCTTCTCGGAAAAGCTCTCACCCTCCCAAGCCCCTCTGTGTAAGGCCTCAGAGCTCACAGAATTTGCTGCTGTTGCTGGTCTCAACATCACTGTGTTTTTCCCTTCAGAGTGTAACTAGTGAGAAAAGAAAGGGGAAAGGCAGTGGCAAGAGAAAAAAATGAAGACTGAGGAAGGGTGGCTAGGAAGGCGAGGAGAGGACCCTGGACATCACTGGGCCTCTTGAGGCCTGTTCTTGGTCTGTAGAGAGATGAACTAAAACTGGCCAAACATGAGTTTAAAGTCACCTTCCAGTCCCAGGATACTTTTTGAGACTACAGACAACGTTCAGATTTGTGAAATCCTGAATGCAGTTTTGAAGATAGAGTAAGACCTGCTAAATCTAAGAACGCCAAAAGGCTGTTCCGACTCCCCTCTGTGAAAAGCGTGCCCTGGAAGCCAAGTGGCCCCCATCCTCACCAACTGACCCTCTAGGTGCCAAGCCCACAGCCAAAGCCTTGGCACATGCTCAGGCTTTTCTTGGCCTCTCCCTAAACATCAACATTTCCAAGCGCAGGGCCTCGGGAACTGAAAAGGAATACGGGCCAGAACCTGTGTGTGACGGTCCTGGAATAAATCTGACAGCCGTTGGAATCTGAGACTCTGGGCTGAGGCAGGGGTACAACCTGGGTGGGAAGAAATAAAGGCCACTTCACTGGATTCGAGAGAGGAAGAACAAACTCACCACTGTCCACGAATGCTGTGGCTTTGCTAATGAACACTGAATAATTCACCTACTAAATCATGTTTGCGACATTTCTGTTGAAACATTCTAACGGCTTGTTTGCTTTCTAAACAGAACATGGTTGCAGCAATAAAAATGAAGTTGAGAGATAAACCCCACTCCTCGACGGCTTTCAGTTTACCTCTGGAAAACATCGGTTAGATTTACTGCAAGCCAGCTTAAATGTGCATGCCTTGTTCCTAGGGAAATCACACTCACTAGATCTTGTCCAGCCTTCCTCGTCTTTGCTGCAAAGGTTTATGTTTCTAAGAGGGAAGAGGTGCTCCATGCTCCAGCCCAGCTCAGCATGAAATCCTGCATACGACGCTGTTGCGTTATTTTAAATCTTTGTTTTGTCTCTGGTTAACCATGAGAAGCAAGGGATGCGCAGCAGAGGCCCTCATCTCCAGAAAACAGACAGGAGTCACGGCTCAAGTCCTGCAACGGCAATTGCTGGGTCATAAACCTCCACGACAGCCCGTACCACACACACACTCTGCCTGCCTGACACAAACGGAAAGCTGTGCAAATGTTCCCCGTGCTGATCTGAAGCTTATGTTGCTCTGATCAGAAGCACAGGTGAAATTATTCTTAAGCCATATTCAGTATATCAGCAAGAGGGAGCCTCTGCCATTGGCGAGTTCTTGGCTATCTGAGCCTGGGTTATTTTCTGAACATGGTTCATTGCTCTAGTTAAAAAAATACAAAAGTTTTAAGTGATCTTTTTTTTTTTTTTTTTTTTTTTTTTGTCACCTTAGGAGTTTCTAATCATTATAAGCATTTACCAGCCTGACAAGAGAAAAATACAATAACTAAATATACGGAGGAAGTGGGCATCAGTGTTACACATCAGTTGCTATACGCATTCTTTGTCCCCTAGCTATTCAATTGCTGACCACAGAATACAGCTTCTTCCACCCACAGATGCTAGTCTAAGCTCCTTCACACACACACACACACACACACACACACACACACACACACACACACACACACACAGTGCTGTTCTGTCTCTCGTAGAATGTGTGTGTTTGAGTTGGTTTTGTCCTGGATCTGGAGCAGGTGATGAGGTCTTAACCACTTTCTTAGTTCCCCTTCAAACTAGGGGATCACATCTATGCAGACTCGGAGAACGCCCACTGGTTTCAGTGAATTCCCAAACACCACTGATGAGCGTGGAGATGGAGCCCATGGCACCGGCTTCCGTGGTGAGAGCTGCTGCTGCATCAAACAGTTCAAACAGTGGCCATGCTGTGTCTTTTCCAGTCTTTCCTTTGGAAGACTGGCCATCATGGCTAGAGTTGGTTGGTTCGACAAGGACGCTCCCGCTGTTATTTTCTGTTCTTAGCTTGCACAAGGTCTTTCCTCAATCACAGTGGGCAAGATTGTCTTCTGATAGCCATACATTACAAGACAACATGTGTTATGACACTAAGACTGAGAAGATTTTTTTAAAGATTTATTTTATTATCCATGAGCATGTATGTGTGTATACATATACATATAGGTGCCCTCAGAGGCCTGAGGTGTGTGTGTGTGTGTGTGTGTCTGTGTGTGTGTGTGTGTGTGTGTGTGTGTGTGTGTGTGTGTGAGAGAGAGAGAGAGATACCCTGGATTTTGGGCTTGAAGTTGAAACTGAGTGAATGGAATTTTTAGAACAGTGTAATTCCTTTGTATGACCTACGCATACACCAATGAGAGAGCATGGTAGGGATCGGCACTCGACAGCTACTCGGCATGACACATGGCACTATACGTGTGTCCAACTCACAAGCTTCACAACACAAGGCACGAGCTCTAGTATCAGCTGCGAGCTCGAGTTAGTATCAACGTATTGACCTCGGCTCCCTGCTTGTAACAAACGCACTGCACAAACACAAGCTGTCGATAAAGGGGGAAGTGAGGAGCAAGGGAGAAACTTAAGAGACTCGTGTTGGTCTTTGCTCAGATTTTCTGTATCAATCTAAACTTCTATAGAACAAAAGTTACAGGGAGGTTTTGTAGAAATACCCCTGGACTGTGGCTTTGGAGTCCTGAGCTTTAGCCGGCCTGCTCAAGCCACTGGGCATAAACTGTGTGGCACAGTCACACACCACACCACAGCTGCTCTGAGCCTCCTGGCCCTCATTTGGAGCAAATAAGAACAGCATTGTTTGGCTGACCTCCCAGGGCTGCCCATCAACTACAACTGTGAGCATTCGTACTCTGTAAACAAAAGCGTCCTACCCTAAACATGCTCAGCTTATGCTTATTTCTAGAAAAGACAATGTCATCTCATTGTTTTGAAATCAGGTAGGAACAAATGCATGCTCTAAGGAAATGTAAACAGAAGACAGAGTGATAGCATCAAGATGGCCCTTCCGGACTCTTGAGGAAGCGATACCTAAACTATACTGGCTCATGAGTCTGAGCGTCAAAATGCTTCCGTGTATAGCTTCTGGAGGCCACGGGGCTGCACTTCCAGTCACAAGGTTTTCTTCTCCTACTCCACTGTAGAAAAGGCCTGGTGCTTTATTTATGAGTACTGAGACCTAGCACTCACACAAACCCACCCCCTGGGAAACAGCCTGCTGTTCTCAACGAAGTTTGTTCCTGGCATGTTGTAGATACATTTTTTCCAGGAAGGACAGAGACTGTGAGGTGTAGGGGCATGATACAGAACCGAGACAGTGCTGAACGCTCTGTAATCCAGGGACAGGAAAGCATTCTGCTGAATTGTCTTTTGATCTCAAAGAGAGGAGGAGGAGGAGGAGGAGAAGAAGAAGCAATTACTGTAATAATTATTTTGCCAAACACAAAAGATGTAGTAATAGAGTAACTTCAACGGTAATTTTTTAAAAATCACTTTGTGACAAGTCATTTTCATGGCTGTTTGTTAGGCCTGGCATGTGGCCAGTGGCAGGAGACTACATGAGCAATGCTGAGTAAGTCGTAGCCCGGCAGCATGCCATACTGACACCCGCTCTTCTGAGGGCTGTTATTTATGCTAAATGTTTATTTCTAACAAAGACAATGTGAAAAGTCTCCAAGTTGGAGAGTCCGGCAGATGAATGTATGAAGACTGGGGTCTCAGGAGGCCGAGTAGGTTAGTGGATTTTATTAGAAAGCTTTGGTGGTGTTTGTTGAGGGTTACACTTCCCTTGATTACACAGGGGTCGTAACTAAGGGGAAACAAAACAGTCATGGTGACCTGGCTGGATTAGATCCCTGATCCTGGGAAACAAGAGGAAGAAGAATGCTCATGGCCGCACTGAGCTGCATCCCGAAGTAACTCAGTGACTTCTTCCGTCACAAAACTACGGGATCATGAGACATCCCGCGTGTGTCCTGTCCTAGGTGAGGACACTTGATCCAGACAGGAAGCGCCTCAGCCTGCAACTTCCTGCTGACTGATCTCTTTCTCCAGACCTTTGCATGTGACTTCTCTCTCAGGCAGAGAGCAGGGCTCTGGTGTCTTCTGACTCTGCAAAGGCAAAGCTTCATTCTTCTCCACCACCACCCCCCCACCCCCGGCCTCAGAATGAGTTCTCCATCTTGAAGAGCCACCGTGAGCTACGCTTTATACCACATCTCTCCCCAGCCCGTCAAATCCCCAAGCTCTTTCCCCCATTGCATGATGCTCTGAGAACCTTAGATTCCCCCACTAAGCCTAAGCTGCTAACAGGGAAGAAAGACAGTTCCGACAGTCCCGAGAGAACCATGACCGAGGCTGCCCTTTATTCTTTGCCCTTACAAAGCTTCTCCATCCTCCTTAAACTAAAGCGGAGCCCACTCTGGCCGGCCTTGATTCAGGCTGATCCTAGTTACTGAAATTCTTTGCCTTGCCTGGGCTAGGTCTTGTCACACCAGCTCATGTTGACCTCTTCTGGCCCCGGGAAATCTCAGGGATGACAGACACCCTACAGGCAGGAGAATTAAGTTATGTATCGTTTACACTGTGTTCACCCTGGGACTCTAATGCATATGCCAGACGCTCCCAAACTCATCCTTGCTGCTTTTCTGACGTGGCCTTATGACCCTGAGGAGTCACAGAAACCTCCCTGCTGCCTGCACACAGGACTGGAGCTGGGAAATCTCATCCCTCGGCTCTGAGATAATTGCAGTCCTGGCCTACCACCTGCAGAGGTTAGGGAGCAAAAACAGCTCAGAAGTCCGTCCACCAGGATGTTCACTTCTCAGGGTGCAGGACCCCTAGAAACACTGTGAGATGGTTGGCCAAGCTCCCCGAAGGATACTCCCATTGGTCCTAGCAGAGCTCTACTATACCAGAACTTTCCTGTTCCCTGCCTTGGGGAGGCTAAGTGGAATTCACACCTGTATTTGCTGGCCATTCCTTATATTACCTTTCCCCCTGGCCAACGACAAGAGCGGGGATTGATTAGTGATTCATGTCCTGTCTTTTGTGTGTACTCAATAAATATTTGCTGATCTAGCCCAGAGTTAAACCTTAATGTCCAGGGATCTCTCAGACCTGCTCCAAGTTCTTAATCCCGGAGACAGAGACAACCTGAGCCAGTGGAGACAAAGAATTTGTCCCACCTCACTTCTAGGTAAAGATACCTCTGGAGAGAGGCCTGATGCAGGCCCAGCCTGGAAATCAGATGGAGTGTGACCGCAATGGAAAAGACACCTGTGTGCTTCGAGGTGTCGGGAGGAAACCCAACAGCCGGGCCGCTTTACCAAAGCATTCTTGTTTTAGGCCTGAACTCAGTTCATCTGTAAGTCTTCAACTTGTTGTCAAGGAAGATAAGGCCCAAGGCTTCTGAGCCATAGGACCCTGCCGGGCACACCTGCCTTGAGTAAACACACACACACACACCCCGTAGGTCCCAAAGGCCAGGGGCTGGGGGGGGGGGGGGACAGTCAGCCCCAGCAAGAGGAGGTCTTGCTGTGGACAGGTGATGTAATCCACCTTTCTTCTTGTCACTTCCAGCTCCTCCACAGTCTCGCCTAAAAGGGGTGGGGGCGGGGGGGGGGGTGGGAGGGTGGGGGGGATGGGGGAGCTACCTAGCTTTCCCAGGTGGTGCTTAGGTGATTAGTCTGGTTTTCTCAGCAGTGCCCAAAACAAACTGTGTCCCTTCCAGCTCTGGCCTCAAGCTAAGAGCAAACAGACCAATCAGCCCTGGGGGATGGCAGAAGCCAAGTTGGGTGGAGACCAGCAGACTATGCGCCCTCTGGACTTGTCAGGCAGGGAAAAAAATGTAAGGGATCTTAGACCAGTTAATACTCCCATTTGTTAGATAGAATCTCAGAAGCTACAGCAGGCAGGGTCCTCTGCTCAACTCTCCTTATTACAGATGAGAAAAATAAAACCTAGCTCTCAGGGCCTCTTAATAATGCAGAATTGAGCGCAGTGTGTCCGTTCCTAGGCACACTTCTAGATTCATTTTTCTCTTGTTGAACAGCAAGACGCAAAACAACAGAGCAGCAAAATTCTGGTTGGGGAGGACAGAAAATCCAGATCAGCCCTGAAATGCGGGAATCATAGATCACCACCAACAGTTCCAATATGTGCTCCTGACTGGGGCATCCATCACTGGCCTCTGGAGGCCGGGCCAGGGCTCTTAAAGGAAACACACACATACACACACACACACACACACACACACACACACACACACACACACAAGGAAACACACAAGAAAGCAGGGGGAACTCAGACCTCTTGGTTCCCTTGGAGGGGTGGGAGGGGTAGGGGCAGTCAAACTGCCTTGGGTTTGTCAACAGCCCTTCAAATCACGTTATATCAGAAGCAGCAACGGAAGCACATCAGTGGGAAGACACGCCTAATCAATACCTGTCTGGCAATTCCGAAGCTTGGGGTAGGAGTGAATTGGGGCAGTTGGGTTTTGCTTTATAAACACAGAAACAAAAAGCAGCCTGAAATTACTTTTTAAAGCAAATTCTGTAAGGCAGGGGGGGCGGGGGAAAGATAACAAAGGAGGCCAAAGATGGTTGAACAAACAGATCTGGGAATAGAATCACTAGCGTGAATTTTCATTTTGGGCAAAGAAGTGTGAGGTTTTCAAGGAGCTAATATTAGTCTCCTTTCCCACTTAAATAAGCAGGCAGCATCTGGGAAACTGGAAGGCTACCCAGTCTCACCAGCCATCCTGTTCTGGTGGCATGGAGCAGACTGGGACCAGTGAAGTGACACCGTGCTATGCAACTGACTGGCGCATTTTGAGAGAGGAATTTAGCTAGCATTCTGTTTATATTTTTGAGTCAGTAGTAGGGTTTTTAGTAAAAATCTATTTTTGTTGTAGTAAATATACACAAAATTGGCCATTTTGACTGTTTTTAAGCATACACTTCAATGCCACCTCATACATCCCCACGTTGTACGCCCATCGCTACCACCAACACTGGGACTCTGCACCCATTAGATAACAGCTAACGGGGATGACAGGCCCATAAACCCGGAGGCTCCTGGCATTTTACCATTAACCCGAGAGGGAAGTGGAAAATGACTTAATATGTAAGACATTTTTTTCCACTTCTAAGGAAGTCTAATGGGGCATAAGACAACCACCAAGGGTGCCACCCAGGTCGACACTGCTACTGAGAGCAGAAGACTGGGGTCCAAGCTCAGAAGTAAGTATCTAATCAAAAGTTTACAGCCAGGGCAGAAGACAAACTTGTCGTCTCACACTGGCCCAGCACTAAGCATTCTCTGCCTCATTGATCATTCATCGGTTAAACTAACCATACTCGGGTATTCCCAGTCAATAGTGAGGTCCTGCATTGAGGGTAAGATCTTACAGGTAAGAGCTGCCATTGGTTGTCTTCCTTACCCTCAAAGAGTAGGCCTCATAGTTAGGCATGGGACACGTGACCATGGCTTCTGTGACAAAACCCCAACAGCTGGAAAGAGTAAAGAGTCTTGCAAATGTTAGCTGTGCATCTACCACTGAACTACATCCCCAGCCCAGAGCTAAACATTTTCAATCCTTAAGATTTGTTTCATAAACATGAATAGTGCCTGAAATGATCATTTTCCTTCTTCAAATGGCATGGGGGGGAAACCTTTTTCTTTTTAAAATTCAATCGGATTGCCTATTTTCATGTCTTGTTTATCTCAATACACTTTTAGAAGGCAATGTTTTTCATCTATATACTTGTATAATGACTTTATCAAACGTATGGACTGTATGTGGTGTTATTAAGATCAGTGAAGCAATCCCCTATGTTTCTACACTAGCAGTTAGAATGCTGGCTGCAGTTTTCACTTATCAGCAAATTTAACTATCGTGTTCCATTCTTCACATGTCTCATTCCACTTGCTAAGAAAGACAAAAGCCCTTGAGAGGGGATGTTCACTCCTACCCCGGCTACGGACGTTACAACTCTATCTTCCTCATTCACTAACCAAAAAGAGGGCACCCTGGGGACTGGGGAGACGGACATCTTAGTCAGTCAGCCGTCTGCTGCGGACCTGAGTGTGGGTCCCCAGCACTCATACACAGAAAAGCCAGGGCACCTCTGTAATGCCAACAGTGGAGGTAGGGAAGGGAACAGAAAGATCCCAGAGCTCACTGGGCAACATCTAGCCAAGGCAACATGAGCTTCAGGATTGGTGAAAAAGTCTGTCTCAAAAAAAAAGAAGCCAGGGATCAAGGAAGCCACCTGAAGATATTGCCCCCCTGGACCCCATTCATAAGTACGTACACACATGAACACACATTAATGCACACATGCACACATACACCAAAGCTAGAGCACTTGCCTTGCACATAGAAGGCCCCAGGTTCCATGAGCAGAACTACACAAATAAGAGAAATAAGGAAATAGAAATAAAATACAAAACAAATGTTAACTTGAAGAACATGGATGGGGAAGAAATACCTAAAGGCAGAGAAAATGGTGAGAAATAAAATGGAGGGGAAAAAAGGGGAGGGGAGGGAAGAAAGGGAGATGGGGTGTGGTGGGGATGTACCAATGAGTTCCCTTAGCAGAACAGAAAGGGCAGGGTCGGGGGAGACAATCTAGAAAATGTGCTGAAAGTAAAAGAGAGGCTGAGGAAAGAGCCAAGGCAAATCAGGCCACATCAGTTCTGTTAAAAGTTGTTTCTCGGTTTTATGGTAGCATTTTGTTTCATTTTGTTTTGTTTTGTCTTTGAGACAAGGTCTCACTGTATAGCTCTGGCTAGCCTGGAACTCAAAATTTAGACCAGGCTGGCCTCAAACTCAGAGAGATCCACCTGCCTCTGCCTGTTGTTGAGTGTGGAATTAAAGATCTGTGTGACCTCACCGAAAAGAGTTTTAACTGTGAACTCTTTAACTGTTTCCATGGGACCAGGGCTAGCCGTTCAGGAAAACAGGAGCTGCTGTGTGAGGCTCACATCTGGGATTGTCTGTGAACACAGATACGCCTTTCATAGTAATTTCTGGTGTGTGGGCAAGCTCCCCGGGATCTGTGGCACAGACATTTGTCCCAAGAAAAGCCTGCTCGGTGATGCAGACAGTTGGAGTGTGTCTGCTGTGGCTTACAGTCAGCAGGTTCTATGTGTTTCCTCTCTTTCTGTACACGCAGGAGACAAGGGTTCACAGCGCCTGCGTAGATGTGCAGAGCCATGCAATTTAACCAACCTATTTGGGGGCTGAAGTACCCGAAGTCAACATCCCTCAAGTCTCCTGCTTACACAGAGGGGACAGGAAACCAGAGGAACTTGGGGACGTTTAGGGCAACTTCTCCAGAGTTGCTGGACTCCTTGAGTACCTGACGTGTGTGTACGTGCGCGCGCGCACGCGTGTGTGTGTGTGTGTGTGTGTAATACTTGCCACAGCTCCTGACTTTCTGATATACAATTACACAGAAAGGGTAAACTGTGAAAGATCTGAATGCTATGATCAGTTTGCAATAGCTGTTCATGGCAGAGTCCTGGGGACGGGTGGGAGGGTGAATTAGAAATTTTTAATCTCCTTCTTAAAAAGGGGGTGGGAGAAGATTTCTGTATTTATGTAGATTAAAAATCTCATTTTGTTGCTTGACTCATTTCGGGTTCCTTGAAAGCTCCTGTGAAAGTTGATTAGCACACGCAGGTTCAGATAATTTCCCCAGAGAGCTAAACAAATTAAAATATATTTTTTTTTTTACCTCCAACCAGCTGACACGGGCCATCAGTTGCACCCTTGGTACAAGTTCCATCTTGTCACTTTAATCCTAAACTGGGTGCCTAAACAGTATTTACCTGGCGGGAAGCAACAGCCCAGGAAGTAGTTGGATGGAATTGTAAGGTTCCAGCTCCCACTCTCCCCTGTCTCCCCTCCAGCCCTCAGGCAGGCCTGCTATGCAATTGGAGTCTAGGCCCTATGGAAGTGGACTAAATTATCAACCACCACCTCCCAAAGAGACCTTTAATCCAAATGTAATATGTCTGTAACTCAGTGTCACTCCAGCTTGGTTGATTCGGAGTTAGGGGGAATTCTCCAATACAGCAGGTTACAGCAGCATCCACAAAGGGTGGCTTGTGAAACGGTGAGCTTGGGGAGGAGACGATGCTGCAAGTGTCACCTGCCTAAACAGTGCTAATGGCTTTATTAAGCACACATCTTCACACCCTCCTTATGAGACCCTCCCGCTGAGAGTCACTCCACCGTCACATGAGCATTTGCTGAGCTAAGGCTGACCTGAGGGAAGTGGGGGAAAGTGGGGTAGTTACAGGAAAGCTGGGGATGGGGTGGGTGGCGGGTGGGGTAAGGATGACTGACGCCAAGCTGCCCCAAAGCGCTCTGGTTCCCCTTTGCTCTCTAAGAAGGCCTACACTGCCTCAGCACCCCAGTTGTCAGCTGCTTCTGTAGCTGCATGCTGGTATTTAGATAACTGCTCAGTGAAAATTCCTGAGGTGCGTATAGAAAGGGAGGTGCCGTGAGGGAAGCCAGAGCGGAGTGTCAAACAAACTGAGGCTTCAGTGGTCCCTGCCCTGATACTTGCAAGCTATGCGTGACGCCAGGAGAGTGCTTTGTAAATTGCAAGAGGCTGTGAGAAAGTGAGCGGCTCATTTGCAGCCACACTGCAGGCAGTTTCCCCACCCTGGATTCCCACACATCTCAGAGGCTCCTGCGGATTTTCTCCTTCCTGTGAGCTGGTTTCCCATCCCTTGGGGTCAGCCACAACCTGCATGTGACATATAAACAGCCTCCACCTCACACATGCCTGTCACCGCCCCCCCCCTTCCACCCACACACAGTCACACATACAGACACACCAGAGAGAGAGGGAGACGGAGAGAGAGCAGTGTCTGGATCATCTCCCAAGATGGACCCCTGCCCTGTTTCTTTACTGTAAGAATCAATGGATGACCTGCTTTATTCAGATTTGGGTCTAGAAATCATCACATCATTTTCTAACTGTGTGGGCTGGGACGGAGGATTGGGGTGGAGAGGGGTCATAGATAGAAGAACCCAATAAAGTAGCCAAAATGTACAGTTACAAGAGATGGCTCATCAGTTAAGAGTGCACACTGTTGCAGAGAACCAGAGCTCAGTTCCTAACACCCAAAAGGCATGGCTTACAACCTTCTATAATCTAGCTCCAAGGAATCAAACACCTTCTCCTGGCCTTTTTAGACATTTGCACACATGTATGCACATGCACACACGAGGACACACGTATACACACATAGTACATCTGAAGTTGATATTTTAGGGAGGCTGGTTTATTTGTAAATAAAACATTTGACCATTGAGTTGATCAAGTTTCCATTTTGGAATTCCAAAATCCCATACTTCACAGAGACCACACAGTCTTCCACACCCCTTCCCAGAATGCCAGGAATGTAACGACAAGCTACCTTCCAAGTACACACTGCTTCCCCTACCCAATGGCTAACCGAAGTAGGCAAAGGTGATGATTTCTGTGCAGTGGGCTTCAGGGTAGACTTTGAACAAAGCAGGTGCGCGTCAGATGGGAGGAGTCAGCAATGCCTGCCTCAGAGCTGAGCCCACCAGCTAACCAGCTAGAGATCCCTGGAAGAAGAAGTTACAGCCACTTCAGGAACAGCGGTGGGGTGGGTCTAAAGAAAGAGGTGGGTCAGTACACTGCCTTTGGGATGTTTGGAAGGAAGGAAGGAAGATCCAGAATAGCTGCATAGATGAGAGGGGGAGGGGGAGGAGAAGCGAGGGAGGCAGGCAGTATTTGTTTGATGTGGGAAGTGGGCGTGGTGTCTACAACATCCCCTCCATTTCTAACTAATCTAAATAGTTGTAATCATATTAATATGCTTACTTAAAGAATTCAAGACAACTTAGTACTGCCACCTAGAAAAACCAGTATAATTTGTGTCTGCACTCTAAGTACATATCCTTATTCCCAAAGGTAAATGTGGCTTTTTTCTTTTTAATTCAGTAGCAGCAGCAGCAGCAGCAGCAGCAGCAGACAAGAGACCATTATAGAAAGTCACAACTGGTCAAAATACCATGGGGTACACAGTCTCAACTTACATATCTGTAACATGAGCCCTACAGCCAAGACTCATCCAGAAAAGTGGCAGAAAGATTGTAAAAAGAGCAAGAGGACAAGGGTGGGACATCAGCTGCAAGACAGTGTCTTTTACATATGGCCAAGCTGGTGCCTTTTATATATTTATATGCACCTAGGAAATCTCAACAATATGGTTGCCTAACAAAACCTTAAAAGCGACAACACCAGTTGGCATGCCAAAATGGGTGGGAGAATTCTCACTCCTGGAAGAAGAGCTGGAGGCAATTAATGATTGCTGAGAGAGGGACAATCAGGCTGCTCTGGGGATGAGCACCATGATGGACAGTTAGCCAATCCTAAGAGGTCATCTCTAAACACATATGAGCCACACTCAACAATCTCAGCAGGTTGGATGTACAAATTTATATACATACGTATAAAACAATAATACTTAGAGAATAAAAGCCATGAAGTTGAACAGGGGTGGAGGACACAGGAGTAACTGAAGGGAGGAAAGGGGAATGACGCAAATACAGTATTCGTATATAAAATTCTTGGGTATTTTTTTAAGTTTTAAGTTTTAAGTTTTTTTAAAGAAAAATTCAGCTTGAATCAAAGTTTTCTAGAGTACGTGAAATTTGACCTGAAGCAAACCAGAGGGCAGCGGTGCAACACCCATGACAAGGCTTCTCTCACCCTCCTCACTGGCAGAACTGCAGAGGAGCAGAATGAGGAGGAATCTACCCGCCAGAGCGCAGCTCCTCCTGGCTGAGAGGGACTCCCATGTTTGCACAGACTTCTGGCCTCCTCGCTCCTATTTGTCATGGTCCCATGTATGACAGTCTTGTTTACAACCAGGAAACACTGCAAATCTCTTCCAAGACAACTGTACCCAGAAAAAGCACATTACCTCATCCTGACAAACTAATGTCAAAGATAAGGGATCTGAAGAGTGCTGCCAGAAGTTAATTGACACTAATTTGAACAGTTACCACGGTTACCGATGATAATACCCTGTGCGGTTTTGAGAATTAAGAGAAAAATGTCTTTATACATTTACTCCGTAATTGCTTTCTAATGACCCCTGTGACGGAGGCAGGTGAAGACAATGCCATGCCTAATCCAGCCACCCTGTCAGGTGACAGAAACCCATTGTGTCCTCATCAGGTAGGCCCAGGCCAGGTGCTGTGTGGGATGCTAACACAGCCAAGCATGCTTCCTGGCCTTGCGGAGCCCTCAATCCCACACAGATAAACAAAACAACAAGTACAGTGATAAAGATGACACAGAGCTGTCGATGCAAAGGGCTGGAAGAGATGGAGGAGGGAGCTCCTGACTGGAGGGAGAAGATGAAGCCGTGGGGCCAGGATGTGACTTTTGAGTGAAGCACACGGTTTTGACAGATGAAGAGAAGAAGCAGAGGGGGCGCCTGTACACACAGAAGACCTGGGAAGAAAATCTGGCTCTCTTGGTCTTATAGTTCAAAGACAGTGAACAGAATTTTAGAGTTCAGACACACTCTATTCCGCATTGTAAAAACTTTATTGAGATGCAATTCTCCCACCCAATGTGTACAATGCTATAATCTGAGTATATTTTATAGAGCTGTGCAACCATCACCCATCTTCAAGCATCTTCATTTTTCCTACAAGGAACTCCAGGGCCATGGGCCAGCTGTTCCCAAAGCTGCCCAGCAGCCACTAACCTACCTAGTGGCTACAGACGGTCTCTTTAGATTCTGTACGGCTGGAATCATCCATCCACTCCTTTGTGGCTGGCTCCCTCGCTTACACATGCTTTATGAGTGAACTCATACTTAATCTCTTTTTATTGCCAATAATATTCCATTGTGTGCCATGTTTTGTTTAGCTACTCGTTGGTGGATAGACTTTCGGGCTAGATTTCCACTAGGGACATCACAGGACATGGTTGCAGGGTAGTGTGATGCCTGTCACCTTTCTGGAAGAGCTGGTTTAGTGGTCAGGAGGAGGTCGTTGGGCACAGGGACTGAGCCATCATTTAAGCCCCAGGAACAGCTGAGATCCACATGTGCACACTCCAGGAAAGAAAACTAAATGTTCCCCCAACACAGAACTTGTACTTAAATAGAAATCAAAACTGCTCGAAGCTGCTTGGCAGGAGGGGAGGGTGAGGGAAGATAGGCAGGGTGTAAAACCCAAGGGCAACCGCATAGCTTTCCCTTGAAACTTGGGGAAGATGTGTGGCCTTGTGAGCACGAGCAAATGTCCCTCCAAGCCCTCGCAGTGGCCCGTGCTGGTGACAGGGCTAGCAAGCCGCATCTGTAGATCCGCTTAATAGCTAAGCCACAGTGAGCTCAGTTTAAGAGAAAGGGGGCCGGGAAAGAGCAACGTGAGAGATGTCTGTGTTTACAGGAAAGGAAGGCTAAAACCAACAGGATAGAAGAAGGCAGAGGCCATAAGCACGAGGCAGCATCGTGCCCCAGGAAACAACAGCAGTTAGCATCCATAATTCATAGGGCATCCACGCGAGCAGGCCTAAGTGCACACGTGACTGTACCATTGCGGCGCAGGCTCACCAGATAACTGTGAAGGATAGCCAATGGAAGTTTTCACAGAGCAGAGATAGAGCCCATAGCACCAAGGTGATTTTTTAAAAGTAAAGAAATAAAAAACCTCATGAAGGCTCACAAAAGAGCTTATTAATTTGTGGTTGGCCTGGTAACCAGCAAGTTGTTGGCCACTTAGGGCAGGGCAGTCTCAACCAACTGCCCAGGATAACAGTGAGGAACTGGGTGTGGCAAGTGGTGACTTTACTTTCAAAAAGCTAGACACTGAAGTAGAGAGGGAGCTCAGCCATTAAAACATTTTCTGTGCAGGTAGCAAGCTTGAGGGTGAGTCTGGATTCCCCTGAACCCAAATAAATGCTGGGCGAGTGTGGCAGCTGACTTCTAGTCCTAACACACAGGAGGCTAAGACGGGAATTCGTGGAGCAAGCTGGCTAGCAAGACGAGGCGTCTTGGAAAAGTCTGGGTTCAATAGGGAGACTCTGCCTCAGTGAACAAAGTGGAGAATCAATGAGCAAGATGTCAACCTTAGGCTTATACTGTACACAGTCACGTGCATATGCACTTGTGTGTGTGCGCACACAAACATGCATACACACCATACCCACACACACACACATATGCGTGCGCTCACACCCGGGGGTTGGTGGGGGAAGACTGGGCAGTGGATGGAGAGCTAGGACCACATGAGTGGCTTGCAGGATGATCAAGGGCAGGTTTTATTTAAATTTTGTTTATCTGTGATTCTATGAAAGGTCAAGTCAAGCAAACTCCTAGAAAAGGCAGGGCGGTAAGAGGTGCCCAGAACTAATGACAAGAATGGACGTTCAAATACAATAGAGACAGGGTTAAATCTAAAAACTGACACCAGCTCCATTTTGTATCGCTGGGCCAGACATCCCTTCCTGGGAAAAAAAAAAAAGCATGCTCCTCCAGTCCGCATCTAAAGGGAATTCACAGAAGTCTCCGCAAACAGCTTTAAGCCTTTCTCTAGTCTTGTTGAGCAACTGGGCTGGCCAGAGAAGAGAGGGGTGCCCTTCAGTATTTGGGGTCCTCTGTGGCTAGAGTCCTCCAATGGGAATGTGTCGACACTATGCTCTCTGCTCTTGTGAATGCATGGGACTGAGCAAACCAGACCTCCTCGCAGATGCTAAGCTGTGCTTCGCTGCAGAGGGCAGCTGTGCTGGTTCACTTTAACCATCAACTTGACACGACCAGCGATGACCTGGGAGAAAGTCTCCCTTGAGAAACTGTGTACACGTACGTCAGGGTGGCCTGCAGGAATGCCTTTGGGGGACACCCTACTCCCTCAACATGAGTAGCCCTGTTCCATGGGCTGGGCCTCAATGAAGAGGCAAGAATAAAGAGTGCTGGTTGAGCAAGTGGGGAGCACGGATGCCCTGTTCCTCTCTGCTCTTGACCGTGGAGGTCATGTGACCAGCTGCTTGAGTTCCTGCCTCAGCTTCCCTCAGTGATAGCTGTTAACTTGGAAACAAAACCCCTTCCTCTCCCTAAACTCTTAGTTAGGATATGTTGCCACAGATCGGGGGTGCGATTACAGCAGCAGGGAAGCACACAACCCCTCCCTGTGTGCGCTTCCTTTACCCCGGGAACTAAACATTCCTTATTTGTGTTCCCTGAAAGGTGACCTTGGCTGCTCTGCTAGCTTCCCTGACCCCCAGGGTTCTCATTTGAAGTGGAAAGCAACCGGACTGGAGAGCTTTCTAGCAGCCATTGATTGGAAAACTGTCACATTTGCTAGGGGAAGGGACTGTGCCTTCCTGAGGCCTTCTACCGTGTCATACTTCCTGTGGTGTCATGATACAGGAGCACGTGACAATTTTAAATGCCTGGCGACTTGGTAAAGAAGACAGAGGGCCCAGCATGGCCCAAATGCCAGGAGGTCCATTGTATTAATGCTTTCTCTCAAAGAGAAGCTTCTTGTAGCTTTGGTTTTAGTGAGTGCAGTGCTCTCTCATAGTACCTTGACATAAAATGAGAAACTGTGACTATTCAGTCGTCATTCTTTGGGTAGAAAAGCAAGACTTATTCAGAGGCAAACAATCAACCAACCCAAATAAATTCTGCAAAGATTATATAAGTAAATGTGATTTTTCGATATCCTGAGTTCAATGTGCGGGCAGTTGCTACTGATAAGGAGATTCAGGTCTAGCAAAGCAAAGCTTACTCAAGGTCATTCGGTGCGTCAGAAGAAATTCTAGGTCACAGAGTGTCATGGCTTACCTACTCATTCATACTATAATGGCCCATGTGCCATCTCTAGTGTTGTAGAGTCCTCCATGTTCTGAAAGAAATAGCAATGCTTTCCTTTAATGCTGAGAAATCCTCATAGGTTTACATGTGTGGACCCCAAGGACATGAGGGTTACGATGGTTGAGGTGATTCTCTTTGGTGCATGCGGATGTTATGTCTGCACTCATAGCAGTGCATCTGTGTGGGGCAGTGAGGAGGTCACAGTCTTCACACTTAGAGGTAAATAATCAGACAGTGGGAAGCAGAGCACAGAGGGATTTCTCTGCGGTCTGATTCGGTTCTGCGGCTCATCCACCAGCTGCCGAGTCTTCAGCCAAATTCCCTGGAGCAGTAAGCAACAGAGACAACATGAGTGATGTAATATTTCACCTCCGCTGAGGAGCGCTCAGATGCTGTCTGTACAGAAGATAGCCCAGCTGACGTGTGGAAAGAGC
The DNA here is from genome assembly GCF_903995435.1 of Acomys russatus. Lineage (NCBI taxonomy): Eukaryota > Metazoa > Chordata > Mammalia > Rodentia > Muridae > Acomys > Acomys russatus. The sequence goes on along the minus strand of NC_067142.1, from coordinate 73,196,645 downwards.
CTACGAGTTAAGACACAGGGCAAGGGGGCCCACCCCTCCTCCAAAGACTCTGCTGGATCAAACCCTGAAACACGACCAGGCAGGACAGCCAGAGTGGCTGGGTGGTCATACAAAATGCCTGGCTGTTGCTTAGACAAATACACAGCTGAAGAGGAGCCAGGACCATCTCCAAGAGAGAAAGCCCTGCTTTTGTCTGACAAAGCTGGGCTGACCCCAGAGGAACACACAATAGGAAATGAAAGTTGGACAGAAAATTGATTCCAACAGGAAACAGAATGATCCATACTCAAGCTCAGTTCCAGGATGGATCATCACAAAAAACACAGAGCAGCTGGGCCAGGGAGCCAACTCCATCCACTCTGCATACACTGCAGAGCAGGCAGCAGGGAGCAGCCTGGGGTACCTGGAGAGGGGCCATGCCCAGTCATCCCTGTGGACATGGCAACAAGATTTAAGTGCAGGTACATCTGTGCCAACGGAAGGCTGGTAGATGCCTGGCAGAGGACCAGGAATAAAAGGCAGGAAAAAACCTCCTTGAAAGGTAGGGGTATGGGCTGGAGGGGGGGCGGTGGACCTGAGTTTGGATGCCAGCACCCACAGAAAACACTGGGTATGACCAGAGGCCCTGTAACCCCAGCACTGGTGGGGGGAAGGAACAGGCGGAGACAGGAGAACCACTGGGGCCTGCTGACCACCAGCCTAGCAATTCCATGAGTTCAGTGAAAGACTAGCACAGATGAACACACACTCACACTCACATGCACATACAGCACACAAAACACACCCCTCTTGCATACAAACACCCTAAACAATGAAAATAAAGAAACAATAAAAGTGTGGGGGGGGAGGGAAGAATCCGGGGAGTTAGTCTGAAATCTTCACCAAACGCACCCGCACTGGAACAAATCCAAATTCCCAGTAGCAGTTTCTGAGTCCCTGTGGTGATGACCAATGGACAAAGCTTACAGAGATAGAAAGTTAAGTGGAGCACACCCACTCGTGAGCCAGGCCAGAACTCTCTCACTGCAGGTCAGTACATGTCCACCCACTCTCCTGGAAATCTCCCGGGCCTTCACAGAAATGTGCCTCTTAGATCTGCTGTTCCTCCGCTCTCCTTGCTGGGACAGTGAGGACCCCAGTTCCAAGGGTCACAGCAGGTATGCAAGCACTCGGGGACCAAACCTTCTACTCCATCTCTCCTCACGATCCTTGCCTCACTTTGCCAGCTCATTAAAATCCACCGCATGCAGCCACGTGGACAGCTTAGCCACTCAAGTGCTTCTGTGCAAACATGAGAACCCCAGAACCCACCCGGGGCAGAACCTGCATAGCGGTTTGTGTTTATAACACCGGTGCTGCGAGGCTGACAGCAGAGCCTAAGGCTCACTGGCCGGAAAGCCTAGTCTACTGAGCAGTCTCAGGCTGAGAGACTCTTTTTTCAAACAAAGCAAAAAAGTAGGGGGTAGGGGTGCAGAGAGCTGACTCGGCAGATAAGAGCACTGGCTGCTCTTGCAGAGGACCAAATTTCAGTTCCCAGCACCCACATGAAGGCTCACAGCCATCTGTAACTGCAGTCCCAGGGGATCTGACACCCTCTTCTTACCTCCTTGGCATCAGGCTTACATGTGATATACATACATGCAAACATACATACATACATACTACATACAGGTAAAACACTCATATACACAAAATAATTACATTAATAAATATAAAATGAGGTGGATTACATCTAAAGAATGGTGCCTGCTATTGATCTCCAGCTTCCATATGCACATCCACACATGTGCACATGTGCCCACATATGTCCACATGCACCCACATATGTGCACATGCACCCACACAGGACCACATACAGGCCCTTGCTACTAAAGCACATGATGTAAAAGGGATTCTGATAAAAACTAAATGGCTTATCAAGGGAAGGACAATGGCCCTGTGTGTTGCCCAAAGTGGTGGGTAATGCTGAAGTTGTCCCCACTAGATTGAACTGTCTTTTCCCAGAAGGAATACTGGGGTGATAATAAGTGTTCTGGATGTGGATCCGGGAGGCACAGTCTCAGAGGTGGCTTTATCCAACGACTCTGGGCCCATCACTTAATGTCTCTGTGCCTCTGCTTCCCTCCAAGACATTGCTGTTCAGCTCTGCCATCGGACTGCTGGGAAGACTGAGAGAGGGTAGGGATGCGGCTCAGTTGATGTAGTTCATCCCCAGCATGTAGGAAGGCCTGGGTTCGGTTCCCCTGCACCGCATAAACCAAGCACAGTGGCACATCCTATTAACCCAGCACCCAGGCAGAGGAGGCAGAAGGATCTCAAGTTCAAAATCATTCTCAGCAACATAGCAAGTTCAAGGTCAGCCTGGACTACACAAGAGCTTCTCAAAACACTTTTTTTCTGAATGTGAAGGAGGGTGTGTGTGTGTGTGTGTGTGTGTGTGTGTGTGTGTGTGTGTGTGTGTGTGTTCAGATCCATGTATGTAAATGTATATGTGGAAGCCAGAGGTCAATATTAGGAATCTTTCTCAGTCACTCTCCACCTTGTATTTTAAGACAAGGTATCACTGATCATGGAGCTCATCAATATGGCTAGGCTGGATGGCCAGTGAGCTTCAGAGACTGCCTGTCTCCCCAAAAATGGCATTACAAACACACACACAGCACAACCCAGGTCCTTCTCCACCCCCATGGGTGCTGGGAATTGAACTGGGGGCTTCATGCTCACATCGCAAGCACTTTACTGACCTAAGTACTTCCCAGCCCCCAAAAGAGTTTCTTTTTTAATATAGAGTATTTTGAAAATCCTTTTAAAAGTCAATCTATATTTCTTTTTATTACAGCCTTCCTAGTTAAGTTTTTTTTTTTTGAATTGCATATAAAATTAATTTGATTCCTTATGAAAATCTCGTCTGATGATGGGATGTCAAACGGGGAAGGAAAAGCCAGGTATGGGTGATCCTAACTCGAGGGTGGGGAGAAATAGAACTGAATATAAATACAAAAGGAGCACCATTCATAGGACCAGCCCTGCTGCAAAAATGGGCTTCCCTACGCTCGTGCCTGGGCAGGCATTAAGGGCTAAAGGTGCTGTGGTTGGCTCTGCTGCAGAAATAAAAAGGAAAGAAAGAGGGACATTGTGCCCATTCGCATGGTGCCATGGGCATGAAAGCTAAGCTCAAAGGCAGGCGAGGCAGGAGCTGCGGAGGAACACAAACAGGTTTCATAATCAATCTGAAATCACAGTTGTGAAAAAATCACATAAAATGCCATCTGGCCTCCTGGATGGAGTGGAACATTAAGCAGAGGCAGCCTTCCAATGTGCGTGTTCTCATTTGTCCAAGAGAACAGTGCTTCTCCCTCCTGTGAAAGAGTTGCCCCATCCTGGTCCAGTGTTCACCCTCGCCAGGAATGTTCCAAACACCGGTAAAGCAGCTAGAAAGGCACAGGACAGCTGTGCAGTCCCAGATGCCTCTGGCTCTAACCCCGATCAGTACCATAGGGAACTCCGCTGCTTTCCAAGGACCACGTGCTCCTGACATCTCCACTCACTTCTTGTTTATGTACAGCTGACATTGTTCAATTCTCTGATGTGGGTATGTGAGACAGAAAGATGCATAGCATAACATTTGCCAACATAACCACTCTGGAGCACACAGCTCAGTAACACTAATATAGTTAATGGTCTTTAACCACCACCGCCATGCACAGTGGACACTTGAAACTTCACCCATTAAATACTAACCCCTCACCCTCCGCCTCTCAGCCCCATAACCTCTATTTCATTTTCCGTCTCCACAAATGAAGCTCTCGTCTAAGTGGAATCATGCGGTGCTTGTTCTCTTGTGTCTGGCTTATTTTACCAAGGTCTTCAAGGTTCGTCGACTGCATAGGTGCCAGAATTTCCTTCTTTTAAAAAACCAAATGGTATCCCTCTGGATGTACCTCTTGAATGCTGCTTACCCGTTCACCCTTCAGTGGACCATAAAGACTAATTTTTACATAGTAAATGAAGGTCAGACGTGCCAGTGCCCCAGACTTTTGGGCACTGATGGTCCGGGGCACAAGCTGACCAAAAGTCTGCCCCCGCCGTGTCCATCTACCTCCCAGCCATGGGGTTATGAGTTCAGGAAGATCAGGAACCATGGTCTCACTTAAAACCCTGTGCCATTCTTGCCAAAGGGCACAGTGCCATGACAGGGCAGGGATTCATGGTGCTTGGGAAAGGAGTAGCTCGGGAGTAGCATTCTTCTAAATCAAATTATTTCACAGCTGCTCAGAGAATCTTATCTTAGAGAAGATTTGTTGCCAATACTACCAGGATTATTGTGAGCCTAATTTTGGGGTGTTTTTCTTCTTCTTTTTCTTTCTTTTTATTTTTTTACATATACATTTATATTATTCCACATATATATAATAAACTCCCTATAGCAAGAAGAACCATGACACAATCAGGAATTATATAAATGTTACATTCTTAGTGTTTTGGCTATTTGTATTTGACAGCCTTGAAGAAAATATCTTTCCTATCTTGATGTGTCTAAAATTCTGAATGTAAATCAATCTCCATCACATCTTGTCATTATCAACTTAAAACACCTATCTAGGCCTAAAAACATCTTAATCCCTAAACAACTAAGCTTCATTGTAAAACTAAGCTACCTGGTCTTCAACACCATAAGAGACTTGAGAAGGAATAAACTTGATTACCTGAGTATGCCAGGAGTGCAGGTTAGTAGCTTTCCAAATGTGAAGATGACAGAGACAGTTTGCTACCTGAATAGTCACCTAAAACTCTCTATTATGTTGGAGCATCTTCTTCAGCCTTCTGGCCCAGACATATTTGTGGGACAGACAGGAACTGTTGAGGACTTGCTTACCCTGTCTTGGCAGAGTTTGAGCCTAATTTTTGAAAGCAACATCTATTTAATCAGCCACCAAAAAAGACAGCACATGCTGGTAGGGAGGACAATAATAATGCTGCTGGCAAGGCACATGCTTGTCACCCCAACTCATGGGAAGGAGAGGCACGAGAATAAATTCAAGTCGACTCATGGATAAGTGGTGAATTTGAGGCCAGCCTAGGCAACACCAGATCTATCAAAAAATAAATAAACGAATAAAATAGTGCACATGAAATCAGAAGACAAGAGCTCAATTCCTATCTCTGCTTCGTACCTGGTCTTGTGACTTTAATCATGCCATTCAGCCTCTCTAGATTTCTTTCACTGTCTTTAAAATGAGAGTGTTAGGAATGGCCTTCATAGATGATTAGGAGAACTGACAGAGTATACAGTGGCATTCACACAATTTAATTTGTGTAGGCCAATTATATGCTTCCTTGTACACACATAAAAAGAACACTTGTTACTCTGCCATTTCTTTTTTTTTTTTTTACTTTTTATTTTTTGAGGCAGGTGTGTGTGTGTGTGTGTGTGTATGTGTGTGTGTGTAGCCTTGACTGTCTTGGACTCAGTTTGTAGACCAGGCTGCCCTCAAACTCAGAGAGGTCGGCCTGCCTCTGCCTCCTGAGTACTGGGATTAAAGGCATGCATCACCACTGCCCAGCTAAGCATGGCTAAAATTCCTAAAGAAGACAAAACATGTATGAAATCACTATACAACACTTCCATATTATGCTCAGAGTAACTATAAAGTGTCATAAATACAGGCCATTAAAATGTAATATTTGTCGAGTCTTTATTGAGCTCCTTGGGAAAGCCATAGATACAAGAGATAGAATCCTACACAAGACTCAAAGTGTTCCTAAAGAAGGCAACATGGATGCCAGAAGCTGGGCCAGGAAAAGCAAGGCTGCCTTGTCAAAGAGCTTTGTCCATGACATTATGGCATTCAAGAAAAAGCACAGGTTCCCATGTTGACTGGGAAGATTCACCAGTCAAAAGCGCCTGAGGCCCACACAGTACAGAGCCACAAGCCCACTTCCAGGCATGAGTCCTTGTGACTTGGCTCAGACCCCTCACCACGCCTCTGAGGGGATCTGCCTGCCGACGGTGTACAGACGGGTCTGTTGTGTTGTGAAAGCAAGTGTTTGGTGGTTATTAAAGAACCTTGTCAACCTCGGAGGCTGGGGAGATCCCTCGAGGTAACATGCATACCTAAGTTTGGATCCCCAGCTCCACAGAAAAGGCCAACAGCAGTGGTGCACCCCTATAATCCCAGCACTGGCAGATCCTCGGACTCACTGGCCGGCCAGTCTCACTTAATCTATGAGCTGTGGTCCAGCCGAGGGCCCAATCTCAAGAGTGACTGAGGACAACTCATCATGTGATTTTCAACATGGATGGAAACTATAACTGACAGTGAGAGAGGAGACCTGGAAAGTGGAAGCCAGTGATTTCATTTAGCTCTTTGGGGAGCCATGGAGCCCTGCACAGAATTCTCGTGCCTTCCTTAAGCCTGACCATAAGCGTTTATCACTGAGCCATTTGACTTCATTGCCCCTGCCTGGGCCTTTAGCACACAAATGGCCAGTTGATTCAAGCAGTTGTTGGTTTGGTTTTGTTAAAACTCAATTAAGAAGCTGGCCGAATCAACCATTTGTTTTAAGTGTCTAATTAATTCAGAATTAAAATGTTAAATCAATGGTGTGTATAAACATCTCCCTAGAACGTATGACGCCGTAGTTGGTATTTGGGAAAGGGATGGTTTCCATCTAAAACACAGTTTTTAACATATCTACACTTCAATATTTACATTCTACTTTGGGCTCCCACTCTCTTCAATCCTTCTCCGAGAGCTGAAGGATATTAGAACACACAAAAATATCACAGCATTCAAAAACTCACACTTCGGAGGCACCTACACCTGGCCTCAATTCCAATATTTATTTCAAAAGCCGGCCTCAACCCCTTCATGACTTCATGTTTCCACATCTCTGCTCCTTACTCTCAATGTGGGTGGGCAAGTCAGCAGATAGAGCCATCAAATGCAAGAAGGGGTCACCACAGAATTCAGAGAGGGGGCACTACCTTGTGCCTTCAAAGAGAGCAAGCAGGATGAGGTGGAGGCTAAAAGGAGTGTTGGGAGTAGGCCCTGATGTTTTGGTTCCCCCATAAGTAATAGACAGAGGCGGAGAAGGGAGGGTTGAGGACTTGTAACAGATCTCTTCCCTTTATGACCTGGGTTGAAATGAGAGCCTGGAGACTCTGTGGGAGGTTTGCAACACAGACAAATGCCTTCCACTTCTATGGCTCCTTTCTCCGCAAAAACTCCAAGTGTTTTATGAACCTTGCCATTGACTTCCTGTCCACAGCCCCTCGGGATACAAAACAGGGCCACCATTATGGCCCATGTTCCTGAAAGGAAGAACTCAAAACATTCTGGCTGCCTTATTTCTCAAAAGGATTCTGCCCAAGGGAAATCAGAGTTAGATCGTGAAAAGTCAAAGACGTATTCATCTGGCTGCTGCTTCTAAGACTACAAGTCAGAAGCACTGAACTGCACGCCATGCAAGTTCCTAAGCAGAAAACTGTGGGTGGCTTCTTTTTATTGCCAGGCTCTCCCTTACCAAGGAGCTACCTGCTGGAGGCTGACCTCCATCTGGACAAATATGGGTGCTGCCGGAGTTGGACGTCCATCCTGCACACTTTGTTCATTTACGTCAAGAGCAAAGAGTTCACACAAGTCACTTGTTCTCCTTGCTAGAACAAGTCTTCACTGTGCAAGACTCCAACCCCACTGTACCCAACTGCTGCCCTGAGCCCCAGCTCCTGCAGCACAGCCCCATCTCAGGACCCCAACCATGTCAGCTCCTCACATTTTGGTCCCAATGAAACAGGTCAATCTGGACCTGGCCAAGAAAATCAACAGCAAAGTAAAGGAGACAAATCAAGTAGAAGACAGGGAAAACGAGATTTTTCTCAGCTTTGGGGACAAGATCATAAAAGATTAAAAACACTCTCATAAAGGGCTTGAGTCTAAAGCCTCTCTAAATTACATTTGTCAGGTTTGATTATATTATGTTGGTGGTACAGTTATTAAACATTGAAGATAATGACTCCATTCTGCAAGTAACCTAATATTGAACACAACTGATAAGCAGACCCAGGCTTTCAAGGAACCTCGGATGTTGAAATTCTGGAGCCAGCCAGTGTCTGGGTGTGCTTGGCCCACTGTGTTAATGAACTGTTGGCCAGAAAGGGATGCGAATTTTACATTAGAAGAAGGTGGCCAGGGACCACGTTGCCTCTGTGACTCTGAGAACTGAAGGAAGACAGCTTCGCTGACGCAAATTGGTTAGCTCCATAAACCTGATCCATCAGTTACTCCCAAGCAAAGCTTGAAAAAAAATGACCCTTAAAGATAGTTCCAGTAGCCAAAGCCAAAGAGGATCATTCTAGTACACCCTGGACACCAGGCACCCTACATGAACAGTTTTGACAAGCTACACTTTGAAAGCAACATCCATGGCAAGGGACTGGGTGGGTGAGGCAGAAGCTGTAGCCAGTGAAGGGTCTATCCTCGAGCCTCCTTTGTCTGGGCCCTGTGCAACAACACAACACAAGACCCCCTCCCCCGCAGACCAGCCTAGGGGTCAGAATGTGAGGTGGCCCCAAGCAGCTGGCAGTGACGGCCTCTCTCCCTCCTCCCCTCTGTCCTGGTGGGGGCCCTGGGTTCCCCATACCCAATGTGCTCTCAGGCTGAGAAGCCACTGGGGAACACGGGTCCAGAGGCCTGGGAAGTGGCACGTTGATGGCCTCTCTGAACAAATGTCACCAAACAAGCACTGACAGCTTTCCGTGTGAATCTGCTGTGTTGTGTTACTTTCTCCCTCACACCTGCTAGGGGCTTGGGTTTAGTCGGCAGAGACCGGGAGGGATTTCACATCTGGTCTCACACTACCTCTAAATCTATTAAAATAAAAAAAAATTTTTTAAGGAAATCAAGCCATATGTCCTCTTAGTTTAAAAATCCTTTCACGGGTCTTCGTTCATCTCTGGGGAAAGAGACTTGGGCCCACCCTGATCTGGATGGCACCAAGTTTACCTTCTTTGAAAGGTTTTTCGGGTTTCTGGCTAACTCAGGTATTCGCTGTTTTTCAAACATTCTGGCACGCTTGCAGTCTGCTGAGAGCAATAGTTTGCAGAACCATGTCAGCTCCTTTGCAGAGTGACTCTTAGCTCCTCCCCTCAAGAAAAAGAGTCTAGCCCCTCCCTTTAAGTCTAGACCTGCCCTGGTGACTTCTTTAGCCACAAGAGAGCACGCATACTGCCACTTGGTTTTTGGAAACCCTGCCCCCTGACACGTCTCCAAGTCCAGGCTAGCCTTCTGGAAAGTTAAAAAAAAAAAAAAATTCCATGGAAAGTAAAGGAGACCCCCCCCAACGCTCCCCCCGCCACACCAGGGTTGGGTGAGGCCAAGTTAATTCACACATCCCTCTACTGCCCTAGAAGCTGATGAGGCTGAGTAGCTGAGCGAGTTATAACTGTTAGTCCAGTCTGCAGAACCAGACTAAACAGCTGATACTTTAAGGAATTACTGGAGTATTTGTTATGCAGTGATAGGTAGCTGATACACCAGGTTAACAGAGGCAATGCAGAAGTGACTACGGTGCAAGGAAGTCCACCATCTAGCAAGACTCAGTGCTTGCATTCGCTTGCTCGCTCACTCACTCACTCACTCACTCACTCACTCACTCACTGAAGGTTTCACTAAGCCCAGTTGAGTGCTGGGCTCCATATTACATGCTGGAGACATGACAAGCCACAGTCCCTGTTGTTTACAGGTAAAAGAGAAGGTGGACAATGCGTCGGAGGTTCTAACATGGAGTGTCTGACGTACTAGGGCAGAGGTAAGGCAGCCTAAGGGAGGTAGAGGAATGAGGGTGGGTGAGGCAGTTAGAAGAAGCTCCTCAGAGAAAAATGTGACACTTCGAAGCCCCAGGAGGCAGTTTGTCTAGGCAGAGGGCTGTAACTGACAGGCTTGCGCTGCCTGCTGACTATGGGAGACCAGCACTCGCTTTCTCATCCCAGCTTTGATGTTCTCCCTTTCTTTGCTGGTCTTTCAGATAAACAAACAAACAAACAAAACCCCAAGAGATAAACCCCCAAGTCTCCTGAAGAATAACTGCCAATTTGGAGCCTACCACCCCATACAAGATTTTAATTGAATACTGTCCTCCTTAAAACAACAACAGCAACAAAAAAGGAAGAGGGGGAGGGGAAGGAGGGAAGGAAGGAAGGAAGGAAAGAGGGAGGGAGGGAGGGAGGGAGGAAGGAAGGAAGGAAGGAAGAAAGGGAGGGAGGGAGGGAGGAAGGAAGGAAAAAAATCCCATGGATGGGAAAGGGAAGCAGGAAGTTCTTGCTGTGCAGTTATTCAAGAGGAACAAAGACTTCAAGAAATTCATTTGAGCCACAAAGCCACAATTTAAGTTAGCAATTTTCACCCTTGATGTTGCATACCACTCCTGATTGTGCCAATTAATTAAAGTGGGTGCATCTGGTTCCTTCTAATTTTCTGCTATCAGGCAAAGAGTAGCTACTAATAAATGTTTATTGGATCATTTTTTCTCAAGCTCCATACACTTGCTAAGTAGAAAATCACAATAATAATAATAATCATTGACGAGGGTAATAGAAGGGTTCTACGAAGCTTTTTTTATTCCTATAACTTGCCAGTAATTTCTTCAATGATAGTCTTCTACTCCAGAGACAGAAGGCACTTGTAAGCTCATCCCATGACTGGGTCTAAGACACAGGAGAAAATATCCAGTCTCATTACACCTCATAAGCAGGGCTGACTCGATCAATCAGTCACCAGCAATTTAGAAGGAACCCCTCTATTTCTAATAGCTACTGTATACAGGGACACCAGTTCCTCTGTCTTGAAGCCACTGCATTTGCCACTTTAGTGTCAATATGAGGAGAACAGCTGACGGAAACTATCTCAGAGAGAAAGATCTTATTTTGGCCCACATTTCAGAGAATCGGTCTGCCCCACTGGGGAGGGTAGGTGGAGGGGCTCAGTCCATGGCAGCAGGAACACGTGGCAGAAGCAACAGCAAAGCAGAAACCAGGGTCCTGGGGTTACAGCCTCCAAAGTCACCCTATCCCCAGTAGTCTGTTCCAGACAGCTAGACCACACCTCCTAAAGGTTCCACACCCTTCCACAGTAGCACACCAGCTGAAGCTTATGTATTCCATACGTGAGCCTGTGGGGGAATGCAGACAAGGTAGCACACACCTCAGCAGGAAGTAAATACAGCTGGAGCCCGTTATGTCCTTTGCCTGTGTGATATGAAAAATACTTGTTGAATTACTTTTTTCTATTTAATAAAAACTCCATTCCTTTTTTTTTTTTTTTTTTAAAGACAAGGTTTCTCTATGTAGCTTTGGCTGTCCTAGACCTGCTTTGTAGACCTCGCTGGCCTTGAACTCACAGTGATCCACCTGCCTCTGCTTCCCAAGTGCTGGGATTAAAGGTGTGCACCACCACACCTGGCTAAAACTCCCTTCTTTAATAACATTTAACCAAACCCTGAGCATTCAGTTTTTGAGGACAGTATGGGTCTTTTTGACAAGGATCCAAGACCTTTGGGCTGTTCTTTTTTGTGCCAATTTTTTTAAATGATTGTATTGATTTCTGTGTATGAGTGTTTTGTATGCATGTTTGATTGTGCACCACATGTGTGTCTGGCAAAGAAGAAGGTATTGGATCACTTGAGACTAGAGATACTTGTGAGCCACAATATGGGTGCTGGGAACCGAACCCAGGTCCTCTAGAAGAGCAGCAAGTGTTCTTGACCTCTGAGCCATCTCTCCAATCTCTGTTGCTGCCAACTTTAGGAAGGTTATAAGTGTAATTCACAAAGCTCTGGATAGCTTTCCCACACAGAAGCCAGAAGGCACACATTTAGAATACATGTATTCAGAACCCTGCCATCTACCATGTGATATAGTCCAATGGCCTGACGACCACACACACACACACACAAACTACAGGGAAAACCTATCTAGCTTCCATGCTTCCAATGCCGGTTCCTACAATACACACTCCTATGCCTTATACGTGGGCACTCCCTTTCCCAAGGAAAATGGTTTAGTGCTCTTTAATATCAGCTCTAATTTCCCATTAAAGGTATGTTCTAGAGGCACCGAGAACAGGTCAGTAAATGGACACTAGATTACCCACAGCCCACTTAGGTTATCCATTTTCCCATCTCCTATTGGCTGCTAAGGAGATCAGCAGGAGGTCGGGTCCACGTCCTGAGGAGTTAATCATTTCTCACAGTTCATGCCCCACAGAAGTCATCATCTGCTGTGTGTAAAATCATATTTAGTTGCTGTGAAAATGATTATGACACTTGGAATGGCATATAATGGCTTCAGGTGGGAAGATAAGTAGTGAGAACAGATGAATCTCCAGAAAACACAAAGTCCCTCTCAGGAATAATGTTCATTAGCAAGGAGACAGCGGCGAAGGGAACATACAGTAAAAAGAATCAATTTGGGACATGAAAGTTGACTTTGTCTATGGGTTTTTCTAGTTATGCTGTTCTTTGTTCACTCATTTTTTTTTTTAATCGGTAATAGTTTGGTTGGGATAATTACCACAACCTGGAAAGCAATGAGGAAACAAGTGCAGGGAGATGGAGAGAGTAGCACATCCCAGTGAAGTTCCTGGTTACCTCGGAATCTGGGAATTTCTTCCTCTCTGGAGCATGAGTTGGCAGAGGAAAGAGCCCCAGACACTCTCAGGTACCAAAGGGGCCCAGGGATGGATCCGTCAGCAAAATGTTTGTCATGTAAGGTGGGCAAGCATGAGGAACTACATTTGGACATCAGAAACAACATAAAAATGTTAGTCATGGTGGCTGTGCTTGTAATCCAAGGAGTATGGACGCAGAAATGCCAGCCAGTCTGGCCAAGTCCAGATGGACAAGTCCCAAGGCAGTGAGAGACACTGTCTCAAAACATGAGGTGGACAGTGCCTAAGGAATGCAACTAGAGATTGCTGTCTCCCTGACCCAGGCATCTACACTTGCACATATATGTGAACCCAAACACACACAGAAGTTCTCCATGGTAACACAAGGATTAGTACATTGGCTCAGGGGATAAAGACACCAGCTGGCACGCCTACAATCTGAGTGCAATACCTAAAGAACAAGACCCCATAAGCTATCCCCTGAGTCCCACATGCATGCATCTCTCTCTCTCTCTCTCTCTCTCTCTCTCTCTCTCTCTCTCTCTCTCTCTCTCTCTCTCTCTCACACACACACACACACACACACACACACACACACACACACACAGATAAATGAATTTTAAAAATTAAGAAAAAAGCCGGGCAGTGGTGGCACATGCCTGTAATCCCAGCACTTACGAGGCAGAGGCAGGCGGATCTCTGTGAGTTTGAGACCAGCCTGGCCTACAAAAAGTCCAAGAAAGGCAAGGCTACACAGAGTAACTCTGTCTTTAAAAACAAACAAAAATTAACATCACTTTAAGCATCAGTACCCGCACAGGACAGGTCACATAACCTCCTACACCGTCTTGAAAATTCAGCCAAGTCCCAATAATTTGGGAGAAAAAGGAGCATATTCCCATAGTTTATGAAGCACTAGACATAACTAAACTACAACACAATACACACAACTTTTATGATATTTAAATTCTACTCAACAACTAGAAGACAGTAACAAGTACAGAAAATCAATCACATATGATTCTCGGTTTTTTAAAGAATAAAGCAAACTAAACAGCTAAGTAACAATTATCACAGAAAGAAAATTGTTCTAGAGCCACATAGATTTTTTTTCCAGGTATATGAGATAGATTCTAAAAAGTTTTTAAGCTTTTAACAATGTTTTTGTGGAAAGGCTTGTGATGTAAATATGCCTTCTGCCAGCTCCTCATATAAATTAGGAATTTCTGTTTGGCATGTGTGTGTGTGTGGTGTGCGTACATGTGTTTGCATACTTGGGGTGCATGTATATGTGTGGTGTGTGCATGTTCATGTGTGTGTGTGTGTGTGTGTGTGTGTGTGTGTGCGCGCGCGTGCGCACACACACGTGTGCATGTGTGAATGCCCAAGGCTGACACTTGGAGTCTTGCTCAAATACTCTACTTTTACTGATGCAGGGTGTCTCAGCTAAACCCAGAACTCACAGACAGGATAGGCAGTACAGGATGGTGGGGTTGGAGAAGGAGAGATTTAGAAAAAGAGAAAGGGAAAGGAGAGAGGGAGAGAGACAGAAAGAGATGGCATTAGTATCAAACTGTCTGCAGCAAGACAGCACAGAGTTCGCCATGCCAGCAAGGCTACCACAGGGTTGCTCTTCCCCCAGGAGTCCAGAGGAGAGGGAGACAGATGTTCAATGATGGAAGGACTGCTCAGCAATAGCTGCGAGAGCTTCCCTCTGAGAAGAAAGCAGAAGTGGGGTCTAAGGGTTGGTCAGGCATGAGGCTGCTCAGCAATCGGTGGGGTCCTTCCTGCCATCCGTTCCTATGGGTGGTCTGCAGCAGCCAGCACTAACCCTCATATTCAGTGTGTTCGCCGTTCTCTGAGGACCAGGAGCCTGAAGCAAGAGAGCAGGAAGAAAAGCCCTTCTCTCCCTGGCTTTGGCGAGTCATGAGTCTTTGCAGGACTACCTGGAATGTCTTATTTGCCCAGCAGAGTCTCATGTGATCAGTGGCAACACGCGGATTCTTTCCTTCACTTGGGCTAACTTCTCCGAAAGCATTACACAGGCTTCCCAGAGTCAGAGGAGCCTGGGTGTGGGCGCGGTGGCCCGTGACTCTGAGAGCTACTCTTCACTCTCCCCTCCCCCAGCTACGTTTCCCAATGGTCACTTGTCATTTGGTCATTAAAGCATCCTCAAAGAGAACAGCGAGTCTCTGCCTTAGAGCCATGAAAAGAGGAAAGGCAGCTTCCATTCTAAGTGCTGCACAGCAGGCCTGTGGCAGAGTCATAGCTGCATTAGTTTTCAGGGAGCCCTGGATCCAGAAACAAGTTTGCTTCTTTAGAGAAGAAAAACAGGATGAGAAAGGCACCGGATGTTGAGTGCAAAAGAGACAGAGCAGGAGAGGAAGGAAGCATCCTTAAGAAAAAGTTGTTTTTATGTGTGTGTATGTGCACGTGTGTACATATGTGTGAAGCCAGTAGTGGACCACCTAAGATGTCATTCTCAGGAATGCCAACCTCTTTCTTTGAGGCAGGGTCTCTCACTGGCCCACAGCTCCCAGTTAGGCTAAACAGGCTGGCTGGTCAGTAAGCCTCGGGACCCTCTTGTCTCCACCTCCTCAGAGCTGGGATTACACGTACGTGCCACCGTGACTGGCATTTTCATGTGGGCTCTGGGGATCAAACAGGCCCTTATACCTGTAAAGCAACTGTTTTTTTACCAATAGAAACATCGCCACAACCCCATAGGTAACACACACACACACACACACACACACACACACACACACACACACCTTTGTTTGATTTGGTTTAAAACAGCCTCTACCTGTGTAAGCCAGACCTGGACTCAAACTCACATATGTTCCTCCTGCCTCTGTCACATGTGGAGATTACAAGCATGTGCCACCACGCTTAGCCCCACCCCCACTTTTTATATTCATCTTTTCCCTAGCAAATTAAGACTTTATAAGCACATGAGCTATTCCCCACACTGGACTGAGAGAGAGAGAGGGAGAGAGAGAGAGAGAGAGAGAGAGAGAGAGAGAGAGAGAGAGAGAGAGAGAACCTTCTCATTTGAGAAATGAGTTGTCAGTGTCAAACAGAGAATGCAGGGGCCTGCCTTTGTGTCAAGGCTATTGATTTCGGCCTGAAATGCTGAATGCAAAGTAATGAAATGAAGGAGCTTGGAAAGTGATAAGTGACGTAAAATAAAAAGTGCACTTAATGATGTCCATGGCTTGAAAAGAGGACATTTTTGGCAGCAAAATCAGCGCACAGAAGCGCACATGCCACAGCACAGATAATAACGTCTGAAATGAGTCCCGCTGACTAACGCAAGGAGGATGCTGATGGCACAGAGAGAACAATGCAGGTAAATTGTTCTCCTTGAATTTATGCATGGCGGAGTCTGAGTATGATTTCTATGGCGATACTTGGGGGAAATTACAGCACTCTGGGCAGGTATAGCATTTCCCTTTGTAAAGGCACTGCTTCCTCCTGTAACCCTTTCAAAATAATTTCCCTGCCTGCCCACTTTTCCCTTCCCCTGTACTTAATGATTTCACCCCCACTCCTCCCAACTTCCCGTTCCCTCCCTGCTCTGCAAAGAGCCATTGGTAGACGTCAGATGCCAGCCTAGGACAGAATCCCAGGCTGGATGCTGCTCACCAGCCGGGCCAAGAATCTATGATGGAGACTCATGGGCAGGGACAAGGGCAGCCTCACTTTCTTGGGGTGTTCACCTGGAAAGTTTGGGTTCTGTGGGTTCCCATCTCACTGCGGTTCTGAACTAAGCCTCTTCCTCATCCCCCAAGCAATGTCAGGGCGACAGTCACTGCGGCTGTAGAAGCCACTAACCCTCAAATAGAATTGGCCAGCAAAGACTATCAAGATAGCAAATGGTATGAGGAAGAAGGAATGGCCAGAGTGAATCAGACACAGATATCAGAGGGTTTCTTTTTTCTTTAGGTCACAGAACCTGAGGGAGGTCAGAGGACAGATTCAGGGGAGAAGGTTTTCCCCTTTCACCATGAGACTGAACTCTGCCAGGCCTGGCAGCAAGCATCTTTACCTACTGAGCCATCTCACCGGCCCCCGAGAGCGCATTTTTGTCTCTTTGTTTTTATTTCCTTACTACCACCACCCAAAAAGTAACTCATCTATAACAAAGTTGTCTTGGGTAGGTGTGGGAAGCTGAAGCTATCGCCCTCGCTAAGATGGTGCCTGGCAACCTGCCAGGCAGGATGACTTGCAATTCTGCTCCTGGTAAACAAGTCCTTATTCAGGTTGTGGGCCGTGCTTTGCTCTGACGTATGCATCCCGCCTTGTCGGGAACCAATTGGAGCTACCGACGTAAGGGCTGCTGATTGGGTGAGACAGAGGATATAAAGGGGCACAGAGGTGTTGGGGGAGGTGAAGCGAGTGAGCGGGAGAAGAAGAAGCTTGCTGAAAAGGTTCCTGAATAAACTGCCTGGAGAAGAACGCTCGGGTCGTGTCCTTATTTTCCGCTGGTCAGAAGGGATGCGACAAGTGGTGGCCCGTACGGGGACGCCTTTTGTCATTCACAAGTGTTCAGAACTCCTGGCGGTCAGGACAGTCGACTGGAAAGTTCCCTGGTAAGCGAGGGACGAATAAAGTTCTCGGATACAGAGACTATAAGGTTCCGGTTAGGACTATAAAGACTCGGTACGAGCGATAAGGTTCCCTGGTAAGCAAGGGACGAATAAAGTTCTAGGATGCAGAGACTATAAGGTTCTGGTTAGGACTATAAAGACTCGGTAAGAGCAATAAGGTTCCCGGTAGAGGAACGAAGTGAAACACAAAGTAAAATGGGAAATTTACTATTCAGCCCTATGTTTATCGCACTTAAGAACTTGTTAGGTGCAAAATCTGTAACATCATCAGATTCAGAGGGGAGGACTCAGAAGAGGAAGTAGAAAAGCTGATCCGGAAAATGGAGAAGCTGGAATCCAGAGTGGAGCCTTCGGCTCCTGGGCCACCTCTATCTGAGTTGCCTCGGCCTCCTCCCTACGTTCGAGAGAACGGCTCGGGGACAGGACAGCGGACAAGGCCTCCGGGCCCGTGGCGCGCGGCGGGCTGCCGGCAGGAGCGCGAGCCACTGAGCGGCGGCGGAAATGTCTCCACTGAGAAGATGCTCCCCTTGTCGCTACTGAAGACAACACAGAATCACCCCATGCTGGTGGAGCTGAAAAATGGGGAGACATACAACGGGCGCCTGGTAAACTGCGACAACTGGATGAACATCAACCTGCGGGAGGTCATCTATATGTCCCGGGATGGCGACAAGTTCTGGCGGATGTCTGAGTGCTACATCCGAGACAGCACCATCAAGTACCCACGCCCCCGAAGAGGCTGGAGGTCAGACCTCTACTCCCGCCTGTTGCGGTTTAAAACAAAGAAGGGGGAACTGTGGGAAGCTGAAGCTATTGCCCTCGCTAAGATGGCGCCTGGCAACCTGCCAGGCAGGATGACTTGCAATTCTGCTCCTGGTAAACAAGTCCTTATTCAGGTTGTGGGCCGCGCTTTGCTCTGACGTATGCATCCCGCCTTGTCGGGAACCAATTGGAGCTACCGACATAAGGGCTGCTGATTGGGTGAGACAGAGGATATAAAGGGGCGCAGAGGTGTTGGGGGAGGTGAAGCGAGTGAGCGGGAGAAGAAGAAGCTTGCTGAAAAGGTTCCTGAATAAACTGCCTGGAGAAGAACGTTCGGGTCGTGTCCTTATTTTCCACTGGTTGGAAGGGTCGCGACAGGTAGGCAGGCCATAGTTCTGAAGCCCACAGCTCAGCCTTCACCTGCCACAGCCCCCACCTCTAGTTAGCACCAGGTCACGGAGGAATGTGGTTTGGTGCCACCAAATAGCAATCTCAACCAAAAGAACTGTGTGAATTACAGCCCCAGACACAGGCAGGCTCCTGAGAACAAAGAGATGGTAGGCTGGCAGCTAAGCAAAGAGTCAAGGCCCTCCCAGCTTTTCACAGTGAAACTCCCTAAAATACTTCCCTGCTGAGTTGGTTTTATGGGGGTCCCTATAGCTGCTTAGTTACTCAACACGACTGCATCCTCCTATGGTTAGAGGCCAGAAGTATGGAATCAAGGGCACAGGAAAGACAGTGACTTCCAGAGGGTTCTGAGGGAGAGTCTACCCCGTGCCTCCCTGCTGGCCTCTGGGAGTCAGCAACAATCCTTGCTATTCCTTAGGGACACATCACTTCTGCTTCTCGCAGCCTTTTGCTGTGTCTTGGTGTCTTCTGCTTCATGTCTTTTGTGAGGACACTCATTAGGGTCCACTCTAATCCAGGACAGTGTCCTTTCAAGAACATTAGCTCACGGAAGCCTGGTGGAGACCCTCCAGTGAGGTCAATTCCCACACAGACACAGTCTTAACAAATGTATGAACTGCTTCCTTTCATGATAAACCAAGAAGCAAATTAAGGAAGCTGCTGAGCCCCAGGGAAAGTGCAAAATCAGATTCATCAAAGTAGGCAGGAAAATTTGCAGCATCCACCTGGCGCACTTCTCCCTGGAGGGAAGAGCGGGAACATGTCTCCTACAGGCTGGCTTTTTGGAGGGAGGTCTGGGGAACTGGTTTCTGTCCTGCTGTCTCAGTGTGCTGACAGGACCCACTGTACTTGAAAGATCTGGAGGCTGCTGACGACAACCAAGAGCTAGCATGGTGAGAAGCCCCCAAGAAACCTGCAGGGAAGATCCTCGGAGAGAGCACTTGGGACAGGGAGCCTAGCAAGCAGCTTGAACTGGAGATTTTTAAACCTAAGTCCAGAGAAGACACATCTACAGAAAAGGCACCAGGAGCCCCCAGGAATTCTGGATGAGCTGTCTGGTAAGGATTTTCCCATGTTATAGAAACTAGAAATAGTAAGTAATTTTACAAGAATTCACTCCTCACACACCACAACACATACATACATACATAAATACATACATACATCACAGCATACACATACATACCACATGGGAACACACATACTCATGCACAAACACACACACACACACACACACACACACACACACACACAAAACATGGAAACACAGCCCTATCAGATGATCAAAATACATCTCTAGAAACTAGCTCTAAAGAAATGGGGATGCATTAATTACCTGAAAGCAAATTCAAAACAACCATCCCAAAGACACCAGCATGCTTGGAAAAATGATGCATGAACAGAGAAAAAAATTATCAACAATGAGGGGATATTTTGAAAATAATCAAATGAAAACGTTGGTTTGAAGAATATAATAACTAAACTGGAATGTTGACTCAATAGATTCAGCAGTAGACTTGATCTTGACCAAAAAACAAGAATTGACAAACTCAAAGATAGAGCATTGAAAACTAGCTAATCAGAGAATCACAAGAAATGAACAAAGTTGAAGGACCTGTGGGACGCCGTCAGGTGACACAACATACACATATTTTGAGAGTCCCAAAAGAGTCAGGAATGTCCAACCTGCTCCAAACACAGCCCAACAGACAACTGTAATCTTACTTAAAATCTTATGAGTTTCCTTGAGATTATTTTTTGTAATTCAATTGCATGGTCCTTGAGCATGTTCTTTGTAAGTGATAATGCTTTACGGTTTCCAAGTGTTGGACAAGCCTTCAGACAGAGCAGAGATTTCTTAGAAGAAATAATGTGAGGGAACTCCTCAAAACAGAGAAAGGATGTGGATATCCAGATTCAAGACTGTTAGACTCAAAGAAGTTGGCACCAAGATACAATATGCTCAAATTGTCAAGAGACAAAGAGAATTTTGAAAGCAGGAAGAGAAAGGCAACATGTCATGTCCAAGAGCGCCATCACAAGCTGCCAGGGAGTGTTCAGCAGGCACCTTGCGTGCCAGAAGGGAGTGAGAGAGAAAGCAGCTTCTGATCAAAGAGCCGGAGGAAGAAAACTGCCAACCACGAATAGGAGAATTTTCTGAAAGGAGCAAAGGCAGTTCTTCACCCTTAGCTCAGACGAAGGTCAACATAGAAGCAAATTCTAATCAACCACACTTCAACAATGGCCTCTGAGTCATTTTAATTCTGCCATAAATATGTTAAAAGATAATTATAATAAAGAGGAATAAAGAAAAGCCTAAGACCAGATGGCTTCCGTGGAGACTTCTAGCAAAAATCTAAAAAAGAATTAATGCCAATCCTTCTCAAAGTCTTCCCCCAAATAAATAAGAGAGTGGAACACTTCCAGAACCATTTGTGAGTCCAGCATAACTCTGATAACAAAGCCAGACAAAGACAACACAAGAAAAAAAGAGAAATGCAGGACAATATCCCTAATAAATATATATGCCAACATTCCTCAATAAAAATAATAGAAAACGGAATTCAACAGCACGTTAAGAAGATCACACACCAGAAGATGACCAACTAGGATGTAGCCCTTTGATGCATGGATGGTCCAACGTACAAAAGGAATCAACACAATATACCACATTAGCAGAGTAAAACATAGAATCACATGATCACCTCAACGCATTCAGACAAGTATTTGACTGAAATCAATAGCCTTTCATGAAAAAGATACAATGTGAGAATAAGAGGAAATTATTTTAACATCCTAAAAGTTGCATGTGAAAACTATATATTCTTGTATTATATATGCATACATTAGTTACTTTCTTTGAGTTTGTGGGGGGCTTTGTTTGTTTTCAACTTTATGTGTTCTCCGTATGAACTAACATTCTAAGGCAGTCAAATTCATCAGCCTCACAGTTCATAGCTGATGAGTTTTATATCTTCTAAATGTGGTTATAAAAATATCTTCCCACACTTTTTCGTAACCCGCTTATAATCTGCTCTTCATGCTTAGGCGTTCAGTCTGGCTGCAGTTCATTTTTGTGTGACCTGGCTCATTGCTGCCCATGAGTGTGGCTTCCCAGGTGTCGCTGCTCTGTGTATTGGATGGGCCTCCCTCCTCCTCTTTGCTGTGCTCATCTGTGGCAAGCCAACCCTTCTGCCACCAGGCTGCTCCCCCACCTATCAGCTTCTCCCTGGGACAGTAGCACATGCTGGAAACTGCTTACAGCTTTATGCCACCTTCTCGACTCTTCATGTCAGCTTAACAAATAGTACATGATTCTCCTCCAATACTCCGGTTCTGATCCGGATTGGAACTGTGCTGAATCTTTGGATCATTATCTCAATTTTTTTTAAAGAATTTTTCATGTCTTTTTTAAAAAATTATAATTTTTCTCAGGAGGGCTTCTACTTATCTTTGGTTGGATTCATTCCTGGGACCCAAAAAATACACAGTGTGTGTGTGTGTGTGTGTGTGTGTGTGTGTGTGTGTGTGTGTGTAACTAGTTGGCATGAGAGCATGAGACCAAAACCAGTTACTTCCATTTTCTCTGAGTAACAGGTATATAGTATTAACAATAACAGGTCACGGTAAACTTTAGTTCTCTTCTTCCCCTAAAGAAAACAAAAATGTAGTAAATTGTGACAAGGATCATCACTGTTTAGCTGCAATTTACAGTTATGGTTTTAAAAAAATAGTAATTACCACACAAGTCACTGCATACATTCTCATTGCTTCATCAACATAGTCACTCAAAGGATGCTGGTCATGACAGGAGAAAGGAAAAGGAAGCACTACAAGACTAAGTGTTATTATGAAAATGTGGTCGGTAGCTTTGAATTCTTTAGAGACAGGCATCACAATTTTAATGCTGGGCACTGATGTTTTATAATCAAGTCAATCGTGGAATACATTTTCAAGAAAGAAATAATACACTATTGTGTCTCACAAAGTTTGGCCCCAAATCTCCGTCGTGCATGTGTTTGTTTTTATAGGACCACGTCTCCCTGAATGATTCTTTAATCAGTTGGCACAAAAACACAGAATCACCATCTGGGAGTTTAGTCATCTCAACACTGGAGTATGGGGGTGGGAGGACACTGACAAGAACCCAGAGGGGGCAAGTGTGCATGTAAGACAGACAGACAGACAGATAGACATAGACTGGTCACAGATGACAGAACTAGTGAGTTCATTATTTGGCCACACTAGTTACTCAGCATTTTGATGTCTATTGCATAAGTTTTCTTTTCTTTTGTCCCCAAATAATTTTGGAAGACTTCACTAAGACTGGATGGCTGACATTTTGTTCTCAGAGAATAGTCTATGAGAATAATAATTCCTTTAAAAAAACAAAAGTGGGTCACATGTCTCCCAAGAGGTCTAAGGACTGTAAGGGTCTTTGAGCTTCTGGACCAGTTAAGCCAAGTTCCTGAGGGTACAAGTGAAAGCAACAGTGGGGACTATCTTTATCTTACTGCCTCCAACCTGCTAAGTATTTGTCAGAGTTTGCTTTCTGTTGCTGTGATAAACACCATGACCAACAGCAATTTCGGGGAGGAAAGGGCTTGTCAGGTTATAGTCTCGGCTATCCTCAAGGGAAGTTAAGGCTGAAGTTTAAGCAGAGGCCACAGGAGAATGCTGCTTACTGGCTTGCTCCCAAGGCCTGCTCAGCTACCTTTTTCTTATACAGCCCAGACCCACCTGGCCAGGCATGACACCATCCACCGTGGGCTGGGCCCTCACACATCAATTAGCAACTAAGACACTCCTCATTCATGCCAACAGGCTGATTTTAACGAAAGCAATTTTTCAGTTGAGGACCCCTCTTCGCAGGTATGTCAAGCTGACGATCAAGATCAGCCCTCAGAGCATTCAGACAATGCTTGAGAGATGCCTCCGCACATCTCCTTGGAGAGGTTGGGATATATTTCTGAGTGACATATATCTGGATTGTTGATCTATATCAGAGTTCATGACATATATCCAAGTATATATAGCTCACTACGCTTGTCAGTTCATCCACTGCGCTAACACCATGATTGTAGAGGGACGGGGATGTGCAGGGGAAAAAAAAAAAGCAAAGCCCAGGCACAGAATACAGCACCCATGATGCATTGTGGCTTCAGGTACCAGGTCCCCTGCCTTCCCTCCAGCAAGGTGGAAGCAGCTAGGTGTGACCTCTGGGTGAAGGAGTCACAATAACCGGGTTGGAAAATGCAGCACGCATAGAGTGCAGCAGCAATCCATGCACCCACGTTGATGGGGATGCCGTCTGCCCACAAACACATCTCCTATCAGTCCAAAGCTCTAAAAGCCTGCAAGTCTGGCAGAACCATGAAGTCCCCTTGTCATGATAATCCTCGCCTATAGTCTGCCATGACTGAATACAAGTCATAAAATGACAGTGATAGCAAGAACGCCCAAAACGGGGCAAGAGAGATGTCTCAGCAGGGAAGAGCACTGGCTGTTCCTGTTCTCGCGAAGGATCTGGGTTCGATTCCCAGCACCCACATGGCGGCTCATGACCATCTGTAACTCCGGTTCCAGGGGACCCAGCATCCTTTTCCCGCCCTTCTCAAGCCCTGCATGAATGTGGTGCCCAGACTTACACGCAGGCAAAGCATCTGTACACATAATGAAATGGGGACACCTTTTTAAAGAACACCCAAAAATAATAGTAACAAGAACAATGAATACTTAAGAATGTTTGCTATGCACCACTTATGGTTCTCAGTGTGCATGTGCGTGCGCACAGTGGTCCTTCACACTCTGCCTCCGAGTGGAGATGGGGACGATAAAATGCAAGTGATCTCCGTCCCCAAGTCACTTGCAGTGGTGCCTCAGAGAATTCAGTTAACTGGTCCAGGACGTCACAGACCATTAAACTTCCTCTTCCCTTTGGGAGACTCCTGACATGTATGATCCGCTTCTAGGCAGTCTAGGTAATGCCAAGATAATATAAGGGAGAGAGAATCACAATTGATTCCAGGATCCCATGGGTACCAAGTCCCATGTAGGTTCTCAAGCTCCTTATGTAAGATGTTCCACGTGACTTACACACATGTGTTCATGTACTTTAAAGCCTCTCTGGATTTCTTGCGATACTTAATTTAATGTAAATTCTATGTGGAAGTGGTCTGGGGAGTACTGGTCTGCACGTGTTCACTATATTTGTCATTACTTTTTCAAGTATTTTCTTCCATTGGTCTCTGGAACTCATGTGTGTGTAACCCACAGGTAGGAAGGCCAACTACACATTGAGAGTGAGGACAATGTTCTCCTAACGAAACCCTGAACGTTGGTGCGTGCATGCTGCATGCCTACACGAGTGCGTGAGTGCATGCGTGCACACGTAGACAGACTCCTGGGAGATTCCCAGAGACTCTACCTGGAAAAGAAATTAACAAGTAAATCACAGGCAGCTGTCTAGAAGGCCTTCCCTAATTTATTCTTCGTCTCTTAGGAGTTAACTAGCAAGTTAAAAAAAAAAAAAAGTAGCTGTCACCAGGGAAATCAAATCATACACAAAGCTCGGTTACAAGCCACCGGCCTCAGCAGTCCTCCGTCTGTTCTTCAATCAGCCAGACATTTGCTATGATTGGTGGCTGTCCTCTGCTCTTTTGAATAGTGACTTGGACTTGGACATGTGTATCACATTCGAGGAAACAAGGCTCTCCAAAGACAAATGCAGGAGCACGCCTAATCTGCCTGTCACCTCGGGAACCAGTGCTAACATGGGGACCCACCTGCAGTAGTTCATGCCCCAGCGCAGACAAGATACTTCAAAAATGTTCACAGCACTTCCCAGTGAGCAGAAGAGCATGAGGCAAGCTACTGTGGCAAGAGGTGTCATTAAGGTCAGATCCAGAGGCCAGACCTTAGACTTTGCACGTCAAGAACCGAAATTAAAAAAAAAAAATGTCAAGAGCGGACATCTCCAACTGCTCCCATTGGCCAAACAGTCATCAGTACACATCTACTGAGAACCACGTGCACTGTTCTGTACTGGGGGCTGTGCAAAAAAGGAAGGTAAGAATCCAGGGTGCATATTCTTCCCATGCTGGCCTGATGTGG
The DNA here is from genome assembly GCF_903995435.1 of Acomys russatus. Lineage (NCBI taxonomy): Eukaryota > Metazoa > Chordata > Mammalia > Rodentia > Muridae > Acomys > Acomys russatus. The sequence continues at coordinate 73,171,084 of NC_067142.1, read as the reverse complement.
GGGTGATGATGAAGACCCAGACAGCAGAGTGACGTTTCCATTTAGTGAAAGAAAGCCAGTGCGGCCGGGTGCGGTGGTGCACACTTGTAATCCCAGTACTCAGAGAGGCAGAGGCAGGTGGATCTCTGTGAGTTTGAGGCCAGCCTGGTCTACAAATTGAGTCCAGGACAGGCAAGGCTGCACAGAGAGACCCTGTCTTGAAAAAACAAAACAAACAAACAAACAAAAAAAGAAAGCTAGCAAGCCAGTGTGTGTGAAGAGCCTCCTTCCTACCACTCAAAGGAAGGGAATTCCACCCAGTTATGGGTAAGCACAGAGCACAGCAGTCCACAACCTCATGAGGAAACACTTAAAGGCCAATGTTACAAACACATTGGGACTAAGGAGGCTGTTTCTATACACTTTGGGATAGATAGATAGATAGATAGATAGATAGATAGATAGACAGATAGGTAGGTAGATAGATATCAGTATATATCACAAAGGAAAATAGTTCATGTATTTGAATGACAGCATGGGTTGGGTACATAGAAGGTGTTGAAGGGAGGAAAGAAAATAGGGAAATAATATAATCTCAAAAAATTATGTTAAAAAACACATTACTGTTTGCAAAGCATCACAGCTCGATGGGGATGCTTCCTCCAGGTCCCTAGAGAGTATCCAACTATACCCTCTTCTCTCCTGAATAACAGAGAGGTGAAGAGAGCACACAGGAAGAGAGCACAAAAGCTGATAAAAACCGAGGCACCTGCCCTGGACATCATCACCTCGGCATTACGCTGGCCCAGATCCCACCCCATTCGTCAGCAATGGAACAGACCAAGAGTCCTGCTCGCTTTTAGACAGAGTCTGCAGGCTGAGCTCCCAACACCTCCCATGGCGAGCACTGAAGGGAGAGCCCAGTGGGAGGGTCTGGCATCTCATAAAATACCTCAGCTAGAAGGTACCCTCCTGCTCAACCTTTGGGCCTCCAGCCTCCTACCCCACCACACTCAAGGGCACAAAGCAGGGAAGTTCTTCACAAACATCTGGTTTTCAGTCATGACTCAAGCGACAAATGCTTCTCAGTGCGACAGGAGGTTTTAGTAACAGATTGCCAGGGATAGGAGGTAGAGAGGCCCCCACTGTCACTGCCTAGTCCCAACCAGACCCCTCCCCAGTTCCTAGAGCTCAACCATGCTCACTTTCTTGGGCTTTGTGACTGCTGACATAGGAGGGTATTTACAGTCACAGGAACAGACCCCAAGAGCCCTGCCATAAGTCACAACTGTGTGTCCCGGTGCTAGAGGCTGGCCCTCACTGTCTGGAGGGAAACAATGGTGGCAGTCCACTGGGGCCAGAGAGAGGAGACATTTGAGGCTGTGTGTCAGGCTTTACACAGCCCAGGCAGGCAGTGACAAACACAGACAGGGAAACAGAAGTGAGCTGATGGCTTGGGATTATGGCTCAGAAGAAGAGTACTCGCTGCATGTCCAAGTCCCAGGTTTGGGGCGGGGGAGGGGGGATGGAAAAGATCATAAGAAATTATCCGCTCTGACATAGCTTCTTTCAGTAGCAGGCCGAATGTGGCTCAGGGTGACTGTGCGGTATCAGTCCCCCGTACAGTTATGCCTGGCACCATCTGAGGTCTCATGACCCATTCCTGATTCTGTCGCTTCATGGGCTGCCCTCATTCCCAGGCTGAGCCAGTTCTGCACCCAGGGACTGTCACAGCAACGTGATGGGTGATGGGAGCCTACCTGTTGCATAATGTGAAGGGCACCTGTGGTTCCCAGGTGGCTTGGATTGGCTTTTGTGCCAGTTGGCTAAGCAGGGTGCCAAACGGGAAAGCAGGTTCACACAGAGGGAAACAAGAGTGCACAGACAGGTTAGGTAACCTCCCAGACTCAGGGTGAGTCAGCAGCCGGCACCCTTGGCCTGTGCAGTGTGGCCACTTGTCATCGCCTCCACCTGCAGGCCCTGCTTTGCTCAGATCTCATCCCTAATGGCCGGATCCCAAAGCTGCTGTGCCACTGTTATCCTTGGCACATACCAGCATATTGTTACCCAAGGCCCCAGGTCAGATGCCATGAGAAGACGCTTGGAATGAGACACCACAGTGCCAAAGAGAGCAGGTGGAATCTGGCAGCTTGCCAGCTGCTAATCGCATCGGACAAACTTTCATTGTAGCTTCTCTCTGTTTTATGGCTTTCGTTTGTTTGCTGCCTCTTTTCTGTGGGTTAGTGAAGAAAGAGCTTTGATCCTGAGCCAAAGCCAACACCGTGGCTTGCCTACAGGGCTGAGCGCAGGAAGCCGGGTGAGCAGTTCAGGTTAGGACGCCCCCCCAACCCCCACCCCAGGCTTCAGCCCAGAGACTCCTCCCTGTGAACGCTGGTCTTGGGAGCTACGCCTCACTGCGATGGGTAGCAGAGTGTGCTGCTGATATCTCATATGTTGGCCATGCCTCCAAGCATGGAGGACAGTAGTTCCTGGAAGTCTGACTCTGTTATAGCTTTAGATGCAGGGATTCTGTACATGGGTGCTCAATAAACACCATGATCATAGCTAAGGAAAGAAGGGTGGCAGATGCTGACTAGTCTAGAACAGTGTTCCTGTCAATCTCCCTGGGACTACCAGGTCAAGGGGAAGCGGGTATCTTGACTCATCTCCAAAGACACCCAGCCCTGGTCTCCGCTATCTAACAACCTCCACTAAGATACTCCCAGGTACCAGGATGCTCATTTCTCATACATTCAGACAATGAACCCCCAGAGAGAAACTTGAAAACAACAAGAATTCCAGGGAAAGAAAGCTCTGTAACCTCTCCCCAACTCTCTGAAAGGTGCAGTGAAACATTCTGAGGCTCCCCCATGTACTCACTGGAGATGGGGGTATAATCTTTTAATCCCACACAGGTGCTTTCAAAAGCCACTTCCCAAAGGTGCAGGAAATGGGAGGGGCTGACGTCAGCACCGCAGCCCACAATGATGCAACCCGGACTCAGTTTCCCCAGTCAGACACTGAGGCTATTGGGCTGGCGGGAGATGAAGGATCCTTCAGACTATTGCATTCAGTGTCAGTCTCACGCCTGCTTGCTAAGGCTGTGTACCTGGGAGGAGACAGTGCCAGTTCTGCAGGCTTTTTACAACAGTGTGGCGGGAAGGACAGACTGCCCAGTAGGACACTCAGAGCAGAAAGACACAAAATCTCCTCCTCCTGTGGTTTTAAGTGGCTCTGAAGGATGTACTGTGACCATTCACCAACTCGGAGTTTCATGAACAAAAGGGCAGGGTGAAAACTCTGTGACTAACAATTTCTTTTCTATTTCAATTTAAATTTTTTTCATACAATATATATTGATCATGGGTTTCCCCTCCCCCAACTCTTCCCAGAACCACTTCCACACATTCATTCTCTCTTTCTCTCTCTCTCTCTCTCTCTCTCTCTCTCTCTCTCTCTCTCTCTCTCTCTCCCCAACAATAAACAAAACCCTAATCAAATAAAAATAATGCCAAAACAAAACAAAATGATACCACCACACCAAAAAACAAACAACAAAGAAGTTCCTTTTGTATTGGCCAAATACTTCTTGGCCTGGGGCCTGCCCTGGAACTTGGTTGGTACACACATCAACACTCCATTGGAGAAAACTGATTTTCCTTTTGCCAGCATGTATGTATCTAATAATTTCAAAATTACTATCCTTTAGGAAGACAAAGAAGAAAAAGAGTGGGGAAGAGAGGGGGGAGAAGGAGGAAGAGGAGGAGGAAGGGGAAGAAGAGGAGGAGAATAAAACAACCATGGCAGCATTTTGTTATGGAGAAAAGAATCTTCTTCAAGAAATAATTTGCTACATAAAGCTTCAGATGTGAGATCTGCAGCTGCTTTCAAGGGCCTTTCCTTTTAAACTGCTGGAATCCAGATATCTCAACAGAAAACAGCTGTTCCTAAGAGAGGTGGTGCTACTTCTGGGCCCAGAATCATCTGGTTGGTCAGTCAGGTGTGGGCAGTGGGTGGTAACAGGCCATAGAACCAAACTGAGCTGAAAACACACATGTGGTATGTAGGGGCTCTGGAAGTCTGAGAAACAGCAGGTAGAGATCATGGCGAGCCATCACTACTACTTCACACTGTGAGGGTTTCCCAAAGACAAGCAAAATGTCTACCAACGGCTACCACAGCTAAGGGACTCCTAGAAACCTGTAAAGGGTCCATCTTTTTCTCACATGCCTGATCCTATTACAAGAACACCTAGAATTTTCTTTTCTTTCATGTTGCGGCAATATCTAATACAATGTTGTTCATTTAATTCTTTTATTTTTTATTTTCTACATATACATTTATATTTTTGCACATATATAAAATAAACTACCTACAGCAAGAAGAACCACGGAGCAATCAGGAATTATATAACTGTTACATTCATGGTGACTTGACTATTTGTATTTGGTATCCTTGAAGAAAACATATTTCCTATCTTGATGAGTCTAAAATTCTGAATTCTGAATGAAATTCAATATCTATCATATCTCATCTCTATCAACTTTAAACATCTATCTAGACCTAAAAACATCTTAACCCCTAAATGACTAAGCTTCATTGTAAAACTAAACTATCTGATCTTCAACCCCAACAGAGACTTGAGAAGGATAAAATTAATTACCTGAGTCAACAGGAAGTGCAGGTTAGCAGCGTAGCCCAGGCTGGCCTGGAACGTGTGATCCTCCTGCCTCCGCCTCCTTCAGCAAATCCTACCGGTATGCACCATCACAACCGGCCATTTAATTCTTAATAACAGTGAATATCAAACATGCTTTCTCTCTTCCTTTGTTCTTTGCTCTGGCAATGTTTCTGTAACTCAGTATCTTCTTCCACCTTAATATCTGTTTTTATGAGCATTGTGTGACTTCTCAACTGCCACTACCGCTATGTCATCATCATCATCATCATCATTACTGCTGAGCTCACAGCCTCATACACACTAAAAGCATGCTCTACCACTGAGTCACATCTTTGGGCCTGGGGACTGCCTTTTAAAATGAGAACTCACAAGCCCCATCACGTGTCTGAATTCAGTGTCTGAATTTCACACTGTTCCTATCAGAAAACGCTATAGGGGATTCTCGAGACTTCTCCAAAGGACATTTGGTCAGGTAGGAAGAGAGGCAGAGGGAATGTTTGGACCATTGATATAGCATGTAAGTGGGCATGGGAGTGTAGCTCAGTGCCACAGTATGTGCCTGGCATGAATGAATATCTAGATTCAATTCCCAGTACTGAAAAGGAAGAAGAGGAGATGAAAGAAGAGGAGGAAAAGGGAAGAAAAAGGAGGAGGTAGTATTCTGTTGTTGTTGAAAACACGTCTCTAAGCCAAACTCTTGGAAGGTCAAGAACTCAAGAGCTGGAGTTGACATGGCTCATGAGAGACCGCTCTCTGTGTTGCCCCTACACAGCATCTGTGGGCACATGTGGGCAATAGGGAACCTCACTTCAGTGGACACCAAGAGTAGCTTCACAAAACATTATACCCTGTGCTGTAGGACCCGAGCTCCGTGAGAGAGCGGGTTCACGTCCTCTCCAGTTACTCTCCCTCAGAACTACGAGCCGCCATCTTTGTGTGCCTTTAGAAATCTGCACAAACATCTCTCAACAGAAAGCGCTCACTTGGGCCCAAAACTCTGAGCTCATCCGTCCAGGCAGGATGTGGTTCAGAATAAGCCAGCATTCCAAAAGAATGTGTCATTCTTCCTTTAGCAAAAAGGAAAGACCCCTGCGTTGTTCATTTCTGTGGCAGCCTTTACCCTCGACCTGTCAAGAATGAGGAAGTTCCAGCTTTCTGGGAAGTGATGGTTTCTGGTCAGATTCGAACACAGTGTCAGCAGAAGTCACAGTGCATCAATCACTGTGCATCTACTCTGACTCGGGGTGCTAACTGTGCTGTGTACACTACACACGTTACCTTCAGCAATCAGAGACATCAAGGTAGCCATAAGTCAAAGCCTTTGCTATTCTGGGGTTGCCAGTTTCATCAACTGAGATAAGCAAATATATAAAGTACTTCTAAGAGCTGTCTTCTTGATCTAAGCGTGGTGGCACACGCCTTTAATCCTGGCACTTGGGAAGCAGAGGCAGGCAGACCTCTATGAGTCTGAGGCCAGCCTGGTCTACAGAACAAGTTCCAGGATAGCCAGGGCTATGTAGAGAAACCGCTCAAAAACAAAAACAACAGCATCAACAACAAAAAAGAGCTGTCTCCTTGGGACTGCATAATGATGTCCAAAATGCCCATAATACTAAAGAGAAAAAGCATGACTGAAAATTCTATGTACATAATAAAAATGTTTACTCTACATGATTTAAAAATAAGTAGGACACTGTATACATAATAAATAAATCTTTTAAAAAATAAAATAAAGAAAGAAAAATAAGTAGGAAAGAGGCTGGGGAGGTGGCTTGGTGGTCAAGAACACTGGCTGCTCTTTCAGAGAACATGAGATTCAATTCTTAGCACCTACATGGATGCTTACAACTGTCTGTAACTCCAGTTCCAAGGGATCCAACATCCTCTTCTGGCCTCCTTGGGCACCATTTACATATGTGGTACATAGATGTGCATGTAGGCAAACACTCATAGACTCATAGAGATAAAATAATAAAATAAAAATTGTAAATTTAAGTAGAAAAAGTGAACAATTCTATAGTCATTAAAAATATTAAATTAGTGGCTTAAAATTAATACACACATGATCTCCTGACTACTAGATGTGGTAGCACCTGCTGCAATCCCAGCAATTGGGAAGTATAGGAAAAGGGTCGTGAATTTGAAGCCAGCCCTGGGATCCACAATGAGGCCCTGTCCGGAAAATTAATTATTTCGTTAATTAATTAATTAATTAACCAGTTAATTAATTTTCCATGTCTAAATAGTTTTTACAAGCAAAATCTGACAAACTTTATCAATACAAGTTGTGGTAAGCTTTTCATGATAGCCAAAGAGGAGGAAACATTCCCAAACTCATTTGATGATATTAGGATAATTTTGAACGAAAACCAAGCAAGGAGACTACAAAAAGTACAGGCCACGTTCACTCATGAAAACAGACATGAAACTCTTGTGCTATAGGCTCAACACAAGCTGGGGTCATGTAGAAAGAGGAGGCATCAACTGAGGACTGTCTCCATCAGACTGGCCTATGAGCAAGCCTATGGACATTTTTTTTTTTTTATGATTGATGTGGAGGTCCCAGCCCACTGTGGGCAGTGTCACACCTAGGCTAGTAGTCCTGTGTTATATAGGAAAGCAGGCTGAGCAAGCAACAAGGAGCAAGCCAGTAAACTTCACTCCTCATGACCTCTGCTTCAGGTCCTGCCTTAAGTTCCTGCCTTAAGTTCCTGCCTTGGCTGCTTTCAGTGATGGACTGTGGCCCGTAAGCTGAAATAAACTCATTCCTCCCCAAATTCCCTTTGATCATGGTCTTTATCACCCCAAGAGAAGACAAACTAACCAGGACAGCCAAGGCTACGCAGAGAAACCCTACCTCAAAAAACCAAAAACAAAAGAAAGAAACAAACAAACAAAGAAACCAAAACACTTCTGTACAAAACTTACACGGTTTTGGTTTGGGTTTGGGTTTTGGTTTGGGTTTCTTGAGATATAGATTTGAGACAGATTGGCCCTGGGTTCGTAAACCTTCTGCCTCAGACTCCCAACTTGAATCACAGGCGTGTGCTACCATGATCAGCCTCAAAATATCTCCAGTGCAAACAACAAAAGAACAGTGTGGCATTATGAATTCTGCTTATATTGCCTCCTCATTAATATTAGGGACAAAATTATCACCTTGATGTATATAGAGAAAACATTTCAACTTCCCTTCATAAAAACTTTGAAATGCAAAAAAAAAAAATTTATTGAAATACTAGTGAAGTAAAATTGAAAGTTTCTTACTCTCACAAAGACGGTTTATTTGCAAACCAAACACTATATTTAATAAAATGACAGAAACCTTCTCTTTAAAAACTCAGAACTTTCCTGAATCATCACAACCCCAATCAACATGATACTAGAGATCCTAGCTAGAGGAGTATGACAAGAAAAATAAATTTAAAAAAAATTAGAAACGGAGAGGCTGATGAAATAGCTCAGCAGTTAAGAGAATTTGCTGTTCCTACAGAGGACCCAAGTTAGGTTCCCAGCACCCACATCAGGCACCCACATCAGGCAGCTTATGACTACCCATAACTCCAGCTTCAGAGGAGCCAATGCCTCTGGTCTCCAAGGGCAACTGCACTCACGTGCACATCCTCACACACAGACGTATGACACACACCTATACATAATTAAAAATAACAAAAAACAACATGACAAAAAGAAATACCTTTAAAGGTATTCAAAGGTGACTCTTTAAACGAGGCCAAAGAAGTCTGTGCCAACAAAGGCAAGGATTATGTAGAGTGTGTGAAGGACCTCTAGATTAGTAAGTATAAGACATGCGCCTACCAGACAGAATGTGCAGAGTATATAGACAGGTAACCCACAAAAGGGAGAACCCTGGACGCATCCGCAACCAGTATCGATCTCAAAGGGGATCAAGGAAACGTGATCCACACGATGAGCTGTCAGTGCACTCCCTTTTGATTGACAAATGCTTCAGGTTTGATGAGAACAAGTGCTGGCACAGCAGAAACAGGATGAGCAGCCACTGGAGCAAGCACTTTGGAGAGCCAAGAAAAGCTGGAAACATGTACAGTCTACGACCTGGTTCTACACACCCTGATAACATACCACAGAAAACATCCATGTAGATGCAAAAGGAGACACACAAGAATGCACACAAAAGCACGCCTGGGTAACAAAGGCAGCCATCTTCAATGTCGGGTCAACAGAGGCACACAAGCCACGTGTTCACACAATGAGACAAAAGCTTCAGCCTTTAATAAAGCTAATTTAGTTTTTGTCCTATTGTTTAAGTGAGTGCTGTGTATCTGCACGTGGGTATGTGCGCATATACCTGTAGCAACTTGAATACATTTTCATCAGCATATGTTGAGGAACCATGCCAACTCCAGAATGACATGTAAACCACATCAGTTGCATTTAACTTTTTAATGGCTCAATATAGTATATGTGTTTAGAGTTGCTACATAGTTATAAATCTAAACTAGAAGCACCAAACACTGGATGGTTATGAGAGAACATGTGATTAGCATGTACAAGGCCTTGGATTTTAAACCCTTGGAACGTATAGACAAAATTAAAATAAACAGTGAAATAAGAACAGGGCTGGGGAAGTGGGTCAGTCAATAGAGTGCTTTCCATGCAAAGATGAGGGCCTGAATATGGGTTTCTAGCACCCACATAAAAAGCCAGGCATCACAGTACAATCTTGTAATCCCAACACTGAGGAAGTGGGGGACAGGAGGGTACCTAGAGGTTGCTGTCCGGACAATCAGTAAGCTCTAAGCTCAGTGGAAAACTCTTTCTCAAAATGTAAGGTGGTGAGTGGTTGAGTAATACACTGTTATTGACCTTTGACTTTCATATGCGTGTGCACACATGTGCCTGCTTATCCACATATATGTGTACACACAGAGACCATGTTCACACACATTTTCTGTGTGTGAACTAGCTTTCTTAGATAGCCCAGATCTACCTGCCTAAGGGTGGTGCTGCCCACAGTGGGCTGGGCCCTATCACATCAATCATCCATCAAGAGAAGCCCTCTCAGACATGGCCAGAGGCCAGGATGATCCAGTAATTCTTCCCTTGAGATTCCCTCCCCGGTGACTCTACTCTGTGTTAAGTTTACAGAAAAAAAAAAAAAAACCTAACAAGTGCAAGACACCCTGAGACCTTGATAACAGCAGGTCCACTGGCACCTGTAGGCTATGTTACCAAACCAGAGTGTGGGAAACAGCTCAGACCCCACCTTCAGAAAGACTTGGGAGGCCAGGGCCTCCTACAGAGCTTGCTTCTGGGCCACCCAGTATCCAGCAGATTAGCTAAGGGGCCCAGGGATGCAGAGGGAAACATTGTGTTTTGACACAACAAGCTCTGGTTCTCTTAAAAATGGCTAATGACAGGCCTGTGTTGCAAGGGCTGCAAAAGGATCTCCCCCACTGAGCTCACACTACAAAAGCCTCCTGGTCCATCCAAGGAAATGGCAGCTGAATACCCTGAATCCGTACTCTGCCGCACCCTTTGCAATTAGCCAGGAAAATGGTCTTCCCACATGGAGACTGAGGCTCTCCCAGCCAGGAGGCCAAGGCACCTGCCTGTCACCGATGCAGGTCTGTCCACCACAGCCCAAGGACACTACAGCCTCTGAGACAATCCCCCACCACCACCCCTCCACCCCCCAACTCCCCCAACCCACAAACCCCCCACCCCTGCCACTGCAAGCCATGCTGGGGCATTCCTCCTTTGCAGGGTCTTCTGGAATCTGTGAGCTTCTTGGGGGATGGAAATGTGCACTGACCAATTTAATGCGCCCAGTGCCTCACTTGGGGTTTGTCAATTACACTAAGGGACTCACAGTTCTTGTTCAGACGCTGTTTGCAACGCTGTTACTCTCCACAAATGAGATGAAGATAACACATAATAAGGCCACAGACCTAAACAATTAGAGTAAGGTTGGCAAACGTGTTTCCACTTAGCGACAAATGCAGATGGACAGGCGATGGCTTCATGGTGGGCTGTGTTGAGTCCTGACATTTACTTATGGGGTTCAGTGAAAAATAGAAATTGCCGAGATCAATTACAGATATCCAACAGGACTTCAGAGGGGAAAAGTGAGTGCACCCATGCTGTGGTCTGGCTAGGATCCTCCCCAAAGCGGAGAAGAGTGTCCATCAATGTCCCCAGTAAAATTCAATCAAATTATGTCTCTTTAATACCATAAGATATTTCTTATATTTGTAAGATCTATAAACCCAAATGTACTTGGGAGCTATCTCTTACTAACACTTACAAAGTGGATATTTCTCTTCTTAGAAAAGCCCTATGATTTGGCCTGTGTGTGGCTCAGTGATAGAGCTTCTATTTAGCATGTACAAGCATCTGAATTTGATTCCAGTACCACACACAAACACACACACACGCACACACACCACACACAGGCTCACACACACCACACACACACTCACACACACATACATACCACACACACTCACACACACACACATACACATACATATACACCACATACACACAAACACACACTCATACACACCACACACAGTCACACACACCACACACAGTTACACACACATACACAACACACAAACACAGAGTCTTCCACTCTGACTCCAGTGAGGCATGGCTTTTCAATACTACCCTCACTGCTTCGGTGGTTCCCTCCCTACGTAATAAATCTAGTCTCTAGTGGTGCCAACATTATGTAGATTTGGTGAAAACACTGAAACCTGGCTGTATTTATGCTATAATTAACACTTTCTTAGCAAGAATCCTAGGGATGAATGTGTCCAATTAATTTAAAAAACCAAGTACTCTTTCAAAAATAACTTTGCACCTTGGTTTGTTCAATATCTTGTGTGTTATACGGATGCATTGCCTGTCAATGAAAAGACCTAAGGTCTATAAGAAAATGGGACATCCAGTAGGCAGAAGGATTCTTGGAGAGAGCCAGATGTGCAAGATTCGCCCAGGAAGATGTGAGGATGACAGATGCACGGTACCTGAGCACAGGTAACCAACCACACGGCAGAATGTATATTAGAATGATTGGATTCTTTTCAGTTATTAGCTAGTCAGAGAAGAGCCTAGCTATACGGCCTAAGTATTTGTAAATATATTTTGAGTCTCATGAGTCATTGTTTCTGAGCAGAGGGGCATGGATGAAAAAATACCCACAACAGTTATGTTACTTTGACAAATTTGACTGGTCTAGCTAACCAGCTTGTCCCAGGAATCCCTATGTCCCGGTGCTCGCATTATGAGCAGGCCACCACACCAACCCAAATTTTACGTGGGTTCTGGGATCCAAACTCCAGGTCCAAACTTGCATGACCAGCCATCTTCCCAGCTTGAGATTTTTCTTTTCCTTTATGTATAGGTGAACAAACGACAATTGAACGATTACACAGACACCTTTCCTGCCTTTCCGACTGCCCCATGGCTCAGTTCAACCTCGCACCAACTGTATCATGAGACTTAGTTATGTTGCCAGATACTGAAAAGTCAGTTTCTTAGAACACGCGCGACCCCCCTTATGATACAGGCCTCGACCATGTCAAAGGTGGGCTGAGCACCCGATCTGCCAGTGAGAGAGGCCTGGATGCCCGTGAGGGAGCTGAGGGAAAGCAGAAGCACACGGGGTTTCCTTGGGCCACATTCACGGTCACTGGGCAGCCTGCTGAGCATCTTCAGGATGTTTTAAAAAGCCTCAGTCCGTGAATGTCTGTCAGAGCAGGAGTCACTGGCAGCACGTGATTCTGCAGAGATGCCCTGTTGAGAGCCTCAAGCAAACGTGGAGAAACCCTGACCCTGCAGCGCACCTGGCTCCAGCTGACAAGAGAATGTGACACCAGTGCTCAGCAACCTGGGCCGGTCGGCTGATCTGCAAGCTGAGAGTTCACGGCCCATTTTCTGTTTCGACTCTTTCATGATGAGGAGACTTCAGAAGGAAAACCTGGCATTGTTGGACAAAGCCTGGATCCCAGTTGTTCCCCGACTGTCTGCGGTTCTTAAGTTACCCAGAGCCCTGCACGCAGGCCTGTGTTGACCCCTGTTAGAAAACACAACCGACTACGGGGACGCTGGCGGGACTTGGATGAAGTCGTGGATAGGAATTACTAAACACAGTTTCTTGCACAGCAAGCACTCAGCCATCGTGGGACTACCGGACTACTGAGCGCGCTTGTTCTGTTTCCTGAAATGCAAAAAGAATTTGCCAAGTGCCTGTCCCCTCCATCCTGAGCCCCTTGTGTGTCTTAAGAGAATCTAGACCATACGGCTCTGCTCCCACTCACAGATAAATCAGCATAATGTTTGTCAGTAAAAGCTGTTTTCTGTCCTCCTTTTTATGAGCGTTCTTATCCAATGTCCTAAAATAATAAGAGAATCAACGTTAGCTGTGTTTGCTAAGGGTAAATAAACTTGGGCTTAAATTCCATCCCGAGAACTGCAGAAGGAGTATTGCCTCTGGTGCCAGCTAGGTAAGTGTGGCTCTACCCTCAGCCACCGGCACAGGCCCGGGGTCTGGAGTACTGAAACCCTAGTAAGAAAGGCGTAACTCAGCTGGGTAAGGGAACCAGACAGAAGAGCAGCTGCTGATTCCCAGTGGGGACTATTAAAGTGTAGGAGCAATGGGCTCGTTCCTGGGCTCAGACAGAGCCAGTGCGAACATCCAAAGCAGGCTCCCCGTCAGGAGACATGCACAGGGAATGGGCCCCTGTACCCACATAGGCAGCCACAGGTGTGGGTGCTCTGCGCATTATCTGTTGTGAGGAGAAACTGCCAGCATCGCCCTTGCTCCCTTGGTGAGTACTTTTATTTTGCTCTGTTTGTAGTTCTGGGGGTGGAAAACAGAGCTTTGCACTGCTAGGATAAATTGAGCTATACCCTCAGCCTCCAACGCTACACAGTGTTATCTCAACCCTGCAAATTTTGGAGTCACCCAGATGCGGGGTTGGGGGGGTGCATGTGCGCACATGTGGGTATGCTTCTGTTTTAATTTCATTAAACACACCACTAAATCCCCAAACACTGTGCCGAAATGTAAAATGTTAAACAACTTCGGTAGATGGTAAGACGCCTAGGGATTTCTTCCACAGTAGGTCTGAACACTTACAACCTGACTAATCCGATGTATCTCCTCGGTATTTACCCTTCAGAAAGAAAAGCTTGTTCAACAAACATTCGTGTAAGGCTAGACATAATTTTATCCGTAGCAGCCCAGATCTGGAAGCCGCCCAGATGTCTATCAAGAGAAGAGGAAACAAGTATGACAAACATGCACGATGGAACACAGCCCACAATCAAAAAGAACAAAGTTCTGACTTTCAAAATAACATGCATATGCCTTTCACTGGACTATGGAAGTCAGCAAAGCTCAAATTTGATGGTCTTGCGACCTCTTTACATTCTAAAGTATTGAGAACCCCCAATACTTTCTAACATGTATTATATTTTATAATAGAAGGTAAAATGGAAATTTTCAAAGCATGTATTAGTTTACTCACTACAAATATTTTTTGAGAAAATTAGCTATTCCACCAAGTTTAAAAAGGAAAAAGAAAGAAAGAAAGAAAGAAAGAAAAACAGGGACTGGAGAGATGGCTCAGTGGCAAGGAACACTGGCTGCTCTTCCAGAGGACCCAGGTTTCAATACCCAGCACCCACAGGGACGCTCACAACTGTCTGTAACCCAAGTTCCAGGGGACCCAACTTCCTCACACAGACATACATGTAGGCCAAATACCAAATGTACATAAAAATAAAAAATGAATAATCCTGTATGTAAAAGCAATGAACAAGCATAACGGTGCCTCTTTTCAAAGACTTTTGCAAGTCTCTCAAGTGATCTCCCATTTCCCCCTGCACACGCTCTGTTGCGCTAAATTCTTGTGGACAATCTGTGCAGAGTAAACACCACCACACAAACATGTAATTGGAAAACGATGGGCTGTGTCAATAGCAGACTAGATAATGATGGTTGTTGGCTTTTGGTACAACCCAAAAATCCACAAATGGTAGTTTTCTAAAAGTTAGTTGCAATGTAAAACTAGAAACCATATCAATAAATGTTTGTGCTTTGTTACATAAAAACCCGTTGTGACTATGTTATGCTTGGAACGGAACATTTACCCATGTAACAGTATGACCATGCATGTGTCACCAGTGGCTCCCTGGGTTAAGCAGGTCTTGCAAATGTTTGTGTAGGCATGCCTTACATAATACCTTTAAAATCATATCCATTGCAGCTGGGCACAGTGGCTCAGGCCTGTAATCCCAGCACTCAGGGAGGCAGAGGCAGGCAAATCCTCTACGAGTTTCAGGCCAGCCTGATCTACAAAGTGAGTCCAGGATAGCCAGGGCTACACAGAGAAACCATGTCTCGAAAACAAACATACAGAAAAATTTTTAAAGTCACATCTATTAATGCTATCATTACTCTTATCAAAAAGGTCGTTATATATTAGGAAACTATCAAGCTCTGATAACAAATAATAATTTTAGAATATTCTAATTTTTGCTCACTGGTGGAGTTCTATCAAGACCAATAGTATTCTAGTTGGCTCCTATGAAGCCACAGACCCACTCAGTTCCACTAAGTCTAAAATCCTGTAGTTGGTATGTCAGCTGCCCTTCCCCCTCTCTGCCCCCTCCACTTCCCCCCCACCCCGGTTTGGTTAGTAACTTAAATAGGCATGCAGGTTTTCTTCCTGGGGCCAGCCTCACTACACTAGATGCGGCAGGAGTATTTGTCTCCTTCCCACGTCAGAACAGAGAGGGTCAAGAGCACTTGTCCTTGGGGTCTGAGGCTTGACATAGACACTCCACTAACGCTGGCTCACGAAAAAGGACTAGTGAAGTATACAGCAACAAACACAGCTAGCGTCATAGTCTCTTCATTGCAGGCAACAGCAGTTCGACCAACAACCTCCTTCACCCCATCAATGCCGACGTCAGCACAGTGTGGTGGTGGTGGGGGGGGGGGGAGGCAACCCAAATTCTTATGAAAACCACTGTTATGCTGGAGACTCCTTTAGCCGGCTTTGAAGACACACAGAGGCACGCAGAGCAAGCACACTGTGAAGACTGCCCTGCTGTGTTCGTTAGCGGGCTCAACAAAAGGCAAGAAGACATTCTGTTCTGGTGCCTGCAGGCTCTGTGTCCACAGACTCAACAAACCCTGCTGCAACCTTTGGAAACATCTGAAATAAAAGGAAAGCGAATATATTGACCATATGGGGATTTCTTTGTTGTCACTCCCTGAATGGTACGGTGTAAGGATTACTTATAGATCTTTATATTATGACTTATAGCTCTTTTATATTATGAGGTCATGAGGCTGGAGAGAAGGCTCAGCAGTTAAGAGCCTGTACTGACTGCTCTTCCTGATGACCTGAGCTGTCCATGCCAGTGGGCACCCTCACACATGCACATTCTCTCCGCTGCCCCCCTCACACACATACATGCACACACACATACACACACACACACACACACACACACACACACACACACACACAAATCTTATGCAAGGTATTATAAGTCATCCAGCAATAATGTGATGTGCTTATGTTACGTACACATACTATGTCATTTTATAAAAAGGGAATGGGTCCCTGGAAGGCATAGCCTCCTAGAACCAATCCCTAGGGGATACTATGGAACACCCGACATCAGGATTTCATTCCTGTGCAGTCCTGGAACACATAAACAAATCTATGGAGGGAAGACGTTATACCAGTCATTGTGGCTGGGAGCGATGGGACTGACTTCCTGGGAACATCCATTGGAGGACTGTCTCAGGCTATGTGATGTTCTGTCCCTGACAGGGACTGGGTAGCACAGGTATATGACTCAGCCAAAACACTGTGAAGACATGCTTAAGATTCTGCTTTCACGGGGAAAGAAAGCCACTGTAAACCAGCCTTAAAACCTAGCAAATGATATCTATGATATCTACACTTCAATATTTAAAGGATCATACACCAACGTCTCTCTCGGAAATGCACGAAGAAAATAAGATAAATAAATGTGGCAGGTGTGGTGGTGCATGTCTTTAATCCCAGCACTCCGGGAGGCAGAGGCAGATGGATCTCTGTGAGTTCAGGGACAGCCTGGTCTACAAAGCAAGTCCAGCACAGCTAAGGCTACACAGAGAAACCCTGTCTTGGGGAGGTGGGGGAGTGGGGAGGCATGAACAAATGCAGCGTTTCTTAACCTCAGTTTTGCTTATATTTGGGCCAACTAGTTGCTGTGCAGTGGAACTTGTCCCTTGCAATGCAAAGCATGGAGTCCCGTCTCTGGCCTCTGCCCAACAGGGTAAGCAGACCCTCACCCATACTGGGACAACCAAAGGTGTCTCCAGACACTACAAAATGTTCTCTGGTAGCAAAATCACCCCAAGATGAGAGCTACTGAGTCAGAGGGGAGAGCGGGTGTGTTGTAAAGCAACTACAGAAAGATACTCCTGGCTCAATACGTTCATGGCGTTCAGGGATTCACTGTAAAAAAAAAAAAAAAACTTTCATTTTGCTGGCCATGGATGTCCACATCCTTAACCCCAGCATCCAGGAGGAAGAGGCAAGTGGGTCTCCTCCAGTTTGAGGCCAGCCTGGTCTACATAGCGAGTTCCAAACCAGCCAGAGATATGTAGTGAGACCCTGTCTCAAAAAACAAACAAACATTTTTCAGCTTTTTTAAACTGTTTCCTTGGTTGTTTTTCATAAGAAAGCACAGGGTTAAACACACTAGTGTCCTATGCCTTGTCACATTAAGCATTATTTTCCTAACGCTGCGCATCATTGTAGTTCATTTATTTGGGCTGCTGTTCCAAAATTTTTTCTCCAAAAAAAACAAAACAAAACAAAAAAAGGATAAAAAGCACCCTCTACCTTATCTGTTTCCCTTGCAGTGCACATGTGCACATGTATGCTGTTTCAAAGTCTTACAGTTGGTGTGAACATGCTGGAGATCCATCATCAGTCAGTATCTGTTGCATTCATTGGTTTCTGTCGCTTTGTCATTAGGTTTGGACAAGGATTCTTACGTGAGCAGATGGAAGCTAACCTGCGCTTCTCTCTGCTTCTTGCAAACAGCCTCTTTCTACCATCAGCTGCGTCCACTCTGGATATGCTGGTGTCCAGCACTGTCCTCTCCTGTGAATACGTTGGGCACCTTCTTGAACTCTTGACACCTGAAAGAATTGCTTCTTACTTTACAAAAACAAAACAAAACAAAACAAAAACCTTTTTAAGCACACATCTGAATTAATCCATTTTAATCAACGTGATGAGCAGCCAGACTAAGAACCCAGGGATTCTAGCTCCCTTACACTTCAAATGATCTAAAAAAAAAAATCATTCTTGAGCATTAACTTGAAAACCCAAAATTAAATCCCACAAGCCTTGAAAAATTGGGACACTCGCCTAGCTCATCACGTGTGAAAAGCTGAATGCAAACACAGAGCATAAAGTCAGAGCTGGGAGAAGACAGATGAACCAGGAAAAAAGAGCCTCCATTTCCCCCAGCTACAGAGGAAAGCCAGGCCACCTCTGACCCCACTCACAGGCCTCCTACAAACACGCTGTTGGCATCGCGTGAGAAAGTATCAAAGGGTGTTGGTTGTCCTTCACCTCTGTGGTTCCTCCTCTCACTTTGGCTGGACCCCACACATTTTCACAATGAAGTCAGCAACCCATCCTTGCACTGCTGTGTCTGCTGTTTCAGAAATAATTGTATAGAGATTGCATTCTTTTTAAGACTGGAGAAAAAAAATCAATTTCTCTTAAACATAATTCTCCCAGTGTCACTTTGGGACTTAATTGCCACCATGTGCCTCCTCGGAAACCAGCTGATAGAAGGCCAGTCATCAGAGGTCACACCAAATGGGGGATGTCTTGGGTGGGTGCTTAGCTTTTATGGCCACTGTGGTCCCCTGAGGCCTGTTTCATCCCAATCTCCATTTTCCCAGGCTTAACCTTGAGCACCCTGCAGACAGACAGACTGAGGACAGTGGAGCAGTGTGAAAACCCTTCCCAAGTGTGGACAAAACTGCTGACGCTGGAGGCATCCCTCCCACCATGCCTCCACACCCACCCAGGCCCCTGAGTGCATACACCCCACACTCGCGTAATTTCTATTCTGTTTTTAAATTCTGTGGTTTTCTGGAACAATGGTGGTGTTTCGGGGAGCTAAGAAAAACCAGCTGCAAAGGAGTTTAGCCTGTCTTCGAAAGAGGTGGAATTTCATGCCTCAAAGAATACATTTCAGCCTCGGCCACCACCCACTACACACACACGCGTGCGCGCGTGCGCATGTGCCCGTGCACACTACTGCAAGGACCTGTAGTCAAGAGGCCACTCTCTGTAGAGCTCTGGATCTGGGCTTTCTCCCATCACTACAGATGACCACAATTGCCCTGGAGCCTCCCCTCCTGTGTTTCTGGAGAATGAGGCCAAACTGAAGGGACGAATGAAGACATAGGTAGCAGGGTGGCAATAGACCTGCCTCTTACTGCTGTGTCACCCGACCTCGCTGTGCCTCAGAGAAAAATGGAGTCAGGACTAATTTGCACACAGAATCCCACAGTGGGAGTGGGGATATGACTCAGTGGGCAAAGCGCTTCCTGGGCAAGCATAGGGACCTACATTCAGATGTCCAGCGCCCACACATAAGCTGGGCAGAGGGGCATGATTCTATAAGCCCGAAGAGCTGGGGCAGAAGGTAATAGGTGGATTTTCAGAGCTCCTGGCCAGTCAGCCTAGCTGAAATAGGGAACATAAAGGTTCACTGAGAGACCCTGTCTCAAAGTAGTAAGATGGAGAGAGGCAGAGGAAGCCATCAGAAGTCGACTGTGGGGCTCTGCACACACCCGCCTACACATACACACACTGTAGTTATGTGAATAGGAAGGGTCCCCATAGGACCATATACTTGAATGCATGGCCACTAGAGAGAGTAGCACTACCTTTGACAGGGATGAGGAGGTGTGGCCTTGATGGAGGAAGTGTGTCACTAGGGTGGGCTTTAGGGCTTCAAATGCTCAAGCCAAGCCCAGTGTCTCTCTTTTCCTGCTGCCTGCTGATCCAGATGTAGAGCTCTTAGCTTCCTCTCTGGCACCATGTCTGCCGGCATGGCACCATGCTTCCTGCCATGATGCTAGTGGACTAAACCTCTGAGCTGTAAGCCAGCCCCAACTAAATGTTTTCCTTTATACGAGTTGCTGTGGTCATGGTGTCTCTGCACAGCAATACAACTTTGATTAAGACACACCTACAAAACACACACACACATACACACACACACACACACACACACACACACACACACTTCCTACAGGGTTTCTGTGGGAATAATCATAGTGCTCACAGATGATCTCGGAGGCCATTCGATGCTTCTGATTCTCATGGGTGTTCTTCTGAAGAAGGAGGAGAGAACCAGTTCCCCCGCAGGAGGGTAACAGCCTCCTCTCTGTTTTCTACTCCCAACCTTCCTCCCTGCTCATTGGCCCCAGCATTTTGATTGATTCATTGATTGGTTACTTGGCTGGCTGGTTGAGACAGGGTCTCATGTCGCCCAGGCTGGCGTTGAACTTGCAATATATCTAAAAATCACCTTGAGCCTCCTATCACTACCTTCCAAGTTCTGGGATTGTAACCAGGCACTGCCATGCCCAGTTTATGTAATGCTAGGGGCCGAACCTGGGTCCTCCTGCATGCTAGGTTAGCACTCTACCAACTGAGCCACATCCCTAGCCTTGCCCATCCATCTTCAATGTGGAATTGGCAATGTGCTACAAGGCACTCCCTATCCCAGCCTTCCAGCAATCCTCCCACAAGAACCGGTGCCACAGACTTCAGCCAGTCCTAGGAGTCAGACAGGTAGAATGCCAGCCACACTGAGAGCCTCAGAGACTTCCATGGGGCAAATCCAGCAAGCTGGGGGGAGGGAAGCAGGAAACCACTGATCTCCCCTACCACAGACACCTCACACTAGCCAGCCTGCACAATATGAGACTCTGTCTAAAAAAAAAAAAAAAAAAGATGGCGCCCAGCCTATGGACCAATACCAGGCAGCTCACTCATTCCTCCTTTACCCTAGCTTACTTTGTAAAATTAGGAGGATGTTAAAAACCAAACTAGCAGGGTGGTAATGACCAAACAGGCTGATAGCATTGGCTGTCATTACTACTCAATCCATGTTCTTGAGCAAGCTTCAATTTCCTCATCTGAAAAATGAGGTTAATTATCTTTAGCAGACAACCACCCAAAGACAGAAAGAAGTGTGTGTGGTACGCCAACTAGAGCTCACCACCTCAAGGAAGGCAGGCGTCGTTTTGGTATCTGGATTCTACAGGAAATTAATTACAAAGCTTCCAATGTCATTCTAAAGTGGGCGGGGTTTATCCGAGTGGGTGTGGTTATTGGAGTGGGTGTGGCTTGTTCAAGTGGGTCGAGTTTAGTATTTCAATTGTTTAATACCTTTTCCTTCTTCCAGGCTCTACCACATTAGCACAAATGGAGCTTTGATCAGAAGAGACTGAAGACACAGCCTATGTCTCCAGAGGAAAAGGGCAGCAAACGGGACTTAACTGGGCTGGGCCAGGAAACCACAAAGGTGGCTCTGGAAACCTGGAGGGAACACAGTTGGCTGTGGGCCCTGCCTTAACAGATGCCACTGACAGTGTCTCAAACATGAAATGAGACAAAAGGGAAGTGTTTTTCTATTAAACAGTAAAATCTGCTGCGGAGAAAGGAAGGTAGTCTGCCTTGAAGGGACATCTTGCTACAGCTCAGGAAGGTTATCTGTCATAAGACTCAAGGTCAGATGGGACACTCCGCAAGACAGAGCCACCTGAGGCTGGGCCATCCGAGGCAGAACCCAGCCTCACCAATTTTGGGGGGTGGGGGGAGCACAGGAGCTGGGGGAGTCTCTTCTTCATTTAAAATCCAAAGATAATACAGAGAACACAAAGCCTGCTTGCCAAAAGGCTATGATAAATCAATTTTTCTTGCCTGTGTCCCATATAATTGTAGCCACTCAGTTCGTCTTAATAAACAAGTTAGCCATTCAAAGGAAAATTAATGAAATGTTTTGCCTTGAGGGACAGTTTTATTTTTAATAGTTTGGTGCTGTGGCGAGAGAAGTAATATTGTGCGATCTGAATTGCCTTTTGTTCCTGGGGACCACTGAAGACATAGTGGGGGTAGTGCGGGGACCTTGCTTGGGGGCCTCCTCCTAGTCAGACGTGCTCATCCGCTCTCAAGCTTCATTTAAAGATGTGGCCGTTTGTCTTCAAGAAATGTTGGCATGAGACAAGGTGGTCTTCAGTTGTTTTCCTTTTAGGTCAGTCACCCAATGAAAACACAGTTCGGGGGCTGGCGTGTGAGTGGCCGGGAAGTTGCATGCCTACTATGAGAAAGACACTGAGCTCCATCCTCAGCACTACGAAGAAGGGAAAACACGGCAGGAGAAAAAGTTTATCGTGAGGAAATAATGGGTGACCTCATTCTGAGCTTGGGGCTGGACCCCTTTCATGGGAAATCTGGGAAGATTAGCTCAAGCCAAAATCCTGTTGTTTTAAAGGAAAGCACGGGGTGCGTTTTCAAATCACAGAAAGAACTCCGAGCACCCTGCTTGCTCTATCTCCCTGGGAAAAACCAAGCGAGATGCCACTGGGCCCCTGAGGTCACAACCCTAAAGCTCCTCTGTGGGTCTTTAATGTACCCAGCTACTCACCATATCACAAAGTGATGGAAGCTTTAGGCGTTGGGACGCAATCAGAGGAAGTTAGTCATTGAAGTGTGACCTTGAAGGAGATACTGAGACCCAATTTATCTTCTTCTCTTTATTTCCCTACTGCCATGAGATGTCCAGGCCACTCCTGCTCTGCACAGCGATGATAAACTGCCTTGGTATATGTCAACAACGCCAGTCAACCATGGTCTGAAACCTCCAAACAGTGAGCCTAAGTGAGTTTGACTTCTTACTAAGTTGATTTATTCCCATGTTTGTTACAGTAAGAGAAGACCAATTATCATGCATAAACAGTTTCAGACCTTAAGTATATATTATGTTTTCTCATATACATATATGTATATATATACATATGTATGTGTGTATCTATATGTGTATGTGTGCATGCATACACACATACATACATATTGTGATAAAGGTGAAAATATGGGTCGGAGAAGGAAGAGCTCAGATCTGAAGCCCCCACATAGGAAGTTGGGCACGGTGGTGAGCGTCTATTACTCGCTCCTGTAATGAGTGCTGGGGAGGCAGAAATGGGGGAGATTCCTGGAGCTTACTGGCCAGCCATTCTACCCAGACTAGTGAGCTCCAGATTCAGTGAGACCTTATTTGACAAAAGCAAGATGGAGAACCATGGAGGAGGACAGCCACCATTCAGTACTGGCCTCCAAGACATGTACACATGGGCACACACATGAAGACTTAACGCAAAAGGAGTAGGAGACCCAGATAGAGCTCAACAGCCCAACTCCAAGTCACCTCATGCATGACGCCTCACTTATTTCACCCACCAAATGCGATCCTTCCTAGTATGCTAGTGGGTTTGTTCTTTATGAAGTCTTGCTCTACAGCCCAGGCTGGCAGTGTATTCTGGGGTCTCCTGCATCCACCCCCTGAGTGTTGGGGTTACTCACATGTTCCACCATGCTCCATAGATACATCCCCCCTTTTAAACTTCTACCTGTTTGCCTTTTGTTGCTCAGCACTCATTCTTGCTTCCTGTGCCACACCCTACCTTCTAGTAGAGTTTTGTGCCTCACTCTATTCCCCATCCTCTCAGAAAGCCTGCACTTCTCAGGGAAGCGTACATACTACTGCATAGCACTTGTCTCATGTCTGAGGGACTCCTGGCCCAGAGAAAGAAGACAATTGGCATTTTAGAAAATAGTTGTTGATTTAAATCAAGTTTCAGTGTGAAAACAAGATTGAAGTCTGTTGCATATGTTGAAGGAGTCTGGAACGATCTGCAAAACTGAGTTAAAGCTCTGTGTCACAAATTTAAGAAAAGAATGAAAGAAAGATGGAGCGACAAGCAGAGCATTGAGATAAGGCAGACCCAAAGAGATGAGCATAACAAATACAAAATAAAGTGTTACTTTTCCTTAATCATTTTCATATAAAACCATATTACAGTAAATTTTCCACACAGCAGTATAAAAGAGCTCGACTACACATGACCTCAGAGATGAGAGAAGAGAGGTTCAGAATGACCTCTGACCTCTGAACTCAGTGAGTCCCTGTGCGTCAGCTTCCCACCAAATCACAACCTTGGGTGTTGAAACTTGAAGGTTGGGTGAACTTTCCAGCCATGTCTGTCCATCTTGTACAAGGAACAGATTTCCCTGATCAACTCTCAGCTCCTGTGTCCCTTCAGAAATGAAACATCACGGAAAGGGGCGGTGAATTGGCTGCTTTTGTTTTTGCTGTCATAGAGCATGTGACAAAAACAACTCAAGGGAAGGGGGTTTATTTTGGCTCACAGCTTGAGAGGTTATAGTCCACCGGGGCAGGGGATGCATGGCGCAGTTCGTGGAGGCTGGTGACTGCCAGCAAGGAAGTAAGGCTGCTTGCTTACATTGCTGTAGAACAGGAAACAGTGAGGATGGGTCAGAACTCAAGGCCCACATTTACATCCACTCTTCAGAAAGGCTTGTTAATGACGTAGAAAGGTCTGTGAGTCAAGGCCCTTTGTACCCCTTATATTCAGGGGTTCAGGGAATGACAGAGGAGTAGATAACCTGGCCACACCTTCAGCTCTGAGTCCTGCCACCTGTAGTCTGCCATCCCAGCTTTAGTCACACCCTATACCTGTGTCCTGTGGAGGGTTAACATTTGTTGGCCCTCTTTTCAGGAAGAAAGAAAGCATGGCCTATACTGACAAAGGGGAGGGGAACACAAAAAGAGTAAGAGAAACAGGAAGACTTTTGGGGTTGTAACACCAACGTCTTTTTCTTTTTTCAGGGTTTCCCACAAGCCAGCCAAGTACACACACACACACACACACACACACACACACACACATACACAAGCACACATGAGCACATCGACAGTCTCCTAACCTGTCAGAAAGTAGGAAAAGCCACCAGGGTCTCCACGTGAGGTGATGGCCTGAAGTGGTCATGGGGCCGTGCCCCAGCTGCCTCAGTCTGAGAGTTGGTCTCTGGGGGCTAATTATGGTAACCAGGCCCCCTTCAGGGCTGGTTAATTTCCTCTCTCTACAGAGGTTCATTTTTTAAAAGCTGGAATTGACCTAAATTGTTCTGAACCAAAAATGAATGAGCTTGACTTGGGGCGGGAGTGGGGTGCGAGGAGAATGCCCTGAGGACAATGAAGTTCTACCCCACCATGGAAAGCCATATGGATCCAAAGGGTATCAGTTGATAGACCTAAAAATGGGTTAAGGCTGTTCATTAAGTTAAGCTACAGAGAAACTGGGTCAGCTTCTTATTCAGTGGTAGCTTCAGGGAGAGTACCCACTAGCAACAACTAGAATCTTCTGGTAGTTACCGTCGTGGAAAATGCCAACTGCAAAACAATTTTATTTGATCCGTGGGTATTAAATGCTCATTAAGTGGATAGTGCTGCACTAACGAGTGGCCCATGATGGACAGTAGGAGGGCAGAGGAGGGTGAACACACAACAGACTGCCCTGCCACGGCAGGACCCTCTTGGGGCAATGCCACACAGAGCTGACCCCCGTGTGCCTGCTCTGGCTCTGAGTCTAAGGGGAAGGTGGTGGGATTCACAGGAGCTGAGTGGGACTCAGAGCTGCCACTCTGCACCAGTGTGGAAGGAGACATAAGACTGGATCACTCTGCAAGGTTTGAGGCAAGGCTGTGTCTGAAGGGAGAGTGGGTGGGGGCGGGGATAGGCCTCATGCTGACATCTCACTCAGAATTCAGCACCACAATAGCTGTCCATAGGGGGATGTTGGGAAAGAGCAAATGATGCACTGGGGGGGGGGGGGGGGATGGGCGGAGCAGTGGTGGGGCTGGCCTTCAGGACCTGCACCCATCCCAAGTAACAACTATGTTGGAAGGTAGTAAGTACCCTACAAGAGGAAGGATCTCTGTCCCCGTGGCTTTCTTTGGCCACAGTGAATCTCTGGATCTCCAGATCCCAGAGTTAGAAGTGGGGGGGGTGAATGTACAGTGGCAGCAGTGTGGCTCGGCAGCATAGCACTCAGTGGCCATCTACGAGGCTAACAA
The DNA here is from genome assembly GCF_903995435.1 of Acomys russatus. Lineage (NCBI taxonomy): Eukaryota > Metazoa > Chordata > Mammalia > Rodentia > Muridae > Acomys > Acomys russatus. The sequence goes on along the minus strand of NC_067142.1, from coordinate 73,145,167 downwards.
AAATACTTTTCTATGAGATTATGAGGCTTTGCTTCTAAGAAGGAACTCTAGAATCACTAGGCAGGAAGTAGACACCAGCCCTGGCTCCCATTCCCCCAGATCATCCCAGGTGAGCTGTCCTGGGGACGCTGGTTTCTTTATCATTACCATAATAAAATGCTTGACAAAGAATAACTTAAAGGGGGGGGGGTGGCGGCTGGAGAGACAGCTCGGTGGATAATAGCACATACTGCTCTTACAGAGGACCCAAGTTCAGTTCCCAGCCTCAACATGGAGCAGCTCACAGGGGCAGAAGAGGACTAGACTCCCTCTTCTGACTTTCAGGGGCATCTGAACTCATGTGCACATACCCACATGGAGACCTGCACACATACACACAATAATAAAATAAAACTTATGGAAGGGAGAGCTTAGGTTGGCTCACAGTTTAAGGGTACACATGGTCCATCACAGCAGAGAGGACATGACAGAATGGGAGGCAGCCAGTCACAGGCATCCACAGTCAAGAAGCAGAGAGAAATGAATACTGCTTACTCACTTTTATTTAGGCAGTAGGAGAGCCCAGCACAGAAAATGGCACCACCATGTTTGGGGTGGGCCTTTCCACCTATAAGCCTAATCTAGAAGCATTTCCCACAGAGGCCTGTCTGCTACGTGATTCTAGAAATTCCAGGCTGACAGATCCTATCTCAAAAAATAAAGTCAACAGTGTTAGAGCAAGGCACCTGGCATTGACCTTTGCCTCCATTTGCACACACCTGTACACACGTATGTATGTCCACATGCAGACATGTACACACAAACACATATATGCAACACACATGAAAACTGTCTAGGAAATTAGACAGCTGCAGTAGTGACAACTATGATACCACTCTTTGGATGGTGGGTCACTCATAGAGAGCAGCCTTCTGCCATTGCTAACTGGGCTCAGGGGCTTGGGAAGATGTCTGGGGATTTTGCCGCAAAGGACCATGCCCATGCCCAGCCAGAGCAGAGCCTGCTTTGGCTGTGAATTGAGCCTTCTTATTCACAAGGGAACGCTACACTTAGCAACAGTTGATGATTCTTTCTCTTCAGGCTCACCACCGGGACACACAATCGTAGACACAAAGCCCACACAGATATTCCTTTGGTGTGAGCATAAAAGCTGCCATGCTTCCTTGGGATATATTTTTGGACTGGAAAAAGTAATGTGACTGTGCTGTCCCAAGAAGAAAAGAACATTTCCAGTGGGAAGTACAGAGAGACAAATGTATTGGCAAATGATTTCCTATGCCTAAGAGCTTCCTCTGGGGAAGAAAAGAGGAAAATGTAGAGACCTGGGCTATGGTCCATTTTCTGTGGCTATAACTGAATACCTGAAACTGTGTGGTTTATAAAGAATAGAAGGTTCCTTAGTCACAGCTCTGGAAGCTGGCAATCTGGTGGGGCCTCATAACATGGGGAAGGCATCACACAGTAAGACAGAGACAACATGCCAGGCCAGACCTAAAGCCACTGACACCACCATGAGGAACCCCACCCTCAGGAACTCATCTGACCCCAATTACATCCCAATGCCCCCACCTCCAAACACCTTAAAACTAGGAACTTGGGGGTTCTGTTTCTAACAGGTAAGTTTTGAGGGGGCACACTCAAACCACAGGCCCCTGGGTGCTCCACACAAAGAGCCGGGTGGTGAAGGAAGGGACAAGGAACATCCGCTGGCCTGGTGCTAGCAATTGGATGAGCTCTTCCATCAAGGAACTCCAGAGCTCCAGGCTCAGAGAGCCGGCCTCTCTCGTCTTGGAACAACTCCTCTCCCCCTTGGTTATTTGAGACAGGGTCCCGTGAAGTTCAGGCTGCCTAGGGCCAAAAATGGCCTTGGTCTCCTGCTCCTTCTGTTTCCCAAATGCTGAGATTATAGTATTGGCCACCATGCCTGGCTCTGAAAACCCACAGCTCCTCCCAGCCTTGTGTGTCTCTGCACTCCTCTCTACTGTGCTCTGATTGGCTGTTCTGCAAAGGCCCACACGTCCTCAGCTTAGAGCACTCCTCGGCCTGAGACACCAGCAGGAAGGTCATGCGGCCAGTGTGAGGCACAGCTAATACACACAGGACGCACAAGACGCTGTTTCCAAAACAGTGTCACAAAAAAAAAAAAAAAAAGGTGAGGCCTAGTGAAAGAAGTCAGCTCACTGGCGCCAAGCCCCTTTAGGCCTAGGGCTAATTCACTCACACACACACACACACACACACACACACACACACACACACACACACACACACACACCTGTCGCTTTATTTCTCAGGTATTCTGCGGTGAGCAATTTCTCCCCATGGGCCAAAAGCAACAGATCAAGACGCACAGACAGAATCTTCTAAAACTGTGGGTCAATGTAACCCTTTCCTCTTAAAGCCGTCGGTCTCAAGTATTTCATCACAGTAACCAAAATCCACTAGGCACTGCCTCTATTAACCATCTTGTTAACATTTATTAAGTGCCTGGTGTATTCCAGGCAGTACAGGAGACACAAGGAGTGACCCAGGACCAAATGGCCCTGACCCCAAGGGGCTTACACTCTGATGGTGAAATAAATGACAGCAGCACCCAGTAAACGCCAAAGGGCAGTTAGTGCTCCCTTCTTCATCGACCCTGAGTGTCATGTTGGACACAACAGATGGTGGGACAGACAGCAAATCAACACTGGGCAGGCAGGCAGTCACGCGAGTAGCTGCAGACATTGGAATGTGGGCTAGCTGAGGTCTCCATGGCCCATAGAACTGACCTACCCGTGCCCTATTCTCAGAGTCCACTAAAAGGCAGCATCATAAGGCTACTCCACATCAACTTTTATCCTGGCCTTGCATCCACTCCTCTGCAGAAACGCTGCTCTGAACTCTGTAACTTTTGCCCATGTTGGAGCCTGGGCGTTAAGAAGGACAGGAAAGGCAAAGTGGATATTCCCAGACAACAGGTGCCCTTGGCACCTCTAAGCTCAGGACTTCCCATGCCTGTGGAAAGAAGGCAAACCCCGCAGAGGCAGCCGGTGGCTGGCTGGGTGAGGCTGAAGGCATATGGCTCTTGCGGCAAGCCTGCTTGTTTTATAACCTTGGCAAAAACGTGCTGAAAATGACCGGTTGTGTTGATTATGAAGTCCAGGGGCCTAGCGCTGTCATGGGGAGCGATGGGTGTGAATCCCAGAATGCCGAGCCTTGGTGAATTAGCCGCTAAGTGAGACAAAGGGCTGGAAGATGTTGTTTAGAACACCTCATTAATAAAATTCAAAATTGTTTGCTGCAATTATGTGCAATCATTGGTTATTTTACCCCCCAGCCAAGTAGAATTCCCACAGCCAATCTATAGCTTTGGTTCCAAATGCCAAGAAAAATTCCCTGGCACACGGGGAGAGTAGGAGATGAGGCTGAGATTTCAAGACCAGAAGCCCTTGATTAGCTAATAGATACTAATCTACTGGGAAAAGGAGCCTGCCAAAAAAAAAAAAAAAAAAAAAAAAAAAAAACCGTGGCCACACAGATCACCTCTGCATGGGCTTCCTAGTTGATCTTGCAGCCAGAAAGCAAAGAGAAGGTGCTGCTTTCTCCTCTCATCCTCCATCCTGCTGTAGCTCCCACTCGCTTCACATATTTCAATAAACCTAATAGTGTCCTCAGTGTTGTAGCAGCGAACTAGAGAGGCCTTCTCAGGGAAGTCCCGCCTCGAGGTCACACGGCCTCTCCTATCTCTGTCATTTAGTCAGTCAGTCTGCCAGTCATCATTCATCATCAACACTGAGCTGTTTACACCAAGGACCGTCCTCGGCTTCGGGGTCACCTCCTTCTTCTGAGGACTTGAGCAGGGGCTGGCAATGTATAAACACACTCCACAGCGCTAAATCAGGCTTTCATCATTCCAGCCTGTGGGAGTCATCTAAACTCTTGAGCCCAGCGGTATGTGCAGGGCAGTGAGATAGGAGATTTGCACATTCTTGGTTTCTTATATTTTCCTCTCTACAATGGCATATATAACTTTTTAAAGATTTATTTATTTATTATTATGTATAGTGTTCTGCCTGCACGTTCACCCGCAGGCCAGAAGAAGGCATCGGATCTCATTGTAGATGGTTGTGAGCCACCATGTGGGTGCTGGGAATTGAACTCAGGGCCTCTGGAAGAGCAGTCTTAACCACTGAGCCATCTCTCCAGCCCAAGGCATATTTACTTTTAAGAAGAGGAAAGTCTTTGTTTCTTACTGAAATTTAACCTGTTACACATTAATTTCTTGATAATTGGAGGGAGATAAAAGGTATGTATTAGTAGTTAATATCAAGAAACTTTTCTACACAGACAATCCAAATGTGACTGAGAAAGCAGCTAAACTTTACTCTCAGCCCCAGCTTCCACTGTGGTAGCGGCTGTTTAATCCACCTCTTGGCCTCTGTGCTTTGAAAGCAGCCTGTTAGAACCCTTTCCGTGGCAGGAGTTAGTTACATCAAAGTGATTGTGAGGAATTTAACAGGAAAAAAAAACCTGCAAAGGAGTTGCCACAGTCTCTGAGTTCTTTAGTCTTTAAAAATTCTTTATTTAAATATATATTTGATTTTCTTAAAGGGCAAAGCAAAAGGAAGCAGAAGCAGGCTGTGGTCAGAGGGTTCGTGGGAATCTGCAGCCTGACCTGAGGCTCGCCTCTGCAGTTCACGGCAGCGTGATGACCACATCTGGCACTTTCCTGGTCTCCTTCAACAGCATTGCACTGTATTCCTCAAAGCAGCCATTGAGGTTGGCGCTCCAGATCAAAAAACTGCCCACGTAACTTTGTACAAATGTGCCTCGGGCTACTGTGCAGCCTGCGGTTGTTCTTTCAAAGTCAAGAACAGATGACGACACGGAACAAACACATGACAGCTCACGGGAAAATCTGGTCCGGACACCTCACACAAAACACATCATCCTTCAAAGAAAGATAATGGGCCAGAGAAGACGCAAACACTGGAAGGAGCGAGCGCCATTCTGGGGCAGGTACCAGGAGGACTCTAAGCATCAAGCCCCATTTCTGATTTCTGTAACCAATTGCCCCATTACTTCCCACAGGAGTGAATGATTTTTGGCTGCGTTACACTTTCAGCCGTTATTGGGACTTGGGGACTATCTCAAAGCACTGCATGTGAGCTTCCGTTATTGGGACTTGGGGACTATCATCTTAAAGCACTGCGTGTGAGCTTATGTGAGGGAGCCTAAGGCGCGAATACACAGAGGAAAAGTCAGGCTGCCTCGCCTGGCCCCGGAGCACAGCAAAACTCCCCAGGCAGAACAGCATCCCAAGGAAGGATTTTCTGTTGTCAGCCCACACAGAACCCATCTCACAAGGGGAGTCTCAGAGGCAGGGTAGCACCCCAGCAACGGCATGAGGCTGTATGCTTTCTGAAGGGAATGTGGCAGCTCTGTCATTACTATGGAAATGTCATTCCCACAGCATCCTTAATGGTCATCAGTGATACCAGTTTTGGTTGCCAGTGTGTATTTCCAGCCGTTTCCCTGGATTCTTATGAGAACAGCCAATATAGCAGCAGCATTTCTCTGCCCTAGTTGCTTTTTCCTACAGGACAGGGATCTGTTCGCCCTCCATACACCTTAATGATGCTGCTGCTATGAATTCCAGAAGTCTTTCCAGCAAATGCTCGGAAGAAACTGCACCTACAAACAACAATAAAGCATACTAATGGTCCTTTTAATAGAATCTGGTACCCTGGTGTGCACAAACTCTAGTGCGTGAAGGAGGTTTTTGCTGGAAGGTAGCACAAGAATGCTGAAAACACAGATGCTCTTTTATGGCCTCAATCGGCGCTTGTAAACGAGCAGTTAAGACACTGCGCAAAGAATGCAGCCTTCAGGAGGGAAAGGCTAAGCCCTGACTCCTGCAAGAGACCTGTTTGTTCTGAGGTTGACATGGAGCGACAGAGGGACTTTCCGGAACCTTAGAACATAGGTTATTTCACTAGTTTCAAACTCAGTGGCAGAGGGGAGTCCAACAGCACATGTGGCCCCTTGCCTCTGTACCTTAGAAGGACGTACTTTGCTCTTTTGACTTTTCCAGGGCTCGCATCTGAGTCTGCCTTATGCCTTCAGAGAAGAGTTTGGACAGGGAACTCTCCAGAAATTCTGAACCAGTTAGGACTGAGGGAAAGCTTGCAATCGGCTGAGTGCATTTTGCTCCGTGCGATGGAGACAGGCCTCTGTGAGCTGGGGGAGGAATGCCAGTAGTGTGCACCTGGAATGCCCCCGAAGCTGCAGAGGCTTGTCCTCAGCCTGTGGAGAAATAGCAATATCTCCCCACATCTTCCCTTCTTCCCACACTCCAGGCAGTGCTACTTCTTGACAGACCCAAAGCGGCAGGGCCACGCAAGTTTGCATGAAACCAGGAAGCAAAATAAACCACACGGGAGGGTGAGATGGAAGGACACTGTGAGCCTAGGATCCAGAGCCAGCCTAAGCAATGCCGTGAAAGCCCACAACGAGAAAATAAAACGATTCTCTTCTTGGCTCAACATAAAAGTTAAGAGGAGACAAATGCTGACTACACGGTAACTCCGTGGATCTGTGCAGTGTCATCTACACACACCCTCTAACATCTGCCCTACAATCTACCTGTCGGCGTGGAATCCACAGGGTTAGGGCCTTCGCTGAAAGAAGAGCCATGCCACTCAGCTTGAAACACTTGCCGAGTGAAAACCCACAGAGAAAGAGGCGAAGAGGGAATACATACTGTATTGAACTCCTAAAACTCGGAAATCACTCTCAGGGAAATCCCTACGCAGGCACTGTCCTTGTGCCCAGTTTCTTATGGAGCCAAAATCAGTCTCCTTACAGCCTCAGCTCATTTTCTGATGGAGATATTGGGTTCCAGAAAAGCTAATCGCTTAACTGGGTGTTCTCTAGTGGCAGAGGCAGAAGGATCACAAATTCAAGGGCAGCCGGGGCAGCATAGTGGGACTTTGTCTCAAAAGAAAATAGAAAGCCAGGCCTGTAATACCTAGTACGTGAGAGGTGGAGGCCGGAGGATCAAGACTGGAATGTCATCCTCAGCTGTATAACTACTTTGAAGCCGGCCTGGGCTACATGAGACCCTGTCTCAAAAATAAATAAACAAACAAACAAATAAACAAACAAACAAAATTATAAAGGACTTAGTAGAGCATTTGCCATGCATGCATTAAATCCTAGGTGCCACCCCCAGGATGACAGACAGAGAGGATGGTGGGTGGGGATAATTAAGTGGCCTTTGCCGAGATCAGACAACTAGGCCAGGAAAAGACCCTAGGTCTGTCCATCTCTAATGCCCATGGCCTTCCCACTAACGCTTGGCCTGTGTCCTCCAGTGCAGATGATACCTTGTGTGATCTTTCCCCCAGGGACAGCTTAGTTGGTTCTGAGGATGCCCAACGAGGAACAAGGACAGAGGCCATAAAGGGCTTGCACACACATTTCCACTTTCCTGCCACCACATCCCCAGGGCTTTCTGAATGTGCTTGTGACAGCGGGAGGCCCTCACAGGAGGACTGGGGGGAGGGGCGGCACAAAGGGCCGGGTCGTTCCAAAAGGGGATAATTGAGGACATATGTCTGCCTAGCAATTGCAAAGAAAGCTGCCCTGTGATTCCCATGCCCCAAAGCCATAACACGACTAACAAGCCTCCTGCCTTCCAACATCCAGGCTGACTTATAAAACAGAGTCAACCTAAACAAGGGCAACTTTAAAACCCCAACAGGAAATAAAAGGCCTCTCCCTGAAGCACGAAGTCAGGGCCGCCTCCCCAGATACAATCAGACTCCTGTGGTGCGGAATAGCTGGGGCTGAAAAATTACCCCAGCTTAAAAAAAAAAAAACTTCCTACAGAAGCATGACAAAATTAGAAATGGCTCCCTTGCCCAGCCAGGCCCTAAAAGGGAAGCTTGTTTCCATCTGAGGGTGGGAGTAAACGGCGGCGGTCAATGGCTTCTGCTGAGGTTGGCTTTCCCTTCTCCGGGTGGCGAAGGTAAGTTAGTAGAGAGCCGACTTTATGCTACAGCAAAAATCTAAGACCTGGAATTACAAGGCATTTACTGTCGTTGTCCACTGCCTGGTTGTCTTCAGAGTTACAAAGGTGCCGTTCTCCAGGTGGCTGGCAGCCTTTCCGATTCGGAATCCCTGAGGGCACAGAAGACGTTGTACAGGGCTGTGGCTTGGGAAACAAGTGTGACTCTGGAAACACGAAGACTTCAGGCTCCGCAGCAACACCTTTCTGGCATTGAGAGGAAGCCTGGTACTCTCTGTCCAAATCCCAGACAGACAACTGTGTTCACCCCACTGCTGGGGGAGCCCAAAATCTAAGGTGAGAGGAGAGAACTTTCTCCAAAGTTGTCCCCTGACCCCCTACATGTGACACACATGTGCGCTCACAAGCACCCTTCATGCACACACATATACACACAATAACAATTTTAACTAAATTCAAAACAGAACCAACTTGGTGTGTTTATCTTGCAGTAGTTCTGACGCAGGAGGTAAGAGGCAGTGCAGACACTGAACAGTTCCTCGTCCACGCAGGAGCGCTAGACCCATGAGGCAGCTCTCACACCACTTCCAGCTTTGAGCTTCATGGCCAGAAGAAAGTCCCTGGGCGTCTGTCATATGCAGCTGCCTCGTGCACAAAGTGAAGAAACCAATACCTCTCCCTCTCAGCACTGCTAATGATGCTCAGGACATAGTTTTAAAGGAAAAAAAAATCTTGCTGTCTTTTGCACAAAACAAGGAAAAAGAAACACCAGCCAGTCACACAGAGGCCTTCAGCCCTTCTAGAAAACACCCAGAACTGAAGCTCAGTGCACAGTCAGAGTTATTCCTGTTCCTGTGCACTGTGATGGAGGATGTTTGGGGAAACTTCTTACCTCCAAGTCAGCCAACACCTGAAATTCAACAGTTCCAAGAGTGGCTTTTTATGCATAAAGCTCCAGTCTCTGGGGAAAGGGAATCCCTCCCTGGCACAGAAAACACAACAATAACAGCCATGCCTGTCCCTTGCTACTGGTAACACTTTTTTTTATCCTTTCTAGAAACAAAGACAAAAAAAAAAAAAAAAAAAAAAAAAAGGATAACCAGAGGCAGACTGAGGAAAGTGGGAGTTAGCCTCAAAGGGGGCGGAAAAACAGAATTAAGAGGCTGGGAAAATAGATGACTATTCACGTACAACAAACACAAAGATTCTGTCATTCTCTGGGGACGGAGGCTGCAAACAGCATCTGGTGTGTAACCCTCCCATTAATGATATTCCAAAATATTTAGGATTTCAGCCACGATATTCCAGCCTCAAAGCCGCTCGAGCTGCAGAAGATTTAAATATTTTGTCTAGGAGATTATCAGGGCTCTAGACAAGATCATCCAGACTCAAGAGACCAAGGAGGAAATAAAAAATGGTTTCTAAAACCCAGCTCCTCATTGCATGCAACGAGGGGCAGCCACAGTCTCCCTGTCCTTCACTGAGCATCTGTAAGAATGAGATTTAGGAGAGAAATGAGATGTGGGAATATCGTAGGCCCCATCTCGGAAATTAAAAATAAATAAGCTAGTAAAGAAACAGTCTTCTGGGACCAACATCACCGTGCATACCTTGTGGGCTTTTTTTCTAATCCCATAACACATTAAAATCATATATCAAGTGCAGACACATAAATTCCTATTGATTTATCACTGACAGGCCAACAGGCCTCAACTTGCATGAGGACATAGGTGGGTTTACTTGACTGGCTGACCGTGAGCAAGACCTGGTGGAAATGCTTGGTGCGTTGTGTTCCCTCAGAAACACTTTTGGGTAGCATAAACAAATGAACGAATAAGTGCTTAAGTGATGGCATGGCATGGGGCAGATGGGAGAAAGGATGGGTAGATGGGGGGGGTAGATGAATATTGGGTGAATGAATAGGTGGGTTGATGGGCAGGTAGATGAAAGGATGGATAAATGGATGGGCGTGTGGGTGTATGACAATTGGGTGGACAAATGGATAAAAAAAAAAACCCACATGGTTCCAATTGTCTTAATCTATAAACAAAAGGCAGTTCCCCTATTCAGCACTTCCTGTCAGCCCAATATATACCTCTGAGTCCTCATCCTCCTAACGGAGGGAACTACCCACATGCATGTGCGTGATGGGGGCACAGCGCACGCACTAACCCCCTTGGCATACGGACTGCTTACCACTTTACCTCCACGTATAAGGGAAAGGACACATAATTCGTATACAAGGGAAACCGAAATTGATGAAAGTTTGAGGTTGAAATATGGGCATGGCAGTACGTGCCTGTAATCTCAGTTCTGGAGAAGCCAAGAGCAGGGGCATTGTGAGTTGGAGACCAGCTTGGACCACATCGTGAGAACTTTACCAGGAAACAAAAGGGAGAGAAGGAAGGGAGGAAAATGTGACGGTGAAATGTTTCCTTCATGGTGCTTGAACGGCAGAGACCCGTTCTTGCCAGCACCACGGGTCACTAGCCTTGTCATCCAGATGAAGTCCTTCTGTGCTTGGGGCCCCATCTCCAAAATGAATCAAGTGTGCTTAAACACCTCTGGGCTCTGCTTGGCCTAAAGCCCGCTTGGTACTCCAGCCTCAGGCGGGCTAGTACAGCCCCCATCTCACCTCTGGACTGCTGCAAGGAACGTCCACCACCACCAGCCGCCCACCTGGCCTCCCTTTCTACAGCAGAGGCTGCTGCCACGCCCACTCACAGCATACACAACTCACTGCGGTATGTACCTTCCTGTTGGCCTCTGACTTATTTAATACCTGTCCCCACGTGTATTTGCAATTTGTTTAATACCTGTCCCCACCCTGGTTGTAAAATGACTAGTATTGCTGTTGTGTACTAAGTATTAAGCTTGCTTTAATCGCCCTGCATGAGTTGTTTACTTTAGATCCTACGATAGCCACTGAGGTGAAGACTTTCGTGGTTCCCATTTTATAAGGAAAGAGCTGAGGCTCCAAGACACAGAGAAAGTTTAAGGAATCACAGCTTAGTGAGCGACTGAACCCCCCCCCCAAACCCCCATCTGAACTCAGGCCCTGGCTCCAGAGATTGCACTGACTATAGTATCAGGATTTGACCCATCTAGAATGGGTCTGACCTGCTCACCACTGTCTCGCTGCCTCGGTGCTGCGTGGAATAGCAACAAGCCACAGGTGATGGAGGGAGCAGAGGGTGGAAACTCCGCAGGTTTTTGGTGTTTCATTTTGTCTTCTTTGTTCTGTTCTGTTCCGTTTTTTTCTTGGTGCCGGGGATGGTCCCCAGGGTCTTGTGCAGGCTGGGGAGTCACTGTGCCTGCCCCCCCCCCAGCTCATACCGTGGCCTCTTCTGCCCTGTGGAATCCATCTGCCATCCGGGAAGGCGCAGGGGTGGGCTGGAAACCACTGGGAAATGTACACATACTAAACTGAGTCACATATTGAAATTCAGGCCCATGTGGGTGTGCTGAGAGCTCTGAGGTCACCAGAGATCCATTGACTGAGCACCCTGAGTACTGGTCACCTCCCACACTGTGCACTTACTTTACTTTGGGGGATTAAAACGTCGAAATATTTCTACATATCACTTTAACTTATATAAATACACAGCCCCAGCGGTACTTTCACTTTGGACTCGACCTTACTTTGTTTACTCTGAGCGAGTATTACTCATTCACATATAGATACACATTTCTTTCTCTTTTCAGTGCTTGACTCCGGCTCAGAGAGATGCGCCTGCTAAGCCGGTCCTCTCCCACTGAGCTCCATTCCCAGCTGTATACATTTCTAAACCGAGTACAAAATAAGACTCCCAGGAGCTGGGGAAACGTAAAGTAATTGCCTTGTAAGCACAAGAACCTGTGCTTGATCCCCAGAACCCACATTTTTTAAAGCAGGGGGGTGGGGGACAACCATGAGATGAATCGATGCTTAAAACACTCATCACACAAACAAGAGGACCTGAGTTCAGATCCCCTAGACTCCATGTAAATGCCAGGTGGGCATGCTGGCCTGCCTGTAATGCTAGTTTCAGAAAGTGGGGAGACAAGGGATCCCCAAAGTCAGCTATCCCAGGACACTAGCTGTAGCAGTGAGCTCTGGTCTGACTGAGCATCTCTGCCTCAAAGTATAAGGGGGCAGAGTGATTGAGGAAGATTGTCAATATCAACCTCTGGCCTAGACACGCACAAACACATGCATGTGCATGCACACACACGTACACACATGCACAGACACATGAATGTATGTATACATAGTAAATGTGAGTAGATATGATTAAGAAAAAGAGCATAGCGGGGTGGGGGGAAGTGGAGATAGGAGGGTCACTAAACAGGGAGCCTAGCCTGCTTGGGGAGCTTCAGGCCTGGAAACCCTCTCTCGACACACAGGGAGACACCCAGGGCTGCCTTCTGGCCAGTGCTATTTTTGGAGACAAGGTCTCGTGTAGCCCAGGCTAGCCTCAAACTCTCTATGTAGCTAAATATTATCTTGCCTCTTTAATCCTCCCACCTTTACCTCCCAAATGCCGGGATTACAGGCATGCACAACCACATATGAACTACACAGTGCTGGGGCTGGAACCCAGGGCATGTTGTGCGCACAGCAAGCACTCTGTCGACTGAGATGCATCCCTAGCCCCTCTAGGTGTTTTTCTTAAATAGAAGGAGTAATAAGGTAGACTTTGATGAAAGAATGGAAAGGCTATGGCCAGTCAGGGTAGGGGTGCGCAGAGCTACCGCTGTAGGATTGACAATCACACCTTAAGAAGGTGGGTGGCCTGGGAAAAGGGGAGGCAACTCTAATGATGGAGAAGATTAAGGCATGGAGAGCGAGCAATGAAAAGCAAGAGGCCTGGCCTGGGTACATCTCAGTGGGAAAGGGTTGTCTGGCATACAGGAGGCAAGGGGGTGGGTATCTTCCATCCTCATGCCACAAAAAAAAAAAAAAAAGAAAGAAAGAAAGAAAGGAAAAGAAAAAGATAAAGAAAAAAAGAAAAGAGAGGCTGACGTCTGCCGGAGCCCAAGTGTCTAGTATGGCCATGGCAGTGCTACTCTGAGGTAGCAGGGAACCTGCCAAGAATGCAAGTTCTCAGGCCCACCCCAGAACCGCTATGAGGATAGGACCAGGAATCTGTTTCCATGAGTCTTCTAAGAGATTCCAGAGAGAATTACAGTCTAAAAATCACCAAAGCCTCTCCCACATGCCGCAGGTGTGTTGGGAAAGGCAGATTACAGCCTCCACAAATAGAAAGAAAACGGACTTAGGGGGCCAGGTAGGCCAGTTGGAAGCCAAGAGACAGGTCCACGTACTAGCCACTGCCACTTGGGGAGGTTCAGGACCAGCCTCAGAGTGGCTGAGGAGACAGGAGGACCACTATATTTTAAATCTTGCTGAGCGTAAAATCAGCATTTTATTAGGCAGGAGCTTCCTATGGGGGCAGGATCTCATCCCTGTATCATCGTCCCTATAACATAGCCCCAAAGCCAGACAAAAAAAGAAGGCCAGAAACAAGGAAGTTCTGCAATTCTCTGTTCATGGGGAGACATCATGAGAGACCTAGACAACACAGCAGGATCCCAGGCAAGGACTCAAATCCTCCATTCCCCACAACTAGCATGACAAGACAACCAACATTCCCCAGACTCTACAAAGCCCTTCCTCCTTCCCCCACACTGCAGAGGATGCCCAAGGGGACAAAAAGTCCTGCTCAGGCTTATGAAGGATCAAAGCCAGATTCAAGAAGTACAAACATGGATGTCCTTCCCCAGAATCCTAAAAGAGCCCTACATTCCTAGGATGACACAACCCCTTTTCAGGAAGGAATTGGAGCGGAGCATCAAGCAGTTCTGAGACTAATCCACCTGACTCAACACGTGAGACCAGCTGGGAACAAGACTGTCTGCCACAGACACATGCCCCATTGAAGGAGTGGTGAAACTCAGGCACAGCAAACACACAGTCATTTCCATGTCACAGAAGAACTCCACCTCTGCAGCAGGAAAGAATGCACCAACTGAAGACCTGTTGGCGCAAATTTGTTCATTTGAAATCCATGGAACAGTTTTACAGAGCAAACAACAGAGTTAGAAAGGGTGCCACAGAGTTACATAGCAGGCTACAGAGACAGAGAAAGCTATACTATTATAGCAAAGACTACAGTGTTACAGAGTGGGCTACAGTGTTACAGAGCAGGCTACAGTGTTACAGAGTGGGCTACAGTGTTACAGAGCAGGCTGCAGTGTTATAGAGTGGGCTACAGTGTTACAGAGTGGGCTACAGTGTTATAGAGTGGGCTACAGTGTTACAGAGCGGGCTACAGTGTTATAGAGTGGGCTACAGTGTTACAGAGCGGGCTACAGTGTTACAGAGCAGGCTACAGTGTTATAGAGTGGGCTACAGTGTTACAGAGCGGGCTACAGTGTTATAGAGTGGGCTACAGTGTTACAGAGCGGGCTACAGTGTTACAGAGCGGGCTACAGTGTTATAGAGTGGGCTACAGTGTTACAGAGCGGGCTACAGTGTTATAGAGTGGGCTACAGTGTTACAGAGCGGGCTACAGTGTTATAGAGTGGGCTACAGTGTTACAGAGCGGGCTACAGTGTTATAGAGTGGGCTACAGTGTTACAGAGTGGGCTACAGTGTTATAGAGTGGGCTACAGTGTTACAGAGTGGGCTACAGTGTTACAGAGCAGGCTACAGTGTTATAGAGTGGGCTACAGTGTTACAGAGCAGGCTGCAGTGTTATAGAGTGGGCTACAGTGTTACAGAGCGGCCTACAGTGTTATAGAGTGGGCTGCAGTGTTACAGAGCGGGCTACAGTGTTATAGAGTGGGCTACAGTGTTACAGAGCGGGCTACAGTGTTATAGAGTGGGCTACAGTGTTACAGAGCGGGCTACAGTGTTATAGAGTGGGCTACAGTGTTACAGAGCGGGCTACAGTGTTATAGAGTGGGCTACAGTGTTACAGAGCGGGCTACAGTGTTACAGAGCAGGCTACAGTGTTATAGAGTGGGCTACAGTGTTACAGAGCAGGCTGCAGTGTTATAGAGTGGGCTACAGTGTTACAGAGCGGGCTACAGTGTTACAGAGCAGGCTACAGTGTTATAGAGTGGGCTACAGTGTTACAGAGCAGGCTACAGTGTTATAGAGTGGGCTACAGTGTTACAGAGCAGGCTACAGTGTTATAGAGTGGGCTACAGTGTTACAGAGCGGGCTACAGTGTTACAGAGTGGGCTACAGTGTTATAGAGCGGGCTACAGTGTTACAGAGCAGACTACAGTGTTATAGAGCGGGCTACAGTGTTATAGAGCGGGCTACAGTGTTACAGAGCGGGCTACAGTGTTACAGAGCGGGCTACAGTGTTACAGAGTGGGCTACAGTGTTAGGAAACATGCTACAGTTTCCACATACAACAAAGGATGACCTGCCTAGAGTAGGAGTGTAGCGTATCTCAAGAAAACCTGTATAATCTCACCACCGTGTCTTTCTAAGGAAAACCCCTTTGGTCACCACTGGACCACTGGTTCCTACATAAAGTCCTAGCACAGCCCTTAAAAAAACAACCATTACTAAGGTCTCCCAGGCAGTTGCCTTTACAAAAAAAAAAAAAAGCCCCTTTTCAATTCTTCTCCATACACTAAACATCTTGGGAGTCCTATGTACTGTATTTGTATTATATAATAACCTTTGGTCAAACAATTGTTAAAAAAAAATCCACAAGGAGAGAGAGAGAGAGAGAGAGAGAGAGAGAGAGAGAGAGAGAGAGAGAGAGAGAGAGAAGAGAGAGCTTTACACACTTTGGGGCTCTTCAGAAAACACCAATGACTTGACTCCAGGCATCTTTCTTTTGTCATCTCTACAGGAGCCAGAACCAATGTTGCCGTTTGAATCTGTCACATCTTGTTAACCCAATAAGTTAAATATCAGATTCTGAAGTGTGGGGCGGACAGTGCAGCCCTTTGTGTCCTGGTACTGACTGTGCAGCATCAGTTTGACTCCCTTGCAACTGTCTCCCTCACTGCCCCGGCTACCCTCACACTCCTGCATCAAACAAGACGAAGGGAAACTCGGCACTCCCAAACAAGGGGCAAATCTGGAAAATGTGCTTGTCAATGTGACGAGGAGCTGGCCTCTCAACCCAGACTCGGCTAGAAGGGGAGATGAACACTTTACATGGACCTGGGTTTGGGGCCAATGCTTTACAATCCCAGTAGCTCTCAGGAGGCAGCGCTGGAAATGCTGGAAGTTGGGAGGTCCAGCTACAAGCAATAAGTTCAGGGCCCGGCTGTAGAGTAAGACTCTGTCTCAGAAATACAAAGAGCGATAAGCTCTAATTCTTGAATTGAAAGTAATAAGAAAACTTCCAGTATAGATGTCATTTTCTGGCTCCACACAGTTCAGCTGCCTGAAGCATCAATGGGCTCAGCCATGTCTCGGATCTGAATCACGGCTCCCTATCGCTGCACCTCATGGTTCCCTTCCCAGCAAGTCATCATAAACTGGCTTCAGTAGTGGAGAAACCCAAGCCGGGTCACTCAGTACTACGGGTAATATTGACCATCCCTACACTCTCCTTGGAGATGAGCCTCTGAGCGCCTGGGAGGGACACCTAGTTTCACTAATGGAAAATGGGAAGTCTCACCCTACATGAGAACAAGGATAAGCCCCAGACTGAGTAAAGAGAAGGCGAGCTGAGCACCAGCATCCTCCTCGCTCTGCTCCTCCTGCTTATGGATGCACAGTGACCGGCTCCTGCTGCCATGATGGATGTGCAGCCAGCTGGGAGCCAGAAGAACCCTGCCTTCCTTAATGTGCTGCTAGTCCAGTGTTTGATGGCAACAACAGAGAAGTGACTGATACACATGGGTTGGAGAAGAGTACCCTTGCTCCCTCCTTCCTGGAGTTCTCCATGCTCCACTTTTATCTCCAAGATGGGCATAACAACAGCCCCTCCCTTCTGGGCTTGCTATATTAAATAGCATCATACATACAAAGGACTCAGCACATAGCATGGCTCATTATGAGGTTTTAATATATGCTATTTAAATATAATATGCATACACATTAATATATGTATATGTGCCCCCAAAATGCCACCCTGGAGCTAGGGGTTTAGCACACAGGCCCTTGGGTGGCATTCAATATCCATCCTATATAGCAAGGGACCTGCATCTCCCCACTGCCTCCCTCCTTCTGAGGAGTAGACATCCCCGGATCCCAAATTGTTGGCTGTAGCATAGTTAACTATGCTTGTCACAGGTAGAACCTTTAGGGAGTGGGACTTAGTGGCAGATCCTTAGGTCATTGGAGGCATTTCACAAAAGATAGATACACATGGGTCCCCAGCCCCCTCCTTTCCCTCTTTGCTTCCTGGTCCAGGGTAACTCTGCTCTGCCACCGATCCTGACATGATGTGCTGCTTTAGCCAAGGCCCAAAGCAATTAGGTAGCCGGTGATGAAGACATGTGAGCCAAAGTAAAATGATCCTACAGGCTCGCTGTCTCAAGTATCTTATTACGGCAACGGAAAGCTGATACGCACCAATAACATGCCCAGTCCTTCCCTCGCTTGTGAAAGACAACATACATCATTTGTACGTGTGTCAGTATATGATGGCCCTGTTGCACCACACAGGGTTCAAACACTGAATGCGGAGACTGGCTCATTCGTGATCAGGAATAATAGACATATTCCTGAAAGGGCTCGAGTCTAATCCTAGCACTTGAGTGGCAGAGGCAGCATGATGAGGGTTCAAGGTTATTCTTGGCTAAGTTGTGAGTTTAAGTCCACCCTGGGCTACATGAGATACAGACTCAAAAGAGAATAAAACAAAGAAAGAACAAGAAAATTTTCAAAGAAGGGTGTATAAGAATTAAACCTTTGTGAAACGAAACGTAAGCCATGCGTGCCCTCCGTGACATCTTCAGAAATTGCTTTCGTGGAACAGACTTCCAGCCAGCTAGTTTGTCTTCTCATTCTTTTTTAAAGAAAATATTCACAAGCTTTTTTTTTTCTCCTATAAAGTTTTAAATGGTCTGGACCGAGAAACACTCTATTCTCAGCGTTGCATCCTGCTGTCCACCCCGCACAGTTGGCATTCATTATATTAATATATTTCCTGAAGCGCCGGGACCTTCGTATAAATGTAACTTTAAGTGACCACATAGCATTTGGTGAGACAGTGGGATCACAGTTTACAGAACTGTTATTCTTGTGCCAAACGTGTAGCCCTTTCCTCCTTCTCCTCCTCCTCCTCCTCCCCCTCCTCCTCCTCCTAACTCTGAGGACTGCCGTGGGAAATCCGCGGTGTTCCCTTCACTCTTAGCCTTAGAGTTGAGAACATGCAGACCAGCTAATGCTCACCTCGAGCAGGAACAGCGGCCAAAATATTTGTCACCTGGTGCTGCCTGAGTCCTGGCTAGTTAGAGTTATAGGACATGGCCAAATCGATGGGAAGGATGGCCATAAGCTGCCAGGGAAGCCACCCGAAAGCAGTGAGCTGAGTATCAGCCTCTAGAGAAGCCCTGGGCTGCAAAGCTAGCTTTTCAGCACCCTCTCCCTTGGAATTTTAAGACCCTGACAAAGTTCTTTCTATCAGTCAGCCTCACCACCATCAATCAGTTCGTGACCCACATCCCAGTTCAATCGAGCTGGTTCTAAATTCTTCCTCTGGCAATAGTCGTAGTCTTCCAGCAAGTATTGCCTGACTGAAAATCATTCCTTAGCGTGGCTTTGGTTCTAGGAGTCCTTACTTTTTACTCCTCCTATCTGTGTTGGAAGATGACAAAGTCTTCCTATCTTGCAAATCTTGGTGGCACTTGATCACATAAAAAGCCAAGTTGCAGCCGGGCAGTGGTGGTGCATGCATTTAATCTTGCACTCAGGAGGCAGAGTCAGGTGGCTCTCCATGAGTTCAAGGTCAGCCTGGTCTGCAGAGTGAGTTCCAGGACAGTAGGAGCTACACAGAGAAACCGTGTCTAGAAAGAAAGAAAGAAAGAAAGAAAGAAAGAAAGAAAGAAAGAAAGAAAGAAAGAAAGAAAGAAGAAAGAAACAAAGAAAGAAGTCAAATTTCAAATGAATAAATGAGGGCTGAGGAGCTAGCTCAGTGAGCAAAGTGCAAGGTGTGGCAGCAAATAACTGTTACCCTAGCATTAGAGGACAGACACAGACAGATCCCAGGGGGCTTCCTGGCCAACCCACCTAGTCAAAATGATGGTCACCAGGTGCAGAGAGAGACCTGCTCTCAAAAAGTAAGGTTGAGAGCAGCAAAAACACTCGGCATCCACCTGCAACCCACACGTGCATACAAGCAAGTCCATCTTCACACTCACATGTGCATACACACCAAACAACAGTAAATCAATAAGCAAATGATATACATATATGCATGCATGCATACATGCACACACACACACACACACACACACACACACACACACACACACACACATTTGTCTTTATTGGGAGACCGAGGCATTTCGAGACTAAGACAAAAATACTTTCTCCAAATCAAAGAAAGCCTTATGAAGATGTGCGACTTTAGCTGACATCTGAATAACTGTCAGAATAGTACATAACAGGCAGCTTAGAGGAAAAGACATCACCTGCACGAAAGGAAAGCAGGCATATGGGAGTCAGGAGTTGATGTTCTCCCCCTCCCCACCCCACCCCCCCCCCCCCCCCGCCTCTCCTACAGGAATCTCAAGCTGTCTCCTGCGTCGCCATAGTGCCTGTAACACATACAGGCTGTGCTCATGAACACCCAAGAGGCCTCAGGCCTGTGTCCTCCACTCCAGAACACAGAAGTCCCTGGTGAGCCTCAAGTCCTAGCCATGAAGACTGCAAACCAAAAGACCGAACTCGTACGATACCTGGCGCCAACGGAGGAATGGCTTTAACAAGGGAGTCTGTGCAGTCTAAGCACCCAGTGGGCTGTCCCTTTGATGGGACAGTCCCCTAGGCCACTTCAAAACACCCCTGAGTGCATGTCCTCCACAGGGGACAGTCCTCTTCTTGCCACAAACAGAAGAGGCACAATTCTAATCTCTGAGCTATGACACAGGAGGAGAGAGATTCACTCCTTATTGGGGGCCTACTTAAAAAAAGACAACGTTGGTGGCAGTCACTACCACCTTCACAGGAGACAGGTCACAGCCTAGGTGTGTCCAGGAACAATCAGAAGGAGTCTAACAGTCAGTATAATATCTTTTGAAGACACAGCTCCCCTGTGCCTAATAACATAGAAACCTTACATCACAGTCTACTGTTTTGTCATTGAAATATTAGCAAGGTGGGTTTGGCCAAGGAAATGGGACTTTCCAATATTTTCTTAAAGAAAAAGAGTGTCAGTTCTCCTGTAGCATAAGAGTGTAAGAACGGACTCAAATAACCAACGCAATGGGATTTCAAAGAAAAATATTGGGCTGGAGAGATGGCTCAAAGGTTGAGGTTGAACACTGGGTGCTCTTCCGGAGGTCCTGGGTTCAATTCCCAGCAACCACATAGTGGCACACAGCCATCTATAATGAGATCCGGTGCCCTCTTCTGGCATGTGGGTGTACATGCAGTACAGAATACTGTATACATAATACATAAATATATCTTTTTTTTTTTTTTTTTTAGGAAAAAAGAAAAGAATAGTTCAAGGTAAAGTTTATAATTCTTATGATGGTAAAATAAGCATACATTGGCTATCTCAACCACTTTGGAGTGCACAGTTCAGTAGGATTGAGAACATTCCCATTACCACGCAGGCGCAGCCACCAGCCATCTCTAAGGCTTCTTCCTTGGGCAGACACTGCCCTTTAAACAAGAGCTCACCTTCCCTCCACACGCCACCACCTCCACTCTGCTCTCCGAGTTTCAGCACTTACTGAATTTCATTAAAGTAGACCCATTCAATATTTGTCCTTTTGTGACTGGATTCTTCACTTAGAACAATGTCTTCAAGGAGCTGAGAGATGGCTCAGTGGTTAAGAGTTACCTATACCACAGCTCACAGTCTGTAATTCCAGTTCCAGGGAGTCTGGGTACTGCACACATGTGAAAAACAGACACATATGTAGATGAAATACTTCAGTTATACAAGAACAATGTTATCTATGTTAGAATGTGTCTGAACTCCCTGCCTCTTCTGAGGAACGCTATCCACTGCACGCATGCAACACACTGCCCATCCACCAGTGGAAAGGCCTTTGATACTGCGAATGACCCTGTAACCATGGTTACACACGTATCTGCTCCAGTCTCCACTCCCATGCAATTCACATCAAATGATGATTTCACAGACCAACATCTGAGCAATAGCCGTGGCATTTTCCCCAGAGCCTAACCCTTGCCTTGTCAGCAGCAATGCACGGGGCTCCCAGCTTTACAGTTTGCATCAATGCATATCTGACACTTGATTTCAGAAAACACAAAAGGAACGTTTGAAAAGTCTTTCCTAGGCTGGAGACGTGGCTCAGGGGTTAAGAGCACTTGTTGCTCTGGCAGAGGATCTGAGCTCAGTTTCCAGCACTCACATGGCAGCTCACAACCTCTGTAACTCGCGTTCCAGTGGATTGACGCCCTCTTGTGGCCCCTGTAAGTATTGCGTGCATTTGATACTCAGGCACGTATGCAGGTCTTTTTTTAAGTATTTCTTAAGGCAAGCAACTCAACAAAACCCAAACAAGGAAGTATAACAGGAGGACGTAAGGACTTAAGATGGAGAAGAAAGGAGAGGGAAGAGAGGAGAGACAGAGAGCGGAAAGGTGAGGTTTCGCTTGTTCCTGCACTGGCGCCATTTCCCAGTGCCTCAGCTTGCTTCTCCAGCCACATGCCTCTGCTATGGTCTTCAGTCCTCCCCCTGGATTCCTACCTCAGCTCTCATCATCCTCATTAGTTCTCATCCTGCAGGCCTGCACATCCTCACAATCAAAAGAACAATCTACAACCACAAATGTGGTTATACCATCTAAAGCTGAGAAGCACAAGTTAATCCCACACCCTTTGCCTGGTTTTATAAGGCCTCTACTCAGCCTTCCCTGTGATGGGTTTGAGAGATTTCCTATTAACTCTTTGTGTTAGTCAGCTTTCCATTACTGTGACAAAATTCCTGACATAACAAAGTTAATAGGAAAAAGGGTTGCCATGGGCTGACAGGTTCGGTGGTTTTTAGTCCACGGATGCATAGCCCTGCTGCTTATCTAGAGGTAAAAAGGAGTGAGGTTAGGATTCCCACTTCCAAAAAGACCAAGTAGGATCTAACTTGGTGACAGAAGTTAAACCTAGAACCTCAGGCATACCGACTCTCAACGCCATGGCCTTTCCCCAACTGACTCACAACGGCTTTCATGTTTACTACCCCAAAACAAGTCCTGCTGGCATCCGTTTCTAAAATTCCTTTGCATCACAGACATAGGGAGCTTGCTTCGCTCTAGGGAAAATCATATGTTGCAGAAAATGAAGAAAAAGTGAGCTGCTGTTGGGACAACACTCAACAGGAGGCAAATGAAGCCAGGCCCAGTCTCCACCAACGTAGCCGTTCCACGAAGCTCAGGACTGTGGCTAGCATCTCTAGAACTCAATGTGTCTGCGGTCAAATGATGCAGGAATCCTGCGGTTGCTGCTGTTTAGAAACCAGCACATGTGGGAATGTGGACCGCTTATAAGGATTAGAAACAAGTAAGCAAACCGGTGACAAACAGAATTCTTGACATTGGTCATTAAAGCGCCGAATGACTTCTCAGTATTGAGACACAGACTTGCAATGTATTCCCAGCCCCCCTCACCCCCCTCACCCCCCGCCCCCCGGCAGCGGAGAGACCTGCAAGCACAGCGCTTGCTGAATGAGAAGGAAGCAAACCTTCAGAGTGATTCATTACCCTCCTGGCAGGTGCCTAGCTTCGCCTAGTAACAATATGTTTATCTTTGGATTCTGTCCGCCCTCTTTCCGTATTTGACAGTCTCAGGATCTGGGACCATGTCTGGCTCAGTGTCTCTACCACCTACACAAGCAACAGAGTCTCAATAGCGTGGGATGGATACATTTTGAGTTGAATAATTAACATAATCTCAGAAAGAAGCAATAAAAAAGTTCAGCTCTCAAAACCTATAGGTCTGAACATCTTGGATTCCAAGCTGAAGTCTCCTGGCTCTACGGTGGCAGCCTGAAAACTCAGAGAGGTACTGAGCTGAGTGGTCTGAGCCGTCTATCGGTGCAAATCAAATACAATCCCTGTGAGCTGCAGAGATAGTGAACATCTACCAAGCATCTTAGAAGGGGAGGGAGCCACCAGCAGCCACAGGAGCTAGGAACAGGCCTGGTGCTCATCACACGGTCTGAGCCCCAGGGAGAGAGCTGGTTTGGCGGAAGATTCATCTCAAGGTGTGTCCTACCGACTGTCCTACTGCTGCGAAGAAACATCTGAGCAGAACACCTTATAAACGCAAGCTTTTCATTTGGGGGCTTGCTCGCGGGCTCAGAGACTGAGTTCGCGGCCATCATGGTGGGGGAGCATGGCGGGGAGGGGGGCAGCAGGCAGGGAGGGCAGTGCTGGAGAAGTACCTGAGAGTTTACGTCTGATCCACAAGCACATGGCAGAGAGAGACAAAGTTAACTGAGAAGGACATGGACTTTGGGAACCGCAAAGTCCACATGTGAGTGACACACCTCCTCCAACAAGAGCACACCCCTAATCCTTCCCAAAGCTCAAAACATTCAAATATCTGGTCCTATTGGGGGTCATCGCCATTCAGTGCACCACAAAAGGATAAGAAGATCATAAGTCATAGGTTGAGACTCTGTAACCTGAAAATCTGAAATCCAAAACACTCCAGAACCTTTTGAACTCTGTGATATGATGCCACACGTGGCAACATCCTTACACCTAACTCCACTCATGTCATGGGACGCAAGGCTGGGTGCAAGAAGATGCCTCAGGCTGTGTACAACAGGTATTAGAAACCTGAATTGTTTGTGTTCAAACTTGAATCTCGCTATAGTTTGGAATGCTCCCCACCCCACCCCCAAAAAAAAAGCTTATGTGCTAAAGGATTAGTTCCCAGCCAGTGGCACTGCAGGCAGGGAGTGGAACCATAAAGATGCAAGGCCTGGATGGGCGTGGTGGTACACACCTATAATCCCAGCACTCTGGAGGCGGAGGCAGGCAGATTGCTGTGAGTTCGGGGCCAGCCTGGTCTACAAAGTGAGTCCAAGACACCCAGGGCTACACAGAGAAACCCTGTCTCAGAAGGAAAAAAAAAGATGTAAGGCCTGGTAAAAGGAGTCATGTGACTGCAGGGGATTATGGGACCCTGATGACGTTAAAAGAATGCTATGCACCCTTGCCCTAATATCCACATCCAAAGTAACAGGGATGACTTATCATGGCCTGATGCCATGAGCTATGCTGTTTTTATGTTGACTATCTCAGGTATTTTGTTATAGTAACAGAAAGCTGACTAAGAATGGCAGGGGTGTCAGTGGAACAGCCGGAAAGTTTGAAAAATCTGAAATATGGTTAGAAAAGCAATCTACA